>NW_027142353.1:51068704-51668704 GCF_026170545.1 Melanerpes formicivorus | reverse complement strand
CATTACAGCTGCTGCCTGCAGTTCATCAGCTGTCTTGAGCTGAGTTGGTGCAGAGGAGCTGAATCCCAGCTCCAGACAAAGCCTATGTGCTAAGGACAGCAGCTGACACCTGGTGCAGAAGCCATCTCCTAGCTTCAGAAACATCCATTTGAATATTCTCATGTGACCAGTTGTATCAGAATTTTGATTCATTATTAATATTAACCTGAACAATGGAAGCTGTGCCTGGCAGCCTGAACGAGACAGTTGCTCATTTATCAATACTTACTGAATTTCTTTTTGTGTTTTAGCAGCAGTAAAGAAAATGCCACCAGTTACAATTGTCAGTAAGCCACTTAAGTGGAAAAGAAAAATGTACTCTCTAACAGGAATAAAATATCTACTTTTCTGAGATATTTTACCCTGTAAATACCTGTTTGTGCAATAGTGTTTGCAGAAATAGGTTCAAGCTTTATGACAGTACTGTTGCCTAAATTATATACTGGATTTTCAAATTAAAGCCCCTTTGAGGGTAAGGCAGCACAGCCAGTGGCACAAACAACTTTACAGTGGTGGTGTGAGTTCACAGCTAATGCAATACTGAAACTCTCTCCTCCCACCGAACACCAACTTAAAGATCCCTATGGCTCTTGCTGTCAAAATACAAATGCTGTTCTGTATTTTCCTGTTCTAGGATTTCCACTGAATGTTTTGTGTCTCCTGCCCCATTTAATTCAGCATTTTGACGGCCCAAACCAGTTTTGTAAAGATATAGCCGAAAGGATTGCTCAG
The DNA here is from genome assembly GCF_026170545.1 of Melanerpes formicivorus. Lineage (NCBI taxonomy): Eukaryota > Metazoa > Chordata > Aves > Piciformes > Picidae > Melanerpes > Melanerpes formicivorus. Next base: position 51,667,933 of record NW_027142353.1, on the reverse strand, counting down.
GTATCAATGTTATTTGCTGCTTAGTACATCCTCAACCCCTGTAAATGAAGTTGCCTTGCTCTTAAGGTGTTTTGACATTTATTTAGGTTTGTTTGGAGGAGAAGAACCCAAAGTTATCAAATCTTGCACATGTCATGACCCTTTACAAAACACACAGCTATACGAGGGACTGTGCTACCTGGGTAAACGTGGTTTGCCGTTACCTTCACGAGGCGTTTGCTGATATTACTTTGAATATGGTCACCTATTTGGCTGAGGTAAGTTTTCAGACATTTTGTACTCTCTTAACTCTCCTGTTGCCTAACAACCCTGAGGTCCACCTGAATATTACTGGGAACTCTCTGTAGCGGTTATTTATAATGAAGAGTTGGACGTGATGATCTTGAAGGTCTCTTCCAACCTGGTCTATTCTTTCTATTCTATTCTATTCTATTCTATTCTATTCTATTCTATTCTATTCTATTCTATTCTATTCTATTCTAAAAAGGAGAAATCAGCAGAAAGAAAAGGAATTACTGTAAGAAATCAATACTGAACACACAGACAAAATCTAGCAAAGGCCTGTAGGGCCGATGAAGTAGTTTTACTCATCAGTTGGTCAGATTTTCCACTGTGAAAGAGAGAGAAACTGGACAACATCTATTTAGATCCCACTGAGGAAAATAAGAGAAGTACCAATTCCAGAAGGAGCAGCATACAGAATGTATCATCTGCTATATGAGAATTCGGTTCTTAATACAAATTTATATGCATTCCTCTATCACTGAATGAGTTCATCTTGCTGCCCAGGTTTGCCCCTGCACTCCTTGGAAACTCCTAATGTTTCTCACATGTAGAGCAGAGCTGATGCAGTGCTGCTACTGGAGATCCAAGGCTCAGTTCTATTCTTCGGCTTAAGGCCACTTGACCTTCAGCCTTCTGTGTCAGATCACTATCAGGACAACATTTTCTTGTAGAGTTCTCATATTTATCCCTTCACTTCCTTGCTGTAATGAGATGCTTTGAGTCTCCCCTCTTACCTAGAGAGAAGAGAGTTCTGTATTCATGACAAATTTACTAGCATCTTTAGAGCCGCTTTGTTTGTTGGAGCAAATTCATTCTTTCTCCACCAAAAGATGTACCAAAACTCCACATCTCTGATACTGGTGATACACAGATTTCCAGGAGGCTGAGAAGCCAGGCTGTGCTCACACAGTCACTCAAGACTTCAGAGAATACTTGTCACTTCTACCTCAAGGTGCAGTTCCTCGCCTTGTTTGCCTTGTTTGCAAATTGAGGCTCTAAGTAAACAATCATGTGAGATCTTAACTCATGGTGAAAGCTGGGACTGTACTGCAGGAGACTGAAACAGGACATTGAGATTTTTCATCATGGTTTCAAGCTCAAAGACCTTGAAAAACTATTGGTTCTTCAAATACAAGTCTGAAACCTCTAGAGTCAAATGTCTCCTTCACAGCAGAAGTTTGCACTCCTAATAAACAAAAGAGATTAAAATTAAGGTTTAAACTCTTTCTTCTTTGTTTTCCCAGCCTTAGTGTTTGCCCCTCTTGTTTTCCCTTTAGTGCTTTACATACAGTTACTAGTGCTGCAGTACCTCCACAAAAGCCATTGCACATGATCTTGCCTCCCTCAAAACAGACTAAGTCGTGCATCTAGAGACTCTTTCTTTGCTTCCCCCTTGCTGTAGATATTGGCACCACACTATATTAACAGCAAGTCAGGCAGGTTTTTGTCTGTAATTAAGGCACATTCCTCACATAGCATCATCAGACGATGACAGAGTAGTAAGCACAACTTCCTTTCTCTGTATTTACATTGACTGCAGCTCTGTTTAGTCATGTCTGGGAAATATTTGTATAGGCACAGGGTAGCTGCCAATATGGAGGAGAGGCAAGAGACAAGAAACCATGCTGTGGCCATAAAAAAGATTTTTCCAACATTGAGAACATATTTCCCCTTTTCTTCTTGCTTAACCTCCAGACCAGGATAAATACTGGGACATATTGTTAATAGGTTAAACCAAATGGGTTAAAAGCCCCACTGGGCAATCTGCAGCTGAATGTTACAGCCTGTAGGTTACAGAAACTTAGGCTTTAACAGTCCTGGCTTAGTCCCAGCGCTGGGGCATGAGGGAAACTGAGACATGCTTTGCTGAAAAATAACAAAGGAAATCTGTGTGTGCAACAGTGACTCCCCCAAACACACAGGTATACCTTCAGAAAGAGATTTCTTACTACATGTTAAGACTATGAGGTAAAACCTTTTTATATTGCCATTCAGACAAAACTTCACATTTAACCTATTTGATGGCAGGTAATTGCTTTGCAGCTAGGGATATGGTCCCAGTATAAAATAAGACATTTCAACTGTGTTTTTATCCAAACCTTACGGTGACAAGCAGTGTTTCTTCTTAGTCTCACATATTACAGCTCTGTGCATGAAAAATTATTGTTTCTTCTAGAAAAATACTTGGGATCTCAGCCTGCAGATGAGTAAAAAGTCACTATTTAATAGTGCAGGTGAATGTGGAACCTCCACTACCAGAATCAGTGCAAAAGCACTTTACTGATGGCTTGCTTTGGTTTTTATATTAGATGTCTGCATATTAATACTTAAATATCAACCATGTACCATGGAAGCACAATCATTTTGTGATCCTAGGAGCATATCTGAATTGATATGAGGCACATTAAGTCCAGGGTCATGCTTACATTTAAAGTAACTAATGTTACTAATACAGAAGAAGGGACAAAAAAACCCACATACTGCTTAGTAATGTGCTCGTGGTAGATGTTTCCTCCTCCTTCTTGTTAAATATAAGATTGCTTGTGATGGAAGCATGAGCTTTTGTAACCTGTTCAGAGCTAAGGAATCACTAGGGATGAAAGCATCTACATTGCAAGGGGAAGCATGTCCTAGACCAGGCATTATCCCACCTATGGCTTGTCTACCAGCCATGATATGTGAAATGCCTTCTTTATTTCCCTAGTAGGCACAGAAAATGTTTGTTTGGCCAACATAGCTTAAGAGCTGAGTATCTCTTCTCACCTGCTGGTAGATTTGGAGGGGTAGAGGGTACTGTCTCCTGCAGTAGCACCCCAGCAGCCCCATCTATCAACAGCCAGCCCAGTCAGCCCTTGAAGGGGCAGGTTCTGTTCTCCACCTGGTACTAAATAAGTTCCTGCATCAGAAAGGGCCTAAACATTGTTAGCAGAGTGTAGATCCCTATAGCCAGGTAAGACCTGGATAGTTAGCACACACACTGACATGAGTGGGTTTCAAAATTCTTTGAACCAATTTATATGGACCAGAATCAATAATAATATTTTTTTTTAAAGGACAGAAAGACTAAGGAAAGTTATGATTTCTTCCTACAAATACTGTGGAAACTCTATCCTGGAATTCACTGATTCAAATGATGTGTTACCACAACTCCATCTTGCTGCTATTTTTGTTACTGCTGGCAGCAAAAGAATTCTTATTGTAAAAAAGGCATTTAAAAGTTGCTACTCTTTTTTTTTAAACTGTAATACTCTTTCTGGTTATAAATTCATGATGCCTTTAAATGAAGATTTAGATTATCAACAGCCACATACACTCATCTGAAAAGTGAAAACTGGCACAGCCCACAAGTGTTGAGAGTTTAAGGTCCAAGATTGTGTCAGAGGACACAGTCTCAAGCTGCACCAGGGGAGGTTCAGACTGGATGTTAGGAAGAAATTCTTCACAGAGAGTGTGATTGCCCATTGGAATGTGCTGCCTGGGGAGGTGGTGCAGTCACCATCATTGGAGGTGTTTAGGAGGAGACTTGATAGGGTGCTTGGTGCCATGGTTTAGTTGATTAGGTGGTGTTGGATGATGGGTTGGACACGATGATCTTGAAGGTCTCTTCCAACCTGGTCTGGTATATTCTATTCTATTCTATTCTATTCTATTCTATTCTATTCTATTCTATTCTATTCTATTCTATTCTATTCTATGACCTGTTTAAGTCAAAGGATTCTATTGACAACATATTTGTACAAATTGGAATGAAAATCAGAAGCTTTCAGAGATAAAGTTCATAGAACAGCTCTCTAACCAATAATAGAGGCAAAATTCCCACTATTTCCCAAGCATTCCTTTTCCTGTGAGAGACATGATTACCTGATGCAGTAGCCTCTGTCAGAGAACATGCAAAAAATTAATTTCTGCATACAGATAGTTCCTTCTAATTCTTTATTCCTACACTGAAATGGAATGCAAGCTGAGGTGCTGGATCATAGAAACTATTTACAGGGAAGGAATCAAACCTTCCGGTACAAGATCCTAATTGAAGGCAAGAAAAAGTTTGTTGCCCTCTTTTGAAGAAGAATTCCTAAGCACTTTTTATCTCTCAGTAAAAGTATCTGTGGGCTGTTAACTACAGGTTACCGTGTAGTACCTTTAACTTTAAAATTCTTACTGTCTTTTTTTAAAGGAGTAGATAAACCATAATGAGTTCTGTGTTTATGCTGTTAATGGATCCTTCCTATTTTGTGATGTTAAGAATCACTAAATTCTGTTCACTATTACTGATTAAATAAATTAGAAGGTATTTAGCAGGAAGAGGTCTGTCCCCTACATGAGCATTCCATCTTGGCTAGCACAAAGTGTTTCCATTTAATAAGAAGAGAAGCCTTGTAATTCAGGCCAGCAAGGGCATCCAGTACATTACTGGAGTCCACTTGGATAACAGTTGACATTTTTCTGTGATGGAAGATGTGGGGCAGTGTAGAGTTTTTATAAGTAATTATTTTCTGCTAACATCTCTAGCAACCAGTGCTAGAGGAATGTTTTTGTCTGCTGGAATTGAAGGATGGAGTTTCATCTTGAGCCTCTGGTAACCTCCAGCAATAACATTTGATTGCCTCTGAAATTTGTGGGGTGGGACAGTATCTGTCACCAAGGAAAGAATGTCATACCTGCCAGGAAATTTTCAGCTGACGTATTTCACACATATGAGTGTACATATATATGTGAGCACAGATTCATTACCAAGGTTCATTGTGGTGCTCTGGAATTTATACTCAGGTGTTCCAAAATTCCAGGTTTAGATCAAGCCCTTCTTTGTATTAACCTCTATAGTAAGAGGGTCTAGGGCTTCCATTTCCTCCTTAACAGAAAATGTTTCCTTGGCAGTTACAGCCAGTGAGCCCTGGCAGTGAAGCATATTTGGGTAAATATATATTGATGTCTGAATAGTAGTAGTTCTGTTTCTTTGGCATGTTTTCTTTTTTTCTCACTGACTTTAGCAAAAGTAGACATAAAAGGATACTCCCCTGTTTTTACTGGATGTGCTTCCCCTGTTCCAGTGTAAATTTTACCTACCAGTTTACTCAACTGCTGAATGTGTTCTCTGGATAAGTTCAGGCAGACCTATATAGGCTAGCATTTGGCTTCCAACTTAAAGATCTCTTATATTTCACACTTAGATCATCATCACTTGTAAAATGGCATTGCAAAATCAGCAAGTGAAGAAAGATTAATGCTGCAAATGGTATTCATGAAACTAGTAGCTTTTGCCATAAGACAAAATGTCTCAACATTTATTTATTTTCATGTTTGTTTTTTCTTTAACAGCTACTAGAAAAGGGCCTTCCTAGTATGCAACAGTCCCTCTTACAGATGATCTACAGTCTTCTAAGTTATATGGACCTGTCAGCTATTCCTGTGAAACAGTTTAACATGGAAGTGCTAAAGACCATTGAAAAATATGTACAGGTGAATACCATATCTCCTTTATATTAGCATAGGAACTTAGCAATAATTACTGTCATAAGTTAATGTTCTTTATAAGAATTTAAGATTGGATTATCAAGGAGGATTGTGACCGCCAAGTGTGGTATCTACTCTGATGCCTCATAGGCTGAGCCTTCTCAGATAAGATACCCAGCTGTTCATTCGCTGTGTAGGGTGGGTTAGGCTGCAGCCACACTACAGCTGAATGCCAGGCAGAGCCTGACTGACCACTCTTTTCCATTTTTAGGATGAGGGATATGTGGTATGAGCACTTCAGGGACTTCTGCAGCTAATTCTTATCAGTTGAAAAATATGTATTTCTACTAGGAATTCACAGGTGCAGAGAACCTGTTTCAAGTCAGCTTTTCAGTTCAACAGTGATTCTGCAGTTGCCCTTGTATTTATTCTTACTGATTAAACTATTCAGCTAGGAGATTTTAAATCCTTTTCTAACTTGGCCTTGCACTCAGGTCTCCCAGGTTACAGGCCAGTTCTTCAACACTTTATCAAGCTTTGGTCTCTGCTATTGAAATTATTCTGCAAGTACCCCCCTTGCCACTGGCCAAGAAGGGAAAAAAGCAGTAATAGTCCAATTACAGATTTATATTATGAGGCACAAAACATCACTGTAAAATGTAAATAATCTTGAATGCATATGAATTTTTCTTTGTTTTCTGATGAGGGAGCTGGGGTTGCTTAGCCTGGAGAAGATGAGTCTCAGGGGTGACCTTGTTGCTCTCTACAACTACCTTAAGGAAGGCAGAGGTTGGTCTCTTCTCCCAGGCAGCCAGCACCACAACAAGAGGACACAGTCTCAAGCTGCACCAGGGGAGGTTTAGGCTGGATGTCAGGAAGAAGTTCTTCACAGAAAGAGTGATTGGCCATTGGAATGGGTTGCCCAGGGAAGTGATGGAGTCACTATCACTGGAGTTGTTTAAGAGGAGACTGGATGAGGCACCGGGTGCCATGGTTTAGTTGATAAGATGGTGTTGGGTGATAGGTTGGACTTGATGATCTCGAAGGTCTTTTCCAACCTGGTTTATTCTATTCTGTTCTATTTCTAGAGCATTCACTGGAGAGAAGCCTTGAATATCCTAAAGTTGGTCGTTTCTCGCTCTGCCAGTTTAGTTTTACCATCCTATCAAAACAATGATCTTTCAAAAATGGAAATACATCGCGTGTGGAACAGTGCCTCCAAGGAGCTACCCGGGAAGACTTTAGAGTTTCATTTTGATATTTCTGAGGTACTGTTTGTAATTCTGCTACTTAACACCTCAGTTATTTGGTGATCCTAAAAGAAGTTGCAGCTCCACAAGAAAGCTAAAAAATTAAGAAAGAAAGGGAAACTGCCAAGCTGGAAGTCCTTCCAATTCACAGTGGTATATTTCATGACCCATGCTGGAGGGTTGTACTGGATTTTTTACCATTTTTTTTTGGTCAAGAAATTATTAGTTGCATTTAAAGTTATCTGGTAGAAAAACTGTGTTGCAGCAATGGCAACTGCAATACAGAAGCATCCTATATATATGGAATTGCTCTGCAAGCATTTTATACTTGGATACCAAGGCTGTCTGTAGCTGTAGTTTGGTTTTGCTGGGACAGAATCCCAGGGCAGCCATGGGCTGCAGGCCATTAGCAGTTCTGAGTCATCCAGGGCAGCTGACTTAAGTTGGCTACAGGTGTATCCCAGACCATGAGTATCACAGTAAGAGGAAGTTTGCTGAGGAAATGGCAGCATTCTGCTTGTGCTCCTCCTCACCCTGCTTCTCTTTCCTTTCCTGCTCTCGATGACTGCCTTCCTGTTTAGTGTGACTGCTGCTCCTCTGCTTGGTTTAGTGTAATTTTATATCCCTTGTGTTGGTATTTATATCAATTTTGCTATTTAATTAAATCTATTTTCATTTCAACCTGTGGGTCTTCTCCTTTTCCTGATCCCCTTTCTCTGCTGAGGAGGGGTCTTCAGGTGATAGAGTAACTGCTGTAGTTTAGCCCCAGATACAGGCTAAATGTAGACAAGCTGTTAAACACTGAAGTATGTCCTTCAGAGGGTACTGACTTCTGACTGAACTGTTTTACAGCAGTCTTTTATGCTTCAGACCTTGTATGCTTTTTAACTTCATAGAACTGAACAGTTCTATTGACTTTAAAGGGCAACTCTGTAGTTATGAACCTGCAGGACTGTTGGCAGCATTATGGACTATTTCATATAGATAATAGTGACTCTTGGAGGGTAAAAGGAAATAAGGACATAAAAAACATCTTGTATTCATTGTACAAAACGTTTCTTCTTGGTGTTTCATGTAGGTGTAGGTCTAGAAAATGCTGAGCATCCTGTTGTCAATTCAAGAAAGCTTTTTAATGCTCATTGGAACAAGGCAAGACTTTCCAGCAGCCCTAGGAAAAAAACACTAAAAAATATGCACAAGAAATGTGGATTTGAAATAAATTTCATAAATTTTCTGGGGTTTTTTTTGCCAATTCCTATGTTAGAAACGGGCTTGACAGTTGCTTTGATTATTAGCTGTTCATGAACATAAACACTAGCTACTAAATAAGGCAACTGTTTCTCAGATGTTCACAGTGAAAACATATACATACCAAGTGACATGAAATTTCATGCACTCCTTGTTTTACCCTTGTATGTGATCTTCAGAGTAATCTTGTCCTGCAACTGAAGCAATATGGCTCATTATAAGTTCATCCTGGAGCATAGTACTAGTGAATAATTACTCTCTATTTAAGACTCCAATTATTGGGAGGAGGTATGATGAGCTGCAAAGTTCTTCTGGACGAGATGGTAAACCCAGGGCAATGGCTGTCACTCGAAGCACTTCTTCAACCTCATCAGGATCTAATTCCAATGTCCTTGTTCCTGTAAGCTGGAAGAGACCCCAGTACTCTCAGGTAAACTCCTTTTAAGTAGCCCACAGTTCATTAACAAGTTGCATTTCTAGCAGCTGCATTAACACACGCTGAAGTTATTAAATGCTTGTGCACTCTGTGCCTTGTGCGGTGCTCCTGGCTGTCTGGGGCACAGGCAGTGCAGCATCTGACTGTGTGCTGAATGTGTTCCTTGGACTCAGAAATGCTCAGACTTATGTCTGTCTTCTATTCTGCTGCTGTTTTTCTTTCAACCTGCAGGAAATGCATCTCTAAGATCTCTAAGTCTAGGTCAGATTTAGCTAAGAAAGACAGGTGAGTTCATATACTAGGGAAGAGAGCAGATAGGCACCATGTGCAACTTTCTAAGTGGTGTTTTTTGTTGGGTTTTTTTTTTCCCTTGGGAAATCAAGTAAAAATAATTCCTTGGAAGAATTTTCCTGAAAGCAATGTTTGGTTACCTTACTGATTTTGGTTATCTGGCAGTTAAAATAAAACCACGCAGAAATGTGGTGGGTGGGTGGGCTGGTTGGTTGGTTTTTTGTTGTTTAAATCTAACAGGTTTTATAGCAGTAACTCAGTTCTGCAAAAGGTGATGATACACATGCTTCCTCTTAAGCTTCTGAGATGTCCATTTAAAGTAACCCATGCCGTCTAATGTTTCCTTATTACACTCAAGAGAATTAATGGGGTCATTTAAAAATAATAAACACTGAAATCACTAACAGCTATTTGTGTTTCCTTGTATGCATAGGTGCTCTGAAAGCAAACCTTTCAACACCTAATGACTAATTCTTTCATTAATGCCTCCTAATTGGATAATGTTAGTGTATATTTCTAGCCGCTGCAAAAAGTGCAGTGAAAAACTCACATGAGAAACATCTTGTTTTCTAGAAAAGGACAAAAGAAAAGCTGGTGCATGTCCTTTCTCTATGTGGTCAGGAAGTTGGGCTGAGTAAAAACCCTTCAGTAAGTAGCCTTGTATTGACCATTTCTGTGTTTCCTTGTGTCCTAAGCTTTAAAAGTGAAGAACTTTGTGGTTGACCTCGTAGGCAATTTCACGTCACATTGCTGTCCTTGTCACTTGCAGCCCATGCTGCATTTCTTGGCATACAGACCAGCAAGTAAATAGCCCTTTCACTTTAAGGCAGCTTACTTATGGAGCTATATTTAATTTTGCTGTGAAAGATCTGTGATGCTATATAAATATAGGTTTAGTGTGCCATCTTAGTGGGTAGAAACTGATGAACTCTAGAGTGACCAGTCTAAAAAGTAAAAACTTATACTGCAGAAATAGTGGGAGGGAGGGAATGGGGGACAGGTATGTCTGATTTTTTCCATTAGATACTGGTTCTAATATTACTCTTTAAAAGTTAATATTCTCTGGTGCCAGGAAATGGGCAATAGATCATCCAGGGTAGAAAGCTCCTAAAATAATTATTTTTTACAGAGAAAGGGAAATTTCTGCATCTTTTTTAATGTGTTGCATGTCACAGGTATTATGGTGAACAAGTCCTTCACTTCTGTAAGATGGGGAGCATTGCATCTGCTAATTAGCAGATACAATTATTTTCATTAGGAAAGGAAAAATTACAGGTTGTGTCTTCTAATTTTGGCATATTTTTTTCAGCTTTATTTTTAACTAGAGATGTTTTTATGAACTTTACCGTATCATCCCCTTGACAGTAGTTCCTTTGCTAAGTTCTCTGAATTTCGTTCCTGTAAATGTATACAAACATCCAGGCAACATCAATCTGCAGCCATTAGGAGGTAGCTGTAATATTCTTGGATGTGTTCCTGCAGCATGAAGTTGTTTCTTTGTACAAGTTTAATCTGAAGGCACCTGTCCAACATAAATAATGAAGAGTGTTCTAAAAATACTCAGTGAAGGAATTAGGTGTGTACTGGAAATACAGTCTTCTGAATAACCAATTAGAGCTTTTAGGAAGAAACAACCAGAGGGAACAGTTTGTTACAAAGAGAAATCCTTTGAATTGTAGGTAATTTTTTCTTCCTGTGGTGATTTGGATCTGATTGAGCACCAGACGAGCTTGGTGTCTTCAGAAGACGGAACGAGGGAGCAGGAGAACATGGATGATTCAAACAGTGAACAACAATTCAGAGTCTTTAGGGACTTTGATTTCCTAGATGTTGAGCTGGAAGATGGGGAGGTACAGTATATTTTCTCTGAAACAGCTTTTTTTATTAGAACAGTTTGATATTCTTTCTGCTGAACACTATACTCTTCTTGTAACATAAAACCTTAACTGTATGACTATAAACTTAGTTTAAGTTCAGGTTGTTTATACTGTTCACTTAGTGTTATGCTACTGAAATAAACACTAAAAGGCTACCACACCCTTCCTTTCTGAATGTAGTTTAGGAAACACTGCAAAACTGTTACTGGGAAGATAAAGCCTCTGTTTTGGTAACTCTTCAGTGAGCTTACTTTTAAATTATTCTATTTTAAATAGAATTTATAAAGATCTAAATTCTTAATGAAAATGTGTTTGATGGTTGTAAACCCATAAAATCAAGTTGTTTTAAATCTGATTCATGAGTAACCCTCCAAAACATGAATTCAGGCCTTTGGGCTGTTGTTACTCCTGCAACTGCTAATGAAATCACTAACGCTTAAAGAGGAATACCTTCCACTCTGCTGAGTTGTCCATGATTTCATCATTTTGTGCAGGACCTAAACAGAACCCTGAGGGCCCAGATCAAGTCTTGGCAGGTGAAGCATGTCAGCTCACCTTGAGCTGAAACTGCTGAAGGGAAGAAGTTTAACTGTTTAATTTTGGGGAGCTACACCCTTTAACCTCTCTTTATGTCAAACTAGGAGTACTTCTTTCCATTTGGGTGGGAAAGGCAGGAAATTAATATCTGTTGGCAAATAAGCCTTACAGTCTTGTTGCTACTGCAAAGTTCAGTACTTTTAAAATACTTCAGTTCTTAGTACTTAGAGTGCAGATGTTCAGCAAAGCTAACAGTTAAATTGTCTTGTCAGAATCTGAACTCGATTTTAACATGAATTCTCTCAGGTGTTGCTCTTAGCTCTGAGAAGAACGTGTGTGCCAGAAGAATTGATATAAATTTTTTCTCTAGTTCCTTTAGAAGGAGTAAAATAATTTCAAGGAGGATAGACCCCTCAGGTGAAGAGAAAATATGAAGGAATAGAAAGAGATCTTGCAGAGTCCTTATTTTCCAAGTCAGAAATCACTGTCTCAAAATACAGTTGTTTTGACTCACATCTGCCCATGACTTTGCTGGGGAAAAAAAAAAAAGGCAGTTGGTATCAATGGTTGAAAATACATTAGCCAAATATTATGTAGGAGCTTTAAAGTTCCAAACAATGATAAATAATAAAACAGCAATGCCAGGTTGTTTGTCAAAAGCATGCCAGCTGCAATCATATGTCTTGAATGCTTTCAAGATGTTAAAAGGACTTGGGATTGCAATTCTAAGTATCATGTTATTTTTTGTCTAGTGAAGTGCAAAAATTTCTTCATTCTCTTCACCAGTTAAAATCGTATCCAGATTACCTATAATTGTGCAGAACAATTCTTATCAAAATGCATTTACTTACATGGAAACCTGCAAAGATTTGAGTTCTACATGTGACTAACTTCCAGACTAAATTGAAGGCCTAAATTATTTGATAGACTAATTGTCTTCACTTGCTTCTGGGACAGACACCAAGCTTCTCTAGCTTCAAGTGGAAAAAACAGTCTTTTATTTAATGGAGTTTTTGAGTTGGTATGGGTCTAAGACCTTGAATTTCAAGGTTTAGTCCAGACTGACTTACTACTGTTTTAAATAAATAGATAGTTTAGCCAAATTCAAACCTGGTCTAAGAGGCTACTTCTCTAAAACTGCATTATTTACATCATAACCATGCATAAACCAGTATTAGAAAACTTAAGCTAGCACCAACAATCTCTCCATGAAACCCCAGATGATTTAAACAGGCCAGGATGCTTGTCATCCACAGACCACAAGATGTACTTGTTTGAAGTGTCATAAAGATGTGAATACCAGTAATAGTATTTTCAAATTTAAAAGACAGGCTGAAGGGTTGAAATGTCTGTAATAATATTAGTTACAATTATAGGCAAATGTTTGTCTATGATGTCTTTAATACAGTCATTTTATAAAGATTCTTTCTATTTGTTTTTCTGTCTGTTATATCTGCTACCCAGGAACTTCAGGTAAGAGTGCTACTTGAACTCAGATGTGCCAGCATTTGTTATGCCTTCTTGCAAATTTGTATTATAGAATAACATCATAGTTTTGTTGTTGCTCTCTCCCTCTCCAGTGTGTGCATGGGTGGGTGAGTGTGTGTGTGTGTGTGTGCTTGCATTTCTGACAGGTGGTTCTTTTTTTGTCTTGTATTAGAAATGGTTTTGAGGGCTTTTTCAAAAGTTCTGTTTCATTTGAAGTTTGTTTTTTGACATGTTCAACAGTTCACAGAATTTAAAGTATCTTAATTCTAGTACCAGCATTTTCCAAATTGAGTCATTTCTCCTTTGAGTATCTTTGTGCATAAATGATATTCAGGAACACAATAACTTTATTATTCTTAATAGAGTGAAATCTGGGGCATTTGTTTCCACAGGCAACAATTTCCAGGTTTCAGTTGTGGTGTATTGGCTTTTGTTAGCATCTTCCTAAAGCTGATACCCACGACCTCTTCAAAAAGTTTACATCATTACCTACCAGCTTGAATTTAATTGAATAATTAACTCATATAGCTTACTTTAATTTAGCTGTATAGTCCTACCAACTGCAGTAGAGTCATTTAACCTGTAAAGGAAACTGAAAAGTCCTATTATTGATTGCCAGTTTGGGCCATAAACTCACAGTTTATCAAAGTATATAGAGAAATGAAGTGATAGAAAATTGTAATGAGTTATACAGAATCAACAGCTGTATTTTGTATATTTGTTTCTGATAGTTTGTACATCAGTTATGCAAACACAACTTCCCAGAAAGCTTTTGTCTCAAAATACTTGACCTTTGGAAGATAGAACCACATGGAATAGTGCCTCTCTGTGCAGTTCCACAATACTTGTGCCTGTACCATACCATACTTGTGCAAGCCCATTAACCTTGGAGACTTTGACAGTACACTAAGGATAATAATATGTCTGAAAGAAGTTTAGCATGATTCTTACCAGCTGTAGGGACAAGCTGGTAAGAAGCAGCTGTAGGGCTGCTTCCTTTTTTACTGCCCTTTCTGTGTCTCTCCTTTCCCCTGGATTGTTGTGATGTTTAAAGTGGCTGCAAGGGCACATGTACATCTTAACCAGAAGGTGATCATTGTGGGAAGTTCTGTGTGGTACCTGCTCACTGCTGGTGAGACACATTTATGGAACTGTTTTCTTTTGAATTGATACTTCTTTGTGGTGGCTTTTCAGATAGAAGGTGGCTTAGCTCCCACTGTAGATAAAAATGAACAGCCTCTCAAATAAGTCTTCCATCTTTCTAATGAACTGTGACAGAAAGATTGTTTAACAGACTATAGATACAACAACTCCATCTTTGTAGACATATGTTGACCACTTGGTTAAATTCAGTATGATTCTGGGTGCACCTGTAGCAAATACTATGCATATTTGGGTTATATTGTGTTTCATCTCTCTTACCCTTCTGTCTCACTGTTAGCTCACTCTGCCTTCTAACTGCATGCCCTGGAAGTGTCCCTTCTCGTTTTTCTTCTTTTTTGTTGCATTCCTTACTTTAAGACATTGCAGAATAAAACTGCAACAAGAAAAATTCTTGTAGACACGGGCTGCACAGTTTACCAGTAGTTGTAGTAGATGTCATGAGGATCAGGGTGTGATGACAGTCATCTTTGCTTGCTCGTTTATTTATGACACTTTGTCTCATTGCTGCATCTGTCCTCCAGCCTTTGTGGAGGAGGAAGGACAACCAAACAGTCTGTTAAAATAAATAGCTGGGAACTGACCAGACATTTGGGGGATTTAAGGAGACCTGATTTTTTAATCTTAGATGTGTTCTGTTCTCTTTCCACACAATTACCATATGATCCCAGTCCCAAAATGAAAACACAGGACTCTTCCAGTAGTGTGTCATGCTTCACAGCAATTTTGTTTGCTTTTGAATATGGTTTATTCCTTAGTTCTACATGTTCCTGTGGATTACAGTTCTTGCATTTCTGGATTGTTTTTTCCTCATATTTGTTCGTGAACGGTGAGCTAAGTGTCATGAAACCAAACTTTCTAATCACAGTCCACAATCCATTGCATTAAAGTGCAATGGTGCAAAATGAGATCTGCTTCTACAAGCTTGATTGTTCAGGAGATAAAATTACTGCTGAATTAAATGCACTTTATGCAGTTGAGTCCCCATTCAGTAAATGTCTTAGTCGTCCAGGGTGGCAATTACTCAAGTGTTTAAAATTAAAATCTGCTCAAGGGCCTTTACTGAACTGATTCCTCTGTGTCTGCACACAATTTTACACTGCATAAGCCTGGCAGATACTAGCCATCAGTGATTTGGTAATAATAATTATGATTCTTTTAGGCAGAACTATATTTTTGTCAAATTCATGTTTAGAAGATCACTGCCAAGTTGAATTTTCAGCAGCTAGTTTGCACTTGTTTAATAAGAGTTTTGCATCTTACAGTCTTCTTGTCAGCCCTGAACCTTAAAAAGAAACACTTTTCTCTCTAAATTTCTTTCCTATATTAATGTATGTTTGAGGGCTTTCACCTAGATAAAGTACCCAAAAAAACCCTGTATACCTCTGTGTGGACCCTCCATGCTATATAAGACCCTTCTGGCCTCTGTGAGTCCATGACATGAGCAGCTGTGGATATGGTTCTGCCTTTGCAGGAGGGGAAACTGGCTAGACTTGAAGAAAGGAGCTATCAAGTTAGTCCAACTAAGGAAAAAATAGATGGTCTACTAGAAAATACATAAACAAATGGAAAGCTGGTGGAAAATTATTCTTTTTGTACAGGAAAGAAATCAAGTGATCTTTGTATCAGCTCACCAGCCTAACATAGTTCTACAATTTGCTTAATGCCCTCAGCTTTATGTAATTGCCTGTGGGATGAGAACTGAAAGTCAATATAAATGTTCAGTCCATTTGCCTGTGGCCTTTTAAAATGCAAAATCTCAGGCACTGCTAATCAGCTGATTCTCAAGGTATAGTTTCAAATAATTCAGATAAGTTCAAGTTGAAAATGAGCAATATGGGCCTAGAATAAACATTTTTTAAAGTGTGCTGCTTTAGCTACTACATTTTGTGTATAAATGAAGAGTTCATTCAAATCTACTTATTATGGTTATGTATGTAATGCAAAAATTCTAAAGCTTTAACATACATCTTGCAACTGAACCATTGTTATGAACTGTGCTCCTAATATTTTGTTTAAACATCATGGAAAAATCCTTTAACATACTCCCAAACTTTTCTTTTGCCTGTCATTGCTCTACTGATACTGAGGTGTGTGTATCTGTGGACTTAAAAAAAATGAATTCTTAAATTACCCCATGCATGAAAAACATCTAATACTGAAAGAATGAATCTTCATTTAACTGTCATTTCCATGCTTCTGCTCGTATCTCCAGGTGAACAAACAAAATAATGCTTATATCAGTTTTCTTGAGCTAACTCTGAGCTAATCGTTAGTGGTTTGTATATGATGAGTTTCAAATCAGGGAAGCTGACCCTATATCCACTTGCAGGGTGAGAGCATGGACAACTTCAACTGGGGAGTACGCAGACGGTCCCTGGATAGCCTGGACAAGTGTGACATGCAGCTGCTGGAAGAGAGCCAGCTTTCAGGGAGCACGCCCAGCCTGAACAAAATGAACCGAGAGGACTCGGATGAATCATCAGAGGAGGAGGACCTGACCACCAGCCAAATCTTGGAGAACTCAGATCTAGTAAGTTGCAAACTGACAGTTTAAGAAACGATAGGATTGTTTTAATATAAGCTAGGCTTTTAGTTTCCTTTTGCTCAGGTACAGGGTAATCAGCTGATGTAGGGAGCGTCACTCACTGGAGCGTTTTGTCACTTCTTGATATTTTTCTTTTCCTTAGCTGCAAATGTAAATGGAAATTTTTAATGAAAAGTTCAAAACACAGGAAACAACAGATCTGCTTTTTCACCCTGGTTTTGGCAGGCTGTTATGTGGTAGCTTTACACAAGGGGCCAATAGTAATTGTTCTGATATATCTAATACTCAAAAGAAATAAGATTCTATTTAGTATACTGTGTCAGATTTTCCTTGTTCACTTCTGGGACGTTTGCATGCAATTCTTCTTATGGAAACCTTGAAAGCATTTTAATGTGTCCACACGTACAAACTGAGAGCCACTGTCACTGCCCTGTGAGAAAATGTCTGGTTTGCATGTTCATGAAAGCAGTGTGGTGGGGTAGCTGCATACTCAGTTCTGTGCTCCTGCTGTCTTTTAAACAGATTATAACTCTTTCCCCCTCTGAGGATACAAATCACATTGACTCGCTTTCTACATCGTGTGACACAACCTCAGCAGACCCTCATCATTTTAATATAGGAACATCCGGCTTTGATGTGTCTTTGCCTGATATGAATAATCTGCAAGTGTCTGAAGGATCTAAGGTGAACACACTTTTACTTTCTTTTCCACCTGGACTGTGGTTTACATAACACTTTTACAAGTTTGTTTTTACTTACACTTTCATGAAGGGTTGGATCTGTGAAAGCAAGTGCATTATGACTTCCTCTATGTAATAGCATAGTACAATGCATTCATGTGCTCCTACACATTCATACCCTTTCCTTTTTAATTATGCTTTCTTCATCAAAGGATTTTATTTGCACTACATATGCACCAAAATACTACACGCTTATTTGAGGACAAATTCATGAACTAGCTACAAGTTACAACCCTAAGGGAATATGCCTCTGTTCTTCCTGCTGATTTAAAAGAATGATATGCCAGCTCATGTGGTGGGTGTACGCATGTATTCCCAGAAACATTTTTTATGTGGGAACCTATTGTACAGTTGTGTGCACTGGATTCAGTTCTTGCCTTTTGGCAGACACTCAGAAATTTTAAATTCATGACTGCAATATTAAGCCATCTTGAGTGGGTGAGGAGGCAGGATTTGCAAAGATACAACAACCGTACTCAGTTCAGCATATGTCAGACAACTGCATCAGAAGATGAGGATAGAATAAGGTTGGTAAAGTATTATCAATGTGGGGACAGTTTCTTTAATTTTCTGCTTTGATAATGCTTACTTGAGGGAGACTCCTCTCAATATATCTTCAGATACATAATCTGAGGTGAGGTGCAAGGGGAGGTTAGTGGCTTTGTGAGATCGTTGCCTTACCAGTGAGGCTTTCTCTGTCATGTCTAAATTGGGTGACTTTTGCAGAAAGAGCAGTACAAGAGAATGGGGCAGGAGAAGAGTATGTCTTATGTAGTTATTGGCTTTTATACCAGTTCTTGCCCTTGGTCCCCTCCAAATGCAGCCACACAAAAAATTGATACAGTGCTGCTGGCACTGCTTCTAACAGAGGTCATGGAAATTTCAAGTGAAGAAATCATCAAAAGGGAGGTTGGAATTGTCAAACTGAACAAATTGTGTCAGAAACCTCCCCAGGAAGAAGAAAGGACAGAAGAAGAGGCTGAGGATGGGAAAGGAAGGGAATCTTTCAAGGAATGGTTGTGGGGAAAGTAAACTCATTATGTAAGCATCAAGGTAAATATTGTTCATCAAAACAGCTCTTAGTAGACAAGTTACCACATAATCATAAGCAGCAAAAGATGGCAGAATTTCAGTTTAGGAAACTGCAGTCAGAACAGATTTGTTTGTAGCTGGTGAATAAAGATAATCTCATATATCCAGCTGCCACAGCTATTGGTATGTATGTTAAGAATTGTAAATTCATATATGCTTGGGGTTTTAGAATCTTCACTGAGAAAATTTATTTAATGTCCCAATACCCATGTGCCAGCGTTCATGAAAAAAATGAAAAGCTTTGGAAGAAGTAATTAAGTGAAGAGCTTGAGCCTCACAGGCAAATTCAGCTATTCCCAGACAGGTTTGATATTGGTGAAATACAAAACCCAAGATGAAAGAGATTTGCCAGCATTCAAAAGATGTTTGAATTGAGAAGATGTACATAGAATGCCTCCTTAGTGTTTTTTCATCAAGGATACTTTCGTCTAGTTTGCATATATCTGTATAGCTCAAAATAAATTAGAGTCAGTATAAACAACATTAAAATGCCTGGGTTTATGTTTCATGGAACAAGTCATCCAAATACTAGTCAGAAAATTTGATACTCTCACCTAAATTTCTACCTAATTTGAGAACACAAAATCTTAGCTCTTTCCTTTTTTAATCTTAGTTCTTATTTTAGGAGAGCTGTTGAAATGTCAGCAATGCAGAGCAAAATTTTTGGTTCTTCCTTGCTGTACAAAAATGTTTAGCTATTGCATAATAAGCAAAACCTAAAATATCACTGCAACTTTTAAATAGATACAGTGAATGAGATCAACAGACTGATTAAGCAGGCCCCTTCTCAACTGTTTCACTGCCAAAATCCAGATAGTGTTGTCAATGACATGAAATTAGTTGAACTTACTTGGTGTTCACAGATCAATGTAGCATTTTAAGGGATTAAAGTCAATAATGCTGTGAGGAATACAGGAATTCAGATTATGTTATTTTGTGTATTTTTCAAGTTAGTTAAACTCACCAATTTCTGGAAGTGTATTCCAATCCTGCATCAGTTTTTGCAGTCCACTTTTTTGTTTTGCTTTTTGGGTGTCATATTGGACTCCAGCAGGTGGAATGTCTTTGCTTCCCATTTCTTTCCTTCTTCCTGTATCTTATTCCATGAAAATGTATTTTCCTAGTACAAACACTGTTATTGCAGTGAACAAGCCAATAGTTCTTTCAAGCTAGAACTTTGTATTTGAAAGTAGAAGCAAGAAACATTCACAATTCTCGCCAGCTGCTCTGGTTCCTATTCTGGTAATGCAACCATGTGGCTTTCCTTTAGCTTCTCAGCATGGTTTGTCCTCTGATCCATTTCGTCCACACTGGACTCAGGAATATTCCTATTCCTTTTGCTTTGCAAAACCAAAAACAATCAAGAGAAAACAAATTAACAAACCCAACACTTTCTGATATGTCTTGTATAATTCTTAGTAATTCTTTGCTAGAGAAATAAAGTTGAAGAAATGCCTTAAAAATAACACTAATCTAAGAAAGACACTTAAGCAAATAGAATATTTTTGAAGAAGTGTAGCTTGATTCATGTAATTTATAATCTGTGTCTTGATATTGTATTCATAATCTGTGCAATTTAATGTCTCAGGTGATTTTTTTTTTTTTTCATTAAATGCTTTCTTTTTACTAATTTAATTCACTTAGTAGTTTGATGTTTTCTAAGACATCATCATTCGCTCCCCTAGGTTGAAGCTGTACATGAAGAACAAGACATAGCAGTCCATGAGGATGACTTTTCAGGGTCTACCAATGAAATCCCTGGAGCATTTGAATGCAGTGATAGTCTTAGTCTGGATATGACAGAGACTGAAGAGAAAGTTGACAGGCTGGAACAATTTGCTCTCGCTAGGTACTTGTATGCTATTATTGATAAAAGTTCTTTTGCACTGTACAACAAATTGGCAAGAAGGTATTCGTTAATGGAATGGTTGGTTTGGCTGGCCACAGGAGGTATAAAATTCTCATGAGTTCAGAGCACTGAGAAGACAATGCTCTAATTATGTGCATAACTACTACGTTTTTAAAGATTCATAATAATGGAAATACTGCTTAGTTACCTGGTCAGCAGATCAGCCATGTAGTTATCCTCCTGATTTCTTATGAGTCATAAGGAAGTCGCAATATTGTCCAAAATCCCACCCGTGTAATTGAGGCTGTTGGTGAACATGGTTGGACACCAGTATGTGTTTCAACAAGGCATCAAGATTTTTTTTCTGTGCCTTAGAGAGCACTTTCAGATTTTGGATGCTGAGTTAGGCTGCATTTAGCCTGTATTTATGGAAAGGAAAGGAATGAGGTTATATGAAGAAGCAGGCTTTTATGTCTGTGTGCCACAGGTTTCAGAATGATAGTTCTGATTCTTGGGAGCCATAGGAGGTAATTCTCCATCCCAAAGGATAACACACCATTCAAGTGGCTTAGTGCCCTTTGAAAGTGGTAGTCAGCCTGTTTCACCAACCTGCAGTGCTAAAATAATGCTCTGTTCTAAAAACATTGTGGAGATGGGATGAATCTTCTCCAGTCTATTAGTTTGAGGGGAAATGAAACAGATCACCATATATAATATTTCTATACAGTAAGATTATTTTCAGGACTTATGGTACATATTCTTAGATCCAAGTTTTCCTAGAAGATGGGGCTTTTAAATTTTTTTAATGGCCTTTATCCTCCTGTGAAGTTTCAGCCTTCCTCCTCCAAACAATGGTATGCTAGAAAATTCAAGTATTCTCAGATGGAGGAAAATAGTTTGCAATGGCCTGAAGATGGGGATTCTGACTTTCAGTTTTTCTCATTGTAGCCAACATTTTGCCAATCTTCAAAAGTAATTTGAAAGTTCGTGAATATTTTTAGAAAGGTGCCGTGATTGGTCCCATTATTTTCTCTCTGTTCTAGTGAACTTTATCTGCCAGCTTCTTGGTATTCTCTTTTCATCGTAGTTTCTTTGGTTTGTTTGCTTGTTTTTCTTCTCCTTCAGCTTTGGCGACGTTGATCGAAATGCCTCACCCCCTCCTTCACCATTCTTTTCTGCCATCCTTGCTGCATTTCAGCCAGCAGCATGTGATGATGCAGAAGAAGCCTGGCGTAGTCACATCAACCAGCTCATGTGTGACTCTGATGGTTCCTGTGCAGTTTATACATTTCATGTGTTCTCTTCCCTGTTTAAGGTGAGAAAATAACTTTTAAGATACAAAATCACAATGTTTAGATTGTCTGGCTATTGGGATGGTTCTTGCTAGTAGTACCTGGGTATACAACCATTATATGCTGTCAGGTATACCCACTGTAATTTTGCATGCTGCAGAACTGCCATACTAGGTTTTCATTTAGAACCATCTTACAGTAACAGTTTTGTCACAAAAATAACATGTATCTCATAGTTACAGGTTTAGAGATAATGTTAAAAATATGGATCCCACTTAATGAGGCTTTATTCTTCAGTACTTTACAATCAGCCTAAACCAGTAACTCCAAGAGACACAAAATAGCCTTTTCATCTCAAACTATTGTCGAAGTGTTCTTTCATCTCAAACTATTGAAATCTGACCATGTGCATGTAAATGTCAACATTATTAAGCATTCTGTACCTAATTATCTGAACAGAAATGTGCAGCTGCTGTCATGTACCATAAATTCCAGAGATTGAGTCTGAAGCCCAGAATTACATTTCTCCTTTCTAAAACTGTATGCTCACAGAGATAAAAATCTTGAAAACAGATAAGAGAAAGCAAAAATGAAAAGAAAAGAAAAGAAAAGAAAAGAAAAGAAAAGAAAAGAAAAGAAAAGAAAAGAAAAGAAAAGAAAAGAAAAGAAAAGAAAAGAAAAGAAAAGAAAAGAAAAGAAAAGAAAAGAAAAGAAAAGAAAAGAAAAGAAAAGAAAAGAAAAGAGAAAAGAAAAAGGAGGCAAATGTACAAGCTGAATGAAGAAATGACTGTCTGGTTTTACCTGTAACTAATTGTCTCTCCTGCTTCATATGAGGCAGCTGCAGGATGTTTCACATGCTGCAGTAGTGTTCCCAGCAGCCTGGTACCTTCATGGTGGGCCGAAGTGCCCATGAGCTCAGAGTACACAATTTGTATTAGCAGGCTGCCCATAGCTAATGATGATCTCAAGATCTTTTCATATCTTTAAGACTATCCTTATAAGAAAGAAGCATCATACAATAAAAATCTCTTCTCCATCCTGTTTCCTCTGTGTTCCACTGGAGATAATGGCATATCTTCTCTAGCTGCACACTGTGTCTTCCTTTAAACATTACACCACTGTAAATGTGGGTGCCTTAGAGAAATATTTCTTTTTCCCAGATTTTTTTGGTAAGATCTCAGCTTGTCTGAAGTTGTTTGTGTCATATGACATTTCCACATCCGCTAACTTAAAGGACCTTTGATCCTCACAGCATGAAGTTTCAGAAACAAGCCCAATGTGTGCCAGGCTTTGGATGTAAGGCACTGCCAAAATATTTACCTGTGAAACAAAATCCTTGTTTGGAGGAGCTTGTCAACTAAATACTCAGTGAAGTGAAAGAAGTTTCTTTTCCAGAGCACCTACATTTCAGTCTTCATCAAGTTAATGGTATCTTGGATGTTTGCCCTAAATGTGCTAAACTTGTTTAAAATTCCAGAAATTGATGAAGTATTTTTCCTGTAAACAAGTCATAGCTCAGAGATCTCCAGATTATCGTTACGTATTCCGGCAAATTGAAGGTCCTCCAGCAGACCAACCAGCTCCAAGACAAGTAGATTTGAGAGCCAGCAAGTAGTTTCCACAGTCAAGCCCTTTTGCCCTTTTGTTACAGAATGTTCTCTTCCAAGAAGAGGAAACCTGAGATTAAGAACAAAATGGTCTGAGAATATTTTGTTATTATTTAAACTGACATAAAGCACAACAATTATGTACTTTAAAACCTTATTCAAGACTTATCTTCTTAGCTGTAGATTGATTATTGCTCTTATATATATACCTAAAAAAGAAAGCAGTAAAGGAAGAGTATTTTTTTTTCCTGAATTATTACTTGGAAAAGCAGTTTCAGATTCTGTATTTCAGCCTAAGTTCTTACCAGCAGTGACTCTAAGAGGATTACCTGTTTTAAAGAAGGTATTTCTGTTTAAAAACTTCTCTCTTCTAGAGTGCAATTCATTCTTTTCCACCTGTAACCCAATCTAGTATGCAGATCAGGTTCCATAGAATGTTGGTTATTCACCATCCTGGCTGTGCTCTGTGGATTGTTTCATCCTGGACATACAGCCATGTCCTCATTTCTTTCCATATACTGCTTCATAAAAATCAGTCTGAATTCTAATCCAAGGAGTTTGCTCAATCATCCATGCATTTAATAAGCATGTTGAATATTCCATTATTCAGTATTTTCATTAATGACTTGATTAGTGCCTGAGACAGTCCCTAGTGGGTTTTTTTGTTTGGGAAACAACCCCCTACACTTATCTTTGCATTTGGACTATGAACTGATGATAATTAACTTCTCAATATGACTTTACACACACAGTTACCTCTACACCAGGTGTCTCTGCCTTACTTCTAAGATAGCAAATGAATTAATGTATAATATATCTATTATTTCTCCTCCTCATAGAAAACTGTAGCTGTTCTTGTAAATGAAATCATTTAGTATGATTTGTTCTGACCAAATCTGTACTGCCTGTTATTCATCTTTCATGTGCCTCCCCATTTCCTGAACTTTGTGTTTAATTCTATCACTCTTGGGTGTTTTTTTTTGAGATAAGCACTTTCCTCCAGTTTTTTATAACCCTGTGTTCTGTGAGTTCTCAGAGATACTTGTTATGGCTCTTAGACCTCTTTAGTCAGTACTATAACTGTCATAGTATGAATTTTCCTAATCTGCAAAGATGTAAAAATATGCAAGCCCTTACTAAGCATGGTTGTTCTCACCTGAGTTTTCACTGATGTCACATTGTTACCTGTACACAGTGCTCTGTCTCGGAGCAATAAGGCAAAAGAAGGCATTAAACACACCAGCCTCTGCAGCAACATCTGTTAGTAGTTATTTCTCTCCATTGTGATTTCCTTGGCCTTCATCTTAATTATTTCCAATTTACTCCTTGACATTCTCTCTTTGCTGTACTAGTTTATTCGGCATCTCCATCTCTGACTGTTGTGCATGCATTGCCATACTATTTTTGGTACCCAAGCTAGCAGTTTAACGCAGTTTCACTTTCTGTTCTTCTTTTTCGCATGAATATTTGCCTGAGTGAAATACTTGTGGTTTAACCAGATGTATGTCTTCATGCATTTTCTGTAACACAGGTCCTAACCTACATTCCTCAGAGAATTACCCCATGATAATGTGAATTAATCATATTAAAATGTTGCATACTTTCATTTTTAAAAATGCTTTCACATTACTTCCACCTGCTGAGCAGTTGGACTTACTGAGATAAGATTTTGGCAGCGAAATCTGCTCTGCATTTAGCAATGTGATTATTTCAGTTTCTGCAAGAGCATATTATTTTTATTTATGATTCACCGAAAAGAAGTGATCATCACCAGAGTGTTTGTGGAATATTAAACTGGTTTAGGACTCAAAACACCAAAAAATCCTCTGAGAGGAATAATTCCCGGATGCAATGCCGTGTTTCTGGAGTTCTTCCAAGCAGCAGGAGAAAAAAAAAAAAGGCTAGTAAGAAGGTTTTTCCCACAGGGGAAAACAAAAGGGTTTTTTCTGATTGTTCTCTGCTGCTGTTTGACATTGGGATGTCCATTATATTATCCACTTGACATGGAATACTAACAGAACAATGCCCGGAATGGGCAGAAAAAGTAATGAGCTGATTAACTTTGTTAACTCTGTACAGCCAAGAAAAAAATTCTACCTGTGGGTAAAAGGATTCATACAGATTGAATTGTCTTTACAAGAATGAATGTGTTATAATAGTAGATTATTATGAATTCTGTAATTAGTTTCACAGCTGCCCAGCTGTGCAGTCACCAGCATAACTGAGTATCCTATGGCAAAAGTTCAGTTTGCCATAGGAAGATGTTCTCTTTGAGAAGGGAAAAAAAAAAGGCATGTTTGTTTACAAAGGAGAGAAGATTGAGTAGAGAATGTAATAAACTGTATTTTGCTTTCCAGAATATTCAGAAAAGATTCTGCTTCCTAACCTGCGATGCAGCTAGTTACTTGGGAGATAACCTGCGAGGAATAGGCTCCAAGTTTGTGAGATCTTCTCAGATGTTAACGTCATGTTCGGAATGCCCCACCCTTTTTGTAGATGCAGAAACAGTGAGTATATTCCTTTCAAAAGGTGTGTGCTGCATTGCAGTGTGCTGACAATTTTTTTGAGGGTTTGTAGTGACAGGACAAGGGGTAATGGCTTTAAACTGAGAGAGGTAAGATTTAGATTAGATATAAGGAAAGAGTTTTTTGCTGTGAGGGTGGTGAGATGCAAGAACACCTCTCCCAGGAAACTGTGGATGCTCAGTCCCTGGGAGCATTTAAGGCCAGGTTGGATGGGGCTTTAAGCAAGCTGGTCTGCTGTAAGGTATCCTTGACCATGGTAGCAGGGTTGGAACTAGATATCTTGAAGGTACCTTCTAACCCAAACCGTTCTGCGATTCTATACTTTTACTGGCTGTTTCACGGTTGAGCAACTCCTGAACAGATGTGTCAAAAAGGTACTCATCTCCTATCTGTAATTTGTATCTCTTGTTTTTAATTAATTTTCCATATTATTTTATTAGATAAGTACTGGCAAATAGGCAATATAGAATCATAGAACAGTTATGATGTGTTGAGCTTGTATATCAAAAGCTGATATAAAACAGATGCCCACCAGACTTGGTTGGCTCCAAAAATGGAAAAGGAGAAGCTATTTTTAGCATAGTTTGGCATGAAAGATGGTAATATGTTTAGTGGTTTCCTTTCAGTCAACTGTGATGTGAGGTAGGTGATAAAAATACATAATAAGGAGTGAATGGGATGGCTTTTCCCATTGTTTTCATTCTGGCCCATATTTATCCAGCAGCATCAGGACAGTGTCGCTTCACACAGAAGTCTAGAGGTGGGAACTTGCAATGTGTAATTGTGGGCCAACTATAGTGACCATAAAAGAGCTGTGCCTTGCATCATCAGAGAGATGTGCAGAACAGTTAATTAAGCTGTGTGCAGTACTTTTATTTTAAGGAATTCTTCTGCAAAGCTGTTGAACACAGTTTCCATTCTGCATTATCATAGGTGCAACTTTTTCTGTTGAGTTTTCAGCATAGTATTCTATTTATGCATATTTTTGCATACAAGTATTTTTCAGTATTAGTATCTAAATCTAAGTATTCTTTTGCAAGATATTCACTATGCTTTCTCCTCCACTAATATTCTTGTTATTTTATAGTGATATTTACTAGACCTTTTGATTTAATTTCTCCAGCTACTGTCTTGTGGCCTTCTTGAGAAGCTGAAGTTCAGTGTTCTAGAACTGCAGGAGTACCTGGACACGTACAACAATAGGAAAGAGGCAACACTCTCGGTATGATGGAGTATGTTACATTCTTGGTTTTGTACCTGTCTGTATTTATGCTATATCTGAAGACTACAGATACACTGAGATCTGTCTAAACTAATATTCAGTAGAAAAACATGTTTCAGATACTAGATTCATTAAATATTTTGTCCTGAACATATGAACTAAAAAATTAGCTGTTGTATCCTTAGTCATGGAAACACTGACATCTTTCACATTTCTGTTCTTTCTTCTGTTTGGTTGTTCATTTATTTTCTTGGTTTATGCAATTCAAATAATAATGGAAACCAAGACTACACTTTTTGAACTGGGCCAGGATAGAATAGACTAGACCAGGTTGGAAAAGACCTTTGAGATCATCAAGTCCAAGCTATCACCCAACACCATCTAATCAACTGCACCATGACAGTCAAAGCAAATTCTCACAGTCTGTGTGAACAAGTGTAATTGTGAAATTTTGTTTACATGCTGTGCTGTGAAACTGCTTTATTCATACCTTTTTTTTTTATTTCTCTCTGGAAACAGTGGCTTGCAAACTGCAAAGCAACATTTGCTGGGGGCTCACGAGATGGAGTTATTACCTGCCAGCCAGGAGACTCAGAAGAGAAGGTAACGAATGAGCAGTATTACCTCTGCCCTGTAAAGTGACATGTATGATATATCTCGTTCTTGAACCCACAAGAGTCTGCTGTACTCTCTGCTGGGCTTGGAAATAATCCAGTTTTCACCCTTAAGGCTTGAAGGTATTATTGCCTCAGTTTTGTTGCCTGGCCACAGGAAAAGGGAAGTATTCAAAGGCAATACTTCTGCCTTCCTAGTTTAGATGAGGAAGCAGAGCTAACCCTGCCTGGGCTGTGTGTGCTGTCCCTTCTAGGAAGACATTGCAGCAGTAGTTTCACACAGCACAGTGTGTCTGACAATCATTGCTAGTGTGCTGTGCTCCCACATTACACCTATTTTATCTACAGCTGTTACAGACTCTGTGTGTCCCCAGGAAGACTTGCCTGCTTGAAATACACTTTAATGACTGTGAAATAGCCAGTGAAATAATTTATGCTGTAGATAATCATTTATAGCTAAGGCAAAACATCTCTATCACTTTTGAACAAAAGTTTTATGTGTATATGTGTAAATATGTATGTATATGTGTATATATAAATATGTATGTATACATATATATAAATATATATATGGTGCTGATTCCAGCTAAGAAATCACTCTTTTCAGAAATTGGCACCATCAGCAGGCATTCTTGTTACCTGGTATACTTTGTGTAGGAAACAGCTGGTATCTTGGTGATACAGAATGAGTTGAGAAGTGTTATTTTGTGGTGTTTTTTCCTTTTGGAGGAAAAAGAATGGAGAAGTGGGAAAAAGAGGGGGATAGAGAAAATTAGCCAAAATCAGGAAGCAGAAACATCTCCTCTTTCCATGTATTTTAATTTATAAAAGATAATAGTGAAATCTTCAGATCACACAGTTGCAGTTGCCTGTCACAACAACTGCTTTTTCAAATACCTAGGTTTATTCTTATGTTGGCTTCGGTTTGTCTTTTCCCCTAATTCACTTTATTTTCTTTTGGGTTTATCTCAACCTCTTTCCCACTTCTTTGTATTTGTCTTCCTGTCTTTGAATTCCTTTGGTTATTTATTTATTAAACACTATTTCCCAAGAATCCCAAATCCTTGCTGTGCCTGCATTTTGGCTTCCTGGACCTTATTAGCAAATCTAATTTGCTAATAAATCCTTTGGCTGCAATCACAGGCAGTGGGAAAACTCTTCAATCTTCTCTTACCTGGCATTGACACGAGAAAGTTACAGACACCTTCAAAGGCATTTAAAGAAGATACTGTCTCTTCTGTAATTGCAGCTTCCCCATTCACTGTAACAACTGAGCTATTCTCACATACAAAAAAGAAAGACCTTGAATACATGCTAATACTTCTCCTGCAAGTGCATCAGAAGTGGGAAGTAAAGTATATGTAGGCAGGCATAACTACTGAAACATGCATGGGCTTACTCTTCCACTGATGCACAACACCCTGAAGAGTGACCTGAGACTGTAATGTTACATACCTTGATGTATACAACTTAACCTATCTTCTTAATCCCTCTTTTGGAGCCCAATAAAGAGAGATGGAGGATCACAAATCCTGCTGATAATCCACCTTGTTCCTTTTTTGGAAAAGCAGAGAGAAGGCTGAGGATAAGGAATAAACTGTGATGTGAGCTCACATAACTGGCCTAAATATATCTAGAAGTTAGTAAATGTCAAGTTCCACTTGTAGAGGGGCTTTTAAAAATTCTGTTTCAGAAATAAATGTGGTTTTTGTGAAGCAGGGGTTAGTATTCTTAATTGCTTATCACACTGAGAAGAAGGGTTTCACACTCCTGCAGGAACCCCTAATCTCTCCCCAGTGTTATTCCTTCATCCCACAATATGTTATTCCTTGGAAGTTGACAGGACAGTAGGTCTTTGATCTGCAGGCAGATTTCTTTCCGCTCTTCCTCATTCACCTGTCGGTCAAAGCAGCTCTTGCCAACGGAACATTCTGTTCATTTGGCAGAATTGTGATGGGAGGAAGAGTCCAGGGAAACCAAGGAAATAAAAATTTAAAAAATACTCCACAGCTGGCAAGTATTTGTTTTACCTTTCCTCACCTCCTTTAATCTGAAAGACTAAAGAATCTAATAATTGTAGAGGGAAGAAAAAGTGTCTTATAGTGGTGGTCATAAGGGAACCGAAGTAATTAAAGACATTGAGGGTTAGACTAGGCCCTGAAAACTTCTGGCCTAAAGAAATTGCTTACTTAAGCACAAAGTCAGGCTGCTTCTGGGAAACATTCAGAATTTATTGTAAGGAAGAAAAATCAACACCTTACTCTACAGAAGGAAGAAATATTAGATCCTCACAACTCCCACCTGGTAAAAATCTTGAGATGAAAATAGTCCCCTCTATGGGTTCTGAGGCAGACCTGAGACCAAATTCATCATTAGCACAAGCAATTGCATCACAAATGCCTGCTGATGCTGATAATTGGCTTGGCACCAGTTTCTCCAATCAGATCTCACTTCAAAATAATTACACATAATTTGTTGACCATTGTGACTGTTACTGAAAATGAACAAAGGCAGAAATTGCTTATTCTGACATTGAAGAAGCTTGAAATAGAAGTTGTCTAGGTCAGCTACTAGAGCTAGCAACTTTTCTGAGAAGCTTCACGTCCCAGAATGTCTTTCCTTGCCTTAATCTTGCAGCAGTCTACATGATTTGGGTGTGTCTGTGATTTGGAAGCTTTGATGCTACTTTGAGCAACGGAGTCACAAGGACCCAGGAGTCAGTTTACAGGCAACTGCACATACTATGATGCTGTCTGTGCAGGTGTCTCAGCCTTAAATGAGTACAAATATGAGTACATTCCCAACTGTACTGAACAGGGATTGTTTTTAAATCTAGTCAAGGATCACTTTTGCTTGAGGTTGGTTTTGGGAGTTGTTTTGGTTGGTTGATTTTTCTTTTCCTGGAAAAAAGATACATAGAAGACCCTCTTTTTCTTGTCAGTTAGCACTGTTAATTCAAATATTTATCTCCAAGTGAGACAGTTTACTCTCTAAGTCCAAAATCAGGATATACCTTTCTTAAAGCTTTGCTCATCCCAGAGCTCACCTGGAGCTAATGGATGTAGGCTTTGCAAACTTGAACTGTTAATCAGCACTTAAAACACAGTCCACCCCATAAAGATTTGACCAAAAAATTCAGAATGTTCCTGTTGCTATGAATTCCCCTGTGGCTAAAGGTTCAATTACTCTAGGCCACCCATAAGACTAGAGGTGTACCTCTTGGGACCATAGTCATCTGGAGCTGGTTATAGTAAAGCTGAAGGCACAGTGAGTCTCACTGTTAAGTTAGAAATTTCCTGATAATCAATATCTCACTGCTGTTTGACTAATCCATGCTGTTTGACAGTTATCTCACTGCTGTTTGACTAATCCACGGACTGACAATGTGGTCAAATTGGTTGGGTAGGCAGCTTTTCTAAAGGAAGAACACAGATCTGGTTTAGATTTCTCTGGATGGAGTAATTTCTACTACCCTTCAAGTCCAGTGGATATTTAATAATGAACAGCATATGCTGTACCTCTCTTTTCTCTCAGACAGATAAGGGTTGCATACAGCAGTTATTTTGTTACAGCGAGACTCTCCTGTGCCAAGAAATTACTGTTGCCATCGAAGGGGTTTTGGCTGAAGAAATTACTGCGTGACTCTCACCTCTTTGCAGACTGTCAAAATGATTCCTTGATGAAACAAGAAGGCCTGTGACCTAAAGATTGTTACTTTTCTATCTCCCTGATCTGCTAAACTCTGTCTCAGTAAGAATTGGCATTGCTGCTAGGAGGTGTGTCCTTCTTAGCTGTATCATTCACTAGCTGCAAACCACCGATTGTGTGGTGACTAGTAACTAATCTACACCACCACCCCCCCTTACTATAGGAGGCAAACTAGAAACTGAGAAGATGTTTAGGATCATGCCACCTTGAGCCCTTGCTGCTGGGGACTAAAAGAAGTGGCACTTGGTTCTACAAATAGTGTCTTTTCAACTTCCAAGGAATATTGCATTTTATGCTGAAAGAGAGAGGAAGATAAGTTACAATCTTGAAAATTTAAAGCAATATGGAGTTGAACATCAGTAACGTAGGGAGATTTTGTATCCAAGAAGGTGGTTTTTTTCATGTAATGTGAAACCCCCTTCCCTTTTTTTTTTTTGTGTGTGTTTTGTTTTGTTTCCCCTCCTCCTCCTTGCTTGCCCTGGTTTTGGAAACAGTGGGGGGGAAAGACCACAAAACACCATGGAATTCACTGATTTGCTGCTTCCCCCACCCTCCCTCTTCCTTAAAGTAAATTCCATGGCAAATTAGAAATTATATGTGGATTCCAATATTTTTGAAAGTCCAAATGAAATTTGGTCACATGCTGAACTTCAGAGGAGCTTCAGACAGACAAAGTTGGAAAAACACAAGCCAACACACCTGTGTATTTACTAGAGCACTGTGATCTGTCTGCTCTTGCCTTCTTATCTTGAATTTCCCTTTGCAGAGCTTAACTTATATCAACTGTATGGAAGCCAAGATAAAAAGGGATTTTATCAAGAGTATCAAACAGAAGAAAAAAGGTTATTCAAGCAATGTTAAAGGTGTAAAACAGCACAAGAGCTCAAAGCTTAGTTTGTCATGATTTTATAGAAGAATAGTGTAGGTTTTGGGACAATACTTTCAATGCATTTTTTAATACCCATGCCCATGGAGAGAAGCCAGACTGAAAAATGTTGTTAGGCTGCACAAAGTCAGCATTATTTCACATTTCAGTGTTTGCTGCCTTTGTGTAGATGATCAGGTAAACAATTTTAGTAAGAAGTCCAAATGTTTACTAGCACTGTGTGCATATGCACTGACATCAGGTTGTAACTGGGCAGAGGTCATTGTGTTTGTTA
The DNA here is from genome assembly GCF_026170545.1 of Melanerpes formicivorus. NCBI lineage: Eukaryota > Metazoa > Chordata > Aves > Piciformes > Picidae > Melanerpes > Melanerpes formicivorus. Next base: position 51,635,552 of record NW_027142353.1, on the reverse strand, counting down.
GTTACAGCAGTTACATGATGGCTCTGTTCATCTAAAATGTGTGAGAGCATAAAATACGTAAAATAAGGAAAGCTGCATTAGATGTACCCATTGCAAATGCTAGTTATTGGCACAGAAAAGAGGAACACTTCTGTTTTGAGGAGAGAAGATAGTCCCTTCATCTTTGAAATTATAACATAGGTCAATTAGAATTGTTATTGCTATTGCAACAGCACCTACACTGACGTAGTAGTAGTTCCAGAATTATGAATCAGTGAATCATTACTGGTGAGGGAAGGGAACAGAAAGATGCCTCCAGTTGTGCCATTGCCACTCAGTGAAACCAAACTGGATGGATTTCAAAATTTTTTCTTGCAATAGCCATAACATAAAAGCTGTATGCAAAACTTTTCCATTGCAATGTGCCAAGTAATAAACCCACCAGTCACAAAGATTATCCTGGAAATTTCCTCAGATCTACTACATCCAAAACTGGAAGTATCTGTAAATAACAAAACAGTTATAAATGACAAAGTTCAGTTGTGTTCATCACTTGAAAACCTTGTCCATTTTTTGAAGTACTTTGCAAGATGAGCTCTTTTTTGATAACAAAGCCAATTTGAATAAAAGTATTGTTTCAAGAGTTTTCTAACACGATTTCACTGTGAGTTCCTGAGCTACTGAGTGGGACAAATTAAAACTAATAAATATGAAGACCTAACTGGGGCTATTTAGACTGCAATTTGCAATTAGAATTACAGCTTGGTTTTCTTGAGAATGCTGTGCATGTTGTATGTGATGTTTCCAACCAGTTACCAGGTTGAGGCAAGCATTGCTAATACTGCTGACAAGTTTTGCTATTAAAGATGGGCTGTGCTTCCTATTGCATGCATTACACTGACGCTATACTTTCTTTCCTTTCCTTTTCTCCTGTGCCATGCTTGCTGTGTAGCAAATGGAATCTCTTGCAGTAAGTTGAAGTTCTTTCCTATTCTTTGTCCATCTGTAGATGGACTAATACACCCCAATTTTACTGGTTTACTTCTAAGCATGTTTTTCTTTTTACTATAATTTTCCTGTAGCATATGTGGTTCCACATGCAGTGGTGAAAATAATTCACTAAGGTGTGTTCTGTTAAATCTGAAGTTCTGCCAAAATTCTGGCACCTTTATATGCTGTTTCAAAAGGTCATTCACAATTGTTTGCTTACTTGAATTGATAGAATATGCTAGGGTGGAAGATTTGAAAAAAGAATGTTATTTTAAAATTCATCATTTTCAATTTGTCCTAATGCAAACCTAAAACATATTGTTGATAGTTATCTTTAAAATAGCTTTTGGTGATGTTGATTAATAGTTTCACCATGATTTGTTTCTAATGCTTATTTAGGAAGGATATAGTAACTTGATAAAGTGTTTGATATAGTAACTGAATACTGAGTGAGTTGATCTTGAGTCTTCAAGTGGGCATTAGTTTGTCTTCATTCAGGTTAGCAGCCAGAAGGCTTAAAACTGGAGATATTCAAGACTGGGCTTGACAGGGCTCTGGGTAACCTGATCTAGTAGAGGCTCACTGTGGGGCTGGGGGGGTGGGGGTTGGACTGGAGGACCTTAGGAGGTCCCTTCCAACCCAAACTATTCTACACAATTCTATGATACTGTTCTCAACAGAGAGAGAAAAAAAGTGTGTTTCATGCCAAGCTATCATGAGATGTTTTTCATTTTTTAATTGTTATGCCATGTCCTGGTTTTCCATTGATTTTGACTCCCTGTGACAACTTCAAGTATTTGTTTGTTTAACTGCAACGTAGTGCTGCCCCTTCTCCAAAAATTGAATAGAATTAATTTGATCCTCACTGGAGCACCTCGGGCTTTGTCCCTGCTGGTGAACTCAATTTGACCAGGGAGCAAGTGTGTATGCCCATGGGTCAGCACTGGGGATGACCAGCCAGCACCTTCCCTGGCTTGGGCACCAGCCAGCCCTTGACATTCCCAAGCATGGTTTGAGAGAAGACAGAAGCCAGAGACACTTCCAGGAGGTCCTATCTAAACAGTCAGTCTTTATTTGGGAAAAGAACAGTTAGCCACACAGATGCAAAATTGGCAGTGTTCCATAGCCTCAGTTACAGACAATGACCTCTGGACAGGCTTATTTAACAGGCAGTGTCCCTCATGCCCTGCCTCTGCATTGTTTTGGCCACCAATAGGTTTTGTCCCTGTTCACATTAGTTCTGACCTAGCAGATCACACATCCATTCCCTCCCTCTTTTCCCCGTCACAGATCTGCTGTGACTTTCTTCATCTCCTGTGGGTCTTATTGTGTCGGTTTTGGTGGGATTCCTCCCTTCCATTTAGGGCAGGATCACTCTGATGCTGCTTACCATTAAGCATCATTAAACATACCAACTCAGATACAAGAAAGAGGTTACCCATAACAGCACAGAGCTCAGACTAGGCAAACTCACAGTGCTGAACTCTGCTGCTGTGGCACCAACACTGAGGTGCAAGGTTGTCTTGGCCTTCAGCAGGACAAACCCTGCCAGGTGGATACCTGCTGGCTTGGCATTCTCCCCCTGCTCCCACTCTCCTCCATAAAACTACTTCAGAAGGAGAGTAACTCTACTGGGTTTTGGCAGTGCCCTTGGATGACTCTTCACAACTGGGTTGTGATCACCCCTCTGCCCCCTAATGAACAAAGCTGATTTCTCCCAAAGAACCTCTTGTTTGGCCTCAGCTCCTCAGCTTTGTCTGTCTGGTACAGAAATTTTGGGAACTGGAAGCTTATGGTTCTAATTTGGGCTTATTAATATAAACCTTGGCACTTTGATATTGAAGTATATGTAAATAAACAGTTAACATCCATAATGTTTTTTAAGTACTTTTCATTAGTATTTGTGCTGGCATTTGTATTACTATGCTAACAGATAAATATATATGAAGTGCTTTAAGGAAGCAAAGACATTAATAGCTGCTGCTTCCTTCTGCCATATTTGACATGAAACTCTGTTCCAGTTCCTCCAGGCAAATGGAAAGATCATTGGGCCCACTCTTGGTCACTCTTTTTCTAAGAGAAGACAAATCAAAGAGGGTCTGAAGTCTGTAAGGCTTTCTTGCCAAAGGGTCAGGAGGCCTCCCAACATCCACTTGCAGAATTTTGCTAGAGATTAAATATTCTTCCCTTCCCCACTATGATCCAGCTGTGGGACCACAAGATTCCCCCCTCTAATAGAAACACAGATAGCAGGACCATAAGCATATTCACTTGACATCTCTGACAGAGGTGCTCATTGCATGTTACTTCAGTGTGTCAGACACCTTCTGTGTGGTGCTGCACATTACACTGGAAGAAGCAACTTACTATTCACAGAACAGGATCTACTTAATCTGTGAAAATAAATTGTAGAAGCCAGATGCCCTCTTAGATATTACACTCCATCTCTCTGTTGTATAGTTTCTTTAAGATGGTGGGAAATGCATGAGCTGAGCTTTAAGTTGTAGAGATGTTTTTACCTCCTTCCTGCTCCTGGCTGGATTTATGGTCTTTCTTCCTCTCCCCTCAGAGAAGCAGGCAGGAGTTTTGACCCACTTGGACAACTACTTCCATCACTTCTCTCTGGAGTTTCCATCCTCTCAGAAGAGGTCTTTGACCAGTTCTGTAGTTTTGAGGAGTTGTATGTTCTATGCAGCAATTTCCCCCATATTCTGCCTCTACTTTCCAGCTGCAAACTGGAGACAGTGAAGATAATTGATATAAACTGCTTCAAGGTTGATGCTGATACATGAGAGCTAGCCATTAGGATTTTGATTTTCAGTGTTGTATATAACTTGTTTTCTGCAATAGTATAATCATGCTTCAGTAAAATGATGTTTCTGAAAAGCTGAACTATGTCAGTTATCCCAACTCACTGATCTTTATTCATTATATCTTCTTCTACAAATCTTTCCTTAGCAATTGGAACTGTGTCAGAGGTTATATAAACTGCATTTCCAGCTGCTGTTGCTTTTTCAGTCCTACTGTAAACTTATTGGACAAGTGCATGAAGTCAGTTCCATGCCAGAGGTATGTAACAAACTACAAAGCCTTACACTGAAAACACCACCTTACATTCATGTTCTTATTTTTGTTTCTATGGATGCTCACCAGATTAAACTATATATATATAGACTCAGGGGTGACGTTATTGCTCTCTACAACAACCTGAAGGGGGGTTGTAAACAGGCAGAGGTTGGTCTCTTCTCCCAGGCAGCCAGTACCAGAACAAGAGGACACAGTCTCAGGCTGCGCCAGGGGAAGTTCAGGCTGGAGGTCAGGAGGAAGTTTTACGCAGAGAGAGATTGCCCATTGGAATGGGCTGCCCGGGGAGGTGGTGGAATTGCCATCACTGGAGGTCTTCAGGAGGAGACTTGACAGGGTGCTTGGTTGCATGGGCTAGTTGATTAGGTGGTGTTGGATAGAGATCTTGAAGGTCTCTTCCAAACTGGTTTATTCTATTCTATTCTAAACTACTCTAAACTATAAATATAGGTCTGCTGACAAAACCCTTCCATACAGCAGCACCTGCAGTCACCACATTGGGGGGGTTGTAATTGACTGTACTTTCAGAGACTGCAATCTTTCACACATTTGATCTTCAAGGATCATTTCAGTCAGTGGTAGCAAACTAGAATGATATATGAAATCTTCACTCACTCACTTTGCATGCAGGGAGGGCTCACACTGTGTGAATGCCTGTAAGTGATTTATTTTTATTTTAATTGAGGCCTTCATTTTTTAGGGAAAATGAGACTTTTTCACTCAGAGAGAGAAAGTACCATTTTCCTAGATCGTGACTGATACCCTCTGAAATCTGTGGAGACACTTAGACCAGGAGCATTTGTTAGCATGACAGTAACAAAATCATTTGGTAAATGAATCTGAACACAGATGCAAAGTTAGGGGTTATGCTGGAATAATGTATTGCAATTTGCAGCCATATAGACTGTCTCAGTTGCATGGGCATTATAGGAGAAATAGCTGCAGTGGGTTTTGACAAACAGCTATTTCATAGTTTTGCATCCACTTATATCTGAGCAAGCAAAGGTGCTGTGTAGAACTGCCTTACATTTTGACTGCAGATGTACTCCCTGATCTTATTCTCTGGATAAATAAATCAAAATTAGTTTAATGTTTCTAAAGAGTATTAAATCTATTTTTAAAGCATCATTATACTAAATACTTTAATGGTATAAGTTCTTTTAGTTCTGTGATTTTTACAAGCTTGCTTCTTTCATAGTTTTCACCCTGTCACTTTTGACCCTAATAGCCTTCTGGTTTTAGATAAATCTATGTATCTTACTTTAAAACACAAGAAGAATACTTAAGAGTCAAGTTTATTTTCAGCAATTCCATACAATATGTAATACTTCAAAACATCTTTGAGGTGATCCCTTTAAGTTAAATGATCACAAATTAAAGAAAGGTAGTAGAATAACTTGTTGTTCCTTACATATTTTTCTCCAGCTAAATTGTATATATTTTGAAGTACTGAGGAGTAGAAGTTACTGTACTTTGCTTGTAGCTGTAGAACAAAGTTTCAAGTACTAAAATGTATTTTCTTACAGTATTTAGTAGTTTACAGATTCTCTGTAAATGGAAATGGTTTGGTTTACCAGATATTCTGTAGCAGGTATATGAGTACTTGGTCTTAAGGAACTATTCTGAGCACAGGCTTATAATGTGATTGAGCTGTTCATTTTTAAGAGAAGATAGGGCAGTAGGCATCTAGTCTTAGAGGACTGTAAATATTGGAAGTATTTTGTGCTCTTTATAAGAGGATTGATTTCTGTAACTCTACTTCACAGTTATGTTTTTTGTTAGATTGTTATAAATAAACTGAGAAACAGTAACATGAGGAATAGCTGTTTCACCATAAAATTCACATATTTTGCTGGAGCCACAGACTAGTATTTAAAGGAAGTTCCATTGTTGGCTTATGTGGCTAGTTTTTTTAGCATACAGGAGAATAAAAAGGTAGATCTTTGGAAATTAACTGTACACTTGTGAATTATTTGTTTTGAGATATTAACTTGTCAGGCTAACAAAGGGTTATGCAGTTCCTGTTCACCTGTTAATCCTATCTGATCCTGCGTGTGTTTTGTAAGCAAGCAACATCATTGCTAGGAAAAATGTGCTTTCAGAAACTTTTTCACTATGATATAAACAAGTAACAGGAGTGAGAAATAAAGGACTGATTAGATGTGTGCTTTTGCATTTTAGCAAGCCAAAAACGCAGCATGGGGTTAAAGGAGGCACATGGCTTAACAATTTGTAGTTTGTGTTTTCTCTATGTTGTGCAGAGCATGGTGATCAAGAAAAGCTCTAGTGTTAAAATGAGGCCTTTTCCATAAGGTGTGCATCCAATCTAGTAGTAAGAACGGATCTGAGATACCTGCTCCCTTTGGTGCCTGAGGAGAATGAAAATCCTTACCTCTCACCTTTCTCTTTGCAACAGCTGTTAAATATGTCAAGAGAACTGAGTGAGTTGAAGAAAAATCTTAAGGATGCTACTGCTGCACTCGCAGCTGAGCCTCCGACAACGGAATCTGAGCCCACATTCAATTCGACAGAAGCAGCTATTCAGTCCATGCTGGAGTGTCTGAAAAACAACGAACTCGTTAAAGCCGTCCAGCAAATAAGAGAATGCAGGCAAGTGTTGCTACTTGGGTCATATTAGACTTTTGTGTTACTAGAGAAGTATGTGCTTATCACCTTCCTCACTTCATACTAAATGGAATGTGCTTGGTCAGCATAATTAATTAGTTAATTAGAAGGTATTGATATTGTTAACTTTTGCAGGGGGGTGCCACAAGTAGCAGTGTCAAGTCAGTAAAACAAGCATATACTTGCTACTGCTAGGATGTTTAATTACATTGAATAGATCAAAAGTACTTATTTGAGGCTCTTAAAAATCTTAGCGCTAATTCCTCATAGGTGTATATCACTGGCATCAGCTGACATTCAGCTCAGGCACTTAGTTGAATGAGTACTCTTCAGATACATTATTTTTTTAGGTAATAGTAATTGTGGCATTTATGTGGTTTCAGTGCCTGATACCAGAGTCTGAGTAACAAAAAAGTAGTATAAAATAGTGAGTTCCTTTCAGCTTTTAAGTGAGTTCTTCTTTCAGAGTCAGTTGTCCTTTTACAGATCTCATATCACCTAGCATCCATCCGTACTTATAGACCCATAATGATATGCACATTCTTTTCCTGTTTCATTGCAGGATTTTGTGGCCCAATGATATCTTTGGAAGTAGCTCTGACGATGAAGTCCAGACACTACTGAACATTTACTTCCGGCACCAAACCTTGGGTCAGACGGGCACCTATGCACTGGTGGGCTCCAACCAGAGCCTGACTGAAATCTGTACCAAATTGATGGAACTGAATATAGAGATCCGCGATATGATTCGCAGAGCTCAGAGCTACCGAGTCATCAATACTTTTCTTCCAGACTCCAGCGTTTCTGGCACAAGTCTCTGACAGGACTCTTGTGTCCTCTTTCAAGATGGGAGTGCTGCCCTGTTGGAGTGAGGTGGCTCAATGTCTTCTCAGCCTTTCAAAGGTTTGGTCAAACTGTACTCACTCTTGTTACATTCAGGATTTCTTCTAAACAGATACGGGCTGAACTTCAACTGTGTAGCAATACTGTAAGGACAAAGGTAGCATAGAGCACCTGGGACAACATCCTTTGTCCTCTGTTGCACAAAAATCGGCTAGCGTTTCACTGAGCAACTGCAACTCACTACTGAAGAAGTGACATCCATTGCATACCAAAGCCTACTACACTGAACAATACTTCCTTTATAGCAAATTAATTTTAGGTTGGCAAGAGTGCAATGTTTCCTTCACAAAAAAAAATAATATTTCTTTGTTTTTTGTTAAAAAAGAAAAAGGCAAAAAAAGAAGAAAAAAAAACTTGTACATTTTATTTTTTTTCCTTTCTTATTTCTCTTATTTGGTTGAGTGAAAGATGGGCAGAATGAAGCTGGCCACAGAAGCTTGGAAACTTGTTGGTCAAAAGCTGAGAGCCTGTGTATATGAAACAAACTGTAAATGGACTACAGTTCGATGTACACTGTAATTTGAATATGATTACTGTATCTTAAAACAACGAGCTGCTATGAAGTACATTTCCTAATGTTACTAGGCTACTGTCTCTGAAGGTACTGGATCATATTGCAGAGGTCTGTTCTTAGGCCCCCCCCAAGCATCATGAATGCTCTTGGTAGAGTTTTATTTTTTGTTGTTTTATTTTCCTTTTGTTTTTTTTTTTATCCTTTTGGGTTTTTTTTAAGGACCTTGGCTGCTTTTTACTAGAGGGTTGCTTTTATGAATATATTTATACTATTAAAGGAGGGCTGATCTAATTTAACATGCCATTTTGTAGGAGAAAAGTCCCATCGCAGAGTCGAATCTTTTGAACTATTATGCATGCATTATTTTTATTTAAGATAAGATTTTGAGTATAAAAAAAAAAAGTAAAAATATTAAGGTGAAATGCAAGTTCTCATGTTAAGTTTCTTTAAAGAGATGTCTTATTTTATTTGTAATGTATATATAAAAGTCATACTTGTATGGGGTTTTTTCTTACATTTAACTGCTGTCCAGTGTTAAATGTATGCATGTAAATCTGTTGCACATCTGAGACACTTTTATTCTGACAACTATGTAACTTATTCACTCTGTAAATACACTTAACCGTTTTTGTGAAGTGACTTTGGTTGATATTTGGATCAGTACATCCATTTAACTGAAATATAAAAGTCATATGTAATCACAGCAGAGTATGGTTGTGAAGATTGTCTGCTTGTCTGAATCTATATATACTGTTGCAGATGGTACCCATGCTGAGCAGCCCCAAAGGAGACCTTTCTCATTATTTATGGTGAAACCATCTCTTACACTGAAAGAAACAAATGAGAAATATAAGGATTTGTTTTGTCAGTCTGTACTTAGTATCATAGTATCAGTCAGGGTTGGAAGGGACCACAAGGATCATCTAGTTCCAACCCCCCTGCCCTGGGCAGGGACACCCCACACTAGATCAGGCTGGCCAGAGCCTCATCCAGCCTGCTCTTAAACACCTCCAGGGACGGTGCCCCAACCACCTCCCTGGACAACCTAGTCCAGGGCTTCACCACTCTCACGGTGAAGAACGTCTTCCTCAGGTCCAGCCTGAATCTCCCCACCCCCAGCTTCATTCCATTCTCCCTAGTCCTATCACTTCCTGACACGCTAGGAAGTCCCTCCCCAGCATTCTTGTAGGCTCTCTTTAGATACTGGATGGCCACAATAAGGTCACCTCAGAGCCACCTTCTCTGTCAACTGCAATCATCACAATCAACAACGGCAGAAGAATCAAGACTATGAGGAAACAGCATTTCCCATTAAGTCGAGCATCGATCCCAGTAACTGCTATAATACCAGGGCTTAGAGCTCAACCAGGAAGAATATGTTGACTAAAGAAGTCTCATAACTGAAAAAATTCCAAAATGGAGGTGAAGATTTATTTCTGTTTCAAAAAGAAAAGCAAACCATCAGTAAAGGTCATGTTTGTTCCAGCTTTGGGGTTCGATGAAGTTTGGGGTGGTTTTTTTCTCATGCTGAAGATAGAGCTGTCCAGCTCCTGCATCAGCCTCAGCTCTGATAATCCAGTAAAGCCCTCTCCTTTTTGTTTTTCAAGATGCATAAACAGTTTTACATAGCTCTTGAAAAATGTTTGCACTGATGCATAAAATGGGTGGAGCTGACTTCTTTTGCAGGTTTTACTGATTTTGCAGTCCAGAGCTCTGCAACACAGTTGTAGCTGCAGGACAAAACAGCCGTAAGGCAAATCACAGCCTTGTGTGATTTGCTTTGCATCTGCAGTGGTCAGAGGTCTTCAGATTTCAGTGTGTGTTCCACTTTTGAAAGGTATTTAGAACTGCAGTCTGGATGGTCTGCAAAACTGTTAGTGGTTGGTGAAAGATGAGTTCTGCTCTATCCCTTGGCAAAATCAGGGATATTTTACGTATTGCAGAATCACAGGGAAATTCAAATTGGAAGGAACCTGAGGAGGTAATCCAGTCCAATCCCCACTTGAAGCAGGGTCAGACAGAAAATCAGATCAGGTTACTCAGGCCTTTTTCTAGAGGAGTCTTGAAAACATTCAGGGATGGAGAGTGCACAGCCTCTGTCCAGTTTGTCTACTTAACTGTTCTCAGGATGGAGGGGGGGGTGTTAAAAAAGAAAAGTGTGAAGCTATCTTGTTTCATTTTATGTATGTGTTCTTGCAGACCATTACCATGAGCTACACTGAATGGCCTGGCTCCATCTTTCCTGAATAATCATAACCTGACAGGCAATGTTAGGCCCCCCTGAAGTCTTCTCTTCTTCAGGCTGAACAAGCCCAGTTCCTTCACTGTCTCCTCACAAAGCAAATGCTTCAGCCCTGTGACCAGCGTGGTGGCTTCCACAGAACTCTTTACAGTTGATCAACATCTTTCTTTTGCAGACTCCAAAACTAGATGTGGTCAAGTGAGTGTCAAATAAGGGGGGACCATCACTTCCCCCACCCCACTGGCTCTTCCTCTGGTCACATAGCAAAGGATCTGGCTGCTGCACTTTACTGCAAGGGCTCACTATTAGCTCCAGGCCCAGCTCCCTGCCAACCAAACCCCATAGGCACTTTCCAAGGAGCTGCCCCTCTAGCCAGGCAGTCCCATCTGTATCACTGCAAAAGGTTATCCCCATCTCTCAGTAGGAACCTCCTCTCCTCCCTGCCAAATAGCATAAAGCTCCTATTGACCCATTCCTCCAGTCAGCTAAGATGCCTCAAAATGACTGCATTGCTTTCAGCTGTTTTTACTGGTCTACCTGGTATGGTATCACCTGCAAACTTGACAAGTACACTGTTGCCTTTTCCCAGTCACTAGTAAAGATGTTGGACAAAACTGGTCCTAGGTCAGGCCACCTCCTGCACTCCAGTCAGAGTACTCCATTAACCACTACCTTGAGCAACTTGATTCAATTGGTACTTAATGGAGCATAAAAACCTCCAGAGGCTCTTTCCACCATATAGTATTCTGTGATTCTTTGCAGATACAATGAAACTCATAATGTTACCATCTAGCTTTACTCATAATTTTCAAGCTTCAGGTAGAGTAGATACCCATATACTCCAAAGCCTCAGGGAAGTTCAACACAGGATGAGCCGTATGGCCCTGACTACATTTTGCATCCACGAAAGCACATTCAGTTGCTGCCTTCAGTTATATTTAAGCCACCTACCCTGGAGGTACATTACCTGTCTGGAAAGCATCTGAGGCAACAACCCCGTATGTGAATTAGAGGTACAGAGACCTGTTCTACCTGTCTTGAGACATATTAAGTCTTGTGAATTCACTCCAGGCACAGGTACTGCAGCTCAAAAGGTTTTTCCCCTTCTCAATGGGGAAAAGGTAAAGCTTGCACTTTTGCTTCCCATCTTACAGACATTATCAAACTCCTGTGGATTTTTAATATCTGACAGAGCCACAGGGAAGAGATACTTGCAAATGCATTTACCCCAGACTTTGTTCCAGAACATTTACATCTTCACAGTAGCTGAGTGACTCAAAGCAACACTTGCTATCACAGTTTTAATCTTAGCATTCCCTAAAGGCAGGCTTAGAGCCTGTTTTCTTTAGGAAAATGGTTTCCTTCCAGTTATATTTTCCTTTTTCATCCCAGCAGGATGGAATTAAGGGGTAACAAACTAGTGCAAACTTTTAGTGAACTTTATTCACAGCATATTTTCAATTAAATTAGATTCTTTATAAATAACAAAAGTCTTTATCCATTATCCAATGCCAGGTCAAAAGCCTAAAGTCAGAACATTGCAAGAGACTCACAAAGTGCAACGTGCAAAACAGAAGTGGGCACACACAGATCAGACAACATATTTGAAGCTGTAAGTGCTGTCACAGGACAGCCTTTTGCCTTTGCAGCGGCCACAAAGCTCTTGGCGATGAGGTCTCTTGAAGTCAATGTGTCTTTTCTTCTGAGGGCAGGAACACCGCGTCTTTGAACAGGTCTTTAAAAACAAGACATCTTTAGTAATAGATCAAAGCTGCTCACTTCAGGTTAGACTTACATTTAGCTTTCCTTAATCATACTAACACATCTGGGCTGATAGACTTAAGAGCTCATGTGGTAAGAACCCTCTGGAGTTAACCTGCAAGAGCAAAACCCTACCCTATGCCTAGCTACACATAACACTGCATGAACAGAAAGTTATTTGCATAGGCCATCTGCAGGAGGAGATTATAGAAACATGATTTAGGGAAAGGTGTGTAGTCAATAACAGTTTACAGTTGCTTAATTTAGTAAGTTACATGAAGTCTGGCAGTTTTGTTAGGATAAAGAAATATGTAACTTGCCTGGCACTGGATTGCTTCCACTCGATAAGGATTAAAGCCCTTTTGGCATTTGCGACAGAGCTGCTTGAAGTACACCTAAAAAAAGTTGTCAGTTACTAGAGAGACTTACTCAGGGTGTTTGGTACAGGTACCTATATTTGTGCCAAAACACTGAAATGTCACAGGAGCAAGAAACTTAACTACCTTGTTGCTTCCAGAAATGCACCACACGTATGCACTCTCCCATCGGGTCTTGCAGTCTTTACAGTGGAAGTAGCCATACTTCTGCTCCAAAAACTGCCGAGAAAGGAAAGTTCACTGAGCGGCTCCGGGCACTACACCACCAGCCAGCCCAGCTCCCTCATTACACTGCCGGCTTTCACGGCCAGGAGGCGCCACTGCTGGAAGGGCGGCAGAAGTGCTGGCCTGGGGACAGCCAACCTGGAGACAGGGGGCTGTGAACCATCAACCAGGGTGAGGACCACTGTGTCTTTTACTGCTCAAAGGGACGATTTCTCGCTTCACAGCTTCTCCCCTCACCCCCTCCTTGCCCAGGGCGAGCTGCCCTGGGTCTGAGCCTCAACTCAGGCCCCGGTGTCCCAGCATTGCACCTGGAAGGGACTCCGGCGTCTGGGGTCTGCGGCGTTCTCCCGTGGTTTCTCTGATGTCTCATCACTCGGCACAGCAGCCTCCGCCTGGCCATCCTGCTGCTCTCCACCACCATCCTCTTCCTTTTGCTTCTCGGGGGTCATTTCGGATGCCTTGTCCTTTTGCAGTCCAGGGGCTTCAGGCAGCATGAAGAGCCGGCCATCGGCCACGGATGAATAGAGGGCAAGGTGCCCTTGGGTCCGAATAGCAGAGGGGCGGCCGAGGGGCAGCGTGCGCGTCCCCAGGGAGCACTGCACGGCGGCGTCCGTCCGCAGGCTCACCTGCACGCCCACCTCCTTCGTGCTGGCCCGGGGTAGCCGCGCCAAGAGGTCGGGGCTCACCTGCGACAGAAGGGCCTGGAGCTGGCTCTGGCGGTAGCTGTCCAAGTAGTCAGAGGGCCTGGGAGTGAAGGGCCCCCCGAGGAAGGGGCTGATACCACCGCTCTTAGTCTGCTTCCAGCTAGGCTGCTTCACCGGTGGGTCCCTGCTGCGGCCTGGCGTGAGGCTGCCCCTGAAGCTCTGATACATGACAAAGGGATGACAGACAAAACTCTCCATAAACACAGCCGCGGAAAAGTCAGCCTCACTTGTCTCCCTGCCCTGCCTTTATCTTATCCGGTGAGTGGCTTCTAATTGCTGCTAATTGATGGGGAAATTGGTCCCCGCCCGTCGGAGCTAGCTGGGGGCAGGGAGAGCTAAAGGTTTGCCCTCGCTTAAGCCTCCAGAGCTTTTCCCTGGCAGGTGAGCTGAAGCAGGAGTGGCTATGTGGCCAAGCATGAAGCGTGGAACACCTGGTCAGGAAGAACACAGAGTTTGAGCCATCACACAGTGGATTTCCCTCCCTTACCTCCCTGAGGTCTTTGTAGGAGGTCAAGGCCTGTAGGAAGCCAGCCTGCAGCTGTGTCACCTGCACACAGGCCCACCTGCTCTGCTCCTGGGGACCTGCATCCATCGTCTTGGGTAGGAAATGCAACTGCAGGGCTAGAAGCTGCAGTAACGAGCATAGGGCTGGGAAAAGACTTAGTTATTTACGTAACTGTAAACCGGGGGAGATCCTGACAGTTGAACAAGCTCTGAGAAGTAATCGATGCTCAGAAAGTAGCACATCTCTGCCAGGTGCTGGACAGATAAACAGATGCGATTCAGCCATAGTCGGGACAGCCATGGCTTCCCATAGTGAGGAGAAGCTTGTTTGCTCACAGCTCCTTCATTTTATACCCTTAAAAGAAGGAAAAGGGAGGTTGAAAGGGGATGGAGACTAACAAAGCCTAGATAAACTGGATACCCCGCAGACAACAGAGCAAAGAATGCAGGCAATTGTATGTCTGAAAAGAATTCTTTATCGGCATTAAAAGCTCTAAGCATCCCCATTGCTCTCTGATTTGCAGAGTGTCTATAGGCAGCTTCTCTGTCAATAGGGCTGGTTTAGGAAAAGATGTAATATACTTCAGTTTGTACAACACTCCAGAGGGAAAACGGTTTTACCAGGAAAAGTAGCTTAGTACCTCTATAATTAAATAAATTATAGTAATACAAGCACCTACATATTAGGCTAATAGTTCTTCTGTAAGTACTTTAGTTCAATTTTAAGGTAGTATTGCTAAAATAATATGATTAATCATACAGACTATTTCTATAGAGACTGCAGAATCCTCCAAATCCCTGGATCTGCTGTGATGTGAAATAATTCATCTGCATGACTCCTCACCACCTTTATAAAAGCATTGCATTATAAAATGCCAACAAGACAGGGGCTAGAGAAGAGCTACTAGGGACAATGTCTTTAAACATTCACAGTGTATTTGAGAAAGATCCTTTGAAGTGCCTAAAATCATTAAAAAACAACATTTTAATGGAGAACAAAAAGAAGTTGAGATTCAGGAAACATACATTCATCATAGTTGAAAGTAAGATGGTGCAAGGCTCCGCATAGTGCTTGGGTTTTCCAAGCACTGTTTCTGTCAACTCAAAGCAAAAACTGGGTCTCAAGATGACCAAGTTATAACCCGGGGCTGAAATGTGACTGTAAAAATATGAAGTTGTTAGCGTGTGTTGGTAGGGGGGTGAAGATTAATTTGAAATCTACATGCCATCATTCAATACAGTGGTGTGGTTTCTTCTAGAATGCTTTGGGAATAATTAGTTGCTTCAGCTTCCCAGAACACTGCAGGATTTATAGTTGAAGAAGTTAATTGGAAGGAAGAGGGTCATAGAAAAATTACTGTATGAAGAGACACTGAAGAAGGTGACACATGAGTAAGTAGGTGGGGTGATAAAACTGTAAAACTGGTATGGAGGCACAGGAAAAAACTCCTTTATAACACATGAGCAGATGACCATCCAGCTAAAATAGAAGGTGACTAACTCAAAATAGTGATAGGGAGAAATTTCGACCCAATTTGAAGTTATTTTATGGGCTCACTGATGGGACCAAGACTTTAACAAAAGTCAAAATAGGATTGGACAGGTATGTGGAGGAAAATAATATTCTCTTTATTATAGCATACTAATGTCATGTGTATATGCCTACAGAACTGCCTAAAAAGATGAGGTCAAGACCTCCACAGGCACTGATGCTCCCTGGAACCTTCTGAAGATTTTTTTCTGGGACATTGGTGTCAACTGCTACTATACAGTACGATGGAGTATGTTGACCTGGGGTGTAATATTTAATTTCTCATGTATATATATATGATCTTTCATGTTGGAAGGCGCCTTTAATGATTGACTAGCCCACCCCCACTCCCTGTAGTGAGCAGGGACACCAGCTGGATCAGGTTGGTCAGAGCCCTCATGAAGTGGATCCAAAATGTTTATGTTTCCAGGGACAGGGCTTCTATCCCTTGGGCAACCTCTGCAAGCGTTTCACCACCAGAATTGTAAAAAAAATAATAAATTCTTCCATGATAGATAGATAGATAGATAGATAGATAGATAGATAGATAGATAGATAGATAGATAGACAGATAGATAGATAGATAGATGGATAGAGGCACGTCCTTATACAAGGGCATGTGAAGATAAGAAAGTGGCTGACGCTTAACTCAGGACACTTCCTTCTCGTATTGCGAGACACCAGCGGCGGAAGGAAGGCATTTACAGCCGACACCACGGCTCCCCTGCCGCCCCACAGAGCCCCGTGCCCCCGCCCCGGAGGGCTGGAACGCGGGGCGCGGGACGGCGGTGGAGGTTACGCCGCCTCCTTCCCGTGACGCAAGAGGCGGGGACGGCGGAGGCTCTGAGTGCCCTGGCGCCCGGGGGGTGTTGGCGCCAAGCTTTGAACGGAGTGGCCGGGCCGCCGCGGGAGCGCGCCCGTCGTGGGGACACACCGCCCCTTCCCTCCTTCCTCAGCGCCTCTTGGCTGGGGAGCCTCCTCCCGCCCCGCGCCTGAGGCAATGCTGCGGCCGCTGAGGGGCCGAAGGGAGGTAAAGATCACGCGTGTGGCTCTGCCGGCTTGGGGAGCTGCCCCTTCGCACGGGGAGCGTCCCTGCTTCCCCTGGGGGTTCCCCGCTCCCCGCTGCCTTTCTCGCAGCCTGCGTGGGGCTGCAGTTACCGGGGAAAGCGGGGGCTGGGGCTCTGAGGCCCGTCGGCCCTGTGGGGTGAGCCGGTGGCGGCTTCACAGGCAGTGTCCAGTGGGAATGGCTGGCCTGCGGGAGCTTTCCCTACCCGGAAGCAGCGTGGTGAGCTTGCTTCGTGTTTTACATTTCTGAGGGAGTTGGTTTGGTTTTCTGTCACAGTGTGGTCTTTGGCCTCTTCTACAATGCCGTCCTTCCCCGTCGTTTTGGTGAGGCAGTGTGTATAAACCAGCCGTCACGTGGGAAACTGATTGTACAGCGGAAACAAACCGATGGCATGAACATTTCTATGGCAGTCTTGCTTAGTCCTGTTTTTTAATAGAGCTTGGAGCTGGCAAAGTCTGCTCCACTGAAAAGCAACTTTAAATTACATTCTTGGCGTATAAATTGTAACGTTTGTAATATAGTGTGTATGTATACGTATGCACACTATATATTCTATCCTAATGTATAGTAATGAATATGGATTTTCTTCATTTGTGCTTTGAATACCTCAAAAGTCTGTATTTTGATAGAATCAACATTCTGTCTTGATTTTTTTTCATCTCCACAGTGTTTTTATAAGCTCTGGTATAATTGTCTCTGCTCTTGTCTGGTTTCTTACCACGTGCATTATTGCCTTGTTTGAAAACACACACACACGCCCCACAGTCGTAAAGCTAAACAGGTTGGGTTAAGAGACATCTACCGAGAAATGCAGGAAAGCAGGATTAAGAGTTCGCAGCCCCATAACATTAAAATAGCACTGTATGGAAGTGTTCTTATTCTCTTACCAGGTTTTTCTCTTCTGATAATGTTATGGATCAGAGAATGTCTTACAAACCTATGGGAAGACCGACTTTCTTTGAAATATTCAAGGCACATTGCAGTGAATCAGGTACACCTTCTCCACTGTGAATAATTTCTCTTAGGATTCCTTTCTGGACATTTCTATGTTATGCATGTCTGCTGTACACCGTAGATACCATATAAAAGCATTGTGCAACTTGGTAGTAGCTCTCCTTGCCCCAGGGCTACATTCAATAATATCTACCCTTTTTAGCATCTATTTATATTTTATTTGTAGATTGTTTTTTAAAATACATGTTCATTTTGGGAGAGGGGTTGTACTTTTAGCAGTGACCTCCCTGTGTAGCTGCATGCAGACCAGATTTAGTCTTTTGCCAAATGCACCTGCAGTTGTACGATTTATTAACATTAAAAGGGACCTGTTTAACTTGACAATGTGAGTAGAATAAGAGATAAACTAAAAGCCAGATGCCTACTTTTAATTTTAAGCAAACTGAATATTTATCTGTTCTTTGGTTAGTTTTGTTACTGGTCTAAGGCTGAGGTGGTATGCTTGTTGTATACTTTGTGGTTATCAGAATTCAAAGCTAGCTAGAAACAAAATAAAAATATGACAGTGAAAGGAGCAATTAATTTTGCTGCTAGCATTTGCATGCCTAATGTGGGGGTTTTATCCTTCATGGAGGATCCTTTTTTCCCCTTTTATGCGGTTTTCTGTGTGATTTTCTTCACAGACTTAGGGCCTATCAGCCTTAATTGGTTTGAAGAACTGAGCGCGGAAGCACCACCATATGAGCCTAAGTTGTTAGGAGAACTTGATGGAAGCTTTGGCTGGCTTGATCAAACATCGTTTAAAACTCCAAAGGCAAAGCCCTCCACGTGCAGTGAGCTAGCATCGACTCCACTGATTTTTAAAGAGTCCCCTGGAAAAGAACTGTATCAGACAAAAACAGGTGCAAGTGAGTAATTTTTACTGATTTTGAAAAAGAGGTATTGAAAGGCTACTCATGCCCCCCAGCAGCAAGAGGCTTCCTGGGTTTTTTAATAATGCTTTTTGTGGTGGTGGGTGATGATTATTAATGTAATAGATAATATTACTGCAGAAATTGTACGAGTAAAAAGGTTATCTTAATAGACCTCTGAAGACCACTTATAAAAATGCAGAGGTAATCTTCATAATTGATTCAGCCTTGTGTTAAACTGATAGTGTACATGTGGAGTTCCCTGTAGAATAGGTACTATCCTGGTCTTTCTATCTGAATACTGTTAATGCTACAGGCTGGGGTCAGAGTGGCTGGAGAGCAGCCAAACAGAAAGGGACCTGGGGGTACTGATTGACAGCTGGTTGAATGTGAGCCAGCAGTGTGCTCAGGTGGTCAAGAAGGCCAATGGCAACCTGGCCTGCATCAAGAATAGTGTGGCCAGCAGGAACAGGGAAGTCATTGTGCCCCTGTACTCTGCATTGTTTAGGTCACAAATTGAGTCCTGTGTCCAGTTCTGGGCCCCTCAATTTAAGAAGGACATTGAGAGGCTTGAATGTGTCCAGAGAAGGGCAACAAGGCTGGTGAGAGGCCTTGAGCACAAGCCCTGTGAGGAGAGGCTGAGGGAGCTGGGATTGTTTAGCCTGGAGAAGAGGAGGCTCAGGGGAGACCTTATTGCTGTCTACAACTAAATGAAAGGTGGTTGTAGCCAGGAGGGGGTTGGTCTCTTCTCCCAAGCAGCCAGCACCAAAACAAGAGGACACAGTCTCAAACTACGCCAGGGGAAGTTCAGGCTTGAGGTGAGGAGAAAGTTCTTCACAGAGAGAGTTGTTAGCCACTGGAATGGGCTGCCCAGGGAGGTGGTGGAGTCACTGTCCCTGGAGGTGCTCAAGAGGGGATTGGACGTGGCACTTGGTGCCATGGTTTAGTAGTCATGAGGTCTTGGGTGACAGGTTGGACTTGATTATTCTTGAGGTCTCTTCCAACCTGATTGATTCTATGAATAGAAGGAGCATATGAGCTTATTGGTGTAACCTAGTGACTGAGTGGCATCTTTATTATTATTGATTTAATTTTTAGCAGTCTTATTTTTGTTTCATCCAAAATCTCTGAAAATCTTGTTGAGAGAATGATGCTTAAAGTGCTGAATTATGAGCTAATCTGTCGGGCACTTCTTAATTTTTCTTAGAAATATTTCAAAGCATTAAGCTCTTTGAGTTAGTAAAACTGTAACTCATGGAAGGAAGTTACACTCCTATATAGAAACAAGGAATTCTTCCACTTGCCATTCCATTATTTCCAAGTCCCAAGTTTGTCATGACAGTACTTGTTGCTCTGCTCCTTTTTGATGTGTGTACAAGCCACAGTACCTATGTTCCTTGGACAAAAGAATCTTTGCTGTGGAGAATGTATGCAAGAGTGTATAAGAATATCAAACCCCACTCCTGCAGTGTCTGATTTGTTCATACACTGTGTCTGTGCCCTCCTAACAATCCAGTGAGCCTTTCTAAATAGACAAACACAAGGCTGCCTTTATTACCAGACTCATTCTTGGATCCTAAAGCAAAATCTTTAAAGATACAGGACTGTGCTGCCATTCAAATGTACTTTATAACATTGCTTCTGTAGAATGTTGTTGCCCTGTTCATTTTTCTTAAGGTTGTTGCTTCTCAACTTATTCTCACTGAGAATGCTTCTTCTAAATTTAGCTATTTGGACTTTTACAGTGTTAAGTCCCAGTGAATTAATAAATTGCAAACAAAGGAACTTCACCATTCTTTTCTTTCAAAAGGGTTACTTTTGCTTTTTCTCTGTGCATGTGTCTGGCCTGTGATTCTATTGTCCTAGTTTTCTTGGTTAGAGCCAGCTGCCTGATGTACCTTGGTTTCCTTGTGAAATTAACAAGGAAACAAACTTGAATGTAATAAGTTCCATCTAAACATCAGGAGGAACTTCTCTAATTTAAGGGTGATGGAGCACTGGAACAGGTTGCCCAAAGAGGTGGTGGAGTCTTCATCTCTGGAGACATTCAAACCTCCCCAGATGTGTTCCTATGTGACCTTCTTTGGGTGACACTGCCTAGGCAGGGAGTTGGATGCGATCTCAAGAGGTCTCTTCCAGTGGCTACTGTTCTGTCATTCTGCAATAAGGACATGGGTGAGAGCTGATAGAGCACACCGTAATATGGTATGAGGATCAAGCTGTGGCTATATGGCCTTGGGAACTGGAAGCAGAAAGAAATGTAGAAACCTTGGTATAATTTCTGATATGGAAGTTGCTTGGAAATTTCCAAATCTGAATTCATTGTAGTAGTCTCTTTGTTCATGCAGGGGGCTCACTGGTCAGAGGACTGTGCTGTTTTGGAGGGCACAGTTTCCCTTTTGCTTGGAGATGCATCGCATCTAAATAGCTACTGCTGCCAGTAACACTGCATTGACTAGCGATTCCAGAAATAACTTTTTCTTTATGCTGGTTGTTCAAATCAAGAATCATTTGATTTTTGTAAATCTGAGGAAAAACTGGTACAAATGCATGTATTGAGTTTCTTGTAAGGATAATGCTGGCAATGACAAGAAAGGGACAATACAGTATACAACAACTGAAATGGAATACTTGAATGATATCAAGGAAATGTACTGAAACACTTGTAACTCGAATAAAGTGACATCATGAGCATTTTTGGCTGTGCTTTTGTTTATAGAATTTAAACATGATCAAAATTTCAGAGGAGAAGGTAGCATTTCCTTGGGTGTTTTTGACTAAAAATCAGACACTGCCTCATTTTTAAAAAAATACTATCTTTAAACTTCAAAACTAAAACTGTTAATGTAGTTCTGCAAGGCTGATTATTGTCTTCTGTTTTGTAGGTAGAGAGAATTTGGTAAGCCCAAGTATCTCAAGACGAAAAATAGATCAAGAAAATGAAATATTTGCTTCTCCTCCTGGCATCTCCTCTCTTGCTACTAGGTATGCTAAATAATGTCAACAGAAACAAAAACTGGATTCTAAGCAAAAAGAAATATTAATGGTAAACTTCTTCAGAGTAGTCCATAATCTTGTGTGTTTGTATGTGATACGTCTAAGTTGCTAAGTGAATGTTGAGAACTTGGTGCCATGGGTTAGTTGTTTAGGTGGATTGGATTGGTTGATGGGTTGGACACAATGATCTTGAAGGTCTCTTCCAACCTGGTTTATTCTATTCTATTCTAACTTCCTCGTTTTTAAGTGTTCTTCCTTTCTGCTTCCCAAACCCTCTGCTATTGGCAGATGGCATTTACTGATATTATTTCAGCTTCCTAAATCCTCAATACAGTGCAATAAAGAGTAGTAGTGGTGTGTCATGTGCTTCTCAAGTAGTAATTCATAGAACTATTCATAATGTTTACTAAGCCTTTTTTAGTAATATCCTTGATTTCTGTACTTGTATACATTTCAGATAAACCTAATTGAAGTACTCACATTGTGATTATAAGCATAGTTTAATTAACATAAGTTGAGCCACCTTTCATAGTTTCATACATCATATTAAGAAATGTTTCTTAATAAATATATAAATATATAAATATATATATAAATATATATATAAATATATATATATATAAATATATAAATATATTATAAATAAATATATTTATTTAATGTTAATTTATTGTACTATTTGTCAGACTAATCATCACTGAAAAGTAAAATATTTCATAAAAGAAGCATTTTACAGTTTGTAGTAAACTTAGGACATGGTTTAAAGTACTGACTCACAGTTAAGAGAAACCTACATTTAATTGTCAGATAAATAGCCATGGCTGCAAAGAAAGAAAATAGTGGAGGTAGTGACATATGTGATGTCTGCAACATTTGCTCATTTTCAGAAACTGAAAAGTGAAATTAATATTTCTTTCTCTTTGGTTTTCTTTTACAGTCCATCTGTTTTAAGGAATACTTACAAAACACCTCAGAGAACTAATATGCCTGGTTTGTATTTTTACTTTTTGGTTTTACCAAATCTCTGATATCTGTACGTATAAATCCTTCCATCCTGGGCATTATTTCATGTCCTTATTGCAAAATGTTTTTTCAGGACTATATGGAAGCTTGTTTTGCACACCAAAATTATTGGAGGTAAATATGTTATTTCTGCATTTTATTTTCTTTTTCCTGAGTACACCTAGAATTCTGCATAGAAATAATAATTGTTAAATATGTTTCTAGGTCAGGACTCCAAAACATATTTCTGAAAGCCTGGGAGCAGAAGTGGATCCAGATATGTCCTGGTCTAGTTCTCTAGCCACACCTCCTACACTCGGTGCAACAGTGCTAATAGGTATTTCTGAAAATTAACAGTTGCAAAGAGTCAGAAACTTCTGAGTTTGATACTGGTAGTTCACTTAGTGTGAACTCATTTTTTTTTTTTTTTTTTTAATGGGTGAAACTCCTACAGTGATACTTCACGGGCAACTTTAAATAGTGCAGCCCTAAAAGGAAGAAATGAAAGTAAATGTGTAATTGCTTTTCAAAAGCTTTCTTCCTTTGTGAGTATGTTTATGAGGTGTAAGGAGGTAGCCTGTTGAGTGAACTTTTCAGCAGCAGTGCTGGCTTCAGCGTTTTTAACTCCTCTCACTGTACCCACCATCATGTTGATGCAGTGAGCTGGACTGCGATACTGATCCCGGTGAAAAACATCTTTCTTGGGTTTTTTGGCCAAGGCAATTCCAGGACAAGCAGTGGTCTAACTGTGAATGAGTGGGTAATACCAGTTTCAAGTGGTAATTAACAGTGATGCTAATCATCAAGCTTTAATCTAAGGTGTTGCTGCAAGTTAGTTTTCCTTAGTGTATGATAAGCAAAATGAAATTTGACTGTATGATTTGTTGATGAAAAATCTTGAGAAAATGGGAAAACACGTATGTTTACTCATCTCCTGGCACTGATCTTTTTAATGTTATTAAACTGTCGCTGCATAAAGCATACAGAGCATGCAAATATGTAAAGCATATTAAGGATGAATGCTAAAATTGGAATCTCTCTGGGGAGGGAGGGAGTGGTGCTATTCACAAGGCCACTGAGTTGTGCCATTTTGGATGTTCACTGGTGCAGAATTACATGGCCTGAAAGGAAACTGGGCCCCTCAGTTTACGAAGGACATCGAAACACTTGAATGTGTCCAGAGAAGGGCAACAAGGCTGGGGAGAGGCCTTGAACACAAGCCCTATGAGGAGAGGCTGAGGGAGTTGGGATTGTTTAGCCTGGAGAAGAGGAGGCTCAGGGGTGACCTCATTGCCCTCTACAACTACCTGAAAGGTGGTTGTAGCCAGGAAGGGGTTGGCCTCTTCTCCCAGGCAACCAGCACCAGAACAAGGGACACAGTCTCAAGCTGTGCCAGGGGAGGTTTAGACTCGAGGTGAGGAGGAAATTCTTCACCAAGCGAGTCGTTCGTCATTGGAACGGGTTGCCCAGGGAGGTGGTTGAGTCATCGTCCCTGGAGGCGTTCAAGAGGAGATTGGACGTGGCACTTGGTGCCATGGTCTAGGCATGGGGTCTGTGTTGATAGGTTGGACTCGATGATCCTTGAGGTCCTTTCCAACCTAAGTTATACTGTGATACTGTGAAGTCCCCATAGCTTAACAATGTACTGGGAGTTGAGTTGTGGTTTAAGCTCCCACTCTCCTACTTCCTGGATGAACCTAGTATTTTATAGTAGTGATGCCTGCTCCCTGCCACCCAACACCTGTGAAAAGAAAGAATGAGTCACTAGGCTGCACTGTGAAACCTAGACTCTATGTCTATGAAACGTGTTATTTGATTATGCTGCTCTTCAGGCATCTTAATGATAGGGTTCACTTTCTCCTTTTGTAATGTAGGTTAAAAGGTATTACTGCTCTTGTGGGAGAAAAAGGAAAAACCCACTTTTTGACAGAGGTCTGAAGATGTTATTCAGATCTTTTGACCAAAAAATTAACAGTGCCATGAATAACTGCTGGATAGAGGAATGGTGGGCTCAGGATGGTAACTACATAGCCGAAACCACAGCCTGTGATTCAAAGGGGTTTACACTGTTAGGAAACTGCATTTGTACACTGTCGTTTGGCCTCACTTGCAGGACTGCAGTTAGAACTTTCAGGTAGTTTTCAGTAGGTGTTGTTTACAGATTTCAGTTGCATTTAAAATAGTCCTATGGAAACCCTCCTAAAACACAACCATATTTGAATACACTCAGCAGATCACTTAAGAGCAAATGAATTGACTTGTTTGTCTTTGTTCTAAAGCTAGAGAGAATGATTCTATTTCTGGAGCAACACAACAGGATGAAAAAGCTGAGACAGTAAGTATTTTTAGGAGCTGTGCTGTTCTTTAATTTTAGTTAAGCTGTTTGGTTATGTGTTTACATTCTTTGAGCCAAGAATAAAAAATTCTGCCATTTTCATTCCAGGCCCTCTTGTCTGGCTTTTTTTAAATGTTACTGCTCACAAAACTAAACTTGCAAAACCTGGCTGTAGGCTGTATTCACACAAATAACTCACTTTGAGGGTTATTTTTTCTGTGGTTGGTTGTTTTTTTTAAGCCAACCAAACAAAACAACAACAAACCAAATCCACTTGGATTCAGCTGCAGTGGGAGTTAATTCAAAGAGATAAAATGTAGGAATTGCAATATGCTATCTGTCTGAGGGCTGGTCTGTTTGTTCTTTTGTGGAAGTTTTGGGAGTTACTGTTTGGCAATAACTTGGGCTCAACCAGTATTAATTTCTATCTTGTGGTAGTGCTAGGGAGATTTTACTCTGTGTGTATGAAAGCTGACTGATTATCCAAACTGAAAATGGAAGATGATCCTAATAGGATCCAACTACAGATTTATGTTTGATTGTTAACTACCTGCAACTTCATTGTTAATAAACCGTTACAAGTAAAATAAGCAAAAAGTCTTTCTCCTTCCTCTTCTCTGTTGTTCCTTTTTAGGAGGTTTGCTTTTAGTAAACTGCTGAACCCTTGCACTTAAATTGACTGTAGAATGGAATTCAATATGCATTGAAAATTAGGATTATCTGCTTATGTATTTTCAAGCATACCTGTGGAAAATGTTATCTTTCATTTTAAGAAATGCAGAATTACTCAGGCACTGCACAAATGTTTAGAGTGGTATGTTTTACTGTTAAAGTGTCATTACTGATAGGTAATATAATAGCTTTTATCTTTGGTTTACAGATTTTACACAGCTTTTCCAACCATGATAAATGCCCTGGGACAAGTGACATGAACATGCTGTTTGTGCCAGAGAACATAAAACTAAATGCTGAAGATGACATCAAAGATTTTGGTATGCATAGATCCTTTACTATATATACTGTATATTTACTATCTGTAAAGCAAGACTGAGGGTAAAGTTAAATTGTGTGTCTTGAGCTGATCCCATGGCTTATTTCCTCTGTCAGCTACATGCTCCCACTTCATGAACTGATGTAACTTCATAATACTAATCTGACTGTAAAAAAGGGAGTCAGTTTCTGTTGAGTCTGTAAATTAAACCAGGTTACTGTGCCACTAGAGGACAATCAGATTTGTACTGTTGTAACTGAATGGGTGAGATGGTGTGGGAGACCTCAGAGAGAAAAATGGTACAGGCTCAAGGGGGAGCAAGACTACTGTTTCTGGCTATTGAATAGTTTCAGGTTTAACAGAATCCACAGCTTTACTGCAGGTATATAACACATTCAGAGTTTAGAATAGAATAGAGCAGACCGGACCGGAAGAGACCTTTGAGATCATCATATATAGCAATCTACATGCTGGCTGGGAAGCCATTTACATTGATGAATTAATGTGAAACATGAAATTCTGTAACATTATAAGTACTTTTCAGAATCACAGAACATTGATACTTCACCCTGGTCTGTAGCTCAAAACTTCACTCTTTAATTCAAAAAGCCATTTCATTACCTTTATAACCCCGATCAGATTTAATGGTCGGTCTTTAACCTCAGTGTCTAGAACTGTTCATGAGGTAGGAGAAAGGTTCAATACCTCTGCTAATGATTGAAAGGTGAAATTGGGGCATACAGTCAAACAATCATTCAATGTATGATTGCAGAGCAGAAATGTCTATTTCTTTCTGGACTGTTGTATTATTTAATCCAGAAGGAGAGCTCTGAGAAAACAAATCAAATAGTTATTGCCTAGTTAAGGCACTTAGTGAGAAAAAGGAGAATTCTGTTGTGCAGTTCTTGATTTTGCAGTCATTGTTTCCCTGACCCTCTGGTGAATTTGGAAGTAAAAATTAACTGCCCTGTGTTTGTTTGCTTATATTTTATTTTACTGGCATCAATTTCAGATACTGTTGGTTTACTTTTTCCTTTAAAGATGATGGCTTCTGTTTTCAGTGTCGTTTTAGAAAGCTCTGTTGACAAATTATTATAGGATGAAAGGATGTGGATGTGGAATTTACTCCACGTGGCTGTCTGTCAGTAAGGAAAAAGGTCCTGTATAGAATCTCAGAATCAATAAGGTTGGAAGAGACCTCAAGGATCAAGTCCAACCTGTCACCCAAGACCTCATGACTACTAAACTGTGGCACTCCAATCCCCCCTTGAACACCTCCAGGGACAGTGATTCCACCACCTCCCTGGGCAGCACATTCCAATGACCAATTACTCTTTCTGGGAAGAACTTTCTCCTCACCTCAAGCCTAAACTTCCCCTGATGCAGCTTGAGTATGCTCAGTCTGTAATGTTACAGGTTCTTCTTTTCAGATCTTGTTTAGTGACACCTACAGTGTGGGCATGAACCATTAATTGGTGTATTACAAAGAGCTGGGGGTGTGTGAATGTGTGTGACCCAGTATATCGGGTCATCTTCTGTGACTTCCTAATGGAAAAACTTACATGAGGTTATTCTAAAATTCTGATAGGGAAAAATAGTTCTAAAATAATTTCTAAATTATAGAAATTGTACCAGGGGGAAAAAAAAAAGCTTGAGGAAAAAAATTTGCTGTTAGTTATGTGTCCAAGGAAAATGGAAAGCATTAGGAAGGCGTTGTTTATTGTGGGGGTGCTGGAACACTGGAACAAGTTTCCCAGAGAGGTGGTAGAAACCCTATCCCTGGAGACAGTCAAGGTCAGGCTTGATGGAGTTCTGAGCAACCTCATCTAGTTGGAGATGTTCCTGCTTACTGGAGGGGAATTTGGGCTGGATGACCTTTAAAGGTCCTTTCCAGTCCAGTGCATTCTATGGTTCTATGTTTTTGGGATACATCATTAGAATTTCTTTGGTACAGAAAAGCCTTAAAAAGTACTCTTAGTATAAACCCTATTTATCTTTTTGAATGTGAAATATTTTGATAGGCAGGCTTGGTTTCATACACTGGAGAGGGAAATATTTTTATATGATTTGTGTAAACTTTTAAGGCTGCCTATGAAGTAGAGTTAACATTAGTTTTTCCCCATTACATTTTATTTCTCCATGCAAAATCTTTGCTTTTCTAATATTTGAGCTAATCATTTGTGACTTGCTAAAAGCTTCCTAATCCATTAAAAAAAGAGTCTTTCCTATATCCTTCTAGACACCATGCTATTCTGTATCAAAGCAAAGATAGTTTAATAAAATCATCCTTAAGTAACAGTTTCCACACTACCAGTTATAGACAAAAATAGGCAGTTTCTTAAGGTGTTTTGTGCCTACCATCTGGTATATATTTTGGAAGGGAAAAAAATCTAGACTTTTCTCCTGAAAAATTTCCTGCTTGCTCTCAACAAAAATTCTCCTGAGACAGCTAGTTCTCATGTTGGAAACCTGAATCACCAGAGTTCTTAGGAGGCCAGGGTACCTTCATGGCTGTCCTTTGCCTCCTGGGTGTAACAGCTGCTTTTGGAGAGTAAACTTCTTAAAAGACATGTATTTGTTTCCAAACTTACTCTTCAGTAAAACTAATTGCCATAGATCTGAAAGCTATTCTTACTGATAAAACCACAATGCTGTCCCAAAGGTTTTTTTTTTCCTAAATCTTGATTTTTATTTCTTTCTGTCTTTCCATCTTCTCTAAACCATTTAGAGTCGGAGATGTTAGATGGCTTATTTGGTGAGATGAATAGCTTTGAGGAGACGTTCAACGTGTCTAAGTCAAATGGAGCTCTGCTGCAGATGCCTCATGCTCTGGATACAGTAGAGAAATTTGAAATGGACATAGGTAAAGCACAAGGAAAGGGAGATGTTCCTTCCAAGCCGCCTATGGGAAGAAAGACGGTTGTTGTAGAAGAAGAGAAAACAATGAGCTGGACTGAAAAAAGCCACTCTATTGAAATGCAGGATTCTTTACTCCAAAATACAGAGGGTGGTGAAGACGGTTTTCTAGTAGAACATGAAAAGGAATTGGACTCACTTAGGATTGCAGGAGATGTGCAAGACTGTAGAACACACAAATCATCTGAGAATGAGAAGCCTGTGAGAGAAGACATGCCATCGTCACCAAGCCAGTGGTCTCAGCTGAACTTATCAGATCTTGATGTAACACGCTTGGAAATGTCTCTGTGTAGCTCTCCACCTTCTGACTTACGTAGAGAGAGAAATTTAGAAGAGAATTCAGTACTAATGACCAAGGATGACACTTTGGAAACATCTTTCCTGAGCACTTCAGGCTTGATAAAAGCAGAAAAGTTGTTGAGTGTCAGTTCATCAGAAAATCACTGTGAAGTGAAAAATTCTGAAAACAACTCAACCTTGGAAATAACTCCAGTAAAATCTGTATCTCTGAATGTTCAAGATCCAAAGTTAGTAAAAGGATGTGCAGCTGAGGAAGTTTCCAAAATGAGCTTCTTAAACTGTAACTCTTTTATAATTGAAAGTACAAATGTCATGGAATATTCTGTAGTCTACAACGGCAATATTTCCAAGCATTTAAAAGCAACTTCTAAATCTGTCATAAAGGATGTTCTGTCTCACCCACTTGTACCTAGTGCTGCAACTCCAGATAATTGCAATGACCCACATTTAATGAGTACTGAAAACAACCTTACCAAGTCTGGCTTTAAAAGCCTGAATGTGTTATCCAGCTTGAGAAAGAGATCCAAGAGATTTATTTATACAATAAATAATACTTTACTGTATCAAGAAGAAAAAGTACAGAAAGAAGTGACTTCTGAATTGTCTACTCATCCTGTGTTATCACATTCAGAATCTGATTCATGTGGATTTAAGGGCAGTCACGTGGCCAGTGTTGATGAACAAGGTATATTTAAGCTTTTCATAATTCGTGGAGGATTTTGTAGTTATTAAAAGCTTATGTAAGTTATGTAAGCATTTCAGATAAAGTAGTGTAAAATCTTGTGTTTCATAGTATCATTCAGGGTTGGAAGGGACCACAAGGATCATCTAGTTCCAACCCCCCTGCCATGGCCAGGGACACCCCACACTAGATCAGGCTGGCCAGAGCCTCATCCAGCCTGGTCTTAAACACCTCCAGGGACGGGGCCTTGACCACCTCCCTGGACAGCCCATTCCAGGGTTTCACCACTCTCATGGTGAAGAACCTCCTCCTCACATCTAGCCTGAATCTCCCCACCTCCAGCTTAATTCCATTCCCCCTAGTCCTATCACTACCTGAGATCCTGAGAAGTCCTTCCCCAGCCTTCCTGTAGCCCCCCTTCAGATACTGGAAGGCCACAATTAGTGTTTGTGGTGAAGTGGTTCTGCAACTGGGAATCAAGATGCAGAATTAGTCTGTTACAATAACAGTGACAGGATAGCATTCCATTCAGATAATCTGGTGCTAATTTACTGGTTTAGTCGCAGATTAGTTTCTGGAGTAGAAGCTTCCACCTTGAACCATTATTCTTATTGACAAGCTTAGTTATTATCAATGCTGTTTAGACACCCATAGTGTCAAGGGCCATCCTCTCTGAGTTGGCAACTTCTAAGAGATCATAAAGAATTATGAAGTTGTATTGTTGTTTTTATAAAATTAGGAAGTTTAAGACTGTACATCTATTTCTTCCAGAAGCACAAAATATTTCAAAACAACCTATATCTTGAAGCACAAAACAACCTATATCTTGAAAACAATCACATGCTTCTATTTTAAAAACTGGTGTTCTTGCTAGATAAGTTACTTAATTACAGAAATTGCTGTACAGCTCTTTAGAGTTTGAGACAAATCA
Source organism: Melanerpes formicivorus (assembly GCF_026170545.1). NCBI lineage: Eukaryota > Metazoa > Chordata > Aves > Piciformes > Picidae > Melanerpes > Melanerpes formicivorus. Next base: position 51,605,028 of record NW_027142353.1, on the reverse strand, counting down.
TTGTGCGGGAATGGAAGCCCATCTCTTCACATTTCATTACAACTGAAAACTGGCTTTCAAAAATCAGGTATTTTTTGAAGTTATAGTATTAACTGCAGGTTACTTGCTTCTTTCTGGCTGTTAGAACATGACTAGATTGAGCAGATCTCCAATCTTGTCAAGGTGTTCACATTTGAAAACAAAAGTGTCATTTATGTTACCGATGTTAAGTATGTGTAGAAATGATCTTGCAGGCCAAAGTTTTGTGAAGAGCTGATTTTGCATTTGTTTTAAGTAAATGAAACATACTTCATTAATTTTTTCTGTAATGTCTTCTCTTGTAGACTGCTTGCTTCTTGCTGAGAGAAAGCATTTGCAATCAGATATTGAAGAAAAGAATTTCAGCACCTGTACTTTAGAAGTGGAAATAATGGATAACTCCTCTAATAATTCCTTCAGTGACAGGCTGAAGCAACAAGACCTGAGAGACTTGGGGGAAAATGCAAGAGAGGATCAGTCTGCTTCATCATTAGAATGCTTAGAAATATCTAACACACAGAAAGAAGAAACAAGGGATTCTTTAAATAGTGAAGTAATTTCAAAGATAAAGCGTAAAGTTCTAACTTCAGCATGCCTAATGGCAAGAAAGCGTTCCAGATTGCTCCATAGACGCTGCTGCTTAGAGAAAGGCAAGCAAAACAAGTGTGAGAGTGCTGCTGTGAATGATGGAGCTACTGTACCTCAGAGCCTTCAAGAACATCTCAGATGGTCTTCTTCTAGGGATACTGAACACTTGAGTAATATGCACCATGATATTACATCTGTGACCAGTGGTGGCATCAATGATGCTTTGAGTCGTGTCAACTTTGGCAAAAATGGAGTCAGTAGCGATTGTTACAATGAAGTATCAACTGATGGAAGACATGCTACAGGCCAGTCAGTAGTCGACTGTAGTGAAATACTTGGATTAAACCACTCGGAAAATTGTAGTACTGGATTAAAACAAGGGGACAAAACAGATGCAGCTGTCTTTTCAGAAGCTGTAGCTGAAAATCAAGGGCCAAAATCAGTTGAAAACAATGAAGGCCCTCAAGCAGCTGCTTGCAATAATGTAGCTGTAGGTAATGCTAAAGAATTGTTAGATTGTATAGATCATACTTCTTTAAATGAAGTAATTTCTGGAGATAAACAAGTAGCATCTATGTATCTCAGCACAAAGTCAAAGGAGAACCTAAAGCATACAGGGAAATCATCAGGAAATCTTAATGCATGCAGTTTGAATCTAGGCTTTGGTGGCTTTCAGACTGCTTCAAATAAGAAGATTAAATTATCTGAAGGTAGTATAGCAAAGGGCAGAATGCTGTTTAAGGATATTGAAAGTGAATGCTTTGAAACCTCTTCCACTAAAAATGTCCAAAACTTCTCAAATCCAGTTAAAAAGGAGAGTAAGCTTTCCTCAGATTCAGAAACCAAGCTGGGCAGTAATTTACCTGATTCTTTAACTTCACAGACAAGTTTTCTTGAGCCCAGGCATACACAGATTATACCACATAAAGTTGTCTTGCGTAAAAGTTTTCCTGGAAGTCAGCAGCCCTTGCAAGAAACAAATCAGATTTTGACAGCAAGCCAAGAAGCTGAAATTGCTGAACTTTCTAGTATCCTGGAAGAAACAGGTAGTCAGTTTGAATTTACCCAGTTTAGAAAACAAAGTAACGTGGTCCATGGTCATGTCTTTCAGCAGTTTGGAACTGTAGAAAACCAAGAAACTACCAATGTGGAAACTACTGCTGAAACGAGGAAAGATGCTGCTTTTTGCAGCACTTTTAAATCTGATACAAAAAAAGACAGGTATTATACTAAGCAGGAAGATGTAAATGAAGACTCTGAAGTGGGGGAACACAAAAAAGAAAACGCTGTGTTTGTCAGGAAAAATGACAAAAAGGTTGCTGTTACAAACTTAGACAGAAATGAAAGTAGAATATCTGATGGAAGTTTTTCAGCAGCTGAACAGGACAGCTTTTCCAATTTTGTGGGCTTTACTTCTGCTGGAGGTAAAAAAATAACTATTTCTAAGGAAGCTTTGACCAGATCTGCAGAGCTGTTCAGAGACTTGGATGATGGTAACTATTTGTTTACATCTGCTGAACCCAGTACTAGATGTCACGGTCCAAATGGACGTATGTCTTCTAACAGTAATTTTGCCAGATGCCCGACAAAAGGAAACAAAGGAGAAACAGTTCATGTTTCAGATTTCAAAAACAGAGCTCACATTTGCCACAGAGATTCCATTTCCCACTGTGCACAGAAGAAAGATGAGGAAAATATTAGTACACTGTTCAAGGAAGATAGGGAAAATCAAACCAAAATATCAATAAATCATAATGAAAATGTTATTTCCGATAGTACTGACACCGTCATCAATGGTCTGCCATCCATGAAAAAATATAGCCAGAATTCTCAAACTTCCAAAGAGGTTTTGAATCAAGGAGATGGCCAAGTTGAAGGTGATTTCCAAGAAGACTCATTAGATGTAACGTGTCTAGAAGATGCTACTAGAACTGCAGAAGGATGTAGTTTATCAGATGAAATGGAAAGCCTCTCTCCTAATCAGAAAGAAAAAGACAGAAAGGAGAATGAGCAATGGTCACAAAAATTTCACACTCCAGCTGATGCTGATGTATCTATTTCTGATGCAGCTTTGGCTCATTCTCTACACTTGTTCAATTTAACATGTGGAGAAAAAGATGTAAATGTTTTGGAGACCTCTGATAAACAAAAGACAACTTGTGAAAATATGGAAGCAGAAAACTCCACACACGATAAGAACCTGTTCATGGATGAAAGCAGAATAAAAATTGATTCTTGCCATCATCATCAAGTACCTTTTCAGCAGAAGGTGTGTGGTGAAAATGAAGTGAAAGGGAGTTACCTGACTGGTTTTCATACTGCTAGTGGCAAGAAAATAACAGTTGCTGATGAATTTTTGGCCAAAGCTAAACAGTTTTTTGCAGAAAACGATGTAGGGAGGGAACATAATGACAATTTTGAGAACCTTATAAAGAAGAGGAAATGTGGTAACAATTGTGTCAAAGACTGTGATTTATGTATTGGAAGCATTTCTCAATGTGATCCAGGAGAACTTAATAAAAACCTTGTTCCTGAAGAACCTGGAGATCAATTTAAGCAGGCAGTAGAGGACAGTCCTGTTAAACGTGGTGTAATTCTTGATACTGTTCAAGCAGATGGATTTGTTAATCTAGGTGAAGATTGTGAAGGAAGTTTAGTAACTTCATATGCACATCAAAAAGATGATGTCAGACCTGGAAAGTCAGAATTGGAATTCCTTCCTGGACAGGAGAATGATGCTTTAAGTAGAACTTACTTGTCTGAAGATGGAAAGCTGTTTGCAGAGAGAGAGGCAGAATACTTGCCAAAAAAGAAGGGTGATTCAGAGAACATGTATGATTTGCCTGTGCACTCTAATGCATCTCTGCATGTAATGAAAGTATCAAGTGACCTTGAAGATAGTTCTGTGCCTGGAGATACAAAAAGTACTCTATTTGTTGAGGATAGTAACAATAAATCTGATCAATCTCTTCTAACTCTGAAAAGTAACTCTTCTTATTTGAACTGTGACAAGAAGGAACTGGACTTGCAACATGTAAATGAACCTTGTGCTGATACAAACTGCCTTGCAGACACCATAGTTAATGCCTACCAAAACCAGTCACTAGTCAGTCTTCCTGAAGATGAAACTAATTCAACCAGATTAAAAGAAGCAACACGCACTGTTGAAAATCAAAAGAGTGATCTGAAACAAACTGTGTTTAGCACAGCAAAAGGTCAAACAATTCCTACTTCAGAAAGTGCACTAGCAAGAGTCAGACAAATGTTTAAAGAGGACTATAGTGAAACTGAAAAACATGAAATTGAGACTAACTCAAGAACTAATCAAGCAGAAATTGTTGGAAATTCCTTTTCTGTCATTCATGCTGAGCATTGTAATTCTGCTAAGCCTTTAAATGCTGTAAGAAGTGAAGAGGGTCATTCAGCAACATCTCACTTTATAAAAGTAAATGTAAGTGCTAGTGAAAATTGTCACCAAGATAGAAACACATTTGCAGATGCAAACTCTGCCTTGAATTCTCAGAGACAACACTTTCAACAGAATATGAAGCTTCTAGGGCACATGGCTGTTGCAGATAAGCAGACAACACAGCTGGATTCTTCTACAAGCAATCTTGGATTTTTTAGTACAGCAAGTGGTAAGCCTGTACAACTATCAGAAGAGTCACTCAAGAGAGCTAGACAGCTTTTCTCTGAAATAGAAGGTAATCAGTCCTTGAATGCACAAGAAACATTTTTAGTTGAGAAAAATGTTGAAAAGTCTGAAATGCAGATTGAAGTAGTTCCTGGGAAAATGCAGATGGGGCTACCAAAAGGGGAAAAAAATTCCAGCACTGAATTGATTTCTGCTCCTGCATTTGGGTTCAGCACTGCAAGTGGAAAGCAGGTAACAGTCTCTGAAAATGCCTATGAAAAAGCAAAGGCAATATTAAAAGAATCTGACTTTTTGAGCAGTGGGCTTTGCATTACAGATGAACTTGGCTCAAGTAAAGAGAGTGGTCAGCATGTAAAATCTTTAACTGATACAGTGATCTCAGAATCCCAAATTAAAAATAACTGCAATCAAGACTCGGACCTAAAAAGCATCTACCCTGAGGAAGTGAAGTCTTTTCCAAGCACTCACCATGTCAAAATGCCTGAGTACACACTACATAGTAGAAGAAACAAGCAGTTATCTTGTAAAAATAACTTTCAGCAAGAGGAAACTAGGCCTTTCAGAAAAGGGCAGCTGAATCTGGGGATGAAAACAGAATCTGAAGCGATTTTATGCAGTGCTACTGCTAAAGCAGAAATGAATATTGATGTTCTTCAAACTCCAAAAAATTACTTGGAAGTGGAAGCTGTAGAAAGTGCAAGAGCCTTTATGGAAGACAGTCTTTCAAATTCTGAAATACAAGTTAATACTGCACAGTCCTTCAGTGGTAGGCTGGATAAAAACGTACTAAGTAAGACCTTTGGGAAGAGGCGCATTGAAGAAGAAAACTCACTCGGTAGGTCTTTGTCTAATATATGTCTTGTATATGTTCAAGTCCAACTTCTGCACAGTGGGTTGTTTGAGGGTTTTTTTTTAAGGGCACACAGAAGCTGAAGTTCTTTCCCTAGGTGTTAATGATAGAAATTCTTCTTGCTGCAGGCAATAGTTCATCCATTCTTTCCAGTCTTAAATGCACCGTACTAAACTAAATTTGTGGTTAGTAATTTTGACGGTGTGCAGGTTTTGCTGTTTTATCATTAATTTTTGGAAGAAAGGCGATGCTCTGTTTTTCTCTGAGCAGACTTCCTTCTGGTTTTCTTCTCTGCCCAAATCTAGTGGTGTTTTTTTTTCCTTTGAAACATGAGTAGTAGTAGTTCCATTTTCACCTTTTTGTGCATTGTCGATGAGGACAAGGTTTCACTTGTATTGAGACTGCTAATCTGATATGAAAAGTATTCAGCGGTCTAAAAGTACAGTTTCTTGCTATCTCAGCTGACCTGTCTCAGGGCTGAAGTGTTGGCACTTAATGCTTGCAGTCATCCAGACCTGTCCAAGGACTTGGTGTAGTTGAAAAATATTTATGGAAGGGTAGATGGCAGCAGAGTCACTGACTAGCTGCACAAGTTCAGGTACAAAGGTCAGGCAGGCTAGTGCAGGAAGGTTTGAGGAGGTGTGGGGAAGGCAGATAGGACTCCATCAGTCCAACTTGAAACAGCCATGTCATAGCCAAACCATATCCTTAGCTACAACTTCAGTAAAAAGCGTGTTACGTGCGCTTTTAGAATTCTGTAAGGACTCTGATTACTGGAAGAGCAAAATAGATGTAAGTGAGCTGTGCTGCTGAAGTCCATTGTGGTGCACTTTCTGAGGCAGACTGTGCTATGTTCAATAACTTAAGGCTCACAAATTTTGATTTGCACAGAACCTACTGACCAGAAAACATCTTGTAACAGACTTCAGTATATGGAGTTTTGGTAACACAATATACAGCCAATCTGTGCAGAAGAAGCTTCAGCACATTGTGGTGAAGCAGCCCTGTGTTGGAAAAGGCTGTTCAATACAGATGTGTGTTTTGAACGCTTGCTACTTCTGCTTCCTTTGACTTCTGGAATGTTTTGTTTAGAAATAGTGATGAAGGTATACAGGACTGGTAAGAAACTGAACATAAAAGGACCATCACTTATAAAAATCTGTGGTTTTATCCTAGGAGAACCTCCAATTAAAAGACAGCTACTGCTTGAATTTAACAGAACAGAGAATCAACCCAGATCTTTGAAAGCTTCAAAAAGCACCCCTGATGGTAATTTTAGTTATCATGTGTTTCAAGTACAAATGTGATGTTGATTGTTATCTTTAGAATTCTCTAATTTCCAATAAACTAGCATGTAATTGTTTAGCTGCTTCTTTCATCAGTGTAGTCATGGAAATTCAGAGAAGCTGCCATGGTAATGTCTCTGCTGACTTGAAATCACAGCAATAATGGTATGTCTTATGATGTAGAATCTAAGTACTCTGGTTTAATTTCCAGCTCAATAGGAATTTATTCAGGTTCTCACAGTCCTAAATCTCATAAATTCTAGTGTCAGCAGGAAGAATATATTATATTGATCTTTAATTTCTCCATTAAATATTGTATCTGCAGGAAAATGAGAAGCTGCTGGTAATTTCATCATACAATAATTTGTGAAGAATATCCTCCTGATAGGGGTCTACAATACACATGCTTTTAATACTTCCAGCCAGTAATAGGGAGGCTTATGAAAGTGTAATCAAGGTTTGAATGTTTGAGTTGATGCTTTATGTGAAGCTAATTACTGATTAGGATAATGTGATTTGGACTATAGTGTTTGATTATGGGATAAGCTATTTTTTTGAGGAGCTTGCTCTTTCTAAGTAGTGCATGCTGTCACTTAGAATTCAGTAGCAGGATATATCAGATATATTGGTTTGACCAGTATATTGATTCCTGAATGCTATCCAAAATCTGCTCTAAGCATAAAGCCCATGGTTTAAAGTTTTCAATGGAATTTGCAAGTTGCTGCCAGAGAATAATTTTAAACCCTTCATATGTAAATATTATCCTACCCTGCAAGCAGGATCTGAATGGTGTTATTCTTTTGTGGGACAACTGAAAGCCATTCTGCTCTCCAGTACAGTTTTACTTGTAGAACACGTGGCATCTTGTATATGTGACCTCTTGTATATATCTTCTTCTTTGCAGCCTAAGAGCACAGCACACATGAGTTTAAATTCCAGGCAGACATGATGTGGTTGTGTTGGTAGTTTCAAGATAAGCATGTCCTTCAGTGATGGAAGGAGCAGTTTGTGCAATCTGCACTTTTCTCTTGTAATTTTTTTAAAAGTTGCTAAAGGAGTTCTGACTAGAATGTGATCCTACCCAAAATTAACTATATGACATCTTGCAGGCTCACAAAACAGGAACTTTTGGGAGTTAAGCATTGTGCTTGTGTCCTATACAGCCGTCTGCAACTAGTATGAAGGTGTTTTATACAAAGATTTTTTTTTTTTTAAATGAACCCAAAAATGAACAAACAAACCACACCAAGAAACAGCCACAAAACCCCACCAAAATGACAGGAAAAACCCACAAAACAAACAAAACCAAACCAAACAACACAAAAAACACACCCCACAACAACAGCAGCAACAAAAAACCCCAGGGGCCTGAAGCACCATTTGTTCTGTCTGGAGAAGAGAAGTTTTCAGGGAGACCTAATAATGGCCTTTGGGGCCTGAAAGGGGCAGTGGTATTAAATTAGAGAAGAGTAGATTTAGATTGGATGTTAGGAACAAGCTCTTTACCTTGGGGGTGGTGGAACACTGGAACAGGTTGCCAAGAGAGGTAGCTGAGGCCCCATATGTAAAGATACTCAAAGTGAGGCTTGACAGGGCTCTGAGCAACCTGATCTAGTGGAGGATGTCACAGTATCACTAAGGTTGGAAGAGACCTCAAGGATCATCAAGTCCAACCTGTCACCACCAGACCTCATGACTAGACCATGACACCAAGTGCCCCGGATGACTGCCGGTGGGTTGGACTAGATGACATCTGGAGGTCATTTCCAACCCAAACCATTCTGTGCAAAGACTCACCTAAAAATGTTCAAATCTGCTCTGGAAACTTCTGTATATTTATAAAATTCATATTTTTAAAAAAATGTGGTGTGAGTATCTATCCATGCAATAATATGTGTTAATGCACACTTTTTTTCCCTAATTATCTTGCAGGCATTTTCAAGGACCGAAGAAAATTTATCTACCATGTTCCTTTAAAGCCCATAACTTGTCGGCCTTTCGGGTGAGAAGCTTATAGTAGGTTTAGAGTTCTTCTAATGCAATTTTTTAAACCTCACAAGTCCTTGTAATATTAAAAAAAATATATGGCAATGATGAAATGATTCTTTTTGAATGTTAGGACTGATATTTGGTCTTTTTATTGGTGCAGTTTTGAAAGTTTGTATCGCTACCTAAAGAACCTAAAAAGGGTGACAAAGATTTCCGTCAAGAAGCTGAAACTTGTGTGTTCGAATGTTTTCATCTCTGTAGGGCTACTACAGAAAGACCAGAAGTTAAGAATCCTACTCTTACTCTGCCAGATCAAGACTTGAAAGGATTCAAATCTAAACCTGCCATTTTTCAGCACTGCGCACTAAGGCAGTCTTCAAATGGTACTGCGGAGGTTTCTACTCCGTGTAAAGCCTCAGCAAAAGAGAGTGAAGAAACAAGAAGTTTGTACAGATCTGGCAAAACTACTAAAACTTTTATTCCACCTTTCAAAACCAAGCTGACATTTTCGACAGGTGAACAAGGCACCAGCAAAAGATGTGACTCACCCATCATCAAAAACAAGACAGAAGAGACAGAATTCAGTCAGATCACAACTGAACAAAACACTGCTGAACCTCGGGATTGCCAGTCTGGCATCCAGCACGCAGCAGACACTGACCTAGAAAATGGCAATTTAGGTATTTTCAGATTTTGATCACTTAACTATTGTGAATTGAACTTTTAAGGGTTTTGCATATTCTATCAGATTTTTATATTTTTTTTTAATGGAAAGAAACTTCAAGATTTTGTGTTGGTTTGTTGTTTTGTGGTGTTTTTTGGTTTTTTTCCTCAGGAAAATCAGGACATAGGTACAGGTATTTTATATTGCACTCCTAATAAAGGATCTGCAACTCATCTCCAAAGTTCATTAAGAATGGTAAAAAATGTGTTTTCAGACAGAGCTTCAGAAATAAATGGCTGATATTTCCTTGGACCTGGGGGTGCTGGTTGATGGTAGGCTGAACATGAGCCTGCAGTGTGCCCAGGCAGCCAGGAGGGCCAATGGCATCCTGGCCTGCATCAAGAACAGTGTGGCCAGCAGGAGCAGGGAGATCATTCTGCCCCGGTACACTGCACTGGTTAGGCCACACCTCGAGTACTGTGTCCAGTTCTTGGCCCCTCAGTTTAGGAAGGATGTTGACTCACTGGAGCGTGTCCAGAGAAGGGCAATAAAGTTGGTGAGGGGCTTGGAACACCAGTCCTATGAGGAGGGAGCTGGGGCTGCTTAGCCTGGAGAAGAGGAGACTCAGGGATGACCTTATTGCTGTCTACAACTACCTGAAGGGAGGTTGTTGACAGGCAGAGGTTGGTCTCTTCTCCAAGGCAGCCGGCACCAGAACAAGAGGACACAGTCTCAGGCTGCACCAGGGGAGGTTTAGGCTGGAGGCCAGGAGGAAGTTCTATACAGAGAGAGTGATTGCCCATTGGAATGGGCTGCCCAGGGAGGTGGTGGAATCGCCATCACTGGAGGTGATGGCCATCACTGGAGGAGACTTGACAGGGTGCTTGGTTGCATGGGTTAGTTGATTAGGTGATGTTGGATGATAGGTTGGACGCAATGATCTTGAAGGTCTCTTCCAGCCTGGTTTATTCTGTTCTATTCTATTTGATGCTTGTTTTTAAATACCTCTTAAGTAAAATATTCTAGGAGCAGCCTTGCTGTACTTCATTAACAGAAGCTTGTTTTCTTTCTGTTTTCTCATGAAGAAGTGGAGTTACCCGTACTAATGGTCGACTGCATCATTTTCTAAGAGACAGAGTGTAAATGCTCAGCTTTGTGACTTTATTGACCATGTGTGCTTCTGCCTTCTAAGCTGTCTTGAATGTTGCAGTGTGTGTAATTTCTGTAACTATTACAATGAAATAATCTGGACATTCTTTTTTTCAGAAGGACTAATTGTGTGTGTTTGAACAGGTGCATGAATGTTTTCAGAATTAGATCCTGTATTTACAGGTCAAAATTTCTCAGGGTTATGGACTTTGTAGTCCTTACCAATTAATTTATCTTCATTGGACTTTTCTATGAAGATAAAGAGTTCATTCTGGGAAAAAATATGTAAATTTAATAGTTCAGAAGCTTACATATTCATTTCATATAATTAATTTCATAGAAATATTATTCAGATGCTTTCAGTAGATACTGAAATGCACTAAATGTGGAACATTTAGACTGCTGCAGTTTCTCAAACTGCAGAGTGGCTTAGAAAATGCACTTCTCTGAACCTGCTTTTATAGTGTGGCTGTATATCTTCCATTGATCCATTCTGTGAAAAGGTTTTGATTGGTTTTGTTTGTTGCTTTTTCTTCTTTGCAGCTATGGTCAAGATGATGACAAACCTCCGCTGTGCCAGAGATTTGCAGGAAATGAGAATCAAGAAGAAATACAGGCAAAATATTAGCTCGCAGCCAGGCAGTCTTTATGTTGTTAAAACATCTGCAAGAAATAGAATCTCTCTGAAAGCTGCAGTAGAAGAGAAATCTCCTAGTTTTTATTCTGCACAAGAGGTACTTTACTGTGTGTCTTTCTGGGGATCTGTTCCTTAAGACAAGCAAGCAGAAGTGCAGTAGCTTTTGAATAGATAAGCCTTCCCTTCTGAGGGAGGTATTTACAGTAGCTGTTATGCTGTTTGCTACAGTGTTTAAGTACCTTTGCATATCCATAAATTTTTAGCCTATTACAAATAATAAGCATCATAAATGTCCCTGTAATGTTAAAATAAAACAAGAAGCAATCAAGTTACAACCCCACCAATTGTAACTGCTGCTGACTTTTAACCCATGCGAATGGCTGTTATTAAGATAACAGTTAAAACTTCAGCCTCTTGCTTTTGCTACAGTGAGGGTACAAAATCTATGGAACTCTTTTGGAAAAAAACACTTTTAAAGCACACTGTGATGCTGCTCTGCCAAAATAATTGCTGAGAATGCCTCCTTATTCATTGGGTTATATACAAAATTATGAGGTCAGACAAAAGCTGTCTCAACTTTAAGGAAATACCTTATTTAAGTTTATAACACTAGATATATAAATTATTATCTGAATTCCTACTGTATTGTCATTATTTTGTCTTCTCCATCTGATTTTTTGGTTTGGTTTGGTTTGGTTTTTACAGCTTTACACATGTGGAGTTTCAAAACATTGCATAGAAGTTAACAGCACAAATGCAGAATCTTTCCAGTTTCTCATCAAAGACTTTGTCAGTAAGGAGTATTTATTAGCTGGAAATGGGATGCAGCTTGCTGATGGAGGATGGCTAATACCTACAGATGAGGGAAAAGCTGGAAAAAAGGAGTTTTACAGGTACTGCTACTTATGACCTTCAGACAAGTATGCTATTTATTCTCTTATCCCCTAGAATAAATCCAACACAGTGATCTGATTTTGACTTCCTTTTTTTTTACTGTGCCTTTCTAGTACACTGAGTGTAAATAAAAATATTGCAGGATTGTAAGTTTACTCTGTAGACTAAGGCAGTTGTTGATCTTCACTGACCATTGCAGAAAGCTTAGTCAATTTAAAAAATCTCTGGGGATTCTGCAACAGTGTAAATGGTGTAGGAAAATATTACTATTTCCTGTTAATTCAGCATGTTGCCATTTTGTTTAATTATCATTAACAGGGGGGGTTGTTTCTTTTTGTGACTTTGGTTTTTTAGTTCAAGTGGAAAAAGGATTTATTTCTGTTAGGCTCTAGAGGGAATGCACGTTGATTAAAGAGGTGCTTAAGCTTTCTTTGGCAGCAGAGGACTGAAAATGTGGGGTTTGTTCAATATAAATTTTAATGCTGATGTATTACTTGAAGGAAACCAAAACTTCAGTAGTAAAACTCACTGATTCACTCAAGATTTTTTTGAGGGCAAGTGAGAACCAAAAGAAAGGTGCAGAAACAATCCTTGCTCTTGAACTCTTCCTGGTCCTTCTCTCCTTCATCTTGCAGGTCATTTAAGTTGAAAAAAAGTGTTTGTGTGGAGTGCATCTCTCTGAGACCATAGTTTTATTAAAACTATGGGGGTTTTTTGGTTTATTATAAGCAAGTTTGTACATTATAACTTCATCAAAAGCATGTGGAACAGAACAAGGAACAGCCAGACAATTTTCCACCCATCTTATCCATGTATCAACCCTTACCTTACCAATCTCATGATAAAGAGACTGTCAGAAATTGCCAAAGTCCTTTCTAACATACACCATGTCCACTGCCCTCCCCTTGCCTACAGCACTAGTTACTTCATCAGGGAAATGAAAGAGCTTGGGAAGGCATAATTTGCTGTTGGTGAATCCACGTTGGCCATCTCCCAACCACCCTCTTGTCTTTCATTTGTTCAATGTTTAACTGTTTTAAACAGCTTCTAAGAATTTTTGCATGCTGATCTGGAAGATCTTGAGTCTTTCTGTTTGACAGTAAGCCAGCTTTGTCTCAGAAGCGCCTTTGGAATTGGTTCTGGGGTGGTTAGGGTTTTTTCTAACTACAGTAAGGCAAAGCTGATCCTCACATAGATCCATTTTGCACCCAGTGGCATCACATGCCACAGCTGTTTCATGGGTGGCTGTGGGATATGGAGGCAGAGTATGCAGAACTTGACCTAACTCATTCCTTGTGTTGTTTTGCTCTTGGTGATACCATCCCCAATTCTGCGTTTGCCTCCATAAGTTTTATGAGTACTGAATATTTTGGGGATAAACCTTGCTAGATACAATGTTCCTACAAAGCATTCAGAGCAGATGTATAAAAGACTGTCTGAGATGTTCACCCAGGGCCTCTTGCCTATATGGTAGTGTTCTGGAGTTGCATGCATTTTAGAAAGCACGCTGATTATTCTTTTCTCACATGAAACTGCTATTTATAGGCTGAACAGCAATGCAGCTACAAAAATTAATTAGAAGCATGAGATTTGAGGGTTTTTTCAAGAAGCAATAGACCTCTGGGTACAATGCATCCACTGCCAAATCAGTATTTTCAATCTGCTACTTAGGCATGTTCTGTGAATGGGAAATATTTGCACAAAACACCTTACACCTAGATGTGCCAAATATTGGCCTTTTTAGGTAGGCCAACTTCTTGTTTCAGAGGTATCACAGTATCGCTAAGGTTGGAAGAGACCTCAAAGATCATCGAGTCCAACCTGTCACCACAGACCTCATGACTAGACCATGGCACCAAGTGCCACATCCAGTCCCCTCTTGAACACCTCCAGGGATGGCGACTCCACCACCTCCCTGGGCAGCACATTCCAATGACGAACGACTCACTCAGTGAAGAACTTTCTCCTCACCTTGAGCCTAAACTTCCCCTGGTGCAGCTTGAGACTGTGTCCCCTTGTTCTGGTGCTGGTTACCTGGGAGAAGAGACCAACCCCTTCCTGGCTACAACCACTTTTCAGGTAGTTGTAGAAAGCAATGAGGTCACCCCTGAGCCTCCTCTTCTCCAGGCTAAACAATCCCAGCTCCCTCAGCCTCTCCTCATAGGGTTTGTGCTCAAGGCCTCTCCCCAGCCTTGTTGCCCTTCTCTGGACACATTCCAGGTAGCTTGTTTAATAAGCATTTTGTTCCTGATTCTGTGGTCAGGCCATCAGGTATATGGCTTTTTCCTCATTCATTTTTCAGAAACACGAGCGGAGTTATCAACATACTGCTAAATATCTTGGAATAGGTTCTCTGGGTGGCAGTGGTGATCTGACACTGAATACCAGGTAGTCTCCCAAGCAATTTGTAGAGGTTGTCTTCAGTCCTTGTATCTGTTCAAGATTTGTCATAAATTGAAGCATATGGCTGAGATTAAATACTCAGCTGCATCAATTTTTTATCCCTGAATCGTGGTCAACTAGAATATATATGCCTTTAGTCATCTTCGTTTATGCTCTTAATCTTGTACTGAATTCTGTTGTTAACTCCTGAATTGCATTGTCACAAAAGATTGCATCTCCTGAAGTCTAAGACTGCTTTGCTCTCATCTGATGAAGCTATACTTAATTTGATGGTCATGCCTGCTCCTTATCTTCCTTTATATATCACTTCTTTCCTTTCAAATGGTTTCTTTTCCTCACCCAACTGCAGTACAGTTCCTTAAAAACCTGAGGCTTTCTCACAAGTCAGAAATTTACTTTTTAATAGGACTTGTGTTCTAATAAGTCTAATGGCTTAGCTATTTGAATCTCTGGTCTAATTCTTTCTCTTCCTCTTTTAACGAAATAGCCTTCCTAGTGACTGTGAGACTTGGAAAAAAATAGATCTTTCCAGCCCAAGTCCTGCAGGTCATGGTAGTGCAGCTTGGACTCAACACAGAATGAATGCCCATTTGAGTAGTCACTTAGTGGAGAGAAGAAAGCTCTTTGGCAACAATTAAAAATTCTTTGCAATCTGTTGTCCACATACATACAAAAAACCCCAACCCAGAACACCAAAACCACAACTCCAGAAACTGTAAAGCAGAGGGGGATGGATTGCAAATGGGAAATTCCAGGGTTGAAAGAAAGGAGAGCACACCTCTGTCCCTCTGTGCTGTGTTCATAACTGCATGAAGCTGGCAGAGCATAGCATGCCTCTGGAGCTACAATAACCAGTTCAGTGTATGGAATGTAATCTTCCTGTTTTCACCCTAATAAACATTCTTTTGTTCATGTTGCCAATGTACATACACTGAATACAATGCTAGGGAAATATAAGCAAGTGAAAACTTACAGTGGACTTCAGGTTAATTTGTTAACAATTTATCTGCAGAGCCCTTTGTGACACTCCTGGTGTGGATCCCAAGCTAATAACAGAGGCCTGGGTTTACAATCACTATAGGTGGATTGTATGGAAACTGGCAGCCATGGAAGTGTCTTTTCCACATGAATTTGCTAACAGATGTTTGACACCAGAAACAGTGCTGTTGCAGTTGAAATACAGGTATGTATACACAGCAATGTATTTGGAGTGGTAGTTTGTGATACTAGGTGCTTTCTAGTTCATGGTCTTACAAAATCAGCACCTCTACCTTGCATTTACTGTTAATCAAAATGCTCAGATGGTTAGATTTACACATACTAGTGTTAAAAATAGAATGTGTTATGTGCAAAAAATGTAGATAACATTTGCTTTGCTACAGTGGTACTTGGTCGTGGGTATTGATGAAGCAGTAGTTTGCTACAGGTTTTAAGGAAACCCCATGTGATGGATTTTGTTTGCTTTAAGAAAGCATTATGAATTCTTTTTTTAACAGGTATGATTTGGAAGTTGATAAAAGTAAACGATCAGCAATCAAAAAAATAACAGAAAGAGATGATGCAGCAGGTAAAACGCTCGTGCTCTGCATCTCCAAGATCATATCGCTGAACGCCGCGGTATCTCCTGGCAGCAGCAATACAAAGGTGGGAAGTCAAAAAGCACCGGCAATAATTGAAGTTACTGATGGCTGGTATGGGATTAGAGCTCTTCTAGATCCACCTCTCAAAGCTTTCTTACATAGAAGGCGGCTGACTGTGGGGCAGAAGATCATAGTGCATGGAGCAGAACTTGTTGGCCCTCAAAATGGATGTGCACCACTGGAAGCCCCAGATTCCCTCATGTTAAAGGTAAACCAAAATATTAGTTCAGCTTGCCTGGATGTGACCACGAGATGTGATAGATGCTGTTTAGTTGAGCTGTGTTTTTGTAAACAGACAAAGTTTTGTTAGGGCTTTATAAACAAAGTTTTGGCCAAGTTTAATAACTAGATTTATGCCATGAGGCAGCTGACACTATTCAACAGAGTTGGAAGAGAAGTTTAGAGAATAGAATTCTGTCGAGTTTGGGTGCATGTCTTGACAGTTCCAGCTCCTTAATTTGGTTAAGCACCAAGTTACAAAAAAGTATTTATCCATTGCAGACAATACAGAAATTGGAAGAAGAATGGAGGGAAGAATTCAAGTCATAAGAGAGTAGGGTAGAGGAGGAGGTCTTGACTAGTCTGAGAATGGTTAAAGTGCTGGCTGAGGTTTCAGCATACAAATCATGCTCCCCTGGTATAAAACAGCTTGTGTCTTAGAAGCTCATTTCCAGAGAATTTCACCTTACCAAACTTTGAGTTCCTGTTTAAAATACATTCTTCAATGTGAAAAGAAACCTTGAAATTAAAATGTAGCATGTTCAGAATACAGAACTAACCAGGTTGGAAAAGACCTTTGAGATCAAGTCCAGCCTGTCACCCAAAAATGAGACAGATAGTGAGGTCAGTGTGAAAAGAGTCTTTCCTCTACACACAACCAGTTGGGTGTCTTTCTGATCTATCAGTGACAGTTTATCATTAAACTTTTCATTCAGATTTCAGCGAACAGCACTCGATGTGCACGGTGGGATGCAAAGCTAGGATTTCATCGGGATCCCAGACCTTTTCCTTTGCCTTTGTCATCGCTCTACAGCGAGGGTGGTGCAGTGGGGTGCATTGATGTAGTGATTCAAAGGACTTACCCTATTCAGGTATGATATAAGTATTTTATTAATCTAAGGTTCTGAGAGCTCTGAATTATATTAGTTTACTGCTATGTCATTCCTCAAATCAGACATAATATAGGGAGATAAACAAATTTAAGGAAGGGTATTGTTATGTGTAAAACATGCACTGCAAGAAGCACTCCTGATCATGTATTTACTGTTTCTGGACTGGAGTATCTTGCTCTAAAAATGAGTTCCCACTCAATATCTTATGGCTTGCTTTGATTTCAACTTCAGAAAGCCAGAAACAATTGAATTTCAGTTCTGTACTGTACAGAGCCCAGCACCTGTTTTAAAGGAGAAAAAGATACTTGGTTTCAACTCCAAGTAGAAGTGAAACTCTTTTTTTACTACTGTTAACACACATATCCCTGCAAAGAAGTTAAATATTTGCCACCATTAGCAAGATTACTTTTTCTTACTGTCTGTAATGTGAAGACTTGATATTTAACAATATTTCTGAAAATACAGCACGATAGTGGTGCAAAACAGAACAAAGGTTTTAAATAGGGTCAGACTTTGCTGTAACTACTGATAACAATACTTCACAAAGAAACAATATGCTGTTAGTAAGCAAACCTCTTTAATGTTAACAGTTTAGCCAGGATACAACTTTCAGATTTTAACTTCTCTTAGAGCATGTTACACTTGGCATGTACACACAGGGGGCTTTTGGCATTGTTGTGTAACTGTTGAATTGATGTATAAATGAATTCTACAAAGGTAATAGCAATATTTGGTTTGGATCATTACAATGTATTTAGATCATTACTTCAGTGGAGGAAACTGCAGCACTACTGCCTGATAGAGCTAACAAATATTTAGGTCCTAGAAAGGTGTCTCTAATCTGTAACCACATCACAGTACATGGCTTCCAGGCTGGGCAGAAAAGTGGTGTTATGTATCTCACTCTCACTATATTAAGAGACCGAGGTGCTTAAACATACCAAAACAATAGGAAGACTTGAGCTGTCCTCCTCCTGCCACAAGGAGTGCAGGAACCACAATAACCCTAATTAAATGTGTCAGTCTGTGAATAGAGCAAGAAAACGTGGCATGCAGACCCTATTTCAACGATTCACTGCCTCGTAAGGATTAGTTCCTCAACCCTTATTCATCCTGCTCTTGCTATGCTCTCTTGCTACTGCTTTATGCAGCTTACCTGGTCCTGTTGCTTAGCTAATTTGAATTTACTAAACCAAGAGTAAGTAACTAGCTAATAGTAAACAGAAACAAACAAACAAAAAACCCAACACAAACCAACGAGGTCTGATGAGATCAAATATGTGCTAGAGCCAGAACATGGGACTGTGCAGCTCTAAGAGTAAGGGACCACTTTCAAGGCAGTGACTTCTGTTTGGCTCACCAATCTCTTCCAATCAGGCAAGCCAGTTCTGGCAGAGCTGTGGATAAGGCTGTAGCACTATAGAACAGTTTCAGGCAGGATCTTCTTAAGAGTATGTGCAGAACATCATCATAGTTCGTTTTACAGCATCTAGGCTAGCATGTTAAAACAGATAGTACAGTTGGTGTGGAAAGAAAAATTGGGTAGAATGCAGTTCTGGTATATTTTTTTAAGCATGGAATTTGATGTTTTCTATCTTATTGTATCTGCTACCTTCTGAATTACTTCTTTGATGCCTATTGTTATAAGCTCTGGTTTCTTCAGCAGTTTTGACTGCAATCATGCACTTTTGACTGCTGCTCTGTTCTGTCCATTTATCTTTAACATGAAGTCTAAGTGCTTGTGGGGCTCTATCTATTATACTAAAAGAACTTACAATCTACTGTCTGTTCGTGTGTTTTAAAGTGTTTTTGCTTAACAGTGAGTATTAGAAGGAAGCTAGATGAGGTTAAAAATTAAAAGAATTCTGGGCTTTGTTTGAATCTTTTTCTTTCAGTGGGTGGAAAAGACATCAGCTGGTTCATACGTGTTTCGTAACTGCCGAGCTGAAGAAAGGGAAGCTGCTAAGCACGCAGAGGATCAACAAAAGAAACTGGAAGCTCTGTTTGCAAAAATCCAAGCAGAATATGAAAAGCAGGAAGGTAAAGCTCTCAGTGTTTCAGAATGTGTAATAAGAACACAAAAACTTTTTTGACATTTACAGAAGAGTTTAAAGAAGCAGGCAAAATCTTTGCTGCTGATGGAGAAGCAGAGTTAGGATGTTGAGTGGTTTGTTTGTGATAGGTTTGTGTTGTTACTGCTCTTTATTTACTATGTGTCAGGAACCTGAGTACAAAACTCACTTGCTTGGCTTAGCAGCTCTCTAGGAAACTTCCTGAGCATGTTGGTAGCCAGAGTACTAAAAAAATTACCATTGAGACAATGCTCAGGGAAGTGCTGCAGAATTGTAGAATTGTTAATTCCATTCTCTTCAAAGACCCAACACTGTAATATTTCACCCAGAGGTGGATGCTGCTTCGCATGTATCTCAGTAGACCCAAACACCAAGACTGAGCACTGAGCATCTTTCCTCACGAATGTTGTGGGACTGTGGAGATACTGAGGTCAGCAAAGCGACCAAATGGGGCATGGAGAAGGTTCAGTTACTGAATGCCTTTTTCTCTTTAACAAGCAATATTGGGCCCTGGAGACCAGGGCAAAGTCAGGAGCAAGAAGGACCTATCCTTGGTGGAAGAAAATAAAGTTAGAGAAAACTTAGGCAAACTGGACATAGATTAATCCATACTCAGTGATGTGATGAACCCACAAGTGCCAAAAGAGCTGGGTGATGCCTTTGTGAGGCTGCTTTTGATCCTCTTTGAACCATCATGGTGATGAGAAAGGTGCCTGAAAACTGGAGGAAAACAAATGTGTCTCTTGTCTTCAAAAAGAGAGGAAGGAGGACTCAGAGAACTAACTACAGGCCAGCCTTACTTTGATTCTAGAGAAGGTGATGGAGCAACTAACCTTGGAAACCATTTCTAGGCATGTGAAAGACAAGAACATGATCGGGAATGGTCAGTGGGGATTCACCAAGAGGAAGTCATGTGTGACTAATCTGACAACCTTCTGTGATGAAATTACTGGCTTGGGTAGATGAGACAGGAGCAGTGCATAATGTCTGCTTTGAATTCAGTAAGGCTTTTGACCCTGTCTTCCATAAGATCCTCATGGAAAAGCCAATGAAGCATGGGTTAGCTGAGCAGCCAGATGGATTGAGAATTGGCTGAAGAATTGGGCACAGAGAGTTGTGATCAGTGCACAAAGGCTGTTTGGAGTCTTGTAAATAGAGCTGCACTGGGTCCAGTCCTGTCTTGGCATCTTAATTAATGATCTGGATGATAGGGCAGAGAACTCTCAGCAGATTTGTTGATGATACAAAATTAGGATGAGTGACTCAAACACTAGAGGTTCATGCTGACATCCTGATGGACATCGCCAGGCTGGAGAAATGGGGTGCCAAGAACATCGTGAAGTTCAACAAAGGGAAGCACAGATCTTGCACCTGGGGAGGCACAACCCTATGCACCAGTATCATAGCATCATAGTATCAGTCAGGGTTGGAAGGGACCACAAGGATCATCTAGTTCCAACCCCCCTGCCATGGCCAGGGACACCCCACACTAGATCAGGCTGGACAGAGCCTCATCCAGCCTGGTCTTAAACACCTCCAGGGACAGGGCCTCGACCACCTCCCTGGACAACCCATTCCAGGGCTTCACCACGCTCATGGTGAAGAGCTTCCTCCTCACATCCAGCCTGAATCTCCCCACCTCCAGCTTCGTAATACGCTTGGGGCCACCAAACTGAAAAGCAGCTTTGCAGTAAAGACCTTGGGGGTCCTAGTGGCCAAGGTGAGGACTGTTGTAGAAGGTCTAAGGAGGAGAATTCTTTTATGGCAGTTCATCAAGTCTCCCACCTTTTCCTAAGTGCAGACACTGACAGTGGCTTCCCTCAAGCCTGTTTAAAGTTCTGACCTGCATTGTATTTAAATGAATGATGTATTTTTCTGCTTGTATTTCGCACACACACGTACATCAGTTGTTATATTGTAGTGTTTTGTGTTTTTTATTCTGGCAAGGCCTAAGTACTACCATGCTTCTTAACATAATTATTTCTGCTTCCACTTTTAAAGTGAAACTCAACATGGTGGCTTGTTTTCAACAGAGAGAGCTAGCAGAAGGACACTGAGACCACGCATAGTCACAAGACAGCAAATCCATAATTTGCAAGATGGTGCAGAACTTTATGAGGCAATTCAGAATGCATCTGATCCTGGTTATATGGAGGTAACTCTAGATCCTGCTGGGCTCGCTTTTAAATGCTTGTGGAATAATTGACAATTTACTACCTCTTGCTAAAATCAGCCACTAAATTACTCTTCATTTTGCATAGAACCACGGAACCACAGAATGTTCTGGGTTGGAAAGGGCCCCCAAAAGTCCAACACCCCTCTGCAGTCGGCAGGGACATCCTCAACTAGATCAGGTTGCCCTGAGTTCTGTCGAGCCTCACCTTGAGTATCTCCATGGATAGGGCCCCAACCACTTCCCTGGGCAATCCGCTGCAGTGTTCCAGCACCCTTATGGTGCAGAGCTTGTTCTTTAACCCCCCTGGCTGCAGCTAAGCCTTTTGAGATTTTTCTACAGCATGCTTACTGATAAATAAATTAAGATTAATAATTTTGAGAATACTTCAATGAAGGCTTGTTGGAATAGATTAACAATATCTTGGGTTACAAACCAGAATTATTTCATTATACAAAAATCCAGCCTATAGCACAATTAAAAGGTAATTTTACTTGTTCTTTTGTGTATGAAAAGTAAATGCATCTCATAAATCTTGAGTTTCACACACTTACTCTTGCATGCTGTTCACTGAAATATGTGAATGCTTATATTGGCATTGTTGTCTCCATTCCCTGTCCCAGTTCAACCACAATTTTTAAGTGTATATGCCTTTATTAATAAAGATGCACATGATTAGTCCCTGCCAGTTGTTAAAAATTAAATGAATACCTCACCTTGTGCAAGTCAGGGTCCTTGGCTGTTATAAATCCATACAGTCTGTGGCTTTCTGTGTTAAAATGTTTTGTGTGTCTGTGGTGATACTTGTAAAGGCATCTCTGTCTTGAAGGCTTGGCCAGAAAGGCAACACTTCTGATGCAGTCTAGTGTAAATCACTGTGTCAGCTAAGCAGCAGCCTCCTGAGAGATGCAACTCTTCTTCTTACAGAACTGTTTTGTAGTATTTCCTCTTACTTATGAAAGAGGTAAACATGCCATGAATATTAAATACTCATCTTCATTATGCATTCCTAAGCGGGCTTCTCACTAATCACAGAAGAACAGTGTCTGATGTAGTACTTAGACAACTGGGTACCAGACTGGTGACTCCTGTTGTATTAACATACTTCATTTCAAGTCTATTGTTTGTATCAGTTGAATGATAAATTGCTGGTAACAGATGAACACTTAAGAAAGGGGCTATCTAAAAATCTTAGCAGTGTTTTTTAATGAATAAAGCAGATACTGACTGCGTTTTTCCCTTGGTCACAGGGGTATCTCAGTCAAGAACAACTGAAAGCTCTGAATGCTTACAGGCAGTTGATGAATGACAAAAAGCAAGCCCAGATACAGGAAGAATTCAAGAAGGCTTTAGAGTCAGCAGAACAGGAAGAAAATGGTTGTTCCAAAAGGGATGTGTCTACTGTATGGAAATTATGTGTGGTGGACTATAAAAAGCAAGAAAAACGTAAGGGTGAGTACTTGAACAACTATAAATAACTTTTAGCTAAACCTGGTACCTGGCCAGCAATATCCTAGCTTGCACATTAATATTGCCAGTTTTATTTGGGGTTTGGTTTAGGGCTTTTGGGTAGAAGAGAGTATTGCAGATTTATTTGGTTTAAAAGCCTCCCAGTGAGTATTGCACAGCTCATGTATCTTGATCTGCTGTCGTTAGGAGTGACACTGAGTATCTGGCGCCCACTGCAAGAGGTTTGTGCATTGCTAAAGGAAGGCAGTCGGTACAGAATCTACCAGCTGGCCACATCACAGTCCAAAGGAAGGTTGGACCCAGCTAACATACAATTAACAGCAACCAAGAAAACTCAGTATCTACAGCTGCCAGTAAGTGCTTTCTGTTCATGAAGCTGTGTCATTAAAATACCTCACAGTCTATGTAAGTGTGTTGTAAGTACTTAAAAGTGTTGTTTTCTCAGGTATCGCAGGAGATGCTGGCACAGATCTTCTTCCCAAGAAAGGCTCTAAAACTCACCAGTTTGTCAGATCCTTCTTTTCAGCCACTGTGTGCTGAAGTTGATTTGGTTGGAGTTGTAGTTTCTGTTAGCAGAACAGGTACGTTGTGGGCCATACTCATGTCCTCCTGTTGAATAAGCACTGCACTATTTTTATTTCAAAAGCTAAAATGACCTTGGTGTTGTACCTGCATCTCAGCCTGGGAAAACCTGCTAATATGGCTGTCACCATGATAGGCTGGCAGATAATTTGTTTTCCTGAAGAAAATCTATCTTCACTTGTTAGTTCAGGGAGAGTTTAGTAAGGGAGAATGTAAGCTCAAGAGACACTTTTCTTGATTTACATTTTTTATCCACCAATGGTGGATGTCAGTTCTCACATCTGTGTTCAGCGTCTGCAGAAGCACCGCTGTACATGTACATGAGCTTCCTGTTTTGTGTATAGGGTCACAAGCCCTATGAGGAGAGAGTGAGGGAGCTGGGGTTGCTTAGCCTGGAGAAGAGGAGACTCAGGGGTGACCTTATTGCTCTCTACAACTACCTGAAGGGAAGTTGTAAACAGGTGGATGTTAGTCTCTTCTCCCAGGCAGCCAGTACCAGAACAAGAGGACACAGTCTCAGGCTGTGCCAGGGGAGGTTTAGGTTGGATGTTAGGAAGAAGTTCTATACAGAGAGAGTGATTGCCCATTGGAGTGGGCTGCCTGGGGAGGTGGTGGAGTCACCATCATTGGAGGTGCTCAGGAGGAGACTTGATGGGGTGCTTGGTGCCATGGCTTAGTTGTTTAGGTGGGTTGGATTGGTTGGACACGATGATCTTGAAGGTCTCTTCCAACCTGGTTTATTCTATGTATTCTATGGAAGGGGTGGAATGCAGGCACTGGAGCTCATGGCTGGGGGCAGGTGGACAATCTTCAGAATGAATAGGCAAAGCACCAGAGGTATATTGTTTGTTAAGCACTGGAGCACAGACTTGGAGTTGTTTTCTGTAATCAGTAGGGAGATAGCGTAGAATACAAATGAAGCATTAAACTGCTGTCACCATGCAGATAGGTTGCCACATTATCAATTCTCTTTCAAGATGTGTGACTCTCTTTATAGATACAAATTGCAGTAATCAACCTCTGCTTAAAAGATTTAAGGTTTAATTCAGAGGTTTTTTTCTTGCTTTTAGGTTTCACTACTATGGTGTACTTGTCTGATGAAAGCTTTAATTTAGTGGCAGTAAAGATCTGGACAGATCTCAGGCACTTGGCTATTGAAGATATAGTTGTGCGCTCTTCATTGCTTTCTGCAAGCAACCTTCAGTGGCAGTCTGAATTCAGATCAGGAATTCCTGTGCTGTTGGCTGGAGATCTTTCTGTATTCTCAGCAAGTCCAAAGGAAAACTATCTTCAAGAGAAGATGAATGAACTGAGAAGTACAATAGAGGTAAATCTGTAGACTCATTTGAGTTACTGCCATGTGACATTCTTCTAAGTTGTTGGTTTGATATAAAATTAACTTCGGGTGGGATTATTTGGAGGAAAAAAGTCCTAACTACTTTGTGAGCACACAGTACTTAAAATGATTTGAAAAACAACTGTAACCTGTTCTTTACAGGATGTGGCCTCCTTTTGCTCTGATGCAGAAAGTAAACTGATGAATTTGCTACAAAGAAATCTCTCTCTTACACCCAACTTAACTAAAAGGTGTGGCTTGGAAAGTCCCTCACCTTCCTGCAACTCAGGTCTTTATCCAGAGGATAAAATTTTGGTAAGCTTCTGGTAATTAATACTGGTAGTACATACAGTAAGGATATAAGCAAGTTTAATATTGGTAAGTGTGGTCTCCCTTGTCAGTCCACTCAACACATTGTCCTCAGGGCAATAGAAGCTGATTAGAAGCTTTCTTTTGTGTGTGAGTTTCTCAGGAGGAACTGTGAGACTGTTCCTCCTTTGATCAGTGCAGGAAAACCCCTTGTGGCCTGTGTTTTCACAGCATACTTTAAATACTCTGAATTTTATGTGGGTAGAATGAATCATCTTTTCCCTGGAGATTACTTATTGTAGAATTATAGAATTGTAGAATTGTTTGGATGGTGAAAGACCTCTAAGATTATTGATCCCAAACATCAACCTAAGACCACCATAGCCATGAAACCATTATTGCTTCTTTGGTCCCACTATGAAGATGATCTGAATGGGTGTCACTGAAAGGAAAAATGTTAGCCTGTAAACTTTTGTGCAGTTCCTGCTCTTGTTTAGAGATTTTTACTTTACTCTGGGTCTTCTTTCCTTAGATACTGTTCACTGTTTCGAGGATTTTAAAGGGGAGAGAGATCACCTTAACATTTTGTAGCAGTTTAGACAAAAATTGAGTTCAGTAGTACTTGAGTTTCTCACAAATGCTTCTGGTGGCAAGTTATTCCTGCAATCAGAACAAAAATTTCTTATGCCAGTAAGCTGCAAGGAACTTCAAGTATTCCAATTCCTGAGGACTAAATTTAAGCTCCTAAGGCATCCCTTTCCATTTCAGAGAGTGCTAATATTTGAAGGTTTAGTTTGTATCCTTTTATTAAATATATTAACAGGTTGAAACAAAGGAAACATTAAAGATATTCTCAAGCATGTGTTTGAATGATTTGCTGGGCAGCATCTACCTTGAGTGCATTATCTTGAAGTTTTTTGGTCTACATTCTATCCACCTTTTTTTCCTTGCTTTTCCTATTTAACAGCCTGTTGAGGGTATACCCAGTGCTCCTCTTCACGAGTGCTTTGGTTTCTTACCATCTGGCACATTTAGCCTAGAGCTCAGAAACAGAATGTAAATTTGCTGTCTTAATGTGCATGAGAGCAGTGGTCTATCCATCATCAGTCCTTGAAAGAATGTCAGTCACCATCAGAAAATATAAAACTAAAGTGAAGTTGGACATGAATTATGACATAGCCTCTTTCTAGCAGGGTTCCCCCCCTCCCCAGCCCTGGTTTGTGGAAGTAGTTAAGGAAGCTAATGGAACAGGACATTCTATGACAGCTAAAACTTGTCTCTGTTTAATTAGATCTCTTCTAAAATGGAAATGAAGCATCCAAGCCCTTTGTCAACTAGCACACCGAACGTGAAACTCGTCGCACCAGGGTCAGCAAAGACACCTTCATCTGCCACAAGTAACAAAGACCATCCCCAGAACAGCAAAAAGAGAAAAGCTATGGACTTCCTCAGCTGCATACCTGCCCCTCCACCACTGACACCACTGCGGGCAAGCATTTCTCCATCGCTCAGAAAAGCATTTCAGCCCCCGCGAAGTTTGGGTGTGCAGCACAGCAAAGCATTGAAAGAAACAAATCAGAGTATTGGTCCTGTCACCCCCTGCAGAAAGCTGAGAGAAACTGTCCATCTGGGTGAGAATGACCTGATTGCTGACGAGGAACTCGCAATGCTTAATACACAAGCACTCACGAATAAGGAAGACTGATTATGTAAATGAGACCAGCAACACAATAGCTACTAATTTATCTGATAAACATTCACCCCAAAATAGTTCCTGCTCTACTGGGGAAGCGAATAACTCATCAAAAACCAGTTCCGAAGTGGCTGAGGCTCTTCAGGAGGACACAAAAGAACCTGAGGACTTGTTACCAACCCCCAGGCTGCTACACAGACAA
This sequence comes from Melanerpes formicivorus, assembly GCF_026170545.1. Classification (NCBI taxonomy): domain Eukaryota; kingdom Metazoa; phylum Chordata; class Aves; order Piciformes; family Picidae; genus Melanerpes; species Melanerpes formicivorus. The sequence continues at coordinate 51,578,306 of NW_027142353.1, read as the reverse complement.
ACCCCCCCAGGCATGCTACTAACTGCACATGTACAATATTGTAGATATTTAAAATTCAAATTATTTTTTCACTTTGTACATTGATTCCTGATGGTATTTAATAAAGTTCTGTTACAAAAACAGAGACTGTGAAATGACATTGCAAGGGACGATGCAAATTGACTTGGAGTCAAGTAATGAGACATTTCTCAGGCAAGCAGGTATGGTACAACAGACAGGTGTAGCTGAAGGTCTGATGACGTTTGGTAAGCCATTGCTTTGATTCTGGGTCTTTCAGGTTTTGTTACCAGCTGCAGTATGAGAGTAGTTACATAGCTGTCAGAAGTGGAAGGGGGCAAAATAAACAGTTCTCCAAGATACTGCTACCAAACATAATTCTGTAATTCTGACACAGTTCTTGTACTTTGTGTACTTTTCCCCTCACCCTTCCCCTACTGCACTAGAATTTTTTGATTCATAGCCAAATGCCATACAAACATATTAATGACAGGTTCTGGGTCACTGTTTGAGCTACTCCTGCTTAGAGAAGCACTTGAGGCCACAGAATTGTGAAAGTCAATCAGATCTTGCTTTGATTTCACCATTTCTGCTGGGAATGAGTTAGTACTTGAACTCTTTACTTTGTTCTCATTAATTTCAACAGGTGAAGCTTCTCAGAATTGGAGTTTCTCCACTGGAGAGAGAAAAGCCTTGATAGAGCAGCTGCCAACCAGGCTAACCCTTGTACTGCTGCTTCCCACCACACATGGGTTAAAGGAGAGAGATGTTTCAGAACCGAGACCACCAGGTCACACAGCCCAGGACCCCTGGAAGGTTGCTATTTCCTTCTCAAGTGCTGAACTGGGAGGGGCTCACATCACCACCCTGGACTTGAGAATTGTAGTGAGCTGACACAACCTTGCCAAAGGTTCTGTAAACCTTTGTGTGGTACTGCAGAGCCAGGTTCCCCGGGCCCTCCAGTTCACAATTACTTAGAATGATGATGCTGCTTTAAATGCAGCCTGAGCACAAAATGCAGTTCATCTCCTGCGTTGGCTGTGTCCTAAGACAGCTTGGCTTTTGCCCAGAAGAGCATATTTATACCTCTTTGATATTTATACCTTTCATCTGCCAGTTTGCTAGGTGAATAGCAGCTCTGCCGGTATTTCTTACTGTCCAGCGTGAGCTGTCTTCATTTTCTACTAGAGTGACTTGGTGCTGTCCTGTCCTGTTAGCTCTGCTACTAACCACACCTACTTCAGGAAAACTGCCAGCACAAATGCTGCTTTGGAAATGTTCCACAGGGCTTCTCCATTGGAATGTGGTTAGGAGAATTTAACAGCCTGGATAAAACTACCAGAGGATAGTTTCTTTTCTCACTCATGTATCAGTGGCTTCTTGGCACTTGGTGGTGGAAGGAGTTGACTTCTCCACTTAGAACAACCTTTATTTTTTAATCCTTTATGAAGTCATCATTTTGCACTTCTGAGTTTGGGTATTGGGTTGCCTTGTGCTTCAGCTAGACAAAGCTTCCTACAGCCCTGTTCCTATGTAAGAGGCTAGCAAGCACGAGCTTAACACTAATGTTTCCTTGTAGGAGCCTCTGTACATGGAGTCATCTCAGGATCAGCTGACCTACTGTGTCTTGGCAAGAGAAAGGGCTGTTTGGTTTAAGTGTTTCACTTCCAGACTGGAGAAGCTGTTCAGCTGTGACAGAGCTGAGGTAAGACCAGCATGAATTCAGACAGCAGAGGTGTAGACAGGGAGCAGGACCAAATCTTGCAACAATCTTAGAGCTACTTTTCCCATGATTCACTTTATCCCTCTCAAAGCTACGCAAGATAGAGGGGGAAGACACAAAAGGTTAGTCAGCCAGATAGAAACTATTAAATGGCAAGAAATTGGGAATCTTCTAAGTGCCACTGGAGCTGCCTGCGCTCACAGGGTAAGAGAGATCTTGCTGCACAATGGAGCAGAATGCAGATTGCAGAGCCAGCTCCGAGGTGGATCAGTGGTGGCACATGCTGGGATGCAGGCAGAGCTGGTGTCAGGGAGCAATAGGCTGTGTTCTTCCACTGTGGCACCTGTAGCACTAAATCCTCTTGAGGATTCCCTAACAGCAGCCATGCCAGGTTGAGGTTGACACCATGTGTTGTGTGACTGGCTCTACTGCTTCTGTAAGTGATCTGGGGCTTGTGGAAGAGTGCTCCAGGAGCAGAGGGAAGTGTATCTTGCTGCAGCAGCAGCATGCTAATTGGGTTTTTCTGGAGAAACAACAGGATCTCTGCAAGTTTAATCTCTCTTTGTTAAGCCTATTGATTGGGAATCGAGGACTGATTGCAAATTGTTTTGCTGCCTGTAGAAACAATATGTAACATTGATGGTGCACTTCAATAAAGCTCTGCATTATGTTCTAGGTAATCATATTCTACCTGATGAAGATTTGGCTTCCTTTCATTGGAGTCTACTTGGTCCAGAACATCCACTAGCTTCACTTAAGGTACAAACTTAACAATGAGCAATTAAGCTAAAATCTGCATGGAGAAAAGACTTGGCCACATGGCCTGTAGGAAAGAATTCCAGAATGGTTGTTAACTATTGGTGACAGAGCATGATGCAGGAACAAAACAGCCAGCTAGTACATTTCACCATAAGCTTGAGTGGATTTTCATGGAGGAAGAAGGATGAGAGGGACTACAGTTTATACTGTGGCAGTGTTCTTTGATTGGTCAGGAAGAGCGATGAGATCATACCTCAGTGACATTAAAAGATTTGTTAAGAAAAGTAATTAAAAATGTAGTAGAAAAAGTAAAAGATTAAAAAACACTATAAAAAAAACCAAAGTAAAACTAAAGACTTTTATACCATGATAAAAACACACTGAGGAATCCACCTCTTTAGTTAAGTGGCATCTTGTTTATGTGTGCCACCTGGGGTCCTCTGCTGGCGAAGACTGGAGGGTGGTTAGAATGGGCACTCCTGCTGTAAGCTGCATTTGGTCCACTGGAGCTTCCCTTATCTTGGTTTTTCAGACTGAAGAACGCTGTGGAAGGTAACATTGTGCTCGTATTCTTCTTTCATCTGTTGTATCTTTTGCCGAGGGACATCATGAATGTTTCTTCTGTAAAGTCAATATTGACAGACAACACAGGTATTTAGCTGCCCGTGTGTTACAGGCCATCAGCCACAGTAGTTCACATCCACACTCATCTATTTCTAGACCCTTTGTTTCACAAATTGTTCTCTTCAACCTACTTCATAAAATATTATTTGGACTGCTGAAAAAAGTAACAACATTTCTGTGGTCAGCCAGGGCAGATGAAGTTAGACACTTTGAAAGGGAAGAGCAATGTAGCAGACCTGGGTTGTAGTGCTAAGGGCTAGTTAGCCTCAGGGTGAGCTTTTGTTCATCTGGAGAAATGCAGACAAGGGCTGCAGCTAGCCCAGCCACTGACTTACAATGCAGGGGGCCATAAAATGCTGTTGCTTTGTTCTGAACACAAGAGGGATGAAAACAGACTTGATGTGGCTCAAGCTCCACGGCAGATTTGTAAAGGCTGACAAGTGTGAGAGGGAGGGGAAGGGGAAGCTCAAACACGCCAGGCTTCCTGGCTAGAGCAGAAGTGGGGATTATTTTTCCAAAGACCACTAGGAATTTCTGCTTGTGAGTTTGCAAACTCTGAGTGCTGTTGGTTTTGCTGTTTAGCTCTATTAGGCACAATTTATCATCTAGAACCTATGTCTGTCCTGCATCTGTATTTTCAAGCCTTGTGGTGTGCAAATCATGCATCACTCAGCATGTTTTTCCTCTGATGGAATTAAGGTGGCAGTAACACAGCAGGCTGCCAGCTGCAGCATCCCACTTGTGAAGCAAGCATGAGGTCTTTCAGCACCTACGCACATGTGCAGCCCCTGCCTGGGACCGGAATCAGCACAAATTTACCAGTTGCTGGTAAATGCACAATAGGGAATCAGAGTGGAAGCAACCTGCAGCTCTCCCTGAATCATCTGCTTAAGTCCTGCTCCAAGCAGATTGCATCTGGACTAGCTTGACAGCAGTACTGTAAAACCCTGACTTGTTTCAAATGATTAATAGAACAAAAGACAAGTTATGGAGCAGCTCAACCAGCCCTACAACTGGTTCCCTGCGGGTGCTGGTGAAGAATGACAGAATGCTAGAGGCTGCAAAGGGATCTCCAGAGGTCATTCAGTCCAAGCACCCCTGCCAAAGCAACATCACCTAGGGCAGGCTCCACAGGAATGCGTCCAGGCAGGCGTCCAGAGGAGATTCCACAACCTCTCTGGGCAGCCTGTTCCAGTGCTCCATCACCCTCACTATAAAGAAGTGTCTCCTTGTGGAACCTCTTGTGTCCTACCTTGTACCTGTTGTACCTTGTCCTATTACTGGGCACCACCAGAAAGAGACTAGCACCTTCATCTTGACACCCACCCCTCAGATATTTATAGAGGATAATAAGATCTTCTCTCAGCCCTCTGTTCTCAAGACTGAACAGCCCCAGTTCTCTCAGACTTTCTTCATAGGAGGGATGTTCAAGTCCCACAGTCATCCTTGTAGCTCTCTGTTGGAGTCTCTCCAGGAGATCCCTGTCTCTATTGAATGGGGGAGCCTAAAACTGGCCAAAATATTCCAGGTGTGGTCTCACCAGGGCAGAGTAGAGGGGCAGGAGAACCTCCCTAGACCTGCTGGACACTTTTCTTAATGCACCGCAGGACGCTGTTAGCACTCTTGGCCACAAGAGCACATTTCTGTCTCACGGATAACTTGCTGTCTCCTAGGACTCCAAGGTCTTTCTCCATAGAAAGAGCTGACAGTTGCAGCCAACAGCTCAGGCTCTCAGGGTCCTTGTCTGTCTTCAGCCCCAAACCACTGGCTGTCCCCATGACAATCCTTTTGCTGTCATTTACTAGGGCACCTTTTAGAGTACATGAAGAGAGGAAGAATGCTGAGTTTTTCCTGAGCACAGCAATAAAATGAGAAGCTGTCTGCTACACCAAAGAGAAAAAGATGTACCTTGTCAGTTCTTGAACGTTGAACTTCCAGGGTGTATCTGGTTCTCGGAATATAACTTCATACCTATGTTCACGTGCCTGGGGAATCACAAAAGGACACAGACATTTTAGATGTATGGCTGCCAAGCTCAGGAGCAGCCAGGCTGTCAGACACCCCAAACATTTCATCTGGCTTAAGAGATTTATCATATGTACTAGGAACCAGAAGGAGGAAGATAAGCATGAATTCATCAGGGTGCTGCTCTGAGTCCCAGCTAGTTAATTTCCTTACATCAGATTTAGGTCTCCCACCAAAATCTGCCTCAGCATTGCCCCCAGTCTCTATTCCCCATGGCAATGGCATCCTGCTACTGAACTCTCTGAAAGCCACAGGTGGCTCATGAGCCACAGGCTGGCCATGCCAATCTGGAACTTCTGAGTGTGTGACATCTAACAGTCATGTCATTGCCAGACACTCAGTCTACAGACCTCCATTTCTTAATATTTTTTTAAGGTAAAACAACATATTTGTGTGTGTATATATATGTGTGTGTGTGTATATACAGAATAGAATAGAATAAACCAGGTTGGAAGGGACCTTCAAGATCATCGCGTCCAACCCACCTAAACAACTAACCCCTGGCACCAAGCACCCCATCAAGTCTCCTCCTGAACACCTCCAATGATGGTGACTCCACCACCTCCCCGGGCAGCCCATTCCAATGGGCAATCACTCTCTCTGTATAGAACTTCTTCCTAACATCCAACCTAAACCTCCCCTGGCACAGCCTGAGACTGTGTCCTCTTGTTCTGGTACTGGCTGCCTGGGAGAAGAGAGCAACATCTGCCTGTCTACAACCTCCCTTCAGGTAGTTGTAGAGAGCAATAAGGTTACCCCTGAGTCTCCTTTTCTCCAGGCTAAGCAGCCCTAGTTCCCTCAGCCTCACACACACACGTGTGCCTCTGTATGCATAATTCATACAATTATGGACTACTTTTGGGGTTTGATTTCAGGGAAAAGAGACAGGAAAATCTGTTGACCTTTTCACATCTATCTGACCTCTGGCTGTGTTCTCTCGCTTTCTTCCTAGTCACCCACAAGCATTCGCAACTGCTGCAGGAGTGGCATGTCCAGGCTTTCCAGCACCACTCTTTTGTGCTTTTCTACCAGCAATACTTACACTCTAATTTCTTACCTGACAAGACCATAACCCAAGAATAGAAGCACAAGTGTATTGTTAGCAGACAGGCTATATGGCGAAACTGCACTGAAAATATTGCCCTCTCTGCCAGAACTCCTGCCTGTTGGACTTTGGGAACCATTCATTCCATGCCACTACTGAGAAAGGGGATGCAACAGGGCAAGTTCAAAGACTGTTAATCTTTTCAGGTAATTTTGCCTTCACCAAGGTATTCAGCTGACTAGATAAAACATCTACACTGGTACCTCCTCCCCTATCTTGTCACCGCATTGTTCCTTAACGATAATTAGCAAACAGGGCAAATGGAAGTAATTATTTTTAGCCATGTTAAGAACTGTTTCAGTCAGATCCTCTCATAAATGCCATAGCTGAACAAACAGAAGCAATGAATGAATGAGAGCTTTCCCTACCATCATCACATAGGGCTTCATTTCCCAAGCACGGATGTTGGTGTTATCAATAATAACCGGGCTTTTCCCATTCTTCATTGCTGTGCGTGCTGCAATGGAACACAGTAGGTAAAGATAAAATGCATCAAATAACAGACATCTGACTGTCCCCAAATCTGACTGTCCCCAAATCACCTCTGCTTGCTGCTGGCATGCTTGGTTCCCCACCAGACATGGGTTTATAGCTACCATCTCAACATGAGCGGAGGTCAGTTCTCAAGAGGTGCTCCCCTGAAGGAGGTGATGCAGCTGCTGGCTATGCTCAGTAGCAAGATCTGACTCTGATAGAACACAACTTAGTGGTATCACAGCACTAGCTAAAAGTTACTCTTATTTGCAGAAGATCCCTATTATGTTATAGAATCATAGAATTGTTAGGGTTGGAAAGGACCTCAAGGATCATCAAGTTCCGACCCTGCTGCCATGGGCAGGGACACCTCACACTTGATCAGGTTGCTCAGAGCCACATCCAGCCTGGTTTTAAATACCTCCAGGGATGGGGCTTCTGCCACCTCCCTGGGCAACCTGTTCCCATGTCTCAGTGTTTTCCATTGCTAGGAATTAATTCAGAGCAGAGGCACAAAAGCATGTTGCATTTTTGCTCTCTGAAGTAGATACCTAGGGTATAGTTATAGTTAGGCTTGCAAGTTTTCCTCCTGGCTATCACTGACTCTCCCCTGTAAGACCCCTTCCAAGTCAGGACAAACATCTAAGAAGTTATAGTCTGAAGGATGCAGTGCACACAGCTGCAGTGAGCAGCTGCTGGGCTGGTATTTGCATGCCACCTGCTGTTACCAAGCTCCAGCAGTGCTACCTAATAGTCACTGGGTTGCTTCTTAAAATGACACCTATCAATCACCAACCTTTTTTCATTCATAAATGTCTCTCTTGTAAATCAGACAAAATCAAATCAGAAGTGGTAAATGTTTGTGGGTTCTTTTAAACCAGGACCCCATGAACTTCAGTGTATGATACCACCCTGAGATGTTTTATTTGGGGGTCTAAATTTGAAGACAAGCTGAAAGCAAAACTACTCTGCAAGACCCCGGGATCAAGTTCAGTCACCTCTCTTCTGGTTCCATTTGTGCGCCTCCTCCAGCAAGTCAGGCTCAAACATGTACTCCCCGTCCTCGAGGAAAAAGTCATCAGTGCTGAGAATCACAGCACTGGGAAACTCACGTTTCAGCTGCCTGAAAAAGATATTAACAATGAAAGAATGATTAGTGTATGCTAATTGCATGCCATTAATGGAGACCATTAAAGCAAACGCTGTAGGAATGCTCTGCAAATACACACAGTGCTCACTTGAAAAACCACAGCTTAAAGGATCTGAAAGTAACAAAGTTGGTGAGGGGCTTGCAACACAAGCCCCATGAGAAGAGGCTGAGGGAGCTGGGGTTGCTTAGCCTGGAGAAGAGGAGGCTCAGGGGTGACCTTATTGCTCTCTACAACTACCTGAAGGGAGGTTGTAGACAGGCGGATGTTAGTCTATTCTCCCAGGCAGCCAGTACCAGAACAAGAGGACACAGTCTCAGGCTGTGCCAGGGGAGGTTTAGGCTGGATGTTAGGAAGAAGTTCTATACAGAAGAAGAGTGATTGCCCATTGGAATGGGCTGCCTGGGGAGGTGGTGGAGTCACCATCATTGGAGGTGTTTAGGAGGAGACTTGATGGGGTGCTTGGTGCCATGGCTTAGTTGTTTAGGTGGGTTGGATTGGTTGATGGGTTGGATGTGATGATCTTGAGGGTCTCTTCCAACCTGGTTTATTCTATTCTATTCTACTCTACTCTACTCTATTCTATTCTATTCTATGCTATTCTATTCTGTTCTAATGTAACCCACCGGTGGGCACACAGGTGGAAAGGAAGGGAGCTTAAAATCATGGCCTTGATTTCTTTAATTCAGCAAAAAAATCCTCTGCAAGTCTTTAATCATGTTACTATAGTCAGTTTTCTTGCCAAGTTATCTGCGAGGGTATGATTGTAAATAAGTAAAATGCCAAAAATAAACAAACCCCAAACCTACTAATCCCATTGAAGTTGGTCTCCAAAACAGTTTGACCACCAGAGGAATTTTACTACTGTGAGATTTCTGAAGACAGCCAGGAGGAATCATTTATCCTTTGGTAAGGAGGGTCTCTGTTACCATCAATTTGTCTTGTTCTTTTTTATCACTGCAAACCACATAACTTTCTTCCTTTGTAAACAACTACCTGAGCAGCGAGTCAATGTCTCTTATTAGTTGTTGCATTATTATGGCTCTTACAGCTTTTCACTTGTTCCTGTTTTACTTAATCCTCCTCTTGTAGAGTTCACAGAATCACAGAGTGTTAGGAATTGGAAGGGATCTCTAGAGTCCAAGCCCCTGCCAAGGCAGGATCACCTAGAGCAGGCTGCACAGGAATGCATCCAGATGGGTTTTGAAAGTCTCCAGAGGAGGAGACTCCACAACCTCTCTGCACAGCCTGTTCCAGCGCTCAGTTACCATCACCTTAAAGAAGTGCCTCCTCATGTTGAGATGGAATCTCCTGTGTTCTAGGTTGTACCCATTGTTCCTTGTCCACTGAGAACCACTGACAAGAGATTACCACCTTGACACTCACCCCTCGGATATTTAGAGACATTGATACAATTCCCTCTCAGCCTTCTCAAGACTAAACAGCCCCAGTTCTTTCAGTATTTCTTCATAGGAGAGATGTTCAAGTCCCACAGTCATCCTAATAGCTCTCTTCTGGACTCTGTCCAGCAGATCCCTGTCTCTCTTGAACTGGGGAGCCCGAAAGTGGACACGGTGTGAATGGCCTAGACCGGCAGCCCCATGTGCAACATATCACAGAATCACAGAATGTTAGAGGCTGGAAGGGACCTCCAGAGATCAAACCCCCTGCCAAAGCAGGATCACCTAGGGTGCACAGGAATGCATCCAGGCAGGTTTTGAAATTCCCCAGAGAAGGAGACTACACAACCACCCTGGAGAGCTGTGCTCCATCACCCCCACTGTAAAGTTTCTCCTCCTGTTGAGGTGAAACCTTCTATGTTCCAGTTTGTATCCATTGTTTCTTGTCTTATTACTGTGCCCCACTGAAATGAGATTGGCCCCATCAACTTGACACCCACCATAACACTACTGCCCTGGAGGCAGTGGCACAAAGCAACTCCCCTTCTCTTCACTCTGATGTGTGTCCCACAGCAGTGCTCATTCAGACTCAGGATGCCTGTGGAGGGTGGAGGTGTATCCTGCCCTAAGCTGAGCAGCTGCCTTGCAGTGACTGGCTCTACAATGTGGAAATGCTGTGCTTATGTGGTGGTTTAAATATGAAACACTCCTCTGTCAGTCCTTAGAGAGTACAAACCAAACAAACCAACAAACAAAAAACCCCAAACCAACAACCAAACAACTACAAGAAACCCCCACATTAATGCAAAACTGTTTCCCTTTGTGTGCAATCCAAACTTCTCTATGTCCATCAGTGTCTATTTTTTTCAACCAGTGAGTGCTGGGGACTGAGGGAATCTCCACAAGACGTCAGAGTGAGCCTGCGGCATCATCTCTCTACTCTCTCATCTCCCTAGGGCCCAAAATGTCTCTGGAAAAGTAATAAGGCCAATTGAGAAATCTTGTGGCTCTCAGACAGGAATGCTGCTGCCCTGCTATCTCACACCACACATGGTCTCCAGTCTCTGAGACTCATTCCAGCTTCCCTCAAGACAATCTCTTCCAACCCCATAGCTGCTAACCAACCATTTCTCAGCTTATCTAATTGAGCAACAGCAAAGGAAAAGAGGCCTCTAGGTTATCAGCAAAAAGACAGGCACCCAGACAGAAAAGGCTCAACTCTGTCATCTCTAACTCTGCCCCAACCATTTACTTAATGATTTTACCCTAAGCTGCCTGCTAGCAGCAATTCTTCACTAGGACTGCACATTGCATTTAGCTGAAAAAAGGCCAGCTTTGACTTTGTTCTGCCTCCACTGTAACGTCTACCACCTGCTGATAACGTATGATTGTTTTGCAGTAGCAATTGCCCCAGAGAACAGAGACACTGTTGATGGACTGCCCAGGACTAGGGTGTAGCTGCTGCTACGTATTAGCTAGCTCCTACCTGTTGTTGCCTTCTAGATTCAGAGAGATGTTTTATTCACATACTTACTGCTGGGCAAACAGACCTGACAAAAGTCATGTTGCAAACTGTTAGGAAACAGCCAAATTATTTTTGCTTTCATTTTGGCCACAGACAATTCTTACCATGGAAAGCACAGGAGAACCTAAATCTTGTCTGGTTATTCTTGTTCTGATATATTCAGTATAACTCAGCACCTCACCCCCTCCCACCTTTAACCATTTGCATCACAATCTCTTCTCTGAAAACCTGACTGTGCTAGAAAAGGTCTTGTCCCTCTAGCTACTAGGAGCACATCAAATTGTACACATTAGTAAAATATATGAAGATTATTGTTTCCTGCTCAGTGTACTTTTTAAATGGTGCAAATTATTAACATTATTTTCTTAGCACATACTTTACTGTCTTCTTAACACAGATATGCACACTCACGTGAGAGCTTTGGTATTAAGTCTTAAGCAATCTAAGCAGTATGTGATAGAATCATAGAATGGTCTGGGTTGGAAGGGACCTCCGAAGGTCATCCAGTCCAACCCCCTCTGCAGTCAGCAGGGGCATCCTCAACTAGATCAGGCTGCCCAGAGCCCTGTTGAGCCTCACTTTGAATATCTCCAGGGATGGGGCCCCAGCCACCTGCCTGGGTAACCAATTCCAGTGTTCCACTACCCTCATGGTAAAGAGCCTGTTCCTAACATCCAATCTAAATCTTTGCTTCTCATCCTATCCCCACAGGCCTTTGCAAACAGTTTTTCTCCATCCTTTTTGTAGGTTCCCTTCAGGTACTGGAAGGCTGCTCTTAGGTCTCCCTGGAGCCTCCTCTTCTCCAGGCTGAACAATCCCAGCTCCCTCAGCCTGTCTTCATAGCAGAGGTGCTCCAACCCTCTGATCATTCTCATGGCCCTCCTCTGGACCTGCTCTATTAGTTCCATGTCATTCCTGTATTGAGGGCTCCAGACCTGCACACAGTACTCCAGGTGAGGTGTCACCAGAGCAAAGTGTCAGAATCATCTCTCTGGATCTGCTGGCCACACATCTTTTGATGCAGCTCAGGATGTGATTTGCCTTCTGGGCTGCAAGTGCACACTGCCTGCTTATATCCAGCTTCTTGTCCATCAGCACCCCCAAATCCTTTTCCTCAGGGCTGCTTTCTATCACCTCCTCCCCCAGTCCGTATTGACAGTGAGGATTGTTCCAGCCCAGGTGCAGAACCCTGCACTTGCTCTTGTTGAACCTCGCGAGTTTCACCTGGGCCCAGCTCTCCTGCTTGTCCAGGTCCCTCTGGATGACATCCTGTCCCTCTGATGTATCGACAACACCACATTAAACTTCATCTGCTACCCTTGTATCACTTGTGCTTCAAAGGAGGAAAAACATTGCATTAAAAATGTGCTAAGAATTATAAACTACTGTCACATTTGCTGTATTAATAGCAAACAAACTCAGCAAGATAACAGCAAGATAAGAAAACATTAGATGTGGAAAAAAAATGTGTTTTGCTTTCTGCTTATCTTCTGTTTTAAGCATTTAGCTTTCCAAAACAATCAAACTGACACTGAAGTTTACAACCATTTTCTGTAATCCCCTATTGCCCAAGGACCTGACCAAATCCTGCTCCTTCTGCCACTTTTCATTTCAAAGAGCACCCAAACCTCTTCAGTATGTTCCTTGAGAAAAGCCTTCTATGATTTACACCAGCCCACAAGCTGGTTTAGAAGGAAGGTTTGGCATAGTCACATCAGGCTCCTCAGTGAACAAGCCTGTATTTTAGCAAAGTCAACACCAGCTCTGGAAAGTGGAGGGGGACTTGTGACCCAAGCTATTAATACATTTTGAGCTGCACAGTTGCTAATACATTTTGAGCTGCACTGTAAAAAGTACATTGCCTGTTGCTGTTAAAGCAGCAAGTGTAGAGCAGAATAAGGAAGAGAAGAAAAATGAAATTTCTTTGCAAGATCAAGAGGTGCATATGAGTTTAAAAAGAAAGCCACTGAACTTGAAGTGCTGCTGTGTTGTGATAAGCCATATCTGCCAAGGGTTGAGTTCATTTGCCTGCGTGGGACACGGAATTGCAGAGTGTCAACAGCTCTCTCGTCTTGCAGCAGATACAAAATGCAGCATGCCCTGGGCCTTGCTAAAGAAAAGTCTGCTGCTGTTTCAGAATCACAAGATCACAGCATGGTAGGGTTTGGGAGTGACCTCCCTGCCAAAGCAGGTTCAGCTAGGGCAGGCCACCCAAGAATGTGCCCAGGTGGGTTTTGAAAATCTCTCTGGGCAGCCTGTTTCAGCGCACTGCCACCTTCACAGTCAAGAAGTTTTAACTCGTGTTGAGGCAGTTGATGTCTCAGAAACACAGAGCATAAGGAAATAAGAATGTTTTCTCTGCTTGCAATACATTTCCCCAAACTCCTTTTCCCTCTTCTGCAAGATGAAGCAGATTTCCACACCAGGCACTGTATCTCATTAGATGGATACAGCTGGGAACCAAAAGGCTTTCAGATACTTCTGCCCTTCAGCTCTGACTCAACAGCAGCAGCAAACTTCATGCATCTCACAGCACGGCCTGGGAACAGATAAAGCTACCAGAAACAGAGGTACAAGCTTCATCACCTGCCCACATCAACCCCACCAGCAGCCTGGGTGGCAAAGATACTTCTCAATGACACGGTGTCCTGGCTAGTGCTGGTGCATGCTCACCTGCTGTCTCACCCTGCTCAGACTTAACGCTGGCTGCTGTGATTAAAAAAGGAGAATCCTTTGGTTGAAAGCCCAGCTGTTTCTGTTTGACCACAACTGTCTCAGTGAATACACATGGTTCTAGAGTCTCCTGGGTTTACTTTAGGATCAGTCCCCATGATTTATACTGGGTTTAAGTTCCATTTTGTTTTGTTTTCCAAAGAGCACCTTCAGAGCCTTCAAAAAGCATTCAGATTTTAAAGTGTGTGCAGACAGCAAAACAATCATTCAGAGCTTCAACTATCTGGATGCATTACAGCACCTGGTAGAAGTGTCCATAATCCCTATCTATACCTGTGTTTCATAGGCTGTCATGGTTTTCCACCAGAAAATTTGAACTGATTTGAGCCTGGTAAGCAGGGCTGGAAGGAACCTTTTCAGTGCTCAGAAGGCAATAGAACAGTACTTGAAGCAGATCTCAGAACCAGTAAATGCCCAAGCTACTTCCAAGGTAATGGAGATCAGAACATATATGTACATGCAACCACTTAGCTCTGCTCACCCTTCCTGACACAAAGCTTCCCATGGCATTTACGAGCCTTTAGTTTCAGCAGAAAATCAGAACTATGAGAGCTGGGGCAGATGCCCAGCACTATCAGCTGTCTGCTATGTTTTAACAACTTCTTATGCCCTGAGGACTTTGCCCTGGCAGAAACCTGCCAGCCAGTCACCGTGCTGCTGACGGAGCACTCGTGTGCCTTTGTGTCTCACCCACTGGAGTCAGAGCAGTGGCTGCGTTTTGTAAAGCAACAGGCTGCGTGTCATGTTTGATAAACACGTTGAGGAGAATCACCTGAAGCAGTTTCGTAAAGGTTTCAGTTTACAGTGCACTGCTGCCTGGCAGCAGGAGCTGCCGAGCTAAGTCCATGAACCCTGTCGGAGCTGCAACTCAGCAGCAGGGCCACGGTGCTGGTAACAGAGGGGTGTGGGGCTGGCCCAGGGCTAAAGGTGCCAGCATGAGCTGGGCAAAAGCAGCAGAGAGAACTGGAGAAGGTACAGATCAAGCCAAGCAGTGATGCCTCAGCGCCTCTTTTCCCTTCTGTTCTGAAAGATTGCTCTCCCTATGCTTCAATAAGGTAGCACTAAACTGACCCCATTTCAAGTGATAAATCAATAGCAGTGGCAGAAAAGTTACATGTTTGATCATGCACAGCCTACTGCTTGATCAAAACTGCCACAGAGAGGGTCCATGGGGTTCATGTTACTTGAGCTGTGCATCACTGCGATATATTGTGGAAGATCTGGAAACACAGCTGCTGTGCAATGAAGAGTCTGTTGGAGAAGGAGATATGAGTTTGTGTCTGATTTATGTGTTTTGGGGTTTTTTTTTTTACAACATTTTTGAAACCTATACCTGCTACTGCACCTCAGTTTTCTTAACACTTGCCTGGGTCTCATCACAAATCTACTGTGACATTAGAGGAATGCATTCAGGGGGGCAGATGCTACACAAGAACTTCTGCTGGTGGTGACATAAGTAAATGGATAGAGGGAGATGGTTAGGGACACCTAAAGTATGTGCTTCAGGGAAGCATATCCTTAACACTGATGCAATTGGAAAGGTTTGGGGCTTGGTGGGGAGCAGACAAACTGCTTGCTCTGCCTTGATTGTTGAATATATCACAGGCAGATATTCCACTGTCTTTACCAGAATCCAAAACCCAGACTTGAACAGTCATCCACTCTGAGCTCTGAGCTAGTGAGTGACTAGGCTGTGGAAATCACTTTAACAAAGATGCCATAAGTCAGTCTTACAAAGCTGTATCCAAATGGTGCTGGCTGATATTGAAAGGTCAGGGCAACAAGTGATGGATCTGGAATTGTTCCTAGGATTGTGTGACAAACTGAAAAGACACCTTTCTACTGGAGCAATCATGGGCTTGTGATGCCACCAGTGATAACATTCATGATTTATGACAGTTCTGAGCACTGTAAAGATGTACAAGATGCAAAGAATGAATAAAGGTGTGTGAAAGCACCAGAAGAAACAATAGAGCAAAAGCTAAACCAATGGTGAACACTGACAATCAACAACATCATTATCAGCAATAAAACTGGGAAAGGCCCTGTTTATACACCCCAGAAAGATCAGCACTCAACCAAGCCCCAGCACAGAGGACTTCTTGGAAGACTTGTACTCTGAGTGGGATCACAGCCAGCAGATCACATCAGCCTATACACACCTTCCTTCTTCCCCTTGTTTCAAAAAGGGGTGGAAGCTGCAGCTAAAACGACACCCAGAATGGGAAAAATTAAAATGATGGGCAAAACACCCTGCCTAGATTAATGGAGCACCAAGTAAGCAAAATTCAGAGGCAAAAAGGTGGCAGCATAGAAACGGCTGTTTGCAAGATAGCATAGCAGACCTGACAAACCCCCCCTGCCACCACCAACCGAGAGGAACTCAGACAAGAAAGTGCTGAGACAGCTGAAGGTACCTGTCCTCTCTGATTTTGGCCATACTACCTGTGCACATGCATCCTGGTGTGGCCAAGTATTCAGCTGTGATAGTGTGAGTGAATACAGAAAAGAATAAATTTGAATAGGTAAAATGAACTTACCAAGGACTTTGGCAAATAAATAATCACCTTCCTCCTCCAGCAGGATCCTACACTGAGCTTTGCTGTACTTACGCTCTGCAAGTATCACTTTGCTTAGCACACTGCACTCACCAGCACCAAAAGGTACACAATGTGGAAAGAAGAAACCACAGACTTTTCTTGAAATAGTGCTTTGACAGCATAATGCTTTCACATAATCTGGACAGTGTCAATGGAGATGTACTAAACACTATTTTACAGCTGCCATTTGATATGCATACTACTGAATGGCTAAATGTAATGACACAACAAACAGGGCTAGGAACTAAGTTCCCCAAACGTTCATCTCACAGAGGACTAAAACAACACTTATGTGATTTTCTAAATCTGTCACTAATAATTAATCCTGTGTTTTCACCTTAAAAAAAGAAGTGAGTTATTTGCACTGCTTGAGAATATGGCCCCAAATCATTATGTTCTTACTGTACTACAAGACCCAAATCCCTACAAAGGAGCGGGGCCTGCACCTTATACTTCTTTAGAAAGAGATGTGTACTTTAGGTGTCAGTAAAAACACAGCATATGGCTGTTCACTAATAAACTTGGTCTTGCAGAAGTCCTGTGAGACACAAGGCAGCATTTGCCGTGTACTGAAAAAGAGGAAACTGTTGATTAACCCATTGCATCCCATAGGTTCATGCTGCCACCTTTCACAGCAGAGCCCTTCCTGCTGCAGCCCCTGACGCCAAGCTAGTTTTCTAGCTTGGAAACCAATGTGAGAAATCAGCAGGTGTTCCTCTTTGGATGGAGACAGGGTGACATCAAGAACTGTAAGATACCAAACTGTGAGATTTTGTGATACCAGATTACAGATATACTGGGTCATGACAACAGCAGTGCTGTCTCTCACCACTTCACTCTGAGTTTTTCCATCAACTATCAGTCACAGAGTGGAAGAGTCTCTTCTGCCCATTTTACATACTCCTACACCTCTGACCAGGAGTGCAGGACACCCCGAAACCAGAAATTAGAGTTGTCAGCAATTTTCAGTCAGAGAAAGGAAGTAGTTTACTGTGCTTGTGATCAACCACACAGACAAAACCCCAACAAACAACCAACAAAACCCAAACCCCAAAGCACCAGCCTGGTGTTTTCGAAAGGGAACAACAACTGCCTTGATTTGGTGATCAGCCCATCCCACCAGAGACATCTCTTTCTGCACTGCTCACTCAGAACAACAACATACACAGTCCGTATCCAGAAAGCAGCTAGAGACAGCTGCCACAACAAAGCTGTGAGGGATCTCTGAACGCAGAGGAGGTTTCCAAAGGGCTGTGCTTATTCAAGCATCCTGCGAGGCTCCGACTTCCTCCCGAGCCCGAAAACCAGCTCAGAACTGCTGCCTCTGCCTTCTTCCAGGGACTAGCAGCAAGCTCTTCGCTCTGTAGCGGAGCCAGGTGGGCTGCGGGCTGCCGAAGCACCCGCCCGGCTTCAGTCCGTGTGAGCTCCGCTGCAGCGCTTCTGCTCCCGGAACACCGACCCTCCAGCAGGGCTCGTCCCCGGGGAGCAGAGCCACAGCAGGGGGGAGCAGCCGGAGCCAGAGGAGGCGAGACCCTACGAAAGGCAAAACGGCTGCAAAGCCTACGGCTTACCTGGCCAGGGTGCTCTTCCCGGCTCCCGGCAGCCCCCGCAGCAGCACCAGCCTCCCGCTGAAGTGGGCCCGCTGGGGGTGCAGGCTCACTTCACTGAACGCGCGGAGCAGCTGCTCATCCATCCCCCTCCCCTGCAGCCCAGAGCCCCGACCGGGCGCGACGGCAGCCGGGCGGCCCCGGGAGGGGAGGCGGGAGCAGCGAGGCCGGCTACACCCGCTTCCCTTCCCCTTCGCTCCCGGGGCCGCCCCGGCCGGCAGCAGGAACCGAGGACTGGGGATTTAACTCTGTCACCCGCTGCGGCCTGCGCGGGTCGTTCAGGCCCGAGGGTATCCCTGGGAAGGGAATCATCGCATCACTCTGGAAGAGTAGAGCTATTTACAAGGATCACGGATACTGACTGTTACTTCTTTCTTTTTCTTTTGCAGTATGGAATTATCGGAGACAACTTCCTCCAACTCAAACAAACAAAAACCCCCAAACCTAACCGAACAAAATCCCCCAAAACCAACCAACCCCCCCCCCAAAAAAAAAACCAACAACAATAACAACAAAACAACAACAAAAAAACAGGCAAAAGGCACGTAGGGATTCCAAGCAGATGCAGCCAAATAACTGGCCTGCACGAATGACCCTGTGCATTATAATGGTCACTACATCAACTTCACGTTTTTCAAACATATTATCACAAGCAATTATAGAATGATTTGGGCTGGAAGGGATCTTAAAGTCACCTTCTGCTAAACCAGGTTGCTCAAAGCCCCATCTGATCATCCACTGAATACTTCCAGGGAAGGGGCATGCATATCTTCTCTGGGCAACCTGTTCCAATGTCTCACCACCTTCAGAGTGAAGAACTTTCTTACATCAGCATCTACCCTCCTTCAGTTTAAAGCTGTCACCTCTTGTGTAAAAAGTCCCTCTTGGCTTTCCTGTAGGACCCCTTTAGGTACTGGAATGCTGCTATAGGGTCTCCCTGGAGTCTTCTCCAGGATGACTGTACACTGTATCAGGTATACTGTGACCAACACCTACTGTCTCAGCCTGTCTTCACAGGAGAGACATGAGAAACTACATCAGGTTTAACAAGATGTATTTCCCCTGCAGAAGACTTGATCTGCTTGAACTTGATCACCACACAAGACAAAGAAAGAAACTGCAGTTTCCAATTAAACCAAAACCAGATGATGTGGTATCATACTCTCCCTCTCAGAGCCGTATACAGTATCAGCTGATGGTTAGCTAGAAGCCAGAGTCAGGTATGCCACAGGGACACACTGCCAATGAACTACAACACTGAAGCTTTAGGCTTAAGAGTTAGGAAACAGTGCTAAGGCCACACCTTGAGTACTGTGTCCAGTTCTGGGCCCCTCAGTTTAAGAAGGACATTGAGACACTTGAACGTGTCCAGAGAAGGGCAACGAGGCTGGTGAGAGGCCTTGAGCACAAGCCCTATGAGGGGAGGCTGAGGGAGCTGGGATTGTTTAGCCTGGAAAAGAGGAGGCTTAGGGGTGACCTCATTGCCCTCTACAACTACCTGAAAGGTGGTTGTAGCCAGGAAGGGGTTGGTCTCTTCTCCCAGGCAACTAGCACCAGAACAAGAGGACATAGTCTCAAGCTGCACCAGGGGAAGTTTAGGCTGGAGGTGAGGAGAAAGTTCTTCACAGAGAGAGTCGTTAGCCATTGGAATGGGCTGCCCAGGGAGGTGGTGGAGTCACCATCCCTGGAGGTGTTCAAGAGGGAATTGGACATGGCACTTGGTGCCATGGTCTAGTCATGAGGCCTGTGGTGACAGGTTGGACTCGATGATCCTCAAGGTCTCTTCCAACCTTAGCGAGACTGTGATACTGTGATGGGCTGGGAGAAAATTCAGTTCACTGGGAAGTGGCACACCAGCACTAAAATCAAGTAGAAGAAACAAGTGGCATGAACTAAAAGACATTAACTTTGAAATTCAAAGATACCAGAGGGGTTTAGAGTAAACTTAAACTGGCAATGCCCTACCAAAAGATGAAACAGCTTTTGTCTATACAAGAATGCTCTGCAATTTGGAAATTTGTTTCTATTTTAAGCATTTTGGAAGGCATTACTCAGTAACACAAAATAGAGGCATACAGATTTCTCTCTCTCAAACAGGAGCTTTTGAAGGCACAGGAACTGGCAGTTCCCATGTGCCGAAAGATGAGCTGGTGGAGAAGGCGACCGGCCTGGATGAGCAAGCAGCTCCTGGAGGAATTAAGGGGGAAGAAGAGACTGTATCACCTTTAGAAGGAGGGGAAGGCTTCTCGAGGTATGTTTAAGGAAGTTGTTAGATTATGTAGGAAAAAAATTAGGGAGGCAAAGGCCCAGCTGGAACTGAAGCTGGCCACCTCTGTCAAAGATAACAAAAAGCATTTTTACAAATATATTAACACTAAAAAGAAGGGCAAGAAGAACCTCCACTCCTTATTGGACCTGGAGGGGAACACGGTGACCGAAGATGAGGAAAAGGCTGAGGTCCTGAACGCCTTCTTTGCCTCAATGTTTAACAGCAAGGCAGGAGTTCAGGACGAGTGGCCTCCTGAGCTGGGTGACGGGGTCAGGGAGCAGTGTAATGCCCTGGAAATCCATGAGGAATTAGTTCGGGACCTGCTGAGCCACTTGGACACTCAAAATTCCATGGAACTGGATGGGATCCATCCTAGGGTGCTGAGAGAGCTGGCAGATGAGCTGGCCAAGCTGCTCTCCATCATGGTAGGCTGAACATGAGCCTGCCGTGTGCCCAGGCAGCCAAGAGGGCCAACGGCATCCTGGCCTGCATCAAGAACAGTGTGGCCAGCAGGAGCAGGGAGGTCATTCTGCCCCCGCACACTGCACTGGTTAGGCCGCACCTTGAGTACTGTGTCCAGTTCTGGGCCCCTCAGTTTAGGAAGGATGTTGACTTGCTGGAACGAGTCCAGAGAAGGGCAACAAAGTTGGTAAGGGGTTTGGAGCACAAGCCCTATGAGGAGAGGCTGAGGGAGCTGGGGTTGCTTAGCCTGCAGAAGAGGAGGCTCAGGAGAGACCTTATTGCTCTCTACAACTACCTGAGGGGAGGTTGTAGCCAGGAGGGGGTTGGTCTCTTCTCCCAGGCAACCAGCACCAGAACAAGAGGACACAGTCTCAGGCTGCACCAGGGGAAGTTTAGGCTCGAGGTCAGGAGAAAGTTCTTCACTGAGAGAGTCATTCGTCATTGGAATGTGCTGCCCAGGGAGGTGGTGGAGTCACCGTCCCTGGAGGTGTTCAAGAGGGCATTGGACGTGGCACTTGGTGCCAGGGTCTAGCCATGAGGTCTGTGGTGACAGGTTGGACTCGATCTTTGAAGTCTCTTCCATCCTCCAGGGACGGTGATACTGTGATAAAAGTAGGAATAAAATATTACCCCTTGAGTGGCACGTTCTTACCTTCGCTGCTGCTGACAGTACTTCAGGTTAAGTCCAAAGCTGCAGTTATGGCCATAATGCATGAAAGAAGTGCAGCCAGTAGATTTTGCCGATGCTGA
This sequence comes from Melanerpes formicivorus, assembly GCF_026170545.1. Classification (NCBI taxonomy): domain Eukaryota; kingdom Metazoa; phylum Chordata; class Aves; order Piciformes; family Picidae; genus Melanerpes; species Melanerpes formicivorus. Next base: position 51,557,105 of record NW_027142353.1, on the reverse strand, counting down.
AACACTCATTTCAAAACACATTCCTCTTTAACTGCTTACATGTATAGACAGTATTTGTTTCAGTGGGGGAACACCAGCATTTATACTGTTGTGGAGATTCAGCATGACTGCAGTCAGGTACTGTCTTCTTCAGCTGATGCTCAACACAAAAAGGGTGCAGGGAAAGGTGAGAAACAGGAGGTGAATGGATAAATGGATATTCTGAATGTAAAAGGTGTGGAAGATGGGAGTATCACTTCTGACAAGTACACACAACCTAAACTTGCTTGCTTCTCCCCTTGTCATTGATCTTTTCTCACTCTTTTCACAGTGAGGAGTTGCCTTTTCTGTCACTCTCTCTCACTACAAAGAAATTCCCAGTGTTACATGTGCCAGTTTCTCTCATAGCTGTCAAAGGTTACTCCAATTCATTTCCTCAATTACTGAGTTCATTAGGTGTCTTTTTGTTTGTCCTCTCACCTCCCTTGTCTCTATTGCCTGTCTCACCTTTGTTACTACTTCAGCAAGCATTCCCGATTTTCCTCATAAACCGCGGCCTTCGCGATCCTGCTGCTCCCAACAGCAAGTTCTCTTTTGGGTCCATCTCACCACGCCTCTTGCTTTCTGCTTTCATTTTCTCTCATGCCCTTCTGCAGGTGAAAGTGCCAGCCACATCAGCACCAGGAAGTGATGAAAGGGCTTCAGAACATAACCTTTGCCACACACAACAAAGTCACTTCATTTTTCATTTTTATTACATGTGCAGAGAGGTTATTATTAGGGGGCTGTGGGGGGAAAAGGAGGAAGACAGCTAAAGATTCACACCCAAAATCTGAAGTGGTTACTTTCTTCTAGACTACTTGTCACATTTAAAATCCATGGTGGCCAACTGAAGTCCTTCCATGGTGGAGTCCAAGTGAGAAGTTTCTAAAAAAGAAAGAAGAGATTCTGTTGAAATACCACAACAGAACCATCGCATCCAGCAAAGGGAAGTGAAGGGAACAGCACAGCCAGGGAAAGGAGGAGCAGTAACACATGTCATCAAGAGACTTGCCTCTTCAAAACCACAGCCCTACCTTGCTGCCATGGAGGAAGTCTTCCTGGAGGGAGTTACTGACCACTGCATTTGAAAAAGAAATATGGCAGCTGTTATTTTGCAGTAGTCTTGCAGATAGATGAATGTTTAAACTGACATCAGGTTTTGTCTTCTTGGTCTACATTTGTATCATCTGGTACATGTGAGCCTTGGTCTAAGGAGAACTTCTGGACACCAAAAGAATGCTGTTTTCACTGAGCTCAGCATTTTTTTAAAACCAGAATCTCTTGCTTAATCTCCTGAAAAAATACTGATGTGCTGCCAATGCTGCAAGAAGGAGCTCTCACAACAGCTTGAGATTAACCCTATTGTTTTCAGAGGAACATGAGCATTGCTCACTCTCCCATTTGAACAAAAATACCCTTACAGAACATGAGGAAAGAAGGATGCACATCTGGCTAACAGATTCAATTCCACTTGGCTAGTAATGCTTAGCTTAGTTTCCAGTGCAAAGGGACTGAGATGACTCTATTAGCTATTTATTTCCTATGATTTTAAAAGCTTTTTTTTTAAGCTTCAGTTTTCTTTTCATTTTTCTGACATTTGATGAAATAAAATCCATTTCAGCATTTGCAGTTATTCACTTGAGCAGTTTTGTAACTGCTTCAGGACACCATTCTTGGCAAGTCTGCTTTAATCAGCAACTAGAAGAGAATTAATTTGTGGTGAAAAGAGTCAATCTTAGCCCTCAAAATCAGGGACACTATCAACCAGACAAACTCACCTGCTTTTTACAGTGCTTGCTCATGCAGACTTCAGAGGCCCACGTGAATATTCATGTGAGGACTGGCCAAGGGGCTACATTACACAGTATCCTGTGCCTGATAGTCAATTGAAAACCCTAAGAGAAGTTTTCTGCTTTTCACATACTTAAACAAACAAAACCCTACATTCTAACATGTGTTTACCTTGGAAGCAGTCTTTCACCTGAAGGTAGTGTTGCATGATGTGTGGTCCCTTGTATGAGAGCTGGCTGCCACCCAGTCAGGAAGCCCTGCACATCATCTCCATCACACCTCCAGAAGCACAGCTCCATCTGCTCCTTGGTCCCAGCTTTGGCACTGAGCTGGATCTTACACAAGATCATCCAAATTCACCAGCCCACCAGGAAACTACCCATTTGTTTCCTGTGAGGTTAGTGAGTTAAATTGTAGCCTTTATGTCAGGCAGGGAATGCTGGAGCTGGTAACTGGGGCAAGGCTGGAGAAGGGCACTTCCCACATTAGCCAGTAGTGAGCCATCACACCAGCTTGGCCTTAGGCAGCAGACCACAGCTCCAGAGCAGCCTAAACCCATCTGACCTCTGGGGTCTCATCCTCCCACTCAAACAGCCAGTAGGAATTTCCCTGACTCATCTCAGATGTTGAATTAAGACCAAAAAAAAACAAAATGCCAAAAAGCGAAAAAAATCTCTAATTAACTTACCTCCTCCTCCCAACACAAAGCCCTAACCAGCTTAGAATTCTCAAGTCAAAGCTGCTGCAAGGAGAATGGGGCCATGTGGGCAGAACTGGGGCAATCAACTGTTATATCAGCTTCAAGTACCAGCAGGGACCTCCAGCTTAACCATACCACCTCAGCTCAGACCTTCATAACCGAGACCTTCTGTGCAGAGTGTGCAATGCCTCCTTTTTTTCACACCAAACACTGAGTGGAAGTCTTCTTTCATGGCAAAGCACGCATTGCTTTAATTCCATATTCCTAGAGCTAACGTAAAACACTGCAGCAGAGTGTTAGACTGGGATGTCACATAACAAACAGGGGTGTACTGAAGTTTCATTTCAGGCCAGCAGTCAGTGGCCAGCTCACAAACACAAGGCTGCAGAGCATTTCTGCTATGCTACACTCACAACAAGCAGGAGAGAAGAACTGAAATAATTTTGGGAGTAGTGTGGCAGATAGACAAATAAAGTAGTTCTAATGGAAAAGACACTTTGTTGGATTCAGCAACCAGATAAAGGTATGGACAATGTGGAGGATACTCTGCTAGCATATGCCTTTTCTTTCTTGAAATACACAAAGAAGAGAAAAAAATTCCATTTCTAGGTTAATCAGAGTTTTCTTCAGGGTGCTTTCACAATTTGTTTCTTTAGCATAAAAACATCTCCAACAAATCTGGACCTCCTCGGTAATAGCTTAGGAGACAAATCCACACTGAGACAGCCAGGCAGTATGGTAGGAAAAAAATCTTGCTTATGGAGTGTTCACATTTGCAGTATCATAAAGTAGTAACTTATTAACATGTGTGGCTGGCATATGGCTAAGTATTTTCTGCAAATAGCTTTTTTATTTACTCAACAAATATTTTAGTATTTGATTATGTAAAAGGACAGCAACACCACCAGATGTTCCTGATGTTACTAATAATCTGTGCTGACAGCATCTTGTGAGACCAGAGCTGTTTGTACTATGTGGTTCGGAGAGATGGCCCTCACCTTCCTGCACTGGCACTTGGCACAGGCCAATCAGCACATGGCCTGTAATGGCATGGTTGTCATCAGTAGTATAAAAATGCAGATAATACAATCAACTCCAGATAAAGAGCTTTCAATTCCAAATCAAACTATTCCACCACCTCCTGCCACAATCCTCCACTGCATAAATTCAGAAATGTTGGATAAGGTCAGCTTCTGCTTTCACAACCATCCCAACACAGCACATGTCCACCTCTTTGATTGCTCCACTAGCCATCAACTCATGCTTGGGTCAGGCACAGGAGCCCAGGTGACACAGAGCCCTGGCCGGATCCCAGGTGGATGACATTCCAGTGGTCCTGTGGCACCTGGATGAGAATAATTTAAGCTTTGGGAGCTACATATTGTTTTTTTCTGTCTCAATTTGCCTAAGGTGAAAATTACTGTATTTCCATTAACCTCAGTTTAAAACCATTTGCTGCTTTGGAAAGAACCACTCATGGAAAATGATACAGAAGTTAAGCTAGCACTTTCCATCTGAATCTGAAAGTATTTCCTTCTTATCACAATCTACCAGGACTCTCTCTCATAAAAGAAATGGAGAAACTTTGCCAAGTTCCCAAAAGGTTACCAAATGCACAAACCAAGTATGAGCATGGTAGCATACTTTCTAAAACTCTGTAGCACATTTTGTCATACCAAATGAAAACATTCATAAAAAATTAGCACTTCAATATATGGAGTCCTATGGCAACCTCCTGCTGCTGGTTCTCTGCTGAAGAGCAGGACTCACTTTTTCTTGACTTGTGCAATATAGTTTTCTTGCTCATACAATCCTCTTCATAATTACAGCCTTAACGGAGTCAGCATTGCTCTCCATACTGAAGAGATGAGGAAAATAGGCCTGAGATGACATGACTCACAACAGAGTGCCACAGTAATCAAACTGGGAACAAAGCCCAGCTCTTAGGCATCCTGGACCACTCCTTTCTGGCAGAGAAAAAAATATCATATGTGTTTAATAACCAAAGATTGCCTTCTCCTTTTCTCCTTCAGACTTAAAAGACTAAACAAAACAATCCAAAACAACCCTCAAGTCTAACTTGGGAGAAAAAAAAACCTACTCAAGTAAGTTGGGTGATACTAAATGCACGCTAAAAATTGTAACAACCATTGTTATCTAAATGCTTGGTCAAATATAATGCAAGAATAAAACACTTTCACAAGTGTGACTGATTACCTTTTCCTTCACACAGAGTTTAAGATGGACAGTCATGAGTGATGAAACTCAGCATCTGGACGGTCAGTGATAGGGGAGGTCACGGTGTTCTCCTCCATCATCCCCTGAAACAGCTCCATTTCTGGAAGTGTTTCAGAAGAGTCTTCATTCTCTTGGCAGTTTTCATTTAGATTTTCGAGATCAACACTATCATCTAAAAAAACAAACAAATTACAAACTGCAGCCAGAGACACCTGAAATTATCTTATGTAGTGTGTCATTTACATTATGTCAGCATAAAGCATTCTGAGAACAAGCTTTTATTTCCTCAAAACACTCGTGGGTTTGATGCCTCAATGGCCTACAAAATAAAGCTAAATCTTTCAGGTTTGTCTCTGACAGGAAAATTGTGTGTATCTGTGTGTACATTCCTACTCTTATGCTTACTCTCAGCTCTCCAAGAGCATCCTTTTCTTTTTAAAAACAGAGAAACTCCTCTCCTATTTTAGACAGCAAAACCCATCACCTTCCAGGAAGCTACTGCTGTGTATTTGTAATCTCATATTATGAAGCTTGCAAAATTCTACTAAACCAATATGAAATCATTGGAACCTTATCCCATAACCTCCACACAGCAGGAATTAATGCATGCAGAAATCCAGCATTTCCCATGGACCCTGATACGTCTTACTGCTCAAGTGTGTGATCTATTCTGCCGGCAATTTTTAGTGATCATTAAATTTAATTAAGTTGAAGATGCTCAAACTTTCAGAAAAATATAGTGTAAAGACTGACTTCTTCACAGTAAACATCCTTCTGACCTGGAATGGTGCTGAATATTGGATTAATTCCACAGGGGAAACTTTAAAAGGCAAGGAATTGCAGCACTTGTGTCAGGAAATGCAGAGTGATGATTCACAGCCTCTGTAGCTCTGCTATGCTGTGTACACCATCAGTGGAGGCAGAGGCTCATTTATCACATCCTAGAGCTTTGTGCACATTCATTTGTGCTGAAAACCTCTGACACATTTCTGCATTAACTATTTTACCTTCTGAACAAGAAAGCTTTTATGCAGTTTTGTTATCACAGCATGCACTTACCAGCCACGGTGTTTCCATCCCGCAATCCATTTGTTTTCTGCTTTTCCTAAACATTAATAGTATAAACAATAAGTACATGACAAGAGAATTTATTCTTTTCAGAAAGAACAAGGTCCATACTTTATTTCATAATTACTATTTCATTGCATTTCCAGGATTATCTTCATTTCCACTACCAGATACTACAGAGCTCCTTCAATAAAAAACAACCTTCACAAAGCAAGGGCCACAGCAGGGAAAAAAAAGTAACTTGTATGTTTACAGTTTCTAACTAGACAAGTAGAATTAATTTGCCATTACTCACTCAGAATGGCTTCTCTGCTACAAACTTGGCAGAAGTAGCCATGAAGAAGCTACAGGTAGTGGAGGATGAAATTTGTTCAGATGATGGGAGAAAACCAGAAGGAGGAAAACAACTGGATGATGCTAGGTTGTACTTAAGCAACACAGCCCAGGTCGGACACAAGTATCAAAGAGAATGTTTTGGTTTGCTGGTTTTGCTGGCTTTTTATGTTGGTTTGTTTTTTGCTTTTGGGCTTATTTTGCCTCCTTCAACTGCTTTGTATCTATTTCTGAAGTTGGATTCTGAAACCTGCCATGGCCTGGAACTGGTTATATATACCCAAATTAAATATTCAAAAGAGTACAAATATTCAGCCAGAGTGTCCCAGCACTGTCCCTTTCTTAAAGGCACAGCCTCAAACGGTCACAATCCATCTCCCTACCGTGGCTATTAAAAACCATAGCAAATTTACTTGCAAAGCACATCATCTTGCTTATGAGCTGAAGAATTCCTCTTTACACCTGGAATGTTGGCAAGCCTTCCAAAATCCCCTAAAATCCGTACCTCCACAGAGGTCTTCCACAGTAAATAGATCATCTTTGAAACTTTCCAGTCAAGAGGAACTATGTAATCATCTGGCAACAAGGATTCTGCAGAAGAAAATATTTTTTTGCAGTTGAGTGTTCAGATCTCTTCATAGCCAAACTGTATCACTGAATGACAGTTCTGCACACAGGATAGATCTGGATTTTTTCAATATCAGCAGATAATTAAATGAGTCAGCACCAAAGTCAGGATTTAGGTTTCCTAGACCTGAGGCCAGAGCATGGGAAGGGGAAGAGTAGAGATTTTTGTTTCTTTTTTAGGCAAAGGCTTTGTAACACACTTTCATATCCCCCACATGATCTCCTGAGACTAGTCTCAAACAAAACAAGCTTTCAGCTCATAAATTAAACAGAAAGCAACCAAAGTAACAACTTTTAACATGTGTAATTATAGGAACTGGTGCAATGTCGCTAAAGAAATTACTTTCTAAGATGTTTTTACTCTAACACTGTTTAAGAAGCTGTAAACAGATTTTTGGTAGGAAAACAATCTAAAGTGTATTCTACACTCATATGAGAATCATACAAACCAGTCACTCAACTAAATATTTTCCTTATAAATAAGCAAAGACATTTACTTACCAAAAAAATTTTCCCCCTGAAATAATTTCAAAAGAAATTAACTGCAATTTCCAGGTTTGTAAATGACTACAGCTCAAATGCTGAATTACTACAGCTCAAATGCTTAAGAGAATAAACAGCAGCCTTTCAAAATATAACATGCCACAAAAAACAAATCCCAAGAACTTTTGAAATTGTAGGAAAACTACAGTCAAATGAGAATGTGACCAGCCTTGTGCAGACAAGTATACACCGTTGTGATGGAAAAAGCCCCAACAAACAGCAGTCACAAGCTGGCAGGGATTCAGATGAATGCTGATGTGGGTTTGTATGTCTTAAAGGTTATTTCCAAAGGAAACTCATCTAAACACCAGAGAATATCACCTGTTACTGACTCAGAGAGGAACAACGTTTGGTTCAGTAGCCTACTGAGTGACTCTGAATGCCTGTATTTTAACTTTTTTTGCTAGAAAACCCCTGTTGTCAAGTCATGGTCAACTCCTTCTAAGAGGATGAAATTTAAGATCACAAAGACTCACCAAGTCTGGAAAAGAAAAATGTTTTCTATTTAATGGGTGAGGACATCAGAAGTGCTTCTCTGCCCTGTTTCAGCTCTGTATGGCAAGTTCTTTGGTGCATACTGCCAGATTTAGATAAAGCAGCACTGCTGGTGCATTGGGAACCAAGCTAAGTCATGCTGCCAGTGTCATGCATCACTCTTCTGACAGGTGGCATTGCTATCAACTTTTAGAGTGAGAACAAGCAATCTTGAGGTAAAGTCAGGGCATGCAAACAGCTGCTCCTCAGTTGTCATTTTAAAATTTTCAAATTAAAATACATGCTTAAATTCTACTGAAACAAACAGGTGTAATGGTCTATGTGCTGACAATCTGGTCTGTGTTTTTTAATCCTATTTGTTGGCCAAATCAAAATTACTCTTTCTTCACTGACTAAATCTGGACAAAGGAGTTGCAGAACTTTATGCACAGGGAGCATTGATCTTCCAGCAGGGTGATTCCTAGGGAGACACAAATGCCTCTTCTTATTGCTGGCTGCAGTTACACTGCAGTACATTTGAAACTCACAGATGCTGCATGCAGCTCTGATCATCATCCCTCTAACTTAAAATTATTTAAATGGAAGTACAAAAAGATAACCATTGGAGATCTGGAAGGCAAGCACACAACAATGTGACCCTTCCTAATCATGCATCATTATAAAGCAGGTACTCACTATGAGAAAGTGCACCTTGTAAGTTTGATACTCAATTTCAGATTAAATGAGATTTTGGGAAAGCTTTTCAACAGTATATAAGCTACATGAAAACACAGGAAAACTTTACTAAAGGAAAAGGAATGCTACTGTATTAACCAGGTGGAATAAACAATCAAATATGCAATCTTTAGTTAAGAGCACACATTTTGTACCACGTTTTCATTTCCTTTTGTAATCAACATAGAAGGATGCATTAAAATATTAACAAGAGCTTCATGCTTTGGGTTTAAAGATAGGAAGTTTTTGTTACTAAAGAGACTGCAAATATGAAGCCAAACTTAATGGCATCTTTGAGAGACCAAATAAGATTTTAGGTAAAAACTAAAATCAAACTATCACCAAAGCAGCAGTGATTCCTTTCAAAAGGATTAGTATTGGATTAATTGGTACCTGGAATAAAAATGAGTATTTAATGATAATGGGGGTTGGGGTTTTTTTGAGTTTGGGGGAGTGTTTTGGGGTTTGGTTGGTTGTGGTACTGGGGGAGTTTGGGATATTGTAGGAGTAGTAAGAAGTGTATTACCCAGTGGAAGACCTGGAGAGCCAAAGAGCTGTACAAGTTGAAAAGCAAATCCTAATGATAAGGGAAGACCAAGAAAACTACATTTCATATTCAAATCTTGATTATCTTCAAGTTGTGAGGCCTCTGATGGCTCAGGGTCATCTCCTTCATGCATATTTTCACTGCAGCCTGCCAACATACTAGAATCTTCTAGATATTCAGAGACAACTTTAACAGAAGACAAAATATTTGGTTGGCTATTTGTAGCCTCTGAAGGAATTTGTTCACTCTCATCCTCTCTTTTATCAACTACTTGTTTTTTCTTCTCCTTTGTCGTGGAAACTGCACAAACCCTGTAGGAATATTTTGGCATAGAGGAAGGTTGTCCCAAATTAACATAAGAAATATCATGCAACAAAGCATCGGCATGTGGGCTGGCCAAGGAATAGGTTCCCTTGGTGCCACTGCAAGAAAATTCCTGCAGTGCACAGTCCTGTTCATGTTTCTCTCCACAGTCCTTGCTTAGAAAGCCCTTTTGCTCCACTTCCAAGACACTCTTTTGGGCAAACCCATCTTTTATTGGGACTTCCTTCTCTCTCTCTGTATTACCAGCAATCTGTCTTGGCAGATTAAACTTTGGTGCCAAGTTGACAATTCTTCTGTATCTTTTCCTCTTTGATGTAATTGGTCCAGCATCACTTCTTGGAACATTCACTTCATTCAAACACTGTATGAAGGTGACCCTGGTTTTCACAAGGAAATCACAGTGCATTTCACCAGCTGGAGATGTCAAGAGACCATTGCTTACTACATTGTCATCCTCTTCGGTTAATGTTCCCTGAGGGTTTTCCTTTACCAATCCTTCATCTGACTGACAGAAGTTTAGCTGTGTTGAACTGTTTATCTGAGTCTGTTTCGGTTTCCTCCTTTTGAGGGGTCTTTGTTCACCTACAAATTTATCCTCAGAACAAGAGAAGAGAGAAAGTTGTGTATCAAAACCCAGTGGCAATTCCTCAGTTAGTAAATTAACTGAAAGAAAAGCCCAGGCACTAGAGTTATTCTCTTTGGCTTTTAATGCACCTTTGTGCTCTGTGTTATTATCAGGCACGATATCATGTTTGTTTGAAATGGAACATTGAGGTATTTCTTTTTCTTCACCTTTCAAACTTAACAGCCTAGCTTCTGTGTCAGGTTTGCAGTCAATTTGATACAATTCCAGCTTGCTTTTTGTGCTTAACTGTGGCATGCTATGATCTTCGGAGATGCCTTCTGTTTCCGGGATGAAATTTTCATCGTTGTTTATTTTCGGCAAATTGCTTCTGCAAAGAATTTCTTTGTGCCTTTGATTTGTTTCCTCATCATGAAATGAATTTTTGGTTAGGCTTTCAGTAGAAAAAGCTTTTGCATCCGTTAGAAGTGCACTGTCCCTTTCTATAGGCAACTCCTCTTTGAATTCATTCTTCGACATCTCTGAGACCTCAGACACAGCAACGAGAAACCTTTCTCTTGAAACCACTGCAGCTTCTTTTAGGCTTTCATCATCACCATTAGGATGCTCTTCACAAACTTTTACTGGCTCCTCCGGCTCTTCGCTGAATGTACATAATGACTTGCCGTTTTCTTCTTCCAAATCATCCTCTTCACTCACTGATGTGCCCTGATCACCTGGATTTGGAGGATGAACTGCTCCACCTAACACTTTAGTCATAATTTCTGTGTGATTGTCTTCAACGTTTTTTCTTTTTCTCTTTTTTCTCTGCTTTGCTTTTGCCAACATGTGCTCAGAGTTCTTCTTTAAAATCTTCTCCCTGTGTGGAAAAGAAAAAAAAAAAATCAGTTAATGGTGTTCAACTTGAAGAGCAGGCACTGTATGTTAATATGATGATCAAACACAGACCATCTGTTTGAACAGATAAAATCTCAAATGAAACCTTCTATTGGTTAAGAAAATGCCTCTGACAATTCAGAAGAAACTGCTGCCTCATTAATACAGCTTTACAAAAAGCATTGTTACAAGATCAAACAAAATGCTTCTGGATGCCATTCTGAATGATGTTTGAATAATAAAGACCTACTGCTATTCTGAAATTTCATTACATTTCATGCTGAGAAAAAAGGTAGTAAGTGGAGGATATATGTTAAGATGCCTTAATATGCTATATTTAGAATATACTATATTTAGACAAGGTGGACTCAAATTCAAAACATAGTAACCTATTTGCAAAGATGCAAATAATATAGAGGTAAAGTCACTACAGCAGCTCTGACATTCACTGCTCAGAATATTGTGTGGATGCATACTTACTTGGAAAAATTGTATTTTATTAGCAACAAAATAATAAGCTACAGAAAAATTAATACATTTGCAGAGCTATTTACAATAATTTTTGTAGCTGTTTTCACAACATCTGATGCTCCTTTTTTTGTTTGGTTGGTTTTGGTCTGCATTTCTCCCATTTAACAGATAGCAGCCCAAGCAGTGACTTCTCTGAAATCTCTCTGTTAGCCTGTCAGCCAGCCAACCCTGAAATGATCCCACACAAGTAAACCTAGTCCAGAAAGTCTAACTCCTCCCTATGCAAATCTTCAGGGAGACATGAGGTTTTCAAAGCTAAATTGGACTGATAAATCTTCAAATCAAACATCTGCTCATTTTCTGTCATTTCTCCACTTTGTGTAGCCTTTTGTTCAGGATGGTATTTAACATACTAAAGTAAACAAAGCATTAGCTAGAATTATAGGGTAGAATTAATTATTCTGTGTTTATTCATATGTAACAAACTGGTTTCAGTGCTGCATTCTGAAATTCTTTAAAGAAAAAAAGGGGGGGGGGGAGGGGTGACACTGCATACAGAGGGAATGCCAGTCACTAGTAGGCAACCTGGGAACTAAAGGTCACCTATGGAAACCTATCCCTTACCCTTTCTTCATTCTTTAATTTAGTATAGTTAGTTTCATATAAATTCTTTCTAATTTAAAACTCTGCAAAGCAACCCTCCCTAATTCAAACTCTGCAAAGCAACCCTCCCTAATTCAAACTCTGCAAAGCAACCCTCCCTAATTCTCTGAGTGTGGATCAGCTTAGCAGCCTTCTTGGCCTCAGTATAGACACAAAGTCACTTGACTGGATCAGGATTCAAAAGTCTTGGTGCCTTAATATTGCTGCAACAAGCACTATGAACACCCAAAAGGAACTTTTTGTAATGAACACAAATTTTATTGCCCTACAATGGCATTCAGATGAGACATCCTACTAAGAAATGGGATTTACTTCAAATATTGGTATTTTAAGTCCACATGGCACTTCTCACCCCCACCCACCCCCTTCCCCCTCCCCACCCCAAATAATGAAAACTGAGTTTCCCTTTTCCAAATCAGTGTCTTTTCAATACATTACTTTCTGGCTTAAGTGCATATGTCCATACTACAGGTGCTTGAATTTAGCCAAGACAAAATCCACCCTGAATTCTGCTCACAAGACATTTCCTACTCAGCAATGTTCCTTTGTTTTCCTCAAAAAGAGACGTGGGGTGCCAGACAAAGCGTTAGCACTGAATAGATCTTATCTGTCTATTGAATTAAATGAGATAAAAGTGAAGCATCTTCAATGGTAGTTGGAGAGATTCCTATAGCCCAGATTTGCAGAAGTCATATTCTAATCAGAGCTATTTCATAAATCCTGACATTAATTTTCTTCTTTGGTGATAAAAAGTAATGACTTTAAAGGCATTTTAGAAGAGGAAATTCTCTGAAGTTTTCAGAAGCATAAAACTCTTTACCAGTGAGATGGAAAATAATGTCCCCTTTAAAATTTGTTTTTAATGGAGCAGGGAATATAACATCTGACCTGTGCACCAATCCCCAGGAAAAGTTAGTTTTTCACCTAATGGCCCTTGTGCTACCTTAACAACTCCACAAAAATGACAACTAAATTGCCCATGTCAGCACAGAAAGGAATGGACTTCTCCAGTCTTGGTATTATTGTAACTATGCTTTTGCCTACCACTAACTTCTGACAGATGGAAGTGAACTTCTCTAGTACTCATCCAAGCATGTTTCTGGTGCCTAACTTGTGACACACTTTCAGGACAATGCTGACAGGCCCTTTCTTAGGTTAGGATGCTACACCTTTGGAGAAATGAGAGAAAAAATAAACCTCTCGGAGGTCAGCACATTTATTTCCTCTCCTTACCATTAACTCTGCATCGGGGAAGAAAACACAGGACAAGATTCGCTTTAGGACAGCAGAAATATATCAACCAAATAATAGGAGAAGAACCTGGATAGTCCAGAGCAACTAACAGCTATTATTGCTTTGAAATTTGCATGTCAAAACAATAACAAATGCTGATAATTTAGCATACCTGGATATGATCTTAAACAATTCATAAATCAATACAACTACTATGTAATTTCTATCCTGTGGAAACAGGGAGATTTTATAGCAGTTCAGTGAAAGTAGTTTTCTGAAGGTTTGCATTTCCTAAAGGAAGGACTAAATAAAAAGGATGAACTACTTAAAGTAGCATAATAAGATTTGTTATTCTTTACTTTCTCAGGAAAATTATGATTCTTATAAAATACTACCCAAATGAAACACTAATTCACTATGATGGCACAGCTACAAATTTCCAGCTTGGGATAGGCAGAGCATCATGTTAAGTTTTTTTTGCATTTAATGAAGCAAATTGTCTCCTGGTGTTCTTTCTTTTTAGCTTACTTCCTCCTCTTTCAGACCACCTATGTGGCTTTTGAGGAGGTTTCCTCGTTGTAAAACCACAAGGCACACAAACACTTGAAAAAATTCAAGAACCAACATGGAGATAGACTTCTCTTCTTTACAGGGGCATTGGCTAGTGAGCTATTTTTAAACACATACAACACATGAAAAAGGTAAAAGAACAGTTAGTATTTAAATTTTGCTGTATATTACACATTAAAAGTAATAAACAGACCTGAAAAAAAAATAATCTATCAGTACTTTGTGGAAATAGGAATTCCCTTTCTGTAACAACTCCTAGCCTATCATTTAGACAATATTAAAAGCTTTTTGCCATAACTGTGTACATGTGACTTCAAGGTTGTAACCTACTGCTCAGTGTAGCACTGTCCAGATTGCCTGAGAGTCAGTGCTCAGGTGACTCTCTTTGCTGGAGAAACAAATGCACTCTGGTGACTGCCAAGGCAGAACGTGCAAAGAAGTCACATTTGGCTGGGAAACAGCAAATCCAGGAAACGTTGGTTATTTGTAGTGGTACATCACCCTTTTGGTGTTTGGGTTTTTTGTTTGTGAGTGCTTTTTAAAATGTTGTTTGTTTTTATGAAGCAGACATCAGCCTAGATCACAGGATGTTAGGGGTTGGATGGGACCTCCAAAGACAGTCTAGTCCAACCCTCTGCCAAAGCACGCCCACAGAATCTAGCACAGGTCACACAGAAACACATCCAGATGGGTCTTGAAAGTCTCCCAGAGTAGGAGACTCCACAACCTCTCTGAGGAACCTGTTCCAGTGTTCTGTGACTCTCACAGTGCAGAAATTCCTCCTCATGTTGAGGAGGAGCTTCTTGTGCTGTAGTTTATATCCATTACCCCTTGTCCTATCACAGGGCGCAACGGAGAAGAGCCTGTCCCCTCCCTCTTGACACCCAGCCCTCAGATAAACATTTATTAAATCCTCTCTTAGTCTTCTCTTTTCCAGACTATAAAGCCCCAGCCTCTCTCCCACAGAGCATGTGCTCCAGTCCCTCAAGCATCACAGAATCGTAATGTTCCCTGCTTCCATGATCTAGGCTGATGTCTGCTTGATATGAGAAAAAAAAGGCTGCAGTCATTGCTGTAATGAAATACAGAGGAACTAATAAATATAAAAAGCAATTCTATATGTCACTTAGCAATGAGGTATGTGCTTTTCCAGAAATATATGTTGTCATTAATCTCCACAGTCACTGGAGTGGGTTTTCAGCATCAAAATTTTAGTAGAGTTGCTTACAGATAGTGATATTTACTGGGATATGCTTCACCTATCGTCATGTCCAAGGGCACTGCTGAATTCCTTGTGATCTAGCTTTACTTTAGCAAGAAACAGAAACTGAAGTCATAATTTTGGAATAATAATAAATAACATCATCACAGCACCAGCCTTTTTATTACATATCTTGCCTTAAATATAGAAATGAGTGATAAAGATCCAGTTTCTCAAAACCAAATGGAACCTTGGTACTAGGTGATCAAGTAACTGGGCTTCCTGAGAGGTATAATTCCATTAGAGAGCTGAGCACCTAACTTGGCACTTTATAGTTGCTGAAGGAACAGCATTAGTCACCCCTTCCTACTTTGTTACAGATGTTGCCCTTGCCCTTCTGCTACCTGTCATTTGCTGGCTCTACCACCCTCCTTGTGGGGAGATACACAGGCCTGAGCCAGCACCACATGGAAGCAAGTGCTTGCTTTGTTGTTCATCTGATTCAGCATACCAAAGCAATAAGTAAAATAAGGGTCTAGCTATGACAGCAAGGTGACTGCTTTTGCAAGCACCATGTTAGGTTGCCTCACAGCCCATCCTAAGGAAATTCATCATTAATTCTCCTCACTCCAAATCACTGAAGGTCCTACTAATCGGATTCCATCTGAAGTAACTCAGTATTTATTATTCTTTTGTCTCTCAACAGGATTGCCAGTGAGATTTAAACACTCACCTTCATAAAATAACATTATTCTGTCACAATGCTCAAAGAGCTACTCCAATGGGCCATCATTTCTATAGGATGGATCCATATACAGTTTTGTGCAATGTATAATCAGCCACCAGCATGCTGCTCTGTTACAGTCCAGAAACAAGAGACACTGATCTAGAGAGTACACAGAGACTACCATACAATAGGCTAAATCAGATAGCTTTAAAAGCTGTTCATTTAAACAAATATATGGCAAAGTGCAACCACTTAACTTTTCAAAGTAAGACATCAAAGAACCAAATAAAAACCCCAGCCAATCAAGCCACCAAAACCCTCAAGTTCCTGAGGTGCTAGTAACAGCAATTCAATTTCAAATGACAGTCAATTCACTCAACAAGAAATTGCAGATGAAGTGATCTGAGTCACCTTTTTCCTGCCTGGCTCATGAAAGTCATAAGTACTTTCTAACTGAAAAAAAACCCTAAAATCTCCTATTTTGTCTCCTTTGTCATAGTATATGTTAATCAATCCTGAATATACTGATTGATACGTACATTTGTACACACTGAATATACTTGTGCCCAGTATGAAACATCTACTTCCTGAACAAGTGAAACAACTCAAGCTGCTTTCAACTTCACTTTGGTGCCACAAATAGCTCACCTGACACCATTCAAAATTCTGACCAGGAAAGAAAAACAAAAGAAACAAAACCAAACCACAGCAACAGAGGTACTGATGAATACTAACAAACAGAGAAACCATCTTTTGTTTAACTGCATTGCTTTGCACTAAGTATGGATCAATGTTAAAAAGCAGGTTAAGAAGCAGAAAGAAAGGACAAAGTGAAATGCAACAAGTGAGCTGAATCTATCTTAAGGGGAGAAGAAATTGCAGCTCCATCATCAGCTTTCTTACCACAAAGGCTCACAGAATCAATAAATTCTGTCAGTGTTTAGTCTTTTGAGGAAAACATGATGGACACAGATGCTAATGTTATACACTGGAAGTACAGTATGAATCACCTTACCAAGTTTGATGACATCAGTTCTATTATGTCTCAAGCCTGAAGTCAGACTGATTGAAATGAACCACAGCAGACAAGAAACATGCTGCTTTGAGAAGTAATTTGGAGAAAGAGGAACTAGTCAAATCTGCACTAGTTAATAAAATTTGGTGTAGCCTGCTGTACAGCAGTGCTCCTTAACTTTCTATTGACATAAAGACACTTCTATACAAGACTTTAAGGAACACTTAAAAAAATCTGTAACAGACCAGGAAAATCCACCTGCCCAAGCAATGAACAGGCTCAGTATTTCAATAACTTCTGGATAAACTCTATAGCATTGCTGCATAGGGGGATATGGAGCAATTGGTCCTCAATAAATCCGAAGTACTCTCCTATCAGCAACGCTAGAGCACACTTTGTACACACTGCATCTTATGAAGATGATGGTCCAGGTTGAAAAGCATGAAGCACACTGGTGAAGACTGCAAATGACCAAACCACAGTGTCCACTGCAAACGCAAAGCCCATGAGTGTAACGGCCAGTTCACAGCTATTGAGAAAATAGACAAACTGTAATAATTACTTCTAAAATCTCAACTTCTTCCTTTCCAAACAGAGTTGTTGTTATGGATATAATGTAGTGTTTCATGTATATATAATCTAATCAGTTCAAATACATGGCAGTATTGAATCTGAGTGGATCATCAATTTTAGGAGATAGTTGGCATTCACAAATTAAACACCTCATAATCCAGTTGTCAGTTCTTCACCTTTACAACCTACTGCTTTCCAGGCATCTGCAATTTCACTCAAGAACCTCTAGGTAAGCAAAGGCAGAGCTACTGAAGCTCTCAAGAGGTTGTGGAATAATTTCCAAAACCTGTGATCCAGAAATAAAGCAGACTTTCCAGATCCAAGTTCCTAAACAATATTGTGTAGTTAGGCCACTGGAAAGTCTACTCTTCAAATAAATAAATAAATAACCATTTAAAGCAGAAAAAAAGAGAACTACTTATTATATCATTCTAGTACTTGAACGCAGAGATGATAGTCATCAAAACAGAATACAGAGCTAAGCAAGGTTTTAGCAGTCAAAATTAGATTTGTGGGATGAAGTGTTGGCCTTTCTTGCCAAGCACATTCACACACAAAACAAATGTAAAATGAAATTTGAGATAAGACACAAGGCAAAGTCAAACTGAAGAAAAATATGGGTGGCAGTGTAAGGAAGCAAGACAGGAACAATGAGAGGAGAATGGAACACTTAGTGGCATGTAATAAGCTGTTTTCTGTTAGCAGCTTTCAGTGATAGATAGATTTTAGCTGCATTTAAAATAGATTCAATCAACAAAATCCTAACAGACATGATATCACAAACTGTAATTCTGAAAACAGGAGTACCAAGAAGATGCTGCAAACTTAATCAGGGTAAGAATAAATGGAATGAAGAAAAATACATTGCATAACAAAAAATATTACTTTTGGTATAACAAGAAAAAAAATAGTTCAAAAAGACAGCCTGGGGAGAGGGGGGGTTACATATACTCCATTTAAAAATCATCACCAGTTTGAATTGAGGCATTAAAAAAAAGAATTAAAGAAAAAAGTGATGCTCTCCACACAAGTTTATAGTTCAAGGAAGAAAAGGAAAGGGAGAGATTCACCTAGAGTTATGAACACAACTGAAAACACAGGACTCAGATCAGACATATGGGAAAGATGCAGTTCAAGAAAATGAAAGAAGGGAGGGAAATGGAGGGAAATGTTACAAGAAGGAAGCAGTAAAGAAAACAGTATCACAAAACATTTAGTAACCAGCCTCTAACTGAGATAACAGCGACATTAAAATTCAAATATTTGGAATCACAGGATCACAGAATGTTAGGGGTTGGAATTGACCTTGAAAGATCAGCTAGTCCAACCCCCCTGCAGACACTGTTGCTGTTCAGTGCATGTGCTCCAGGTATTGTGCTCATCCTATGCATCTCAAATGCTGTATGAAATACGGGGAGCTACAGAGTGTTCAATTATAATGTGCATTCTCTAGGAGGTATTACACCTTTTTCAGCAAGCCTCAGTACTTTGTCATACTGGCATCCAACTTTTAGTAACGATTTCTGTGTACTAATTTTGGTATTAACTCATTTCCCTTTTCCTCCTTTGACCAAAAAGACTAGACATACACAAAATAAATGCTGAATTATCCCTTAAAGATGTTTAGTTTTTACAGAACAGGCCTGGATTATTCCTAGAGTGTTGGATGAATGGATACAGAAAACTGTCTTTTGGTTAGCAATGTAGTAAGTGTCAATAAAGTCTGTCTTTGGACAGAAATTAAGCAACTATTTCAGAGAAACACTAATACATACCTGTATTTTCTAAGTCTGGAAAGACAATACAACTAACAAGAGACAAGAGGTCATGGACACTGCTGGAGGGACAAAACAGGGGAATCAGCTAAAAGTGTGTCAGGAACCTGTGAGCAACTCTGGCAATACAGCTACAAAGTAAGGTAACCAGAATAAATGGTACAGCCAATTTTACTGCTACTGTTAAAGCCAGAAACTCAGTGCCCATCTGAGAAGAGGAGGAGAATCATGGACTGTATTAATGCAAGCCTGCACCTGACACTGAAACCAGGCCACAATTATGTTGGTGTTTTAAAAATCTCTGATACATGAGAGCTTACCAAGTCTTTTGATATTCTAGACACTGGTCTCACTGTATTTGTTAGAATAATTTGTCAGAAAGGGCCTCTGGAGATCATATGGTCCAAGCTCTGCTCAATGCAATACTAACCAAGATCTCTGATTTCTGGGTGCCTTGCCCAAAGAATTCTGAATGCTCCAGGGATGGAAATCAGACAACCTAGTATCTAACAGGATTTTCCCATGTTGCATCTCTGTGCTTTGTTTTTGGAGCCTGATCCACTTTTATACCCTCCCATTAGTAGGTGAAACAGCATTACGCTGTCTTAGCCAGACCTTTTCTTAAGGCTGAACAATCAGTTTATCCCAGCTTCTCCTTGTATATCAGGTGCTCCAGGCCCTGATTGCTCTCTGCTCAGCTCATTCCAGTAAGCCACACTTTACTTGTACCAGTGAGGTCAAAGCTTCACATTCTCACCAAAAGCACCACAAACTAACCAGTTGAAAGAGAAACTCGGTTAACCTCTTTACAGCTCAATTCCCTACAGAGCAGTAGAAAGTCAAACCACAGTTAGAGCTGCAAATGAAGCTCAAATATGTATACCTGTCATGCTCTGGGTGAAAGATCTGATGTCTACACTTTTGCTGCCAAGATCCCTGTAAAGCAGTGTATTCATCTTACATGCAGTACAAAGAAGCTATAAAGAAAAATTATAAATGGGGGGTGGGGTGGGGGTGGGGAAGTAAATTACTCAGTTCACTCTTAATCAGGTTCATGAGCCTTCAGAAACTCTTCATGGTTATGAACAAGATGTGGGATAAGCTGTTCAGTAACTCACAAACTTATAACCTAGAGTACACATTACCAAAACCTATGGCTGCTGAGCAAAGCAAAAGAACCAGTTATTAGAAGGCTCATGAATAAAATAATAGCCAGACAACATTATAGGCCCATGAGTGATGTGATTTGTAAATGATACAATAAACCCCTCAGAAAAACACGTTTGTTCAGTCAGCAAAGCAGCACTTCTCAGTCTGTTAGCACTTTAAGAGATCTACTAAATGTTTGGGGTTTTTTTAATCAGTAGGGTTAGGTAAAGTGCAAGCACATTGCAAAAAATTGGCTCATAAAATATTTTTCTTCTATGCTTTCATAAAATCCTGGAATATTTATAGAGTTAGTATCAGGAAAGCATTTTGAAAGGATAAGCAGCATGATCCATGCAATGATAAAGCAATTAGTCTGTTACCAGTCTGAGGGACCACAAAAGAGATGATGTATTTGATTAACATCTCAAAAAAGACAAATATTTAACACTACTAAAAAGATGGCAAGCACAACTGCAAATCAGTTACTTCATGGCTACAGTATCTTCTGACCTGACACAACAGGATATTGCTACAACTGCTCTGCCAGCAAGGTACAAATTAAACAGCCAAGGACTGCCTGCCTACTGGAGAAACAAAGAGGTAGCATTATCAGCTAAAAGCAAACTGCAAAGATCCATTCCAGAAGCAACAGTTCAGTGCTTTTCTTATCTTAAATCTAGGACACTGACAGCCTATCTCAAGCTAAAAACACCACTTGCTACTTCTCCAAATCAATTTGACAAATTTCAGATGATCCCACCTTGACTAACTCTGTTACTATATTCTACATGTTTAAAAAAAGATGAGCTGTGTTTTCACATATTTCTCTATGACCTCAAGATAAGTCAATTTACAGCTGATTTCAGCCAATTCACCTATAAAAAGAAGAAAAAAACCCAACCCCAAACTAACTGATGTAGATTCTCACCTAGGAAATCACTACAGAGCATCAATCTCTGCTTGTATTTAAAAAAGATTAGAACATAAAACACTGAAATGAGCAAGTGTCACTGGAGAAACACTATAGTGATACGTTTCCATATCTGACCATATGAAACACCTGATCAGTCTTTTACATTGAGTACTGAAATGTTATGAATTGCATTTCCACACAGTGTCTTCTCTCTGCTCTTTACTGGGAATTGCAATGCCACAGAATGTTAGAATCACAGAATGTTAGGGGCTGGAAGGGACCTCAAAAGACCATCTAGTCCAACCCCACTCTGTTGTTTTGTATGGGAACTCCTCAGTTCTCAAAACACATGTAGTCACCTCATCTGCATGATGCTCCCCCACAGAAGGAAAACATTTCTTCCACAAAAACAAGATTGCTAGGAGGAAGCAGCAGTTAAACTACAAGTATCACACAGAAATGTGAAAATATACAAATTATTTTCTACTTCACTGAAAAGGAATCCTTCCAGTCAGGTCAAAATTACATCAGGAAAAACAGAAAAAACACAAAAGACAATAAAATATAAATGTTATGGGTTGCAGCTCACCTAGACAAAGCCTGTCAGTTGTCTACTAGCAGAAAAATAATGGAAAACTACTGTCTCTGCAAGAAAGTTTCAAGAGGTAGATGACATAAGACAAAATCTTGACCATAGCAAACTATATTAAAATGCATCTAAAAAAGGACATGATACAAGACAGGACAGAATTCCTTACAGGAGATTATTAAACATCATATGTTAAAAAATAAGTTACATTGTTTTGGTTTAACTCTAGCTGACATCTCAGCCCCACACAGTTGTTCACTCACTCCCCACCAGTGGGATGGGGGAGGAGAATCAGAAAAGGGAGAAAATTCATGCATTTAGATATAGACAGTTTCACCAGGCAACAGCCATGCATACACAAGCAAAGCAAAACAATACAATGACATTTATTCACCCCTCTCCATCAGCAGCGAGCTGTTCAACCCACCTTCAGGAAAGCAGGGCTCCACCATTAGGAATGGCTACTTGGCGAGACAAACGCCATCACTCCAACATCCTCCCCCTTCCCTCTTCTTCCTCCATCTTTGTATGTTGAGTGTGACATCATATGATATGGAATATCCCTTTGGTTACTTGGGGTCAGCTGTCCTACATGTGTCCCCTCCCAGTTTCTTACGTGTCCTCAGCCCCCTTACTAGTGGGGAGGTGTGAGAAGCAGAAAAGGCTTTGAATCTATGCAAGCACTGCTCAGCAGTAACGAAAACATCTCTGTATTATCAACACTGTTTTGATCATAAATCCAAAACACAGCCCCATAGCAGCTACTACAAAGAAAATTAACTCTATCCCAGCCAAAACCAGCACACAAGTCTTCCAGGTTTGGTTTTGTGGATTTGGGGATGAGGTTATTTTCTTCTTTTGTTGGGGTTTGTTGATTTTGTTGTTTGTGGTTTGGGTTTGCCTTTTTTTTTTTTCCTCCTCCAAACCAAAGGAAAATAAGAACACTAAATCATCCAGGACAATGCTGATGGAAACTTTTGGTAACTCAGGAAGTAAAACACCCAAACAGCAGCAGTTTACATGAAGCAGTCAAACCAGAACTACTTTTCTACATTTTTTTATAGGAACATGCAATCCTTTACAGCTGATATCACTGCATCAACCAAATTATGGATGTTCTGCAAATTAATTCTCATTTAAATTTCATGCTTAGAAGAGTAGGATGTTAAAACTGCAGCAGAGTGTCTTAACTATTCTGTTTACATGTACTTACCAAACATCTCACTAGTTTGAAGTATGCAGCAGATACTCAGAATTTCCATGTTACATTGAGGTTCTATGCATTAGTTAAATTACCTCCCCCCACCCCCCCCCAAAAAATATAAATATCTGACACTATTAACTCAGGAAATGTGATCATCAGCAGGTGTACTGCATAAAAATTAAGTCATAGTAAAAATATTTAGATCTCCAGTCTGAACGCTGAGTTCTTGCATTTCTTGTGCATATTATTTTGACAAAATTAGTCACTTCCCTCATTTGTGAGGGGAGCAGGAAAAATTAAATATCTGCAGCATGTATTTTACATCATCTGTTTTTATTTTTACATACCAAGAGTGTAGCATAAAAGCAAGTTCTGTCCATGACCATGATGGTCATACCCTCATGAATTATTAATATGAAACAAAAAAGTGGTACAAAGACAGTAATTCCATTGTGTCTTCACCGTAATTCCATTGTGTCTTCACCCACCATGTCACTGTACCTACCTTGCAATACAGTTTTACAGACTAAGCAGCTTGCAAGGAATGTTGATAGCACTCCTCTCTTATTATGTGTCCTTTGCACACTGCAAGGCTATTATTGGTCAACATGCTCTGCATATTAACAATACTCACCGTTCACCAATAATTTATTAACAACACCAAAAAATGACGCACCGCTTAAAACAAGTATGAATTCACATCTATTTAAATACAAATTTCAGTTAAAGATAACTTGAATATCAATTAAAGTACCAAAAGATACCATAACATTTTCAGTATCAGCCCTTTTTTGTCATACCTTAGCACGCTGTGTGAATATTACATAAAGCTCCAAACGTTATCTCTTTATTAAGACTTAAAGTAATATAGCGTAGATAAAACGAGTCTTTCTAAGGCCTTTCTATCTTCCTCCCATCTGAAACAGGCATGTTTAAACATAAAAGGTTGGGTTAATTAAAGTATTACTGACCATTTACAATGATTTCCACGATTCTTTTGAGGCATGTCAAAAGAACAAAATCACAGCAATGTGACTTGCATGAATAAGGGACAATGAGCAAAGACAGTATCGTTGCAGAGCTTCCTTTTTATCTGTACACATAACTCAAATATTAACAATTCATGCACTATTGAAGCAATTTAAACCATCCTTCAAATAAAACAAGCACTAAAATGTGAAACTGCACACAAACTCTTACAGTTAATAGGCTCTGTTATGAAAATGTTATTGCAGATACACATTAAACTGTACAAATTTAGATTTGCACAATCGGTGTAGAAAAGCACAGAAGGATACTTCTATTATATACCTGGATTTTCAGCTGTCATGGTAGTCAGTCATCAAACATGAAATATTTTTTAGGGCTTATTAGACAACTGCCTATTAGTAAAAAAAATGCTCTGGAATTTTCAACATTCTGATGGCTACTACACCAAATTAGTAGTAGAAAACCAAGAAAATTCTTTTAGCTATGTACTTCTTGCCAAAGCTTACTGCTCAGAATTTACTCATTTGGTGTGTAAGACAATAAAATGTCATTCAACTTGAAGATCAGTTATTTCAGCTAGCAGGTTTGTAAAACTGCTCATCTGTATGAAATCCTACAAACATGAAAATAATAAAAACTGTTGCACTGAACTACTAAAACAACACTGAAGACAAATACAATTTATGACTACAACAGGATGTTAAAATGGAAACTGAAAACATACAAATCCACCCCTTTTAAGAGAAAAAGGGCAACAAATTAGTCAATCTCCATGCTGGCTCATTCTTTGTTAAACACATTACATGGGCTGTGCCAAAATTATGAATGCAATATGGTTTTACAGATTTATATGCACTATTTATATTAAATTGATGCATCCCAGCTGTGGACTGGGACTTGCTTTAATACTTCATTTTTATTCTAAATGAAAGAAATTGACATAGACATAGCTGTTTCTTTGTAATGAAATTTAGTCTTTTTCAGTCAGCACAGAAAGGACAGTGGCATGGCACCATCATCATAGTTTATATACTACCACTGAGAACAAACAAATGAAAAAGTAATTCAGATAGCACACTAAGGCTGGTGAATACTGTATTGGCAGAATGCTGCTTCAGCTGCCTTTTGGAGACAAAAAAAACCAACTTCAAGATCACAACTGAAAGTAGAAAATACATGCCAAAACTTTGCCAGTTGGCAATACATGCCTAATAGAACAAAAGGATAATCCAGGACATAAAAAAATCTCCTAAAATACGAGAAGACTAAATGGCAGTCATTAGAATGGGCTGGTACATAAAACCCCTCCTCTTCTGGGGCTCTAATTCTCTTCAAAGATATCTAATATGATCTCTTCTTTAAAAAAACAACTGCTTAGCAGTTACTTGATATATGACAACATCATTGTCGTGGGTTTATGAAGACTCTGCTGTATGTCATACTGCATTATTAAATCTGTTACTAAAATCAAAGCTACTACAACTCTAATAAATAAAGTTTTAAAAAACATTTAACGGACAGTTTTATTTACATGCAAGTTTGTTAAAGGAACAACCTCCAGAAGAATATGGGCACGAAAAAGGCCTATTCCAAACAAAGAATATCCACTACTTTATCGGAGGTGATGATACATTTAAGAAGGGCAAGTAATGGATTTTTATTAACTGACTGCAACTGTGTTATCGGCTACTGGAAATACTGAAAGAATTCCACAAGTCTGTATTGCCTCCCCACCTATGTCTTCGCTGCAGAGGTGGCCTTTGAGTGTTTTTGTGGGGAGGTACCACTGAATTCATGACAATAGGTATGGATATTGGATATTCGTATCGTTCCAACATCTGAGCAATCTTCTCGCGAGTGACCCCATGTTTATTCCTCCTAAAAAAATAAGAATTTAAATAAATTGTCTGGTATGTTTATGGTCTTTAAGACAAAGAAAAAAAACTTCTAATTCCACAATATTTTGTCTGCTTTGCATGTTTGAAATTTCATTTTCATTACACCGTTTCCTCATTCTCTCAGTATTCAACTTGCGTTAAGGTTTGTATTTCAACAATTCATTATTGCATATATTCAATAACAGAAAACAACACAATCCTTCTTCTTCATACAGAAATGTGACATTATTCACCAGGGCTATGTATCTAAATAACCCTAGAAAGAGTTTTGAGATATTCAGTGGTATACTAGATAATGAGTAGAGGGATTATATTACAGATTACTAGTTATGAAAGCAATGTTCAAACTGGCATTAAAAAAAAAGAAACTACTTGGTTTACAGACTTAATGACAGAATGTTTTCTCATTAATAAAACTCCACATAAAATAAGCAACTATTTCAGTTTTGAACTGTAACAACATGCTCATGATACCTTGATCTACTAGATCTTACTGATACCAAAATACATATAAGGGAAGAGGGGCCAAAAGTGTTATCACATTCTTTCAGTGTTCAGTAAACAGTTACTTTCAGTGACAGCTTTGCCTATTAAGAAGCTGAGGCATTAGATAGAAACATTGTAATGTCTCTATCTCCTTAGTATCTATGGAATAGGATCCTAAAATCCATATGGGCAGAAAATTTTGGTCTCTGTCAAAAGCAAAACCTGGAGACTCATGCACAAACCGAGTGTCAGAGAACTGCCAGCACTGTAACAGAAATGAATCTAAAAGAACAGATATAAAACACAAATTAAATGTTTTGATAATGTACCCAGTACAGCTCCAAGAACACCTGGAATAATTTCCAAGTTGTATGAATATGGAATAGATGCCTGCACCTTTGTCCTTTCTGCCAGGGGCAGAAGAGGCATGGGCCTCCTTGCCAACTTGCTCAGCTCCATAGGGGAGGAATCAGTACTGGGAACAAACAGGCCATACACGAAAGAGAATACGCTATACTGAAATACTTAGAAATACTGATTTCCTGCCCTCCCCCTAAGCCTGCACATATTATTAGAAGAAAAAAGTACATAAAGTTGATGAGGTTTTAAACCATGCTGCAAGTGGCACATTAATTTTACATTCAGACTGGAAGAAGAATTGATTATCTCAGAAGTATTCAGAATTATGTTGGCTCCATAAGGTTTATTTTATCACCTTCTCTCTGGGAAGAAAAAGCTTAAGTAGAGTACATCTCTCAGATACTCTTCTCTGAGACACATCAGAGGATAGAGTGATCATGACAAGTGGCTCATTGCTTAAATGCTACTAGTATCTACATTGTGCTAAAAAAGTCCAGGAGAAGCAGCATGTTGAACTTATCACTCAACAAGTCTTAACAGTTTTTACTTTACTCACAATTGTAAACAAGGTTAATGGTAGATAAAAAACAAACCTCCTAGAAATATAGTCATTCTACAAAGCACTTGACTAGCACTTTCTAGTACTACTAGAAAAAGATGAAAGCTCAAGTGCTCTGGGAGTAAATGCACACTCACCCTCAACTGAATGATTTGTGTATAAGCACTCCATAAATGAGCAAGTACTTTTCCTTAAAGAACTAGGCAGGATAATAAAATCACCACCAGCAAAATTGAATCTATCACAGAAATTAATTTAGAAAAGGAAACAAATCTGCTGTATAGTGTCATTTAACACTAGGATCTCTTCTTCAGGAATGTTTTCACTCATCCTACGGCAGCGTGGTTATGCTGAAAGAGCACAAAGCCATCTATCCTTAACCAAAGTAGACCTGCCAACAAAAACTCCAAATAGATAGTTAAGCTTTGGAAGCTGGTTTTGCTTGGAAGAACACAGAATCTTTGATTAAAGCCAAGTTCTGACACTATTAAATGCTCCTACAACAGATCTTACATACCAATATACTGGCAAATTAATCCTGCATAGGCCATGACTACCCAAAATACAGCAAACGTTTAATGAAGTCAGTACCAAACTGCAGTCTTATGATTACACCAAAGGAAGAAGGATTAAGCACGTTTGCACTTCACCTCTGTGAAGTTACACAGTGGGTAACTTTTTAAAATTAAACCAAGACCCACCACAAAACACAAGTATATTTATATAAAGGTCTAAATGCTGTGCAAGAAGTTTTGAGCACTATTGCAAGACACAATTGTGGAATCAAGATGTTTTCACAGAAGTTATGCGCACAAACGTAAACTAAAAGCAAAATCATTCATGACTGACTCCAACGATAATCTGTACCTTCACAGGCACACTGGGAGAGAATGCCACTGAAATCTATTCCATACCAAAACACCTGTCATGTTCTTGACATCAAAAATTCACCCAGTACTGATCTGGAGAGCCTTTTCACAGATCTCTCACACTAAGTAGTGGCAGGAACAACTCTGTAAAAATACTATCCAGAAGTTCACCGGACTTCTAGACTATCAATGCACTGTATCACTTGATAAAACTTACTAACAATGTAGACAGCTCTGCTCAAAATAAATACATCAGGATTATGTACCCAAAATGTAAGAAAAGTCTTTTGCTAATCAGAGTAAAAGGTAGTGCATCTTTTGTTCCAACTACCAGAAACAAAGTGTCTTAAGTGATTCTCTTTAGGAGAGAATTAAAATTCATGACTCCAGAGAGTTAATAAAATTATCTTATTATTAGCATAGTATTGGACCAGGTAAGGCACTAAATGTTGAGTTTAACATTCATAAGGGGAATCCCACAACTACAGTAACATTTGTATCATTATCTATTTCCCAAACACACAAATACAGAAGCTCTCTCCCCAAGCAACTGAAAACCAAAATGAAACATCACATCATCACCTTTTGTAACTTTCCAAAAAATAGGTTTACAGACAATGGGCCTCTATGAAAATACCAAAGCAACAGGAGCTGCTAAAACATTTCTAGGAAGTTCCTAACAACTCATAGCAGCACTTCACAGTTTAAAGAGTTTTCCTTTTGTTTCAGATTAGAAACTTTACTCCTTCAATTAATGACTGGACAATGTAATTCAACGGGAACAATACTTTGTGTTGTTTGTCCTGCTGTGTGTTATGACCACATGAAAGCATGAACTTTCCTGGAAAATTAGTGTGTCTCATGTAATGCAAATCTCACAATGAACATCTTAGAAAAGCCTGATTACTAAGGAAGCTTTCTAACTTGGCTGTGCTGCACTCCAAACTAAAAAACCTTATTAGAAGCCTTCCTAGAGAGACAGGACTCCATCTCTAAAAATAAGTTAAGAGGTAGCTTAAAAGCAAAGGTGAAAACTTTAAAACATTTATAAGCACAATAAAATCTAAGTCAATAATTTAAGTATTAAACACATATCTTATTCATTGTAGGGGCTACTTTACAAAGCCGAAACAATTATAAACCAAGGCAGCTGGAAGCATGTAAAATGCAGATCAGTGAGGGAACAACTTGTAGTGCAACACTGTCAAACAATGAAATAGCCCTAAGTTTGTTTGATACTTCACAAATTCCTAAAGAAGAAACATCTGAGACAAAAAAAAGACATTAACAGCTTCCCAGACACTCCCAAATCCCAGAAGTCTAACGACCTATGTCCAACAGTTCTCTATGTCTATAAAGCAGACAAAACAAAGCAGTTATACAGATGCACTCCTTGTAGAATTGTGTAATTTCTTTTTGTCTTCTACCAATTTCTTGCCATCAGCATTTTGTAGCAAAAAATGTCTCAAAAAAATTATTTGCTTTAATAGCAGCAATTCTTACAAGGGTCAATCATTTTTCTCAAAAAATAATAATATTTTAGGGTCAACTATACAGTACATCTCTTTGTGTGTATGTTCATAACATTTCTAGTCCAAGGTA
The DNA here is from genome assembly GCF_026170545.1 of Melanerpes formicivorus. Classification (NCBI taxonomy): domain Eukaryota; kingdom Metazoa; phylum Chordata; class Aves; order Piciformes; family Picidae; genus Melanerpes; species Melanerpes formicivorus. Next base: position 51,527,398 of record NW_027142353.1, on the reverse strand, counting down.
TATCAAAAATGCCTATTTAAGTAAAATATTTTTTACATTAGTAGTTAAGCATTCACAAAAATAAGACACTGAATAAACTATAACATACTACACATGTATTTGTGTGCATATTTTCCTCTTTGTCTCTCTATATAAGTACAATGATTTCTGTAGTATAAAGCTTACTTTTCTAATTCTTCAGGATCAAACTTCCACCAAGTATCTGGCTCGTGGAACTCCACTCTGTACCCCTTTTCCAGAGCCTGCAGCAAGCAAAGAAAAATGTGTGATATGTGTATCATTAGTACATAAAATGTAACAGCAAGTTTATAGACCAGTATAATAAACAGATGTAGTTAACTCTGTAGTGGTAGCATGTAGAATTTGACCTGCCCCCAACCTGCCTTAGCATTCATTCCAAGCTAAGTAGATTAGATCAGATCGGTCTTTAATCTGGTCTGTACTATTTGCTGTATCAATTACTGAGCTTATCAGTAAGCATTCTCTCTTAAGAAACTTGAGTAAGGAAAAATCTTCCTGGACAAAACAGACCAACATATCAGATAGGAAAGTAAGTTTGAAAAGTTGTAACAGATGATACAATCACACACCAAAACCTACCACTTCCACATATGGCTTCATTTCCCAGGCTTGAGTATTAGTGTTGTCTATTATAACTGGAGATTTTCCCTGCTCCATTGCTTGCTTTGCTGCAATGAAAAATAGTGCAATTTAATAAATAACTATGTAACTAAATCAAAATGGTAAATGTAAATCACCTGTTCAAGATGTGCTTTGCACTAATCTGGTCTGACAGAAACACACTATTTAAAGAAAAGGAATAAAAGCACTGAAAGGTAGAGACAGGAACAGAAGAATTACAAGCAAGAAAGTAGGAAAAATGAAATGAAGGGCATAAAAAACAGGTGGTGGTGAACTGATACAAAGGGTGAACTGATACAATGGGAAATTCAGAAGTCAAGGCAACACAACAGAACTGCTCAAAATCTGTGGCTTGCTGAGTATACTGATCCTGGCCTGAAATCATATCCTGGCTCCAGCTTTACCAGTCCTGCTGGAGAACACATGGTGCATTCATAACTGAGACCAGGACTGCAGTTCTTCAACAAAATGCTAAGAAATAGATGATCTTTACAGAAAGACATTACATGTCAGAAAAATTTGAGATTGGTTAAAGTATAATAAATTACAACCATGCTGTCTCTGCTTGAATAATGTTAGAACTCACTGGCCAATTTCTAGCAAATCCAAAGAAAGCAGAGTCCTTAAAGCCCTGTATGAGTGACAATGATTTCACAATTCATGTCACAGTGGAAAATTAAGTCTTGTCTTTCCTAGTCTTTGTGCACTTGACCTTACAACCTTCACATTTAATGTGCACGAGTTTTAGTACCAAGGACATGTAATTCATGGTCTTTTAAACATTTAGGAATATAAAGTTTTGTTTTACCTAGAATAAACTGCTTTTTTTCCCCTAGTGGGTCTCACTTGTAATTACATAACTACTTTCCCCCCCTGCCTCCTCAGAGTTACTGCTTTATAGACCCAGTCTTTCCCCAAAATAGAGGATAAATTTAACAGAATCATTTTCTCAATGGTGAAGAAAGTATATACTTGCCTTCTCCATAATTCTAACACGATTATTATAAACCTCTAGCTAAATATGTTGTCATATGAATCTTAGCAAATCTATAAATAACTTATACAGATGATATAATCTATATGAAACTTTAATCTAGACCTACTCATCACACAAGTATCCCAACCATGAGGTTTACCATTCCCCTCCATCTAGTAATGGCAGGAGGTAAGAATCAAGTATAACTTCAACCCAAAGCCATTCTGGAAAATGTTTTGCCATGGGGTGTTCTATAGAATGTGGTACAGCTGTTCTTGTTCTTGCTATGAAAATCACTGAATAACTTAAGTATATACTGTTTTGGTTATTAAAACACTCTGTAACTATGAAATACAGAACTAGAGAGATCTTAAAGTCTAGTCAAAAAAAGCCAGAAGCCATAATTGGGTGAGAATTATTTGATCTTATAACTGTTAAGTGTAGAGCCCTCTCATCCATAAACCACTTCCTTATCAACTCTTCTGTTCCTTGGGCTCCTAGTGGGAACTCCATTCAAAGTATTTATTATTGATGCACTCCAATCTCAAAAGTGGTCTTTATAATTGATATTCTAATGACTGCTTTAAAAATTCCTTTGCTCTTTGTATCATGAATGTTGCATTAGCTGAGGAGAATTTTTTTTTTCCTTGGCCCTCTAGACAGGAAGGAAGCTTCTGCTTGAGATACTGCATCACAGAGAATAATCTGCATGGACAGGTGATAGAGTTGTTTGGTTTGTCCACTCCTTGAAGCAGACCAAACAGGTAAAGAGTCTTTTTAGAAAACTACCACAGAAAGTATCTCTCTGCTACCCTTTTCACCCCAGGAATCCACCTCCTCACCAACTAAACCCAACGTCTGTACACTGCTAGGTATTAACAAAGATGACTTATTAAAGCTGTTAATTTACAAAAGTCAAGTAAAATCATCCTCAGGATAATCCTTCCACAAATTTTGTATGAACCTCAGCTAGGAATACTCTGCTGTTGTCAGCATTAAAAGGATTTGATTCTACCATCAAAATACCAGCACCCAGTATTCCAACTCAGTAGGTCACTGCATAAAGAAGGGAGATGTTCTATTTTTAATTCTAAATCTTAAGTTCAAAATGTAATGTCTCTATACATGTTAATTTTAAATATATACTCATATATATACACACACACACACACACACCTCTTACAGTCATATATATATATATACACACACTCCTTTTTGTATAGACTATCACCACACATGCACATTATGCTATACTTCTATTTTCTAAATACAAGCATAATTAAATAGGATTCCTCTTATGCATTCAAACCTCTCCTCTGGTTCCAGTCATGGGCATCACCAAGGTGAGCAGCATTATATGTATATCCATCTTGTTGACGAAAGTAATCATCTGTGCTGAACACAATGCCTTCACGACTTTGACCAAGAAGAATACTGTTAAACAAAGGAAAATGCAAACATACTTGAATTTTTATTTTTCAGAGAGAAAAGAAAAAAAAAGAAACCAAAGAAAAAGAACATAGCAAAAATAAATTTAACTGAGCCCTATTTCTGAACTTCAGGCAAAATTCAAATAGGTTTATAAAACTACACTTGCATGTATTACCAATAATTCCAATCCAAATTAAAGCACTTTGGCCACGGCAACCCCATGCAGAGCTACAGGCTGGGGTCAGAGTGGCTGGAGAGCTCCCAAACAGAGAGGGACCTGGGAGTGCTGATTGACAGCCGCCTGAATATGAGCCAGCAGTGTGTCCAGGTGGCCAAGAGGGCCAATGGCATCCTGGCCTGCATCAAGAATAGTGTGGCCAGCAGGAGCAGGGAAGTCATTGTGCCCCTGTACTCTGCATTGGTTAGGCCACACCTTGAGTACTGTGTCCAGTTCTGGGCCCCTCAGTTTAAGAAGGACATTGAGACACTTCAACATGTCCAGAGAAGGGCAACAAGGCTGGGGAGAGGCCTTGAGCACAAGCCCTATGAGGAGAGGCTGAGGGAGCTGGGATTGTTTAGCCTGGAGAAGAGGAGGCTCAGGGGTGACCTCATTGCCCTCTACAACTACCTGAAAGGTGGTTGTAGCAAGGAAGGGGTTGGTCTCTTCTCCCAGGCAACCAGCACCAGAACAAGAGGACACAGTCTCAAGCTGCGCCAGGGGAGGTTTAGACTCGAGGTGAGGAGGAAGTTCTTCACCGAGCGAGTCATTCGTCATTGGAATGTGCTGCCCAGGGAGGTGGTGGAGTCACTGTCCCTGGAGGTGTTCAAGAGGGGATTGGACGTGGCACTTGGTGCCAGGGTCTAGTCATGAGGTCTGTGGTGATAGGTTGGACTCGATGATCCTCGAGGTCTCTACCAACCTTAGTTATACTGTGATACTGTGATATATGTCCCCTCTCTAATAGTTCTGTATTTGTTTTTTCTTCTCTTCCACCCCCAATGAGAGGTTTGTACTCTTCTAATATACAGTTATTTTGCAGTAAGTTCAAAGTATATTGTAATAGTTTAATACAGTCACTAACATTTTCCATATCCATTCTCATTTGGAATCATCTCTAGAAACCAAGCTGATCATGAGGAATCGGAATGCAGGTGAGAAATTAACTGGATTTAATCCTTTAAATCCTTTTTCAGCACCTTAAACTCTCACTACACCTTCTTCTGACCTTGCCCATGCTGCTTGCATGTGAGTATGGGTTGAACAGGAACAGCAAAAAAAGATGTTTACTGATGTTTACAGGAATCTCCCTATTTTCAGAGGAAAAAACCAAATAAAAGATTACAATAAACTTTCAAAGTTGTGCTACTAATGAAAGTCAGGGTTATGGAAGAGCACCTATATTCCTTCAAGATTCTATGCTTTTTCAGCTCTATTTTCTCCCCCAGTCCTGGCAACACAGTTTACTTGTGTCTATTTTCTCATTCCCTCTGGCACTCACTAGATCTACAAGCCACTGTAATTCACTACTCAGAAAAAAAACCCAATCCTTTCCACATCCTACTCCCCTCCCTGCCCTCATTTTGGTTTGTTTTGGGGTTTTTTGGGTGCTTGGTGAGGTTTTGTTCCGTTGTTTTTTTGTTTTCTTTTGGTTGTTTTGCTTGTGGGGTTTTTGTTTATGGAGGGGTTTTTGTGTGGTTTTGGTGGTTTAGTTTTTGTTGTGTTGGGGTTTTGGTTGGTTGGTTTATGTTTGGTTGGTTTGTGTTTGGTTTGACTTGGGTTTTTTTTGAGATTTTTACAATATTTTTCTGAAGCTTTAGCACCTAGTTAAGAAAAAGTAACAGAAGGTGATACATTTGAAGTGGCTAACCATTAGTGGAAACCTCTTGTGGCAGAGGAGTGGTAAGCTGCTGACTAGATTACCACGTATCACAGAACTGTAGTTTCATTCTAGAAGATAACAATGAGTTTAAGACAGTATTTTCCCATCATTCACACTTTAGTGCTAACAGGGTGACAGGAAAACCATATACTTGAGTATCTACTGCATGTATTACTTCAAATCAGGAGAAAAACTTACTGAATCACTTCATTTGATTAGAGTGTTTTGTCCAAGGCAATGACATTCCTTGATGGCTTCTAGACATACAGACCAATTTCAGCTGAATCTGACAGAATATCCTCAAAAAAACCCTTTTACTTTTATGGAGAGAAAACAAATTGGCAAACCAAAGCAAGACAAATTTGTAAACAAATGGATAAAATTCAGATGTTCAAATTAGCATCCATAAAGACAAATGAGAAAAGACAGTCACAGGAAATTTCACATTTATCCTGTCATTTAGGCATGACATTTTCAAGCAACATAGATATTTTACTGGCTAGAAGCTTATTTCATTTGTAGGACAGAATAAGTTGCATTACATTCTGCTTTTTGTAAGCTAAATAGAAAGATTATGGGAGAAAATGAAGGGTACTTTAGCAAACAATAAGACACTGGGGAAACCAAGGAGATTAAAAAAGGGAACTTGGACACAGTTGCAATGTTCACCATTAACATTCTAGTCTATATTGTAATGTTTTCTATTACTGACAGTATCATTATAAATTACAGAAGTTAATGGAATGGATGATGTAGGAATACTACAAAAATTCATTAAGTTTTGTCTAGAATTCTGTATTTGCATTGTCATGAAATGCCACAGTGAAATCTTCTAAAAGCATCACAGCTGACTGCTGGCTTTAACTAAAATACATCCTAAATATACATACCAGGAACACCAATTAACACCTGTGAGCCAGAGTAATTAATTACAGCAAAGCTACTGTCAAATCAAATCCACACCAATCCAGAAGTTCTTGGAAATTTGGGTTTAAAGAAAATCATTGGAAAGCCGAGATATACCATACAAGTCTGATATATAGAATAAATGTGATTACAAAACTTCCTTGACTATTTTTGGTTTCTACATTATAATTGAATTTGAAAATAAGAAACATAGACAGTGCCACAGAGCATTTATAGCCCATTGCAATTGTCAAGTAATATGATCAAAGCAGCAAGAAGGAATATACAGCTTCTATGCACTTTCTCCCTTTCCAGAGCATTAAGGTTACCTCAGGACAAACAGCAATGCTATTTCAGAAAGCACCCAAAGTATAGCCACTTTTTTTGGACGTTATTCAATAATGACTGCTGGTACAGTTGATGTCTTTTAATAGGAAAGGAATAGGTTCAGGAAAGCACACATTGTACACCACACACAACAGCATTATATTTTTTTTCATATCCATTCCTCTCTTGAATGAAATATTGATCAGGAATTTCTATTCATTAAGTTATTTGGCCATGAATTCACATATGGCCCAACTTTCAAACTTACTTGTATGCTACATTTGACAGTTAGTAATGCTAGAAAAACTGGGTACATCTTCCAGACTCATTTTTTTTGTGCTGAATGTACACACACACTTTAAAATCTAAGAAACATTTGCTTTAATAAAATCTATAGCAAACAATAACTGTGATTCTTCTAACAGCTAAGTAGACAGACACATTCTCTACAGCTCCCAGGAGTTTGGCCATCTGGTTTCTGTAGGAATATATATGAACATATGAGTCAACACTAATGGGGCATTAATTTTTATTTCTAGGAACTGTTTGCTAAGTGTTCAACTTTTTTTTGCTGTACCTCCCAAACATCATTAGTAGCAATAAAGAAAAACAATGGCAAGGGTTGGGGAATCCTGCAAACTCATCAACAAAGTTTATCCTTGAAATATTTTGTTATTATTCCTTAAAATTCAGAATACACCACAATTCATTTATGAACCGTAATATAACTGATAGAGCAGACTTAATATAGTAAACTGTTTGCAGGAAAAATCCTATAACCACAGAATTTGGGCTGGCACAGTAATTCCCAAAGAGGTCAGAGTACCAGAACCCTTAGACTATACACAACACACAGAGAAAGGAATGGGTTTATGAACTAACACTTCAACAGCAATGATTGTAGCCTGTTTCTAAATTATACCATATAACATTTCAAAAGCCTGATAATGATCTCTTTCAGAATTCATATCATTAAAATGGTAACATTTAAAATACAAACATACTTGTTCATGTCATATGGAACAATTCACATCCTTCTAATATATACTTGGAAAGAAAATTTATCCCAGGCTCATGAACTAGGAAACAGAAACAACAAAAAGGACACCTATGTGCACAAAAAGCATTATCACTCTCTAAAACCACAAGATGATACCCCTCTTCTGAGATGAAGAAAGAAAAAAGAAACATTTTCCTAACAAGAGTCAAATTACAAAGCAGTCAGCATCAATATGGGGATGTCTCAAGTTAGTAGAATAGAATCGAACAGAACCGAACAGAATAGAATAGAACAGAACCGAACAGAACCGAACAGAATAGAACAGAACCGAACAGAACCGAACAGAATAGAACAGAATAGAACCAAACCAGGTTGGAAGAGACCTTCAAGATCATTGCGTCCAACCCATCAACCAACCCACCTAATCAATTAAACCATGGCACCAAGCACCCCATCAAGTCTCCTCCTAAACACCTCCAATGATGGTGACTCCACCACCTCCCTGGGCAGTCCATTCCAATGGGCAATCACTCTCTCTGTATAGAACTTCTTCCTAACCTCCAGCCTAAACCTCCCCTGGTGCAGCCTGAGACTGTGTCCTCTTGTTCTGGTGCTGCCTACCTGGGAGAAGAGACCAACCTCTGCCTGTCTACAACCACCCTTCAGGTAATTGTAGAGAGTAATAAGGTCACCCCTGAGCCTCCTCTTCTCCAGGCTAAGCAACCCCAGCTCCCTCAGTCTCTCCTCACAGGGCTTGGGTTCCAAACCCCTCACCAACTTTGTTGCCTTTAAACCAACTGCTGTGATGCAGCGTTTTCACCCTAAATCTTCCCTGCAATTGAACACCCACCTTTAAACACAGTAGGACAATGAAATTAAAGCAGACATAAAAATCAAAGCTGGTTGCCTACTTTTTCCAGACATGCTATCTGATCTAATAGAAGAAACTAGCTCGACATACAAAACATCTTGAAACCAAAATGCTTGTTTTAACTAGTCAGCAAGGCAGTACACGTTTTTCCCAGCACGTGTGCACACACACATACATATCCTGCCATAATTTTTCTTCAAAACTAAAATAGTCCCCCAATCTGCATCCTGATTAGCCTACTTTGACAGAAGATTTTATAATAAAGATGATCTCACAGAATGTCATAATTTACCTGTTGAAAATTGCCAACGTACCACAAATTCTATGTAATTCTATGTAAAATTAGGAAAAAAATAGAGAATAACTAAATATAATTTAAAAATCTGTAGTATTACTAAGCTATGTGGATGCTACTTTGAAAGCACTACTTATAACACTGTTTAAAGAAATACATAATTAGAAACAACAGCCCAAAATTGTTTCTACATTCAGCTATAAATACTAACTCTAACTCTTTGTTTCAGAAAACAGAGCTCTCCAGAAGAATGGCTCCAGGCAAAGGCACCTGTCTTTATCTATTCCTTACAATAGTTTTAACTAAAAATTTACTTCTTAAATGACACCTATATTTGTTCTTTCTTCCCCATTATGCTCCATTTTTATTCAAATTCATGTTCAGATATTTAGGGAGGAATGGAAAACTGTAATTGCTGCCAGGTTCAGCAGCAAAATAAGCTAAAAAATCCAAGTCTGTTTTCTTGTAACTTCTTCCAGTATTGTATTCTCACCTACTTCTAATTGCAACAGACTTCTGTAACTTGGACTACAATTGACAAATTGTATATATAATTGACAAATTGTTACATAAATTGTTATATAAAGTTAATATATAAAGGTAAATTGTTCTATAAAGTTTCTATCTAAATGGTCAACTACTTCCAAAACCAAGGAAGAAATGCAGCATTTTTAACGTGTTTTGTTATTCCAAGCTTTTCTGTGAGAAGCTCTGGATTGAGGAAGAGAAATCTGGTGAAGTGCATCCATTTTTTTCCTGTAAAATTAGAGTGTCATTTGTTGAAAGACTTTAAGAAGTCCTATGCACAGAAAGAAATAGTGAAAAGTACTCCTTTTTGTACAAAGCAAAGAAAATGCAGATTCTCACTGCAGTAAACGCACCCCTGAAGACAGCGTTCTGGCAATGATAGGAAGCTGATTCATTACGAAAAGTGCAGGGTAAGGACAGATTTCTCCAAGCACAATTATAAGAACAGCAAGAGAAGGAACAAAATCTGCCTAAAATAGGAACGTCATGGGAAGCATAGTGCTATGAAGACTGGAACAAGCAACTTGGTACTGGCAAGCACAGCTAGGAAATAGGGATAAGGCAAAGAATGGAGCACAAGGAACAAACTGGTACAGTGAAGCTGGGAATGAGATACTACCACTGTCTGAAGCAGGTATGAGAAGAATATGGGAAGAAAAGGGGTGGAGAAGGAATTCAGAAATCAGCTTTGAATTTAGAAGCTGACATGGAGCTAATAAGCACAGAGCAAAAGTCATGATTTTCTCCTAGGGACAAAACCCTAGGAGTAGATAGACAAAGAGACAGGAACTCAAATGAGTGTCAGGAAACTGGGAATGTCTAGGTCAGGTGAACATGGGAAACAAACTGAGGAGATGAGAAGACCTCCCTAATGACTGGGAAACTATTAATGCTATGCTTGTATTTAAGGAAACTAAAGACAAAGGCCCAAGGATCTAAAGGCTGCTAAACCTCAACTAACCTCAGTTTTGCGAAGACAATGGAGTGCACCCCCTCAGAATCTATTTCCAAATGTGAAAAAAACAAAGATCATCAGGAAGAGATAATGCTGTTTTTTCAACAGCCAAATCATTCTTTACTGACCAGAATTCAGTCTCTGATTAAGTAACTGCCTTTGTGGATGAGGACAGAATGATCCATGTAGCACAGTCTGGAATTATCAAGGTTTCCAACATCATCTCCTAGTCACTAACAAGCTGAGTACAGCAAGAGATGATAGTGGGATCAATTTTTTCACTATCTTCATTGTTAGCCTGGATGATGAGGCAGGGAACTTGCAGATTACACCAAATTAGTAGCAATTTGCCACACAGTGAGCAGCAGGCTTCTTTCTAGAAGGCCACTGACAAACTTGAGCACCGGGCTGAGCAAAATACCATTCAGTTCAACAAGGTAAAGAGCAAACCTCTGCAACTGGTGAAAATGAAACCTAAACATCAGTACAGGCAAAGCAACCAGTTGAGCAGCCTTGGTGAAAAGGATCCGAGGATTACAGCGGACATCAAACTGAAGAGGAGTGAATAGTGTACTCTCATCAAAAGAGAAAACATGGCCAGTAGATCAATGGTAGGGTATCATTCCCACTACACCTAGCTCTTGTGCAGTCAGTTCTGAAATACTGTGTCCAGTTTAGAGCTTCCCAATTTAAAAGACATGCTGAAAATCATGAAAGGTATGAACAGACGGCTAGCAGATGGCTTACGGCATACAACCTATGAGGAGAGGTTAAGAGCAGTTAGGCTAGATTATTCTGGCAAGGAAGACAGTGAAAGGCCACCTGATATCAGCCTGCTACAGGAAATCCAACCCCTTATCTGAAGGCAAGATGCAAAGATCATGAGCCAGATTCTACCAAGTAACAGTACATGCTGCAACACAGGAGATCACATGTAAACTACGGCTTGGGAACTTCAGTTTGGAGATTAGAAAGAACTTCCTTACTAGGAGGGTAGTACTGCACCAGAAGAGTTTGGAGAGATGATGTTAGCTCTATAGTTGCAGGTTTTTCAAGATTGTGCTAGACAAACACACAGCTGATCTGATCCAGCAACAGTGACAGACCTGCTCCAAACAGAACAATGGCCTAATTGACCTCCACAAGCCTCTTCCAAAAAACATGCCTTCAGTTCCAAGCAGTGGACTTCAGTGGATGATTCAGGACAGATATGGATCAAGTTTTAGAGCTGAAGGAGATCTTTCTGTCCTTACAAGCCCTTACTTTGCACAATACACAGACAAATTCATGATTCCTGGGTCTCAGTATTGCTCTGCTGTAATTTCATACTTGGGAAACTCACTTCCATGATGCTTCTCATTCTCTTTTAGTGCTGATGCACACAGATGATGTGAATTTTCTGCTTTTCCTTCAGTCCTTTTGTTAGCCCAAGTGGTAGACGTTTTGTCTGCTGAAGATGTGAAGCCTGCAAAGATACTTGTGGGTACTAATATTGTATCAGAAGACCGCAGTTGCTGTCCTAGTCTACACTTCAGAATTCTATAATACCACACAGAAAAACACATTTATTAAGTCTTATTCATCATAAAGTCAAATAACACACATTTTCTCCACAGGTAGCCAAATATTGGGATTTCCTCCCTCCCAGGTACCTAACACCCTCAGACACAATTTCATAAGGAATTAACAACTGCAGCCAAGCACTGAATGTATGAAACTTCATGTAACTGAATACAGTGAAAAACAAGTTCCACACAGTTCAAATTCTGCACCCAAATTTCGTGACTATTCTTGACCTTGATATCACAGCACCCACACTCCCATCTGTTACATAAAATTAATAACTGATCTTACCAGCAAGAGATGAAAAAAGCAAGACTATGTGCTCATAAAAATTGAAGATATTTAGAATGTTTCAAATAATATGAATAATGTATTTACAGAGACACTTCAGCAAACCATGGAACCATCAATATGGGAACCAAAACATTCAATACAGTCACATTACATATTATCCAGCTCTTGCACTGAGGCAGAATCTTTTCCACAGGGTTATTTAAACAAACAAATCTATGTGGCTTATATATATTAAAGGAGTTTTTGCAGTAACACTTATGCAGGCACATGTAGTTTTAAAAATGTAAGTCTGCAAAACAGAGTTGTCAGTAACTAGCAAACATTATAGCTAAATTATACTAATGCCTAAGGTAGAAATTTCTAATAGGCATTTTTCTATGATATGGAGATCACAGTCTCCTAAATATCAGGAAAGAAAAAATACCCAGCCAACCAACCCATCAAGGCCACTTCTTATATGAAAAGCAAGGAAGAACATACCACTATCTATTTCATAGCACTTAGCATATAATGGAAGATAAACACATTCCATTTGTGATGTACAGTTTCTGGATGAAGCTCAAACAATACTGACACAGTAACTTCTGGGTTGTTTGGGTTTTGCATGCCAGAGAAACCTATTTTCCCTTAATACAGGTAATGTCTGTGCTCTATGACAACTTATGTGCTTTATAAACTACATCAACAAAAGTGAAAGTCTGAGTTGAAGATGGCACCTGCTTTTAACCCTGTCAGGCTTACACTTTTAAGGGCAAGTAACTTTCATGTGTTGCAAACAGAGAAGAGCACAGACTATAGTATGAAAAACAGGGAATGAGATTATGTTCAGTATTTTCAAAGTGTTAAAATTTTTCTAATGCTCTTTGAAGATTTCTGCATGGGAATAAAAAAGTACTTCTGGTTCAGTCAAATTAATGTCAGATTTAAGTTTTTTTTTTTCCACATGAAGAAATTTAAGAGTAAAAGAAAAGGTAGAATAACACATACTAGAACAGCTGAAAGTTTCTGAATAAAAGATTATGCAATTTAGTGGATACAGGACTTTTAAAAATTAATACAAAACAGGTCCTGTTCATCACAACTCTAAAAGAAGCCGGGGTGGGGGGGGGGGGAAGGCTTGTCAAGCTTTAAGTCTTTACTTACCGAGAAAGCGTTGACTTCCCTGAACCAGGTAGGCCTCTTAAGATTAGAAGCAATTTCTGTGAACAACTTAATTTTTCTTCAGGTAATTGCAAGGAAGAGCTGTGGCAAGCTTTAGGATCCTTCCAATACTCTTTGGTTTCACAGAAACCACTATTTTGAAGTCCCTTCTGGTCATTATTTCCATTTCTGAAGACCTGAGAAGTATGGGTATCAACATGACCAGCACAGTTGGCACTTTGTTCAAGTAACGGACTTTGACTGTTGATACCAGTATTTCCATGGTAACCATGATAATTTTTGTAAGAAAGTTCACCATTCTGTGAAGGGAGAGCATTTGCTTTTTGTAGTGGGGAATTAAGTATCTGAAGATTTGATTGATGGTTGAATCCAGGAGGAAGAGGGCCCTGAGGCACTATGAAAGACTGCATTGACTGCCAAGCAGGTCTGAATTCAGGCACTGAGTAATTCCAATATTTAGAGTCTTCTTGTCCATTACAAGTATTTTCAGTTTTCCAGTCACTTGTTTCCATGACAAACTGCTGCTCATTGCTTGTTTTCTGACTGTTCTCTTCCCCCCCCAAGTACTGTCCATTCTCATACAGTGGTTGTGAGCTGCCCAACAATACACATTGATAATCCTCTTGCAAGGTCTGACTATAATTAGATGGTGAATATAGTTCCTGAGAAGTTTCAGTTTCTTTCTCCTGAAAATTAGAAGCTAAATTTTCATTTTCCAGCTGGTGAATTTCTTTATAGAACTGGTCCAGCTCATCATCCATTTTTGGTACAGCAGAAGAAATAGACTGCATCTTCTTTGCCTCCTTTCTTTTAGCACTGTTTTCATGCGATGCATTCTGGTCTCCCTCACTGCTTCTACATTCATTGGAAGGGCCAGATGTGTTCTGTTTGTTACTTTCAGCAGGCTTGTAAATTGGTCCAATAAAGTCCTTGCTTGTAAAAAATTCAGCTGATGCATTTCTATTTACTGAGAACAACGCACTGTAGTTTTTAATATTATCTCCATCAACAGGATCTGTAATAAAAGAGTCTTTTGTTTCTTCAAATTTAGTGTCACTTATTGATGCAAATGGTGGATTTACATTCTGCACAGTTTCTGAATCAACCAGCTGAGTAAGCACTAGATTATTTTCAGGAAGCACTTCATTCAGTGTTCCCAAGACACCAGCAAGTGTTTTCTCCTGTTTCTGCATTGCATGTTGCCCTTGGTTATCTGATGCATATGATGGTATCAAATTATTTGATGTTCTCCCAGCATCCACTTCCTCCTCAATACCTTGGTTATCATCATCAGAGTGTTTCTCATAAGCTCCTTCCATTGACTTCATTTTTTTAGAACATGGTTCAATTGTGATTTCACTTTCACACTCCAAGAGTCTTACGCTGTTTTCAGCATGAAGCATCTTAGGAAAAAAATTAATACATTATCAGCATGCACATTTTCAAAGTAAGGTATAAAAAAGCAGAAATTTTGCAGGCCTGTGATATGCATTCTCAGACCCTCTGCAGTCACAGTAAAAATACACCCACAACCAGAAAAGCAGACATCAACTACCAGAAGTAGTGTTTAAATGAAAGTGCCACATTAATGCACATCTTTAGCAAAGAACTACTTTAGTGCTCTACCAGCCCGTCTGTCACATTTGATGATATGCCATAAATAATTTACAAATCATGCTTTTAAAATGTGAATACTAAAAAAAAATTAATTACATCAACAACCTCTGTTCTCTACTGGCCTATATTAATCTGCCAAGTGTTACAGATCTCTTTAACAAGATAAACATGCCAATTTCCAATGCACAAACCAATGCATTGTATCACTTGCAACAGTACCAACAAAAATGCAAATACTTCAACAATGAGGGTGACTTTCTGTGACACTAAATGAACTCAACCAATTTATTTAACACCAATGAGACAGATGCTAGATGGCATTTACAATTTGGTACTAGCTGAACAAGACTGAAAATTAAACTTGCAATCTGTTATTACATTTCTGGTTTCATAACAACCAAAGACCTTTGTTAGGGACCAAGATGACTTGGTTGCATGCTTTCTAAAAATAAACACACAAAAAAAATCCTGCCCTAAACAGACTGCATTATAAGAATGAGCCAGTAAGTTCCAGAAAATTTCAGAGAGGCAAGAGCAATTTAAAACAAAGCAAAACAGTAGTGGCCATTGCAACATGCTGTCATGTCATTATCCATCTAACCACTAGTTAGAATTACTTGGATTTCTCATTGTATTCCAGAGGTCTAGATAGAAAGCAGTAAAACCCAGTAATTATAAAGCAATTGCCAAGTAGTTTGTTCAGCAAATCCCCTCCCCCCTAAACAAATGCTGTACCAAACATGAAAGAAAATATTTTCCCTACTAGAAGGTTTAATCTACTGCTTCCTGTGACTATTTCAACTTTCCAGGAGCAAGTATTTATAAAATGTCACTTCATTTGTGATGAGAAATTAAGTTCTTATCTGAAAAGGGTTCTGTAGGAAGTATTACAGGAAGATTTGTTAAGTAACATTTACCATCCAGCATTCACTTGCAAAATTGCAAGAAAAAGTGTTACTCTGGGTATTTTCTAACTGACTATCCAAAGGATAGTCTCAAAATATTTAAATCAAGGTGATTCTACTGTTTGCATTGGAGTTTACCACTAAAGGCAGTACTAACATCAGTAGGGGAAGAAACAGAGGCATGCAACTAAACCTTTTCCTCACAGCTAGTGGAACGACACTGCAGTACTACAGTCTTTCAAGACATACATGTTTTACATATACCTCCATCTTTCCATTTCTTTTTATGTAAATTAGAACATGACTACAACTTGATATGAACAGTTGGCTTTATCACTGATCTATCAAAAAGCCTTACTTCCACCTTCACTTAAAAACAGGGTTGGAAAAAAAAATAGTTGCTTTATTAGCTTTTATGTCCTCATGTGTGTTTCAGGATGCTATTTAAGCAGAGCCCACGCTCTGGTGTGAAATGAAAACAGCAAGCAGGCAAACACTTGCTGTACAGTATCTCTAATGAGAGAGGATGCTGTCCAATAAGACTTTCTCTGACTATATTCTGAGACAGTGAAGCTGCACGTGAAACCATCTCCACCTGCATTCTTGGGGAGGACAGAGCAAGTATGTACTGAGAGAGTGCAACCTATGCAACCTTGGCTCTCGAATGGCATAGGCATAGGTCTGTCGTATTTTTGGAAGGAACTGGCTGTAAGCATTGAACCTCAGCTGGCATACGTGATTCATCAGCCTGGCACTTGCAACACTAAGTTACCACTTTAACTAACCTTCCAAACACACAGAAGACTCTATCAAGTAACACAAGGCCTTAAGCTTAATCTGTACAGTAAGTTTCAAAATGGAAAAAGAACACTTATGTGGTAGAAGTTACTGATGGGAAGAATTGATAAAGCTTTGCTTGCTTGACCATGTCTTTCTGGGTACGGAGGTGACAAAGCGTGTAGGCCAGCATCCCTCTCACTGAGACAGGCCGCCCCTCAGAGCCAGGGGAAGCAGGCGCTACCCCGTACCTGGCTGGCGGTGGAGCCGCCTCTGAGAGCGGGGTGACTGAGGCGACCGCGCGGCTGCTGAAAGTCGCCTGCCCCAACTCTCCGTGTGTCAGCTGCTCCCTCCCTCCCTCCTCATGCCCCAGTGTAAGGCACCCCCCGGCTCCCCGCCTCACACACGCTTCCCTCAGCCCGGCGCCGATGTCCCACGCTGCTGTGCGCCAACACCACCAGCCCCACACAGCCCCGTTCCCCGCCCGCGGCGGCCTAAGGACTTGGACACGATCCCTTTTGCCACACGTCGGCGGCAGCGACGGAGGAAACACCTTGCCTGCCCGGCACCGCCTTACATAATTTGCAGCTACATGCGGTGAGAAGACCAACCTCAAAACAGAGGCGCCCACCCGTCCTCCTCCGCCGCCGCCGCGGGGAGAAGCGGACTTCTGACAGGCGGGGTAGGGGGGAGGGGAGCGCTGGTAACCTCGCTCTCAAAATGGCACCACCGCCCTTTGCTCTTTGACTCCGTAATCCCCGGCCCTTATGGGACGGGTAGTTCCGTCTTGCCGAGCGCTGGACTACAACTCCCAGCATCCTTCGCGGTGCTGTGCCGTGCGGTTAGCGCGCGGGAAGAAAATGCCACGCGTAGGCTGGCAGCAGGCGTCCGGGCGTGGGGAAGCTGGGCTATGAATGGTGGTGGGCACTTGCCTGGCGGGAGCGGCTTCTCTTTGCGCACTTCATTTCCCCTTCCACGGTGTAAATGATCTAGGCACGGGGAGGGGATTTTCCGCAGTTTTAAACTCCTGTGGAGGTTCTTCTCTCAGCCTGTGTTTGTGAAGGCAGAGCTGCCCCGTGGTTTCCCAGCTTTGCGGTCTATAACACGGTAAAATCGGCATGCTTCTTTTTGTATATTAATATTAAAACATCTGGTGTTTTATGAAAGAAAAAGCAAGCTACTGAAAACACAGAGCGGAAGCCTTACTAGCCAGCTGCCAGCAGTCTGATTGGCATTGCCTCTGGACTTCCACTCCCTTGCTCAGGCCGGTTGGTGGACCCGCAGCCCATTAGGTCTGCCTTCCTAAAACTATCTTGTGGTTGTTTTCTTTTAAATAATTAAATCAATTTTGAAGGTGTATACTACCCAGGCATTAGACCTGTCCAGATTAATTTGAATGAAGCAATATGTTTTGGACTGTAACCTTAAGGGGGAACTTTAATTGTAACAGATCACATATACCCATGTACTAGATTAATTGTGACCACTGTGTTAAGTGGTATTCTGATTTTTGTGGAAGAACAACAAAGATTTTAGTAAGATTATGAAGTGATGAAGATTGTTCCTAATGTAAAAGCTGCCCCAACTTCCTAGATATGTAACCTGAGCTTGAAACTGCAGCATAACTAGAGTATATTTTTTCCATGATGTGATTTAAAAAAACCCCTGTATTCTGCAAAGCAAACCACGTTTTTTCCTAAGAAACAGTCTTTATAATATCGATTCCCCAATTTCTGGAGCACTTTCCCTAGGAGTGCACACAACAGCTCCTGCCAAGTGCTGTGCCCATACTAAATACCAGCAACACCGATGCTTTTAGATAACCCAAATAAACCATTAATATTTTAGAGTTCATGTAATTCATTAAAATCTCTGAAATTAGTATATTTGCTGTAAATGGTAAAAATAAATAGTGATTATTAAACCATGCCAGATTTTCCTGCAATTACCCTTGTAACCTCAACATGGTCTCCTATGTCCCAGATGGCAAGTCTTGTTTTCTTAGGTATGTCTTTGGTAGCATTTTAGTTTAGATTAGAAGTGAACTTTTGAAGTGAATTTCTTGATTGTTCACATTTGCCATGCTCTGCTAAGATCAATGCTCCTCCAGTTTAAAAGCTACTGAGATATGTATTGCATGCCAAAATCTTATCAGGAAATAGTCTTCTGTACTGATTTGCACTTAATGGTGCTGTAGAAGTCAGGTGGGCATTTGCCTGCATCACAACCACATACAAGGAACTGGTGTGCAGTTTCTACTGAGGAATGAGGATGGCATAACCTTATCATTCTGTCTCAGACTGGAAAAGCAGTGTGTGAATTCTGGAAGACAGTAGCAGTTCTGTGTTTAGACATGGCCTTGTATCTTTGGGGCCTGCATTTTCAGACATATTTTGAACCCTCAAAGAGAAAACTTAGTTCTTTTGAAGAAAAATTCAGAAGAAACTGCTGATTTCTGCTATAAGGAGTTCTTTCAGGAAGGAAAATAGGAAACGTCATAAGTAACTGGCCTTTGCTACCAAGAAAAATGTAGAGACAGAAGATACACAAAGCAGAGTATTATTTCAGGTTGGTGGGATATTTCTAACCCAAGTATTTCTGGAAATACAAAACACTACCATTACATTATTCTTTTATTGGTTTAAAAATGACATTATATTAGATTAAATAATAAAGGTAGTCCTTAACTGTTGCAATAGTAATATTTTAATATTAAAAATACTTTGCAACCAAGATTCTTGACTTTTTTGAGCTTTCCTAATTGTAATAGTATTGATTCTGTAATCCTAAGGACAAATATAGCAGACAGGGACTGGTATCGCCCCTTTCAGTAGCATTCAGCTGTTTGATCAGTTTAACTATGTCATCTCTCCCTAATGGTTACCAGCTAACATGACCCTACCTGCCATGTTGCTCTACTCTTTCTATTCACTGTGACTGCTGGTCTCTTCCTGGCCTTTGCTGTTCCTTTCTAATATCTTGCTTCTTGCATGGTTGCCATTATTGCTTGACAATCCATAGTTCCTTATCACTTACTGCAAATGTCATGTTTTTTCCTCCTTCTCTCCCTTTCCATTTGATTCAGGGTGTTTTCTCCCTTCTGGTTCTTACCACTTTCCTCTTTCCTGAAAAAGTCTAATGTGCTGCCTTCATCTGCAAGTCTGTAACATAGCATCACTGTGGTATCTATTTACTGAGGGAAAGCTGCAGAAAAAATCTATTCAGTTTCTAAATTCTGAGATCGAGAGGCAGTATGCAGAGAATGTATGTAAATCAGATTTAGGTATGCTATAATGGCAGCAGGAAGAAGAACATTCTTCAGATTTCTCAAACTGCCATTTCCTATCTCATAAAGGGGGAAGCACTGTGTATTTTCAATAAAAAAACATTATTATTTCCTTCAAGGAACAATTTCCCTTAAATTTGCTTCTACAAGCATTTTAGATAAGTCTTTCCAAAAACTCAATGTGAAGAAGGTAGCTGGCCAGAATATTAAATGTTGGCAAAACAAGAAATGCTTGTGTTCTGCCTTTTAATAGAAAAGATCAGACAGAAATAAAGGAAGACAGAATTGTGACACTTAATCTGCAGTAACAAGGAAAATAATCAAGATAAAGTACCACTTGAAATTGGCTTTTGCAATTAAGGGTTAATACAAAATGATAGCTCAAGCATTTAGATCTTGTGCTTTGATCTCATCAGGCTTGACATAGCCAGAGTACGCTTTCTTCTTACAACACTGTTCTTCCACTGACACTTTAATAAGTGAGTTCAAGAGGACTAGTTATATAATTATATTTAATCATGCCTCTTTTTAAAGAATAATCACCTTGGGTCTTAGTTTGTCTTTCCACTCTGTACTTCACTAAATCTTGTTAGAAAAAGTGAGGTGTCAAGATGATTTAGGAAATACAGGAAATAGTCTTGCATAATTCTTTGAATATAAATAAACTATGTCTAAAGTAAAATGCTGTGAACATTGAGTTAGTTTACCCAAGGAACTAGGAATATTGTTTTCCAAATCATTTTCTGAGGTATAAAATGGACAAGAGGTGTCCTGCTACGTAAAGGTAAGATCAAAGTTTAAATGAGGAAAAAATCAATAACAGGTTCTCAAATTTAAACTTGAGAATTAACTTGGGAGTTCTATAATAGAGTTTTCATAAAGTCCTGGGTTTTTTACCAGAAATATCCCCGTTGGCCTGCTGGGTATAGGACATAAGAATATTTTTTGATACATATAATAGATTCTAGTAAGTGATATTTAAGCCAAAGAGAGACTAGTATTACTTTTTATTAGGATATAAGTAGTTGTTAATTTAAATACTAATTTTATTTCCAACCAGTATAGGACAAAGCCTTTTATGAATACCTCATTAATTTTGTTTTGGAAATTCTAGAAATCTACATTTAATGTTTTTTGGCTGAAATATGTATGATTTTGTTTGTTTGTTTGTTTGTTTTTTTTAAATAAAGCAGCTGTTCTGTAAGTTAGATCTCAAGCACTACAGCAAAACAAAGCTAAAAGAGCTGTAAAATTTAACCTTTGTTTTAAGCTTTAGAAAATATTGCAACTGCTGGCATACAGCAAAGCTGAGCTTATAGGTTGTCAAATACTAGGGGAAAGGAGACCAAGAAAACATGATTCTGAACAATTTATGTTTCAAAGTAGAGTATGGGGAATTTCTGGGAAGAGACTCAAGGTGAAGGTCTAGGCACTGCTTAGTCTCCAGGAATATTTAAATAGCAGCTCAAATTTACATTAAAATGGAGGAGACTGTATAATGCCTTCACTAGACAAATTCAATGGGACATTAAAATAAGTAGCTTTAAATAGAGGGCAGACAGTGGAATGATAAAAAGAAAAAATGTGGGTGGAAGGAAAAGAGCTTTGGATAGAGCAGCTGAAAAATACCCAGCATTTGACATGGCAGAATATGTTTAAGTATTTAATGCTTAATACAGTAATCATTGTTTAAGTGTGAGGAAGAGAGGTGATGAAATACTACGGAAGTTTAGTGCAACATGCTTAGTTATGGCAGTGGTCACTGTTTTGTAGATTACTTGTTCCTCTTAATTATGTAATTGTTACCTGAAATTACTTTTATTTGAATAGTTGAACAACTGGGATGCTTATCTTTCAGACACAACTTATAGTAAAAATTTCTTATATATTTTCCCCATTTTCTCATACTAACAGCATGGATTGAGAATATTGAGAATATGTACTTTCCTTCTCCCACCCTTGTATCCTATATCTCAATTAAGGATGGAAAGCATTTGAATCAATTAAAGGTAACTCAGAGGAGAAACTAATTTAATTCACTGATAAACTGTGCTAATCATCAGGGAAAGAAAGACTGCTGGTACAGACTCTCCAAATACTAATTCTCTACTGTTTTACCTGTCAGGAAGGCAATAGGGGAAGAAGGGGAAGAACTCTTTCCCCCCACCTCCAACTGCTGTGGCTTATTAGATGCTGGATGATAGAGGTTATATTCCTGTTAAGTTGTAGGCATACACTGCAAATAGCTGGAGTACTCAGCGATCAGCAGTAAGATTTTTCTCTGACCCTGAGCAGCAAAATGGCTGTTAAACCATGCTAGAATGAAAAACAAAACAAAACAACAGTCAAAAGCAACCAACAACAAAACAAGTCAGCTGCAAACTGTTATTAGATGCCTTAAAGGTTTGTGTATTAATACTCTAACTTATTCCTGTCACTCAGCAAGATGGCTAGCTAGACTTGTTTAGGGTGTAAAAGATGCACTGTCTGTTAGTGAAATGAAGCACCATCATTTCCTGACTGCAGTAAAGAAACAGATTCTGTTTCAGAATATTAACAACCTAAACGATGTTTTTCACTCCTGTGACTACCATTAAACGTTTTATGTTCTCTCTCCATAAATGTCTCCAATGGCACTGTCCTCTTTAGGATCCTGTCTGAAGAGGAAAGATCACAGTGAAAGATAAATCTATAGCTGACTTGAGACCGCACGTTTTGAGAGGGGGTAATAGTTTTTGTTTAATCAAAAGGTTTACTCCTTAATATGCCATTTAATCTTACTAATGTCCCACTGTAGCTGTTAACTGTTAAACGAACAGAGCAGGTGAGTAGGTGGAGTGAAAAGCTTCCTCCAGTCCTCACCCTGAAAATAATATAATATCATCTCTAGTAATTTTTTTGGGGTGAAATATCATATAGTATCTGATGATTCTTGTCTTTTTATTAGAAAACAACCACAAGACAGATGCAGATAGGGGATTTTGGTAGAATCAGATTTGTTAGCCACTAAGATGAAAGTGATACTTATTAAACTTTAGAATTAATGTAGCACATGTATTAAAGCCAGTAGCTTCTGATAATCACTTTTTCAGCTGTTTGATTTTTGTTTAGAATGAGACATTGCTGGAAACAGAGACAGTAAGAGTCTAAAAATTCCAGTCATCTTAAGTCACTATTTCCATGTGGCTTCCTTGCAGATGTATGAGGTACTAAAATTAGTTGCGAAGTTAACTCATGTTGATAATGTCAGCCATTTAGTTGAAGAGCCAATGTTAATGAACTATTTCTTTTCTTTCTCTGAGGTAAATCACTACACCTGCAAGTTGAAGGTATGTAGAGCCACTACCTCTCCCTCCTACCTGGCAAAAAAGCCCTTTCATTGTGAAGGGCTCAGTATATAAATGACATGTATTTAATTTTAATTGTTTTTTTTGGTAAGTATGTTAGGTACAATTATTCAAGTGTCATAAAAGAAACAAATATAAAGGAAAAGTGGTTATACCTACTCTGGGGATAAAAAGGTATGCTTTTTACAAATCTCCTATAGTATAGAATTTAGGTAACTCTGGTTGGAAAAAAAAAAAAAAAAAGGCACTCTTTTGTAAACTTTCAATGTTTACTTTGCTGTTCTGCCTTGATTTTGCCCAAACCATTTATAAAAGGAAACAAAAGCTGCTTTGGGATTCAGGTAAGTGGGTTTGATTACTCTTGGGTAACTCATATTAGAAATGTACCTTGTCGTCTGCATTCAAAATAAAAAAACACCCCAAAGTCAACTGACTTCCCTTCAAATTCTTTTATGCTGGTCCTTCATCAGACTCTGGTGATGACTTTCTGGAGGGATTTGCTCAACAGTTACTCCTGAGTCTCCTAATGCTAATCAATATGTGGAGAAGTTGAGAAGACAATTCGCAACTTACTGCTTTCAAATGCAGGTGTAGCGCTGTGTAGTCCCCCCCTTCTTCCTTGCACGAGTTCACTCTCCTGCAATCTGACTTAGCTTGCTTGCCAGGACAGAGTTTTGTAATATGGTTAGAGCTAAAATACTTGGTTCTCCTGGGAATAAAGAAAAAAAAAGTTTTTTGCTCCCTCCAATCTATTCCTTCCCTTGTTCTCTAGGACTTTGTTGAGCACTTTTAACATTTTGCTGTAGTGAATCAGTAGAGCTTATTGAGGTATACATCACTGAGTGATTCTAGGACCCATTTTCCTTCCAACTTCTCTTCATCCCACAGTGGGATGCTGAGGTGATTTGAAAATCTATGTCACTGCTCACTTTCCAGGGAAAAGCCAGCAATGCTCTCCTCCAGAAATAGTTGGGTTTACTAATGTTGCTTCATACAACAATCTTTGATCTTCATCAGTGACTTGGAAAGGGGGTGAATACTGAATACTTGGATGGTATTAAACTCTTCTGGGTAATCAAATGCTGCACTGGTGGAAAGAACTCCAGAAGGCCTCACAAAATGGAGTAGGTGAAAAAGATGTAAAAAGACGGCAGATAGGCTTTGAAGTAGATCAACATGAGGTAAAGCATAGAGTTACCTGTCAGTCCTGGAAGTTTAAATTAATGAAATCTTGAAGTCACTGTTGTCAGCTCTCTGAAATCTTTGGCTCAAAATGAAGCAGCAACCAAAAAAAACCCACTAAACAGCAGAGATATGAGGCATTGTCAAGAAGAGTACTGAGCCTGAGACAAAAAACAGTTTGCTGCTCTGTGGGAAATCTTAGTGGCACAGAGTGGAGTTCTGGTCTCCAAGGAAGTAACAAACTCAAAGTATTGAGAAAGATAACTAAAATGATCAAAGGGAAGAGATTAGCAGTCTAACAAAGTAGGAACTGAAAGTGTTTGGGTTCTGATTGTGAGAAGACTGAGAGGCATATGATCAAATGCAGCAAATCAAGAAGGCCCTGTTTAGGGTGAATTTGGAAACAGGGTTCTTTACATAATGGGAAGTGGGCTTCTATAAACTGTTGCCTAAGTAGGCTAGAAAATGCAGTGTCAGCAGGTTCAAAAAGGGATTACACAAGCTGGTTGACACCAGATTCATAAATGGGTTCTAAAAGGAAGAGACAGGTGTGTACAAACCAGACATAGTATCCTTATTACAGCAACTGTAGGTGCTGGTAGTGTATGTTAAATAACAGAAAGTAGTACCTCCTTAACTTTTTTTTAAATACAGAGGAAAACTACAGCTCAAATTACACATTTGAGTTCCCTGCATTTGGGGAAAGTGCAGGGACCATCAAAATGCAAGGTATGGGTCTCAGTGAGGACTATGTCGTTGATGGTGGTACCACTACTGGTTATCACATAGTGCTAGATAGACTGTCAGTTTGACTCAGAAGGGTATTTTCATTGTTGACAAGATTCTGTGTATTGATAAGGTACAAGCTTGCCCTTGTCACTGTAGTCCGGTATTTTCACACAATGTTTTTACAAACAGAAAACTGGAGGAAGAATACTGCTGTGTAGGATGTTCTTTGACTGGGATGTTAATCACTGTTGCTTGAATGCCGGTATGAACGTGCGTTCCACGTAAAAGATCTGGTCTTTGAAGTTTTGAGGCACTTTCTCTGTATGTCATAAACAAAATACTTATTTTGTGCAAATATGTTACATATGTAACATACATTTATCCTTACTTTTACCTGCACTTTCAGGAGGTGGCAAATCTACTAAATCTACTTACAGTCAGTCACCAGTGCCCTGTGAGATGAGACATTGCCTGTGGGGGAGGGCTCGGCCTCTCCCTCGGGAACATGGCCAGCATGTGTTCAGACTTCACGGATTGTCTCAGGAGTGCATCGAAGAGGTCTAGGTATTTGTTACTCGCTCCTGTAGGCAGAGTTATCGTTCGTAAACACTTTGCAGATTATTTTTCGGAGGTAACTCCCAAGCAATACGTCTATCTGGGCCACCAAAGGAGTGTGTAAGGAGGGAATTTGAACGCGGCTTGCCGGTTATAGACTTCGCTGGCGTTCAGGAACGGCAGCTCCACGCTGCCTCCTGCCGCCTGAGGCACTCGGTCTGGCAGCGCCTCCTCCTCGCGACGCGGCCACACAACAGCCGCCACCAACCCGTGCTGGGCGGGAGCCGGCCCCGCGGGCCGCTTCTTACCTGCCACCCTCGGCGTGAACCGGCCGCGGAATAACGGCCGGGGCCGGCGGGGTGAAAGTTCGCGAGCGGGCCCGGCCGGCGGGAGCAGCGGTGTTGGACGGGCTCCCTCCTGAGGGCCGCGCACGCTACTGCGGCGGAGCTCCGGCAGCTGAGCACCCGCCACGTACCACGGCGCCTGTAGAGAGCACCGGGCTGCGGGTCTCCGTGTCGCCCCCGTGGTGAAACCGAGAGAGGATGGGAACGGGAGAAGTTAAGAATTACCTCAGAAATAACGATCTCTGAAATTTTAATGAGTCTCAGTGCAGGCGCAAAGTGAAGGGCAGAGCGTAACTTGGGGGAGGCTTCCGTTACACAGCACCTTGTTCTGCTTCTGGAAGCGTTCACCGCAGCGGGCGCCCGGACAGGCGCTGAAGGCGTTACGTGCTGCTGTAATCTGCTCCATTAGTAAAACGGAGAGAAATATTTGCATGCAAAGTATGCGAGCACTCTCGTTATGTTCAGGGACACACTTGGTTTTGTAATTTCAACAGTTTTGTGAATAAGTACTTTTCTGCTGATTTGTAATTATCCTGCCCTGCACACGTCCAAGTGCTCCGTAGGAAAAAGATGTATTCCTTAACCCCAGATTTTATTTATTGGTAAACTTGGATAGATGGCAGCGAGGGGATTGAGAGGAAATTGTTCAGCCATCATTAAAAAAAAGCCAAACACAAAAAACCAACAAACTTACATCCTTGACTGTAAGTGCAGTATCCTTCCCAATAATAAGTAATATCAACTTGTCAGACAAAGTATTCCTCTCTTTTCTGCACCTGGAGAGGTACTTTTGTTTTCAGGAAGAACGGAAAACCCTAATTCACCCAAGAGGAGTTTTGGAGTTTGAAAAGTGATTTTTATGTAATAGCTCTAGCAATTTAGCCTGGTAGGACTAATGTAGCCTGTAGAAGGTAAGGCTATTTAACTTCGTTTAAGACTTGAAAGCAAGCTGTTTACAAGGTGTTAGCAAGTTCAGCAAGTGGGAGGGAACTTAAAAGATTTAAAGTACTAGTTATAATATCATGGGTGACATACTATTTAAGTCTTTTACAAAGCCCTGAGTTTATTTCAGATCTGCTTAGTACAATTTATGTTTTTTAAAGTCATATTACTTGAAATGCTTTTGTCCATGTTGTGTCATTCATATATGTGGTATTTTATGTGCAGCATTAACAAATTACATCACTTTTTTTGTTTGCCTTTTCCTGTAAAGGTGTCCCTGAAACTTGCAACCACTGAAGCAAGCCTGAAGGGTTTAATGAACAGTTTCTGTTCCTTTTCCCTCTCTTTCTCCACAGTTAAGCAACTTTATTCCTTATTGGTTTACAACAATATTTTAGTAATTTGTGTTGTTTGGGGGAAATGTGTATTTCAGAGACGTGCGTAGCAGACATGAGCAGAACATCCACCGTGGTCCATGTGTCAAGTGACTACGCGGTCCTCTCTCGATCCGCGCCGTTTGCTCATTTGCCCCGCATGGTCTCTGGTTTTCTCTCAGGTGCTGTCGTTCAGGCGGGCAGGGCTGCTGAAGCGAGGTGTTTTGCCAGCCTGGACGTCGCGCGGCTGCGTTCCTACAACCAGTTCCTCGCTTTTGGCAAGGATTCGTTTGGTGCCGTGCCGCTACTGGTGGTCTTCCGACGGGGGCAGTTTCAGTTGCAGGTTTCTCCCGGCTGAGAAGCAAGGACTGGGCTGGGCCCCACGGGGCGAGCACGCGTGAGGAGGGGTCGCGACTTTGAACACCTCCCACCCACTTCATCGGCTGCCAGAGGTGCCCGGCGGCTCCCGCCGCGGCGGCGCAGAGGGCAGGGGTCGCGGGGCGGCCGGGGCGCCGGCCGCCGTTGCAACGAGCGCTGGCGGCGAGCCCTGCGGCTAGCAGCTTCGGCCGGTGCCCGCGCTGTGGCGGCCGCGAAGGCCGGCAGGGGGCGCTGCTGTCCCGCTCTGGTCCCGCTCTCTTCCACCGGCGGTTCCATTGGAGCAGCCGGAGACAAGTTGGCGCCATTTTGAAGCCGACAGGGGGACCGGGGCGAGCTGCGGAAGGGGAGGGGGTTAGAGGCGATTGGCTGCGGCTACGGCGGCAGCTCCTCTCCGAGCCCGGAGCAGCGGCAGCGCGGAGCGGACCCGCCTGGGACCAGCGAGGAGAGGAGGCTGCAGCGGGGTAAGGAGCTCGGTACCTTGGTCGCGGTTACCCCCACCCCGTCCCCGCTCCATTTTCCCTTCTCTATGGCGGGGGGGTGCCCGCTCGAACCAGCTCAGCGTCCAGCTCTCGAGGAGGAGGGGGAGCGGGGAAAGAGAACCTCTCGCGCCCCCCGGCGGAGCCCCCCCTTCCCATCCCCCTCGCCCCCTCGGTGGCTGCACCCCTCCCCCCTTTCCCGTGGCCGGCGTCACAAATTAAATTTGCCGCCCCCCCTCCCCCCCTTCGCGGGCGCGGCGGGGCCCCGCGAGAGGGTGACCTTGGCTGGGGTGCGCGCTGCCCCTCGCTGGGCGCGGGGGCCCGGGGTGCACCCCCTCCCCCCAGGTGGCCCCGCGGGCGGTGTCGCGCGCTCCGCGCCGGTGGCTCCTCGCGGAGGACGGGGAGGGGGGGGGAGGGACGGAGGCTGCCGGCCCGTTGTGGGGAGTGATCGCGGTTCCCTCGGGTGTCCCCTCCCTGCCCCTTGCAACCGGCCTGCCCGGGCTTGGCTAGGGGACCCTCCCCTCCTCGCCCGGTTCGGTCTCTCTTCTCAGCGCTTAGTAGCGATCCTCAGCTGGAAGGAGGTGGCGATCGCCGAGGACCTCGGTTTGGTGGGTCGCTACTTGTGCGAGCCCGTTTCTTTCATGCTGGCGTGGTTTTTTGTTGGGTTTTTTCGTTGTTTTTTTTTTTTTTCTTCTTCGTTTACCGTCCCCCCCTCCCCCCCTTTTCATTTTCCCTCCCACTTTGCATCAAGCTCGGTTAGAAAGCGCTCGGGAAGGAAGGGGGTGGTGGTGGTTACCGCCGCCCGGTAGGTTAAAAACTATGAATTTTACATCTGAATCGCCAGATGGAGAATGGTTAATTTATAGGTTATGCATTGTTTACGTTGAGAGGTTCTGGTCAGGAATCCGGGTCTGTAACTTCATCTTGCTGCAAATAAATCACTATCTGTTCTTCAAAACAAATCAACAATTAATGCCGGTGAACAATCCTGGAAAATTAAACTGCAGCGGACTAGCTTCTACAGAGCTGGATTTGGTCGTGCAAGCCTTATTCTGACTTTTATGCTTGCTTCTTACGTGGTTGCTTGCGGAGAGCTGTGATTATTTTGTTAGATGTTCTGCTTTGCCATTTAACACAAGTGCCGAAGTACTCTCGTGTTGGTCTTTGTTTTGTGATTGCTGAGTAGATGCTTTGGCTGTAACTGATTTCTTTTTGCCGGAGATGCAATGGGAGGAGTGTTGAAAAATTGAGTAGCTTTGTAATTGGAAATAGGTGTCAAATCGCATTTTGGGAAGGAGATAAGATGACGTGCATTCCTTAAGATTTCCCCCCCTTCCAAACTAGTGGAATTGTTTTGTTTCCAGTTAGTGGAAAATTTACTTGGTGTATGTATTATAAATTTGCTCTAAATATCATGTGTAGATGTGTGAAGTAATACCCCAAACCCATGTGAAACAGCTGAGACTCAGCTCAGACCACCCTAAAAGAAAACAGTGTGACAGGCAGTCAGGTAAGATAACGGAGGTGTGTATATCGTGCTCATCACTGGTGTTTGAAAGCGTGCACTACTGGAGAAAGTAGTTTGGTACTTGCATGACACCTTGTGTCTGTGAAGCAAGGCTGTGCCTTAGTACTGTGAGCTGGGGGTGCTTGTGTGTGTGTATATTATTTTTTAAATGCAGTTTTTATGCAATAATATTTGCTTATGTGTCTCTTGCATTCCTGTTGCTAGTCAGTATATAAGCTGGATAAACTATAGTTCAGTTTTTGATGGAACAGCTAATAGGCTTGGTTTTTTTCAGTTTGCTTTGTGTACCAGACAGATACTGGGTTTAGATTGCATCTAGCAAGTTTACTTACGGACTTCAATTGAGCAAGTCAGTGAAGTTGTACAGTCACTGCTAGCATTTGGAAAAGCATAGTAACGAAGTATGGGCATTATCCATTTTTATCTTGAGGCTGTTACTTTCTGTAACAAGGTCAAGAGATGGATCTTTTCAGATACCTTGTTCTCTAACAGGCTCTCTGGTTAATGCTCCCCCCCTCCTTTCTTTCTTCAGTGACACAGTTTATACTTTTTGTTACAGAAAAGTAAGGAGCTGTTTGTATAGGAGTCTTTAAGGGATTTTAATTTAAAGCTTTTGGAGTAAATGTATTTTTCTATAAATCTGAGTTTGGAAAAGTCTTCAGAGGTGATGAAGGCTACTTGTTGCACAAGTAGAGTTTTCATGGGAGCAATGGATAAGAAAATGTGAAGCTGAAATGGAGGAAAATATGGTACTACAACTCATTTTCCCCTACTAGTTTCATTCTAATATTCCCTTCCCCTATTATTACTTGGCTCAAATACATACCACCTTCCTTCTTGACATAGTCTCCCATGCACCCCTTCCTCTGCTCTAGTAAAGTAATTCTGGTGTGTGGTACTGACAAGTAGTAAGATAGTGTATTGTACTCCTTTTAACATGTTTCTAAAGTAATGGTGTTTTTACTCTTAATACAGAATATTAATACTGCAACCTGGAATGATCTTTGAGAGAATATTGCAGACCTTCAGTCAGTTTTGAAGGGTGTGTTAGTGTGTGATCCTTGGTGGTGAAGTGTGTTCATTTAGCAAATTTCTAGATCCTCTGGACTATTTGAACAGTGTTGACTGATTCTGGAAGGAATAGTATGCAGGCTTTCAAAGACTTGCAAAATATATGCTTAAAACAACATATCATTGTCCTCTGAGATCAAATACTATGCATATATGTAAATGACATACCTATTGCTCTTCCATTGGTGATATCGTCAGTTGAATGTAGTCTTGTAGAAAACTTGATTTTAAGTGTTTTATTTTTTTTCTGGTTAGTTCTGATGCTTAAGTAAAATATATCAGAAGTGCAGTGTATGAATAAAAAAAACCCACCTTTGTTATTCTAGCAAGTTAGTGTTTATTTCACAATAAGAATGCTATTAAATTCAATAATTACTGTAACACGTCTAACTGGAAACGATTCCATGAAATACAACTTAATACTTTAACTTAGTTTTTAAGAATCAAAATGTTAGCTCCTCTACTCTTTTAAAAGATTATTGCTCTCTGTCTCTGTATATACTGCTTTTCAATCTTTTATACAGTGTGAAGAGGTCCTAGAAGTAGAATCCGAGTATTAAGATCTGTGTTACTTTGTCCCCGTCTGTGGACTTTCACTCTTCCACATCCCGTCGCAAGCATTAGAAAGAGTCTGTATCATTCTGCTTGTGTTGTGGTGCAAGATTGTCATCTCTTATTTCAGCTCAAAACAACTTTGGTATTAATGTGCTTCAAGAAATAATCATTCTAAAATGCACCATACTTCATTGGGAACAGATGGGCATGTTTGTACTAATCATCTTGTGTCTGTCACCATTTGTATGGTGGTACCGTAACTGGGGAGCAAGACCCCATCTGGGGTTTTCCAATTTAGACCCTGTTCTTTAAAGGTCGACTCCAGTCAATAGTGTGTGTACTTTTTCTCTGACTTAATTAGAAATCCTCGTGGATGCTTCTGCTGCTAAAATGAGATGCTTCTCTGCCCCCTTTTTTTTAATGGACAAAAGACAAAAAGTTATCAGTCAAAAGTGTTACTGCCTTAATTGCTTCCACTGTATAGTCTACAACTACTTTTTGTAGCTCTTGTTTAGAGAACTGGATTCAGTTGAAATATAGTTGTTAACCACTTCAAGTAACTGTTGAGTGAGGTTTTCCACCTTTCGCCTAAGTCTGCCAGTTGGTTGTCCGCAACTTTTCAAAGCAGCTTCTGGTTCTCCCCGATACGTCCTCATGATATCCACATTGTAGCTCAGTTCAGTATCAAGAGTCAGGATTCTGAAAGTCTTAGAAAGGAGGGGAAAAAAACACAAACCAACAGCTACTTCGATTTTTATGTATCTATTTTAACAAGGAGAACATATAGCTCACAAGGTAGTCTTTAAAGAAAAATCTACATCGCAATGTTCTGTATATAATCTTTGAGCCACCTTGAGTTTGACTGTTCAACTTCTATTGGTGCTATTTTGTACTAGGATGTACAGTTTCAAAGAAGACAGTCAGATTTCTGGGAAATGTACACTGTTAGGTTACTGTTGTTAACAAAAAAAGTTGTCATGAGAGGTGAGCAGAAGATACTTTATGGAAACTTCTTATATCTGTTTACTTATCTATTTCTGCATCTACCAACTTAAAATTTGTAAGAGTTTACATGGGGAAAATGTAGAGATGTGCTAGGTGGTTTACTGTTGAGTTTGACAGCATCTCTAGTAATTTTGTTGTTTGGCAGTTCAGTATGGAGCACTGCGTGAAGTTCATTCCTGCATTTGGAAACAAAGTGTATGGAAGAAGCTGTAGCTTTTTATGACGTCACTTTTGGAAAGCTGTTGTGTGTAATGACGTTTACATTGTTGGTTTTTTTTTCCTCTGAGAGTATGAACTAGTTGGAATCAGGCAGCTGTCCAGACTTTTGGAAATTAAATAAAGAATGAATAAACCAAATGATAAACTTTTCAGAAGACTTGTGAGGGAGTTTTTCAGAGAAAGACCAAGTAGGAGATGCATTTGCCTCCCGATTGCCCAGTTTAGATTATGCAATCTGTAGTTCATAGAAGCATTTCTGCAGTGGAGGGAATTAACAGTTTTTAATACATGTGCAGTTTCAGAAATAAGTATTGTGTGCTCATTTTTGATGGGTATATCTGCATTTTCAGAACCTGAAAAATTTTATAGATGTTGACCAAGTTACAAATGTTGCCTGTAGTAAGCTCTGCATCATGGTGTTCATGCAGTGTTATGTATCAACACGTTTAGAGTAACACTTTATTTCATAATGGATCACTGGCCTCTTTATTTTCCATGTTACATGCAAAAATGCCTTTAAAAGAATATTGAAATTGCAATTTGTTTTCTAAACTATGGAAGTTTTAATTCATTTCTCTCCTTATAAGTATATGTTATGATAGTCCACTTGAGATAGATATAGATATATATATATATATGTTTAAATACTTTTTTTCAGCGTGCTGTGTTTAGGAATTACATGTATTTTCCCAAAAGCTGGGAAATATGAATTTAATTGACAGAGAACTGTGGGAAAGGAAAGAGTATCTAGTGATTTGAATGATTGAGTGTCACTTTGGAATACTGGAATTCTTTCTTTCTGTCAGTTCCTTGTGATCCCAGATAAATCTGTTTAAACTAAGCTTTCCACAAGAGCTTATAAGTAGTGTTTTGATTTCTTGAGAGACAGGCTCTATACACTGGTTTTTATTTTTTTTTCCCCTTTTTTCCCTGCATGGCTCAACAGTAGCTCTAGTTTCAGACATAGTGCTAGATAGCATAGTGTACTTCCAAAGCTTCTATAGCTGCAGGCAAAATGGGTGTATAGTTCTTAAATTTCAGTCTGTAATGCAAGTTATTAATCTACTAGTATGTGAAGAATATCCATTCGTATGGATAATTTTGTGCAAGTGTTGTGAAAACAAGTTAATTTATATAACATGCTAACATATTACAATAGTAAGTTCTGTACAGAAGCCTAATAGCAAATTAAGTCTCTTCAGAGCATGGTTTAAATAGGATATAATAAGGGACACAAAAGCAGGAAAGCTTCTTTGCTTTGAGAAAGAAGTCCTGTAGTGTGGAAATGGTAGCAAATGATCAGGTAAATCACAGAATGCATTGAGCTGGGAGGTCCCCTTGATGGTCATCTTGTCCAGCTCCCTGCAGTGAGCTGGGTCATCTCCAACTAGATCAGGTTGTTCAGAGCCCCATTAAGTTTGCTCTTGAATGTCCCCAGGGATGGGGCCTCACCTACATCTCTGGGCAGCCAGTTCCAGTATTCTACCACTCATTGTAAAGAACTTCCTCTTCATACATGTCTAAATCTGCCCTGCTCTAGTTTAAAGCTATTGCCCATCATGCTATCATTACAAGCCCTTTTAAACAGTTCTTCTGCAGCCTTGCTATAGGTCCCCTTCAGATACTGACGTGCAGCTGTAAGGTCTTCCTGGAGCCTTTTCTTTTCCAGTCTTAACAGCCCCAACTCCCTTAGCCTGTCCTCATAGGAGAGGTGCTTCAGCCTTCTGATCATCTTTGTGGCCCTCCTCTGAGCTCACTCCATCAGGTCCATGTGCTTGTGTTGTTCTTGTGTTGGGGGGAGGAGGGGGCAGAGCTAGAGCTGACACAGTACTCCAGGTAATCTCTTACCAAAGCAGAGTAAAGTGGCAGAATCACCTCTCTTGAACTGCTGACCACTGTTCTTTTGATGCAGTCCAGGATGTGATTGGCTGCCTCAGCTGCAAGTGCACATTGTTGGCTCATGTCCAGCTTCTTGCCCACCAGTACCCCCAAGTCCTTTTATGCAGGGCTGCCCTCAATCTCCTCATCCTCCAGCCTGTATTGATACCGAGGGATTGTAGTGAGCTAGGTGCAGAACCTTGCGCAGCTCCTTTGTATGTATTCTCTTCAATACTGTATAGGAAATCTTAATTCTGATGTTTCCTAACTCTTTAATAACCAGTTTTGCAACTAATTTTATACTTTTGCAATTCCTTTTAAAGAAACTTAATGAACAGATTCACTGTGTGGATAGGCTCCTGAGAGTCATGAGCTACTACTAATTAAATCAATGGAATGCTATTAGTAGCGGTAAGTTTTTCTCTTTTAACCATCATTAAATGGGATGAGGTACAAGAGCTTTTCAGTGAATTCTTGGAAATACTTGTTGGTAGAATGACAGTATAGCATATGATGATAGCATGTTGTACTGCAGGCCCTGGAAAGCCCTGAGTTCTGCTGATCTTCGTGCTCTGGTCTCTCTCTAGTGACTTGTTTTGTTTCTCTTCAGGATTCTGGTTCCAGTCCTCCATTGTCCAAATAAATCTCACTTCCTTTTTCACCTTATTCAACACTTGTAGACTTCCAGTCCTGAGGTTCCAAAACTGTAGTGTGTGGAGGTGTGGGTAGGTAGGTTGGTTGGTTTGTTTCTGTTTTTTGGGGACATTGTTTCCCATCTTCCACTAGCTTTGGTTCTCAGTTGTGTGCATTTCCTGTAACCCCTGAAGTTTTCCTTTTGCCTTATACATCTTCTTGGTCCTTGCAGTGGAGTGCTAGACATTCAGTGTGCCTGTATCTTAGCTGTTTCCATGCTAAGCTGAGCCTTTTGTCTCAAAGACTTAATTAAACTCTTGAGCTGAGTATCTGGCTGTGGTGTGGGCAATTCCATGTTTTTCTGCTAAAGAAGTAGCGGACAGGTGGATTACTGATGGATCATTTGTCAACAGGATTTAGAAGCTGTATTTGTTAAAATCTAACTTTTAACTTCAGGGGAATCAGGTGACAAACCTATAATATGCACATGAACCATTCTTGTATCTTAAATAATAGCTGGAAACTCTGAGTTGTTGTATCTTGATTGTATCCTTGCAGTCACGGTGCGAGCAGCTGTATCTATTTATTACTACTTTAAAATTTGTCCTTTTCAATTGTGAGTCCTGTCCTATAAACAATGAGTAAAGATTAATTATTTGAGTTTTTTAGTGTTATCTCCTATAGGTGTAACATGTTCCTAACTGTTTCTGTGTATAGACATAGACCAATAGGGAGGTGTGTAGAACTTGTTGTTGTTTTGAATTTTTGTTTGTTCTTGTTAATGCTGGTGTGTTTTAGGCTTCTCTCTTCAGGAGATTTTTGTCCTTCTTGATGCTGTAAGGAAGTGATCCAGTCTAGCAAAATGAAGCCTATCTGAACCTGAGGGGAAAGTGTAACCTGCATACTAATGCACTTGTAAATGTTGGTGATTGCTGTGCAGTGAGTATGTCATAGAATGTCTGAAGTTGGAAGAGACCCATCCAGTCTAGCTCCTGCAGCACTATCTAAACCATGTGATTTAAGAGCATAATCCAGAGTGCTCCTTGAACTTCACCAGGCTTGGTGTTGTGACCACTTCCCCTGGGGAGCCTGTGGCAGTGACCAACCACCCTCAGTGAAGAATTTTTCTAATATCTAATCTGAACTTCCCCTGATGCAGCTTCATTCCTTTTCCTTATGTCCTAATGTGAGCGATGGGCTGCAACTGAAAGATAACTAAATATTAAGCATTAATTTCAAGAGGGAACACCTCCCCCCCCAGTCTGGAGATTTACTATCAAGAAGGGTGGTGTATCTTTAATAATAGTTCACATGTTCATGTTTGTACATAAGATTAAAATGTATCAATGTATATATATTTGAGAAAGGACAGTGTAAAGATGATAGAGCCAGGCTGTCTTCAGTGGTGCCCAGTGATAGGACTAGAGGCGATGGGTACAAACTGAATTAGTTTCTGTGTTTCTGTACATCAGGAAATTAATTTTCACTAGGTGGGTGACTGAGCACTGACACAGGTTGCCCTTGGAGGTTGTGGAGTGCCCATCCTTGAAGATGCTTAGATGCAGGCCATTGCAACCAGCTTCAGGTGACCATTGAGCAAGGGGGTTGGATGACCCCCAGAGGTCCCTTCAAACCTGAACCATTCTGTGAGAGCACAGCCCCATAGGGCTAAATAATTGTAAGGGATTAGTAACTGTATTAAAAGAAGTTACAGGAGTGAATAGATTATTGGCAAAGAGAGCTTACATGTTGGTTAGAGATGTCAAAGTTTGCAGATTGAAACATTAAGTCTTCAGATTCAACTTTTTAAAGTGATCTTCCTGTTAATGTATGATAGCAAATGACTAGGCTGTCACTTGAAGTTAATTCTAGCCCCTGTAGTCTTAAAAACCTTCTACTAACACACTTGGTTCACCTGCCTTTATTAAGTTTTTGTCTGATTTGTGCTTTGTAATCACAATTGTGGGTTCTTTCTCTGTTTTCAGCAACACAATTATTTTTTCAGTCTGTTTTTTCTGTCACAAAGCTTTATGAAAAGCAAATAAAAATGTCCTAGTTAGCTGGAGAAAGGCGGGGGGGGGGAAGCTAAACTATGAGTTAAGCCATCTGGGTAGACAACTTCTATTTGTAAAACACCCAGCTGAATGTGAGTTTGATAGTAAGATTTCTGTTAGGAGTGGATGCTGCTCGAACTAGTACTGCAGTACTCATGCTCTCTTTTAGGTCTTACTATTCAATCCATTCCACTAGCTTTTTTTTCCCCTTGATCTTCAGCAGTGCTGTATTTAATTTTCTGCATTATTGTGTGAGGCATTTAATTGTGTATTTTTTAACATGATGTACAAAGTTAGGAGTGAGAGAGAGTTTCGCTTATCTATTCAAATTCTGACTTGTTGGGCAACCAGTACGAAATTGCTTTGCTATCTGCAAAATTTGCCAAGTGTTTTGCTTCTGTGGTAAGCATGCCAGTGTTCTTTGGTGTTTTTGGTGGTTTTGTTTGTTGTTTTTTCTTGTGAGAATTAAAAATTTAATGATATGGCTCAATTATGCATTTTTTGCCAAGTAAACGGTATACCAAAATAATACTAAGTGCTATTTCCTCCCAAGGGGCAATACAGTGATTAAACTTGATTTGTACATAATTTCTATCTTTTGTAGTTATCTTTAGCTTTTCCATGGCTTCCATGCCACTCTTACATGTTTTGGTTTTCTCTCCCTGTTTATAAATAGCACAAATATCAGCTTTCTAAAATAATGTAGTGAGAGATATCTGAGTTTTTTATGATTTCATTATGCTGTTAATGTGAAGGGAAATTATAATTCCTACCTCTTTTCCCTCATTAATTTCACAGTATCACAGTATAACTAAGGTTGGAAGAGACCTCGAGGATCATCGAGTCCAACCTGTCACCACAGACCTCATGACTAGACCCTGGCACCAAGTGCCACGTCCAGTCTCCTCTTGAACGCCTCCAGGGACGGTGACTCCACCACCTCCCTGGGCAGCACATTCCAATGACGAACTCGGTGAAGAACTTTATCCTCACCTCGAGTCTAAACCTCCCCTGGTGCAGTTTGAGACTGTGTCCCCTTGTTCTGGTACTGGTTGCCTGAGAGAAGAGACCAACCCCTTCCTGGCTACAACCACCCTTTAGGTAGTTGTAGAGAGAGGGCAATGAGGTCACCCCTGAACCTCCTCTTCTCCAGGCAATTTCCAGCTGTTAGGGGTAGGAAACAAGTAATTTTTGCCTTATTGTGTCTTAAAGCTTCCCTATTAAAAAGAGGGCTGTGTGAAAATTATGGCCATAGAATAGCCGTACAGTGAAATTTTGATACTTGGGTTGGTTGTCAATTCTCTTGTTTCAGACTACCACTTTAAGAACTTTCTGTCAGTGTTTCTGGTGATTCTGGTAATGGAAATATTTTCCCCAGTGAAGGCTTGCTTTTTCAAGTAATGATTCATGTAGCCTATGACAGGAGGGTACTAATGTCTTATGCATATTCTGCCGTATTTTATTTGGATATTTTGATTCAGTTATCAACCTCAAAGTTATTAAAAAACCTTCATTTTTAAAAACTAGAGGTATTTATCTAAAAGAACTATTTCTCTTTCAGCTTTTGTCTTACAGTGGTTTGGTTTCTTTGGGTGGGATCTGAAAGTATTTTTGATACTTAGAATGCTTTCTGCTTTTCTTCCATTTACTCTTCTGACTGTTTTGTCACCTCTGTAGGTATGCTCTCCTGGTGTAGCAGGCTTTATGTGCACTTTTTCCAGTTGAAATTTTCATGGTGATGTGTGCTGGTAGTTGTACATAGTATTCCTGGCAACTTCTTGCCAGTACCTTAAAATCTGTGTTAGGTCTCAGTTTGTCTCCAGTTCCATCTCTGATTATTCTTTACAACTTTTATGAAGTGGTTGTTTGAATTCAGTTAGTAGTATGAAAGCTTTCTTTACACCCCAGTCGAGGGGACAAACAGTTTAAAACTTTTCTTTTTTCCTTTCCTTTGGCATGAGCATTGCCAATGACAATCATGCTGGAATTGTATATGTCACCAAATCACTTCTGCTTTCAATTTGTCCCTTTCAAAACAGACTTTATTTATACACTTTTGAGTCAGTTTAATAGAAACATTCATTGTCTCTCAATGTTGGCAAAATAACTTTCTGTGGGATTACAAATTTACATGAATTTGTTTGTGAAACCTTAAATTTTGTTATGGGTGTATGTATAGGCTGGAGGATAACCTATATCCTGATTAAATGTGACGTGGGATAATTTTGGTTGTCCCAAGTATGTGCATGTGGTTTTCGTGACAGAAGAGTTCCTTATTCCACTTTTCCCACTGAGAGCAGTATTCCCAGATGTAGTAATAGTTAATAAGGAGACTCATATGGACAAATTTCAGTGCTTCTCCGCAGCTCAAATGTACAGATAGAATGTTGTGAATGTTTCTTACCTTTCTGAAAGCCACTTGTATGGGTAGTATTGGTGTGTGTGATAATTTCACATGGAATGGAAGCAGAATTATTCTGTGACTGATCCACGTGCTATTGGTTCACTATCTGTGAAATGCCAAAAGATACCCAGAGCATCTATGCTTTTTGGTCTCAACTGATAGATCTCTTTTGGAGGTATAAACAAGATTCCAAGTGTGTCCCTTGACTAATGTGTTTTGAGCACCAGCATGTCAGATTTCTCACCAGCATCAGAACAGCAGGGTATGTCTAAGATGTCTCTTAAAGAAGTCAAGTGACATATTTGTCTAGGTGAGGTAATGTATGAAATGAGTCTTCATTCACCAGTGGTGGAGTTAAGAGGCTTTTATGAGCTTTAGTGTCTTGCATAATTCTGCCTGAATGTTGTTTGTAACAATTAAATTAGCATGCTTTATTCTCAGGTCTTCTCAGTATTATTTCAAAGTAGTGTGCCTTCACTCAAAACACTTGTGTTTCAGTGATTAGTGTGAGCAACAGAGTTCCCTTTTTCATTTTATTGCATTCAAAATATTAGCAGGAAGGATGAAAGCAGTCTGATTCCTTTTACTTGAGTTAGGTCAATATATGCACTTCAATTGTAGTCCTGCTTAGACCATCTTCTTACTGTGGGCTCTAGGTATTTAATTCTTTTTTTTAACAATTGCATTCTTTCCTAAACTCTGTGTCATCCTGAAGTGAAAGCTGCAAAAGCATGGGTGTAATCAATGCAAGGCCATTTTTGTCAGCTTTATCAAAATTGAGAGTCTATAGAGAATATGTGTATCACATAGCTTTTCAGAAGTTTTGGGCAAGTTTTCCTGGGGTTAAAGAAAATGCTGTAATACTCTTACATTAAAGAGTAGTCTCCTCCTAGGTTGGTACTTGTATTCTAGTGGACAGGGCAACCAGTGTGGTTTTAGACATCTGTCAGGCTTATCATAGTATCATTCAGGGTTGGAAGGGACCACAAGGATCATCTAGTTCCAACCCCCCTGCCATGGGCAGGGACACCCCACACTAGATCAGGCTGGACAGAGCCTCATCCAGCCTGGGCTTAAACACCTCCAGGGACGGGGCCTCGACCACCTCCCTGGACAACCCATTCCAGGGTTTCACCACTCTCATGGTGAAGAACCTCCTCCTCACATCTAGCCTGAATCTCCCCACCTCCAGCTTCATTCCATTCCCCCTAGTCCTATCACTACCTGATATCCTGAGAAGTCCCTCCCCAGCCTTCCTATAGGCCCCCTTCAGATACTAGAAGGCCACAATTAGGTCACCTCGGAGCCTTCTCTTCTGCAGACTGAACAGTCCCAACTCCTTCAGTCTGTCCTCATAGGAGCGGTGCTCCAGCCCTCTGATCATCCTTGTGGCCCTTCTCTGGACACGTTCCAGCACCTCCACATCCCTCTTGTAATAGGGGCTCCAGAACTGGAGGCAGTACTCCAGGTGGGGTCTCACCAGAGCTGAGTAGCGGGGGAGGATCACCTACCTCGACCTGCTGGCCACACTTCTCCTGGTAGTGTTTAGTTTTACATCATCGTGGACTAACTCTTGGAAGTGATTGAACCATTAATACTCAACTGAGCATCTTTGACATAGGATATATTCTAAGAATTTCAGGTTTTCCAAAGCTGAAGTGGCTGATTTTTTAATTTTTTTTTTTTTAAATTTTAATTAATGGAGACTGTCAAGAAAAATTAAGAATTGGTTAGCAGCCTCCCTAATGTAACTAAACTTCATAGTGTTTGAAGGTGAACTTTAGCACCTGAGCTTTTACCCTTTGAAGGTGAAATTGGAAAGGCCATTGTCAAAAACGTAACGGCTTTCTCCCAGGTTTCATGAAAGTTACCTCTTGCCTGCGTGTGCTTTTCTCCCTACTTTTCTCCACTGTGAAAGTGTTACCTTTTCACAAAATCTAGTACATCCAAGCCATACATCTGGCACTGCATTTCTGATTTTTTGAGAGTAACATGATACCCTGCCCGTTTTCAGCTCCTTCTGTGCATTCTTCTATCATTTAATCAAGGAATTGTGTTTTTGTGAAGTATGTGCTACAGCACTGGAAATGTTTATTGAGTGTATTAGGTGAAACCTGTCATGCTCTTGTCCAACCAAGTTTAAGTTCAAGCCAATTTGAATGATTTACTGTAAGTATTTGCAATATTCCCATTTTTATTTCACATACTTCACAGTGTTTAATGTCTGCTTGTTGAATGCTTGCCTTTTTTAAGCTCTTATGTGGTATGTTTGTGTAATATGACTACCTAACAAGCAGTGAGGTGGAATGTTTTCCCTAGTATTTGGCTGACAAATGTATTGCAGACTTGTATTTTACTAATAGACTTTTCAGCCTACCTATTGAAACAAATGGCTATGTTCCTTAAAATCTTAACTAAAATTTCTTTGGTCAGTTGTGCTTTTGCTTTTTTTGTCTGTCAGTATTTTGCCACAGTCTTCTAATTTTTATCTTTTTCTTGTTTCTTTTCCTGAAGCCATTCATAGAAATAAAATTGTGATGTCTGCAGCCCATTCTGCTTAGCCTTGGGGGGCAGTGTGATAGCAGAGATCTCACAATTACAGGGCAATATTATTTTTTTTTGTTGTTGTTGATTAGTTTAGTGATGAACTTTCATGTAGTTCCTTTGTTCTTTCATTTGCCTTAGTAACAATGCTGTTTCATAAGTGACAAAAAGTTAAAATGTCACTTCAGCTTTTAATTATATCTGAAAAAATGCTCACATTTACAAGTTGGGTCATGTATCTTGTGGAAGCTGCAAGTATCTACCACGCTACTGAGGAGAGCTGTATGCTGAGATCAGTTGATACTGAATGCAGTCTACTTGCTGAATCTTTTGTACCACAAAAAAACCAGCCAAGGGTAGTTGTTATTGGTGATTCTTTGCTGAGAGGAACAGAGGGACCCATGTGTCATCCTGACCCATCCCACAGGGAAGTCTGCTGCCTATCTGGGACCTGGTTACTGGACATCATGAGGAGACTACTGAAGCTAATCCAGCCCTCTGACTATTACCCATTGCTGGTAATCCAAGCTGGTAGTGATGAGGTTGATAAAAAGGGCACCAAGACAAAAAGGAATTCAAGGCTCTTGGTCCATTGGTTGATGGGGCAGGAGCACAAGTGGTGTTCTGTTCGGTTCCCTCAGTGGCAGGGGTGTGTACTGAAAGGAAGAGGAGAACTCACCTTATCAATGGATGGCTCAGGGGCTGGTGCCAGCAGCAGAATTTTGGGTTCTTTGATCAAGGGCCAACTTTGACTGCACCTGACCTGCTGGACCCAGATAGGCTGAATCTCTAGAAAGGCCAAAAGAATTCTGGCCCAAGAGTTGGCAGGGCTCATTACGGGGCTTTAAACTAGGTTTGAAGGGGGAAGGTGGTAAAAGTAGACTCTCTAGAGAGGAGACAGAGGGTGGTAAACTAGAGTCAGTGGTGAAATCAGCAGCCCAGCTGAAGTACATGTACACCAGTGCACACAGAATGGGTAACTAACGAGGAACTGGAAGCCTTGGTACACCAGGAAAACTATGATGTAGTCACCATTACAGAAACATGGTGGGATGACTCACATGACTGGAGCACTGCGCTGGATGGTTACAAGCTCTTTAGGTGAGATAGGTGAGGGAAGAGGAGGAAGGTGGCCCTGTATATTACGGAATCTCTTGACACCACAGAACTTGAGGTTAAGGATGAACAGATTGAGTGCCTATGGGTAAAAATCAGAGGGAAGACTAACAAAACTGACATGCTGGTTAGAGTCTGTTCTAGACCACCCAAGCAGGATGAAGAGGAAGATGAAGTATTCTACAAACAGCTGGAGGTCATCTCAAGATTGCCAACCCTAGTTCTAGTAGCTGACTTTAACCTGCCATGTGTCTGCTGGGTACTTAATACAATAGAGAGGAGGCAGTCCAGGAGGTTCTTAGGGTGTATGGAGGACAGCTTCTTGACATAGTTGTTATGTGAGCCTACCAGGGGTGAGGCCCTTCTTGACCTGCTCTTCTCAAATAGAGAAGGGCTGATGGGAGATGTGATGGTAGGAGGCTGTCTAGGGTACAGTGACCATGAGATAGTGGTTTTCAGTATGCAGGGAAACAAAGAGGGGCAACAACAAACCCCTTGCTTTGGACTTCTGGAGTGCAGACTTCAGCTTATTTAAGCAACTAACCCAGAGAGTACCTTGGGAAGCAGCCCTTAAGAGCAAAGGAGTCCAGAATGGCTGGACCTACTTTAAACAGGAACTCTTGCAGGCACAGGAACAGGCTGTCCCAATGTGCTGAAAGATGAGCCAATGGGGAAAGCGACTGGCCTGGATGGGCAAGCATCTCTTGAGGGAATTGGGGGGGGGAAAAAGAGAGTATACTGCCTTTGGAAAGGGGGGAGGTAACTTGAGATATGTTTAAGGATGTTGTTAGATCATGTAGGACAAAAATTAGAGATGCAAAAGCCCAGTTAGAACTCAAGCTGGCCACTTCTGTGAAAGACAATAAAAAGCAATTTTATAAAAGCAGTAACAGTAAAGAGAGGGGCAAGAAGAACCTCCACTCTTTATTGGACTATCAGGTGACCCGCCTGGTGGATGTGGGGAAGGCTGTGGATGTAGGCTACCTGGACTTCAGCAAGGCCTTTGACACCATCCTTTATAGCAAACTCTTGGATAACCTGTCAGCCCCTGGCTTGGACAGGTGCACTCTGCACAAGGTTAGGAATTGGCTGGAAGGCTGGGCCCTGAGAGTGGTGGTGAATGGTGCCACTTCCAGTGGTGTCCCCCAGGGAGCACTGTTGGGCCCCATCCTGTTCAATATCTTTATTGGTGGTCAGGATGAGGGGATTGAGTCCACCATTAGTAAGTTTGCAGATGACACTGAGTTGGGGGCAGGAATTGGTCTGTTAGAGGGTAGGAGGGCTCTGCAGAGCATCCCTGACAGGCTGGACAGATGGGCAGAGTCCAGCATGATGGCATTTAACAAGTCCAAGTGCTGGGTTCTGCACTTTGGCCACAACAACCCCATGCAGTGCTACAGGCTGGGGACAGAGTGGCTGGAGAGCAGCCAGGCAGAAAAGGACGTGAGGGTACTGGTTGATAGTAGGCTGAACATGAGACAGCAGTGTGCCCAGGTGGCCAAGAAGGCAAATGGCAGCCTGGCCTGGATCAGGAATAGCGTAGCCAGCAGGAGCAGGGAAGTCATTCTGCCCTGTGCCTCAGCAGTGATTATGCCACAACACTTTGAGTACTGTGTCCAGTTCTGGGCCCCTCAATTTGGGAAGGACATTGAGAGACTTGAACATGTCCAGAGAAGGGCAGTGAGGCTGATGAGAGGTCTTGAGCACAAGCCCTATGAGGAGAGGTTGAGGGAGCTGGGGTTGTTTAGCTTGGAGAAGAGGAGGCTCAGGGGAGACCTTATAGCTCTCTACAACTACTTGAAAAGAGGTTGTAGCCAGGAGGGAGTTGGTCTCTTCTCTCAGACAACCAGTGGCAGAACAAGAGGACACAGTCTCAAGCTGTGCCAGGGGAAATTTAGGCTCGAGGTGAGGAGA
Organism: Melanerpes formicivorus; assembly: GCF_026170545.1. NCBI lineage: Eukaryota > Metazoa > Chordata > Aves > Piciformes > Picidae > Melanerpes > Melanerpes formicivorus. The sequence goes on along the minus strand of NW_027142353.1, from coordinate 51,482,736 downwards.
AAGTTCTTCACTAAGAGAGTCATTCGTCATTGGAATGTGCTGCCCAGGGAGGTGGTAGAGTCGCCGTCCCTGGAGGTGTTCAAGAGGAGATTGTACGTAGCACTTGGTGCCGTGGTTTAATCATGGGTCTGTGGTGACAGGTTGGACTTGATGATCTTTGAGGTCTCTTCCAACTTTGGTGATTCTGTGAAAGCTCTTCCCAGAAAGAGTAATTGGCCATTGGAATGGGCTGCCCAGGGAGGTGGTGGAGTCCCTGTCCCAGGTGGGTGTTCACAAAGAGATGGGATGTGGCACTTGGAGCCATGGTTTGGTTGTCAGGGAGTGTTAGGTGATAGGTTGGGCTCGATGATCTCTGAGGTCTTTTCCAACCTGGTTGATTGTGTGATTCTGTAAATGAGAATGGTAAGTATTCATCCATCCATCTGAATCAGTATGAAAAATGGCTTGGATTTGTATGAGTGCACTTGGCCCAAGACTCTAAAGTTTTCTACTTTACTCAACAGCAGAAAGTTAACTGCCAGGTTTCAGCTTGGAGTGGCTTTTTATAACTGCGTTATAACTCCTAGCAGTAGATTTATTATGGAAATAGATTTAATTTAGTGGCACTTAGATAATGAAAGTATTTAACACCTGAGATGCTTCTCACCTTGATCAATTCTTGTCAATCAGCTATACACAGCAGGAATTTACCAGGATGTAAAAGATTTCTGTAAGTGGCTTAAATCATGAAATTATTTGTGTTTTATTAATAATCCTTCTGAAGTGGAAAGATGCCTGCCTGTTCCAGTCTGTAAATTGCTGAGCAGTTGCTTCAGAATACCTAGTTGCATCCTTTGTGGAAATTGCAACGTGGCCGATTTCTTCATGCATGCTGTGTGGGTGAAGGGAAGTTAATACTCTCAAAGTATTTGCAGTGGTTTGTATTCATTCATAGTATCATAGTATCAGTCAGGGTTGGAAGGGACCACAAGGATCATCTAGTTCCAACCCCCCTGCCATGGGCAGGGACACCCCACACTAGATCAGGCTGGACAGAGCCTCATCCAGCCTGGTCTTAAACACCTCCAGGGACGAGGCCTCAACCACCTCCCTGGACAACCCATTCCAGGGTTTCACCACTCTCATGGTGAAGAACCTTCTCACATCCAGCCTGAATCTCCTCACCTCCAGCTTCATTCCATTCCCCCTAGTCCTATCACTACCTGACATCCTGAGAAGTCCTTCCCCAGCCTTCCTCTAGGCCCCCTTCAGATACTGGAAGGCCACAATTAAGTCACCTTGGAGCCTTCTCTTCTGCAGACTGAACAGCCCCAACTCCTTCAGTCTGTCCTCATAGGAGAAGTGCTTCAGCCCTCTGATCATCCTTGTGGCCCTTCTCTGGACACGTTCCAGCACCTCCACATGCCTCTTGTAATAGGGGCTCCAGAACTGGACACAGTACTCCAGGTGGGGTCTCACCAGAGCTGAGTAGAGGGGGAGGATCACCTCCCATGACCTGCTGGCCACACTTCTCCTGATGCAGCCCAGGATCTGACTGGCTTTCTGGGCTGCAAGTGCACATTGAGAGCTCATGTTGATCTTCTTGTCCACCAGCACCCCCAAGTCTCTCTCCTCACCTCTATTCTCACCTATAATTTTTTAAAAATCTAAATATTAAAAGGAAAACATGTTGCCAAGAGGAATGAACTTTGGAGTGAAGTCTGTAGTGTGGTTTACAAGGCAAAAAAAAATTTTCTTCCTTGCGGTGACACAGTGTTCATGGGTCTTCTAAACTGTCTTTGTATTCTTGTTCGAATAGCCTTTGACAGTGGGAGGCTTGATCATTGAGGTCAGGTTGAATATTTGCAAATCCTTTTTTTCAGGCACACATGTTGGAGTGGTATGAACTGTGTAAACCTACCCATTTCTTCCATGCCAGCAGCTTATTAAGTTGAATTAGGCTTCTAATGGCTTTGTGAATGCTAAGAAAGTGTTATTCCCAGAGGCTCGTTCTAAAATGTCTTGCAAGCTTAGATTTAGAAGTATTTATATATATCACATTTATGAAAGCTTTCTTAAACTTTATATACATAATTTAAAAATACTGATCTCATTATGTAACTACTTTATGTAGTTATACTTATGTATAGTCCGTTCAAAGTTCTAAAAATAAGAATGATGGAGTTTGCAAACTTGATCACTTCCTTGGGTGATCAATATCCTCATGGTTGGACTCCGGATTTTAAAGAGGAGGCAATATAAGGCAGGAAATGGACTTCTAAGAAATAAAGGAATTGATTTACTAAAGCTTGCTTCATCTCTGAAAAAAATTGGTATGAGAAATCTAAAGGATTAAGATTTAAACACATGTAAAAAGTTCTGTTTATACTACTTGATGTACATTAAGACAGTTTGTTTAATGATTAGTGCAGTTAATTAAATCACCATAGACAATGTGAGCTGTCATCCAAAGAAAGTTAATGGTATTTAAGTCTCCCTTTTAGATCATTGATTTAATATCCTGTTGTGATATTTATGGACTTATTAAATATGCATAGATGCTTAATATGCAAGATGCTAATCTGTGTTTTATTTTCATGTGTGTAGTCTGTAGTTCATACTACTGAGCAAGTAGATTATGTGTAATTAAACTGTTCATAAAGAATTATAGAAACATCTGAATATTGAATCTTGTACTATCATGGCCAGTAGGCTTAGCTGGGACTGACTAGCTATTTGGTCTTGCTTATTATGTGCAGAACTACTAATTTTTATTCAGTTTATTTGAGTTAAAAAAGTATAAGTAGTTATTACTAATTAACTCTGGTTTAGAGTAATAGATTGTTCCCCACCTATAGTCTGGCTGATAATAGTAATTTTACATTAAATACAACATTCCAATTTAACTTTTGTCTTGGGAAGTGGATGACTTTGTCCATCGTACTTTAATGCAACTTCCACTGTTGTTACTTTCTCCATGCTTTAATGTTCCGATTAACATGGTACAAAGAGTATGCATTTTATCCTCTTTTTAACCCACTTTGTTCCTTTTCTTATACTAGTTTCCTGCACCCCTACACCCTCCTTTGTAATTTTAAATTTTAATTTGTTAAACTTTTTTATACAGACTCTTTTCAATGTATTTCTGTAGACTTGTACTTGATTCCTGACTTAAAATCTTTCAGGTTAAAGTTGCAATGAGGCTTCCAGTGGTTCCGAAAGAAGCAGTGCCTGGGCATCCTCAGTGTAGAATCACCATCACTGGAGGTGTTCAGGAAGAGACTGGATGGGGTGCTTGGTGCCATGGTTTAGTTGATTGGTGTTGGGTGATAGGTTGGACTCAATGATCTTAAAGGTCTTGTCTGGTCTGGTCGGGTCTGGTCTGTTCTGTTCTATCTTTTCATTTTGTGCAAGGATTGGAATTAATATTTTGAATGATACATTAAGATATGTGTACTTTTTTTGGTGGTTTTTGAACGTTTGACATATAATACTACTTAATATAACCAAAGCCTGATTGAATCATCACAGTATCACAGTATAACTTAGGTTGGAAAGGACCTCGAGGATCGTCGAGTCTAACCTATCAACACAGACCCCATGACTAGACCATGGCACCAAGTGCCACGTCCAATCTCCTCTTGAACGCCTCCAGGGACGGTGACTCCACCACCTCCCTGGGCAGCCCATTCCAATGACGAACGACTCGCTCGGTGAAGAACTTCCTCCTCACCTCAAGTTTAAACCTCCCCTGGCGCAGCTTGAGACTGTGTCCCCTTGTTCTGGTGCTGGTTGCCTGGGAGAAGAGACCAACCCCTTCCTGGCTACAACTACCTTTTAGGTAGCTGTAGAGGGCAATGAGGTCACCCCTGAGCCTTCTCTTCTCCAGGCTAAACAATCCCAGCTCCCTCAACCTCTCCTCATAGGGCTTGTGTTCAAGGCCTCTCACCAGCCTCGTTCCCCTTCTCTGAACACGTTCAAGTGTCTCAATGTCCTTCTTAAACTGAGGGGCCCAGAACTGGACACAGTACTCAAGGTTCAGCCTAACCAAAGCAGAATACAGGGGCACAATGACCTCCCTGCTCCTGCTGGCCACACTATTCCTAATGCAGGCCAGAATTGAATCATGATTTTTATTCCTATGTATTAGGATTAGCATTTGTTAACTATTTGTTAAAATTTCTTGTTACATTTTTTCCCCCTCTCATGTAACAGCAGAAACAGTGCACAGCTTACTGATTAGTTAATAAGTTTACTTTCTGGCTGGTGCAAAACTTCATAATGTCTGGAGTGCTTTTGTGCAGTGTGTTTGTTTGCCTTTTCCATGACATCACATATGAAATAATGCTAGATTTCTGAAAACACTATGGGGAACTTTAAAAAGTTCAGTTGTCTTAAAAAAACAATAAATCAGCTGAGTCTCTTGTGGAATCTTGGAGAAACTTCCAGAGAATTGTACTTTTCCAAAATGCTGGTCATCTTCCAGAATGTTCCAGAAGAAGACAGTGCCTCTTTAAAAACATTTAAAAAAATTTGGAAACTTAGTCATTGGACATCACCTCACTGCTGTATGGCTTTTCATATCACAGTATCACTAAGGTTGGAAGAGACCTCAAAGATCATCAAGTCCAACCTGTCACCACAGACCTCATGACTAGACCATGGCACCAAGTGCCATGTCCAATCCCCACTTGAACACCTCCAGGGACAGCGACTCCATCACCTCCCTGGGCAGCACATTCCAATGACGAATGACTCTCTCAGTGAAGAACTTTCTCCTCACCTCGAGCCTAAACTTCCCCTGGTGCAGCTTGCAACTGTGTCCCCTTGTTCTGGTGCTGGTTGCCAGAGAGAAGAGACCAACCCCTTCTTGGCTACAACCACTTTTCAGGTAGTTGTAGAAAGCAATGAGGTCACCCCTGAGCCTCCTCTTCTCCAGGCTAAACAATCCCAGCTCCCTCAGCCTCTCCTCATAGGGCTTGTGCTCAAGGCCCCTCACCAGCCTCACTGCCCTTCTCTGGACATGTTGAAGTGTCTCAATGTCCTTCTTAAACTGAGGGGCCCAGAATACATTCTACATAGGCCTTGCCTTAGGCTGCTGTTCTTAGCTGTCACTGTTATCATCTTCCCTGATAGAAGTCAAGCGGTGTAACTGTTACTTGAATCCATGGAGATTACCATCTGGCTAGAATCAGGTTAAACACACCACTGTCTCTCACTGAATCCTATATTTCCTAAGTGCTCAATCCAGATACGCAGATTATTTGACAGAACTAAGTATCCATATCTCTACTGGCAGTCCAAAAGCACAGAAACTTCTAGCAGTAGGATTTTTATTTAAGTAATGGTTGAAGTAGTAACTGTTTTAAAAGGAGGTGGTTCAGCATTGAATTCTTTGTTGAATGATAGGCCTGGGTTTTTTTGTTTGTTTGTTTAATTTTTTTTGGTACTGTTTGTTTTAATTTTTGTTCTAAATAAAGCTTACTTTTAATTCTAGAAAACTTTCAGGAGTGATCTGCAAATTTCTATTCCATATGAAGTTTAAAAGGCTTATTATTCTTTGTCCTTTGTCGAAATAATAGGCTATTTCATAGAACCTTTAAAAAAATATTCTTTTGTCTTATTAACATTGGATGCATTAATTTCATAGAAGACACTAAACATTAATTTTATATACTTTTGAGAAGGTTTTTATATACCATGCTATGTGTCCAGAATAGACTGCTCCACTGTGTTCTCTCTTTCCCGCTGCTCAACACAACACAGAAGAAAATAAGACGAAAATGCTCATGAGTCAAAACAAACACAGGGAGATTCCTTACCAAGAACCATCACGGTTACAAAACACTTAACTCAGGGAAGATTAATTTATTGCCAATTAAAAATGGAGCAAGATAGTGAAAAGTCAAGATAGAACTGAAGACTCCTTTTTCTTAACTCTCTCTCTAGACTCAGTGTCACTCTATTTCTGACTCTTCTGCCTTCCCCTTTACCTGTCAAAAAAGCACAGGGGAGCTAAGGAAGAGGGGTTGTGGGCAGCTCACAACTCTCTATCTTTCCCAGCCCTTAACTTTGGCTGCAATGTGGGCCCTAACCAAAGGGATGTAGTCTTTCCTTAGTGTCTCTGGTGCAAGTCTTTCCCGTGGGCTGCAGTCCTTCAGTAACTCCAGCATGAGTCACAGTGTGTTCTCCACTGCTTCAAGCATTGGCCCTTCTCATGAGGTGTAGTTCTTCAGGAATAGACTGCTCCTGTGTGGGTACCCTGTGGGGTAACAGTTCCAGTGTGGGCTTCTCTCCAGAGGCTTCAGTGAAGATACCTGTTCTGACATGGCCCTTTATGGGCTCCAGTGGGACAACCTCTATCACCATGGTTTTTGCTATGGACTGAATGGGAATATGCTTCAGTGCCTGGAGAACCTTCTCCCTGTCCTCCATCATTGACCTTGAGTCTCTTGTGGAATCTTGGAGAAACTTCCAGAGAATTGTACTTTTCCAAAATGCAGGATTGTTGTGCTCCCATTTTTTCACTTTTCTCTCTCACAGTTGTTGTGTACTGCTTTTTATCATTTCTTCCATGTCATCACAGAAGTGCCACCGGTGTCACCCATAGGCTCAACTTTAGCCAGGGGTGAATCTATTTTGGAGCTGGCTGGAACTGACTGTCAACAGTGGGGGCAGGTCCTGGTCTCTTCCCATTGATGTCACCCTGCAGCCTTTCCCACTACCAAAACCTTGCCATATAAACAGAATACAGATATATTCCATTTCAAACCCAGACCTTGGATGTCACTCAAGCTTAAAAGCTTGGTTGCATGTCAGTTAGGCATAGCAGCAGGACACTTCAACTTGACCGTAATATATGAGTTTCAGCCTTTGAATTATTTCAAAATATGCGCCAAATGGGACTACATAGCTGCAGTCCAATCAAGTTTCCACTGCAGTTGATCTGATCTGACAGCTGTCCACTATTGGAAAGGGGAGTTTTGTTCCCCAGTTCCCTTAGTTCTATTCTTTCCTTTGAGTTTGCTTGGCTGCTTGTCACATGGTTTTCAAAGGCAATTAGGCTTGTTTTTCTGAATTGGTGAGTTTGCTTGGTCCAGCAAAGCATCCAATGCTTTTATATATTCTTGAGGGGAGCAAGACTCCCTTCTGCTATGATGAGCTGTTGGAATAAATTTAGCTGCTCATATATAATATCATCCCATCTGAAAGCTAAAATGTGGAGTGTTTGCATCAAACAGCAAGAGGAGTGAACTTGGTTGCATCTTCTGTGCAGTTTTGAGGAGTCCTAGACTTACTGTCATGGCTCTGCATTAAGAGATATAATGAGGATAAAGGTGACATCGTGTTTTCCTGGGCATATTAGGAAAACATTACTTCAAGGACTTTTGTTCCATCCCAGCTTTCTCATTCTCTGTTTTTACTACAACTGCAAGTATATAGCACTTGGTTCAGCTGCTGTATGTATGTAGGTATGGAGATAACAGAAACTGAGTTGACTTTTGTTTAGCTATTGGGTTGCATTACATATCATGCCTGTTGAATGATGTCTGATTATGTTAATTTTACTCATTTTCCCCATTTCCTAAAATGTGCTGTGTGTATTCTTTAGAAAAGTATGTAAATGTTGTTAACTTTGGTTTGTAAAAGGTTAGTAAAGATGAAGCAAAACATGCAGCTTAGGTTGTTACCATCAAGTGTGGATTGAAAAATATAAACACAGTTGTGATAACCTTTTGGAGGAGGTGGATGAGTATATTTCATGTTGTAGCTTTCCTTCAGTGTAGAAAGAAATTGGATTGGGCTGGTAAGTCAATTGTGGCAGGTGACAGCATTCTGTTACAGAAGGTGCTTCTAGCCCATCTCACATTGTTTTCTGGTTGATTTTGTTTTTATTTGGAGCTTTTTTTTTTTCCCTTTCCTGTTTTTGTTTATTTCTGATGTTATGCTTCTGTGAAGTTCAAAGTGTACATAGATCCTCCTATTGTAGGAAGAAAGCACCTGACTTGGAATTCACAGTTCAGGAAAGTGATGACTGTGAGGAAGTGTTTTAGACTTAAATAAAATATGAAAGTAATGGCAAAGAAATTTTATTTCCTGTGTTATATTCCTGACTTGTAACTGCCCTGATACAGCTTTGTTTGGAAACCCCAACACATGCCATATAGTGTTTTTCACTGTCTTTTGTACTAATTGACTTTGTGTAAGTAAGGCTTTTGCTTCGTCTTCCTTCTCTACAGCAGTGAAACTTTGTGTGTGTTAGTATGTGTGAGGCAGTAGTCTGCATTTGTGTGAGTTTAGGTTTAAAGGGACTTAGAAACCGAGTAACTTAATTTCATAGTCAGAATTAAAGGAAGATGCTAATGGCTTATGTGCAGTCTTTTGCTTAAAAACCTGGCTGTATGACATAGAGAAAAGACTTCCATTTAGTAATTTCTGTTCCTGTCCCTAATTCATTCTCTACATGCTGCATGTTTGGCAGAATAGGCAAATTAGTGAACTTGAACACCGCTGATATTTAGACTTTCAGGGATGTATTTAATCATTTGGAAAACACACAGCCCACAGAAAGATACCTGTCTTGTAGAGTCTTAAAATCTAAGCTGACTAGGATTCCAAGTAGTGGAAACAGTTTGTACAATAAGGTGATTCATGGTTGCACTTGTAAAATCAAATACCTTCAGGAAGGAGGAGGTTTAGCTTTTTTTCAGTTGTGTACTTTGATACAAAACTGGGAGCAGTGGCTGACACACCTGAAGGCTGTATTGCCATTCAGTGAGACATGGGCTGGAAAGTAGGGCAGAGGAAAACCTCATTTCAGCAGGCATAAGTGTGGAGTCTTACATCTGTGGAGGAATAAAGCCCATGGACCAGGACAAGCTAGGGCTTGACCTGCTGGGAAGCAGCTCTGTGGAGAAGGACCTGGGAACACTGGTGGACAGCAAGTTTACCACAAGCCATCAATATGCCCTCGTGGCTAAGAAGGCCTGTGGTATTCTGGGCTGCTTTAAGAGTTTGGCTGGCAGGTTGAGGGGCATTCTCTTCTCCCTCTACTCTTCCTTGATGAAGCCACACCTGGACTACTGTGTCCAGTTCTGGGCTCCTCAGTTCAAGAGGGACAGGGAACTATTGGGGATAGTCCATTGGAGATCTGTGAAGATGATTAGGGGACTGAAGCATCAATTTTATGAGAGGCTGAAGAAGCTGGGGCTGAAGGAGCTGGGGCTGTTCAGTCTGGAAAAGAGAAGACAGAGCAAATCTTAACCAATGGATATAAATATCTAAAGGGTGGAGGCCATGAAGATGGGGCTGCGCTCTTTTCAGTGGTGTCCAGTACTAGGGCGAGGAGAAGTGGGAACAGACTGGAACACAGGACCTGGATGTGTTCCTGTGTGACCTGCCCTACATGATCCTGCCTTAACAGAGGTGTTGGAATAGATCTCCAGAGGCCCTTTCCAGCTCCTACCATTTTGTGCTGCTGTGAAAGTTCCATTACAGTATAGAACAATCTATATGAATATCAAAACAATACAGATTACTGAAAACAATAAAAATATTTTGTGCAGGTTTTTCTTTGTATGGGTTTTGTAAGCACATTTCTCTGTGGATTTTGTTTGTAAAAGTGAGATGGATAAGATAAACAACATTGATGTCGTCTTTATTTTCCCACAGTTTTAAAATCGTGGAATCATGGCTCATTCAAAGACGAGAGCCAATGATGGAAAAATCACATATCCTCCGGGAGTCAAAGAAATCTCTGATAAAATATCTAAAGAAGAGATGGTGAGAAGGCTAAAGGTCAGTAAGCAAGTAACCACAGGTTGAAGTCTTCTGTACACAGCATTCAGCCATCCTGTTACTATATTTATGTGAAACTTTTTTGTTCTCTATGGTGACTTCTGTTCTAATACTTTCTTGAAGTGATTTTGTTCAGAAGCATTTAAATGAGTTTAAAAATCACAAATGGAAATAACTATATTAATTTTGAATGCTACTTAAATACTACATGAAAAGAGCAGTAATTGTGGCAATAATATGGATGCCTCAGAATACATTCCTGTTATGCATTTGTGCTCTTTTGGTTCATTATGAAAAAAACACTTTTTTTTATTTTCATTATTTTAGCCTGTAGGTACTCTTTGATTGTGCTATGTATTTATGTCTCCTGAAATTCTTGATTGCTTTATTCAGCCTAGCTGCAGGAAGTTTGAAGAGATCTGGGGGCTAATTATGTTAGTACAGTAGTTCATTTACCTATGTTCTCTCACAAAAAGTCAAGCCTGTTAGCGTTGTGCAGAAGGAGTGCCTGCAACTTGCATTTGCCCTCTGAAACAGAAGGGAACAGATGTGATAGCGGAACATTAAGTATGCCAGCAGCTGGATGAGCTTAATTTGGAGTTTGTGAAGTACTTTAAGTCAGCTGGAATTACTGGTAAATTAACAAATAGGAAGAATGTTTTTTTACCATGAGGGTGGGAAAACACTGGAACAGGTTGCCCAGAGGTGGTGCATGCCCCACCTGTGTCAACATTTGAGGTCAAGTTGAATGGAGCTCTGAGCAACCTGATTCACTGTAGATGACCCAAATCAAAACATTCTGTGTTTCTATGAAAAAACCCCAAACAATAAGCCCCCAAAGCACAAGGATTCCTTCTCTCCTCGCTCCAGTAACCTGTCTGTGCTTGGGAATTGGTCTGATAGACTTCAGTTCTTCTGCATTCCGTGATGCTGAATAGAAGATGACATTTATAACTTTATGTAAGATTGACTCCTAACAGAAGAAATTACTAGCACTTAGGGGTTTTGTTGTTGTTCTTGTTTTTTGTTTGTTTGTTCCCCAGCTTGTGAAAATGCACATAGTTCCTACTGATACTTTTTCTCCCATAGTTCCATATCTCCTGTGTGTCTAGCAGGAGAAGAGTACTTAATAGGATGTCCTGTATTCCTTGTCAGGTGTTCATTCTGGCTGTGCATTCATCAGTATGCAGGCAGGGAGTGAACCACGCGGTATTTCTTTTATGAAGGACTGGATGATTTAAGCTTTACCACAAGTACGCAGACATAGCTGCAAGTGCTGAAGAGAAGTTGTTGATAAATAAGTGAACTATTTGCCTCTTAATATTTCTGCCAAATTCATATAAGTATTAGGGTAGAAGCAGTTTTCTGTGGGTTTTATTTTGATTTACACAAGCAGATAGTGTGCTATTTGTTAATGACAATATTTTAATAACAATTGCAGGGAAATCTGGAAAGAAAGGAAAATATGCACAGTGAATTTCTATATTAGTGTACCTTACCTTAGAAACTCTATGCATCTCCAAGTTATAATAGATTTAGAAAGGAGATAGAAAATAAATTATACTAGTCATGAACTAGCTCTGAAGACAGAGAGATCATAAACACTCGGAAATGCCGAATGGTGTGAGAAACATTATTTCCTGCAGTTTCACTTAATGCACAACAACCAAGGCATTGTCTAATGAGCTATTATCAGTTTTAGACCAGCACTCTAATAACATAGTTTCTCATAAATGATGTAATTCCATTCCAAAGTGTCTTAGTGTGGAAAGATGTAGGAAGAAATTGAGTAGGTTAGGAAATACGAGTCACATCTGGAAGATGAAGCTCCAGAACTATTATCCATGGTGGCCTAGGTGCATTTTCAGGGTAGAGCATCCTCCAAGGATGCTAGGGGAACTGGCATAGTTTTCTTCATTTTTCCTTTAACACTGTGAGAGATTGCTCTGGAGACAAGTTGAGTTTTATTTTTTGTCATTTGAGGAGCACCAGTGTGCTTCAAATGGTTCATCTGACTGGGGAGGACATTTTTCTTGCAGTAGAAGTGATAAGTGTGCATGAGCTGCTAATCATCTGTGCCTTTTAGTAAAGGATTCTCATAAGGCTGAAAGCTTCACAGCTGCTGTGAAATGCAGAAGTTCTTCCTTTATTTTGTAGGAGAAATAAGATACTGGTTGCTCAAATAAGCACTTCTGCATTGCCAATGATGCTTCCTACACAAGTTGCACAGAGCCAGGAAAGGAACTTCCAGTTAGGACCTCATTCCATGGAATACTTCGTTTTCTGTACTGATATTTCTCTTTCTTTTTAGATGGTTGTGAAAACTTTCATGGATATGGACCAGGACTCTGAAGAAGAAAAGGAGCTCTACCTAAATCTTGCTTTGCATCTTGCTTCAGACTTTTTCCTCAAACATCCTGATAAGGATGTGCGTTTGTTGGTAGCATGTTGTCTTGCTGATATTTTCAGAATTTATGCCCCTGAAGCTCCATATACTTCACCAGATAAACTAAAGGTAAATTGAATGAATCTTCTTCCACACCAAGTTTTTAAACCAAATAGTTGATATAATGGATGATAACTCTCTTTTTTTCTCCCTTTATTTTTTATTCACTCTAAGCAATCCAAGGTTTTAATTTGATTCTGGGATCAGGTCAAATGTTCCTCAGATAAGGTGGTGTATAGTATATCTTAAAACAGCTTGTAGAATTTGGAATATATATTGAAAATATTTTATTGAACTGTCATTGGAAGTTGCAGGTAGTGGTCTACTATTTTAGAAATATTGATACGTCTGTAGCCCTTCAAATCTTTTGACAAGATAAGCAATTCCTTCAGTTGGGACAATACCCTTGCTGTTTCCAATTGAACTGACAAGAGATGATTGCTGTAATTTTATAGATGAAGGCTATATTTGAAACAAAGAAAATATTTTTCTGCAGAGAGTAATGATTTCTGATACGTGAAATTCTGCAGTTACAAACATCACTGATCCCACTAGATGGAGATGGTTGATAGAGGAATGCTAGATGTGAAAACACAGTAGAGATCTCCCCCATTTGATTCGGAGAAATTAAATTTTAAACTGCTTATTGCTCTTCTCTCTCCTCTTTTTTTCTTAATAGAAATCTAACTTTCTTTCCAATTCTCTGTTGAACTACTTTGCTTACACAGTATAAGTCTAGAGTGATGAACCAAGTCTTAGAGAACATCTTGCAGAGGAAAATAACACTTAAAAAAATGCACACTTTTTTTGCTCCTTCATTTAAGTGTATGTGTTGTGGGTATTTTGTTTTGGGTTTTGTCTTTTTTTTTTTTTCTACAGTAGGATAAAAAGATGATTGTGGTGGAAGATGCCTGTATTATCACTCAAGAAGAAATCACTCAATTTCCAATCTAGTGGTTGCACCACAAGTTGTTCCTAAGTAGGGCAAACAGTACAATTTCAACTCTATTATGCCATTACCAGACATTGGGGAGGGATACCTAGGGATTTGTTAGCTATCTTTGTTTTTATTCTGAATTGGTGCACCTCTTACTGCACACTATCTAGTTAATTTACTTGATTAGACTGTTTCAACTGGAGACAAACATTAGCTTTCTCTACTGTGTTAGATTTGTCTGATTTTGAAGCATCCTAATTTCTACTTCAGTTTTGAGTATGTCTTCCTTCACTTGTTAAGCTTAGAGGTTTTTTCCATCTTTTTCGAGTTTGGCTAAGAAATGAATATATTTCTCCTTGCAGAATCTGATTTATCAAATGCTACTAAGTTTCAAATTTTATAATATAGGAAGGTTTACATTACTGATTTCATACTTGGAGTATAAACATGCTACTGCTACCTGGATAGGTCTCTGAAGAGGCTACAAACATGCACTGTCTGCATTCACTTCTGCAATTTGTGCAGATTTCAGTTTCTTGGTGCAGATTTCTAAACACATTTGGTGTAGTAATACGGTTTTGGTGTTTGATCACCCTAAAGGCACTACAAGCACAGCTTCCGGGCCAAGATGTCACCAGGCAAAGATGTTTACTACATTATACAGCAAGGTTATCTACTCTTTTAGAAAGCATGTCTGTCACATCTTAATTCGTTATTTTCTACTGGCCTGCATGTAATTAAGATATACAGCAGGTTAAAATAACAAAACAATATTTCAGCACAGCCAACTAAATTCTGCCAAGTCTTTCTCTTCAGTTACAAGATGCTTACGTTCTTTTCTAAGTCAATTATTAATCATGGCCTTCTCTAACTCAAGCAAGGGCAAATCTTCCCCTGCATTTCCCTCTTTTCTTTCTCTCCATTACTGATAAAGTGTGCGTTCCTAACTCAAGGGCAAAACATAGCTGTTTCAAAGCTATCCAAAAACAACCTTTCTCCTACAATTTTGAGAAGGAAAGAATGAGCAATAGAGACCTTTGCCTAGGGTTATTGAGGTTTCTGCTGAGCAGAGCTTTGTGGTTATGGGACAAGCTTTGATACAAATGTTGAAGAGTTACCACTGCTTTATGACTTTGAGAAATGCATCCTCCTGGGTTATATCTTGCCACTGTTTTTAACCAGTAGTTAATACTACGTCCATACTGCAGCTTTGAACCTCTTCTAGTACGTTTAGTCCTAAAATTAAAGATATCAAAGGGAGGTACTGAGCAGGATGATCTCTTAAGACAGAGTGGGACACTGATATCTGAAGTATTTGGCCTTGTTTCAGACTCTTTGTATCTTAATGTAACTTATTGTAACTTATGTGAAGTCAGAGTGAGATAGCGAGGGAATGGATCAGAATTCCAGCTTTCCCTCTTTTACATGTATCCTCAGTATAAATTTCATATTCCTTGCTGAGTGTTGAATGAGTTTTAACAACTGGGATGGAAAACGCTACCAGTAAGCTAAAAGTAGCTTACTGGAGCAGGATTGCTCTTCTGGGATCTGGAAACTTCAAAGTCATCTTCAGCCTGGGGAATGTGTAGAACCCAAATCTAATGTTCTTGAGGAGATGAAGTTGTAATCACTTGTTTGTGTCAAAGAAAATCTCTTGGACAAGTGGCCTGTCTGCCTGACGTGGCTGCAACTGAGATGTTTAAGGGTGTACATGGTAGTAGAACTTCAACTATCTGACTGTGTTCTGTGGTGCTGCTTCCTGAAGCCATGATGTGGTTAATTGGTATCAAGACAACAATCCACAAAAGACCATTTAATGTTCTTCCTGAAGTTGAAGCATTTTCCTTTGGGAAAGAAGCTTTTATTTGCTTCCATGGTGGGGGGGGACTCAGCTCTAAAGAAACACCAGGCATTTTAAAATTACTCCTTGACATTCTCTGTGGTTTTTGTAGAATATCTTATTTGGGACAGTGAAATAGTATACCTGTCATTGCTGAGTATTCTGTAGTAATGCATAACAACAGTAATTTAAAAAGGGAATTAATTTTGAAAGTTTCATTGCAATGGACTAAATGACTGTCACTTTATTTTCAGGATATATTTATGTTCATAACAAGGCAACTTAAGGGTTTAGAGGACACAAAAAGCCCCCAGTTCAATCGGTATTTTTATTTGCTTGAGGTAAGTTTTATAACTTCTTTCATAATCACTGTTGAATGTAATTGTCCAACTTAATCTCGTATTAACTAGTTCCTTTATTGTTTTTGCTGTTCCAACACAGAACATTGCTTGGGTCAAATCATACAATATCTGCTTTGAATTAGAAGACAGCAATGAGATTTTTACCCAGTTGTACAGAACCCTGTTTTCAGTAATAAAGTAAGTATTGTCACCCCCAGTTACAATATGTTGTTGCGTGGCTGAGATATTTCTAACTTAAATGTTTGGTCTGTTGTGTGACTTTCAGTGTTAATGAGTTTAACTTTTGTAAGTCAGTTTAACTAAGGGTGGCAGTGTTTTTGCCTGTTTTAAACAAGATACACTGCAAATATTTTTATTTTTCTAATTGGATTGTCTTTTACTTTGTTTATTTTACTCTGTTCTTGAAATTGAAAATTAGTGTTGCAGCCTGTAATTCTAAGGGATTTGGAAGATCATTGCTATAAAAACTGAGTTGGAAAATATTGGACACTGGAAGGCACTGTTAGAGATTGTGTAATCTGCCCCTCCTTGCTCAAACCAGGGTCTTCTGAAACAAATTGCTCAGGACTGTACCCGGTTGATTTTTTAGCTTCTCCAAGGATGGAGACGCCATGGCTTCTCTGGGCAACCTTCTAGTGCTCAACCATCCTTACTTTTAAGAAGTTTCTCATTCTCATGTTTAAATGGTATGTCCTGTTTTTCATCTTGTGTCCATTGCCTCTTGTCCTGTCACTGGACTTGTCCTACTTACTCACAAAAATCAGGTATTTCCTACCTAGATCATCTCTTCTCAAGGGTAAAAACTGTAAAATAATAAATAATCAACTCTCTTAGCCTCTCCTTGTATGAGAGCTATATCAGTCCTTTAATCATCTTTGTGACCCTTTGCGGGACTGACCCTAGGATGTCTGTGTCATTTGTGCTGGGAAGCCCAGAACCAGACACAACATCCAGATGAAGTCTCACCAGTGTTGAGGGGAGAGAGATTCTAATATGGTGTCTTGGCTTGGAAGGGTCTGATACAGTCCCCTTACTCTTTTACTGCCTTAGTGAGTGAAGAGGTCACGAGATACAAGAACCTTTTGCAAAATGGTATATGCAGTCAAAAAAAAAAGAATGATTTTTACTTCTATGAAACGTTGTGATTTAAGTATTACATTCCTTATCGTTTGGCATCACCATTGTGAGTACTCTGAATGGAAGTTGTACTTTATATGAATAGAACAGTAAGAATTCTTGTTTTTAATTGCAGCAATGGTCATAATCAAAAAGTTCACATGCACATGGTTGATCTAATGAGCTCTATCATTTGTGAGGGAGATACTGTGTCACAGGAACTTTTGGATACAGTGTTAGTTAATCTAGTGCCAGCACATAAGGTAAGACTTTATAGTGGCTTTTTTGCTGTTGCTTTTTGGTTGGTTGTTTGGTTGTGTTGGGTTTTGTTTTGGTTTGTTTGTGGGGGTTTTTTCTTTGTGATTTGTTGGATGTATGTATTCTGATGTTTACATTTAATAGAAAGAATAACTGTAGCAAGTGTGTTCCTATTACTTGGTTAATTATATTTTGTTAGTACTTTTAATAAGCCATTTTTAATAGCAAGAAAATTCAGTAGCATTTCACTGCTTCTATTCACTTGCCATAAACCAAAGTGTCAGTGGTCACAGTAATCTAAAAGCCTTACTGTCATATGAATTTATACACGTGGTTTGCATATGGTCAATACCAAGTCAATATGCCAACTTAACACTCTTTGGAAAGTCTTTAATTAGTGTAATGCTCTATGAATAGTTCAAACTAATGTGCTGCCCCAAGTGGCAGGGAAGGTGTGCTGACTGCTAGTTTGTAGTTGACTGGTTTATTTCAGGAATGTTGACTTGGTGTTATGGAAAGCACATTGGTGTGGGTTTGGGATGCAGCTGTAGAACTATGTTCAGAAATGGTGGTGCCTGAAGAGGCCAAGCAATCACTGTCTGTCTTTAGTGAATAGGTTTTGCAAATAAGTGTCTTAAAAGTGAACTGGGGAAAAACTTCAAACTTTGCATGTATTGTGACATCTTAATGTTTTAAAATCAAGGAAGTCTGACTTCTTTGTTCAGAAACCTAGCTGAGTCCTGCTACAGGCTCTTGGGTTGCAGTGTGGAAGACACCTTACAAATCGTGTATGGAAAAAAAAGAACCCTCAAAACTTCTGGGAAACTATCTAGGAAGTGTGTACTTAGGAAGATGCTTTCTGAAGAATATAGCTTGTAGAACAAGATACTGTACCTTATCACAGGCCATCATTTTCAATCAGTAAATAGCAATGGTGCTAGTGGGGTGGCTGGAAAAACTCGGGCACAAGGAATACTGCAGGTAGACATACACTCAAATGTCTGTAGACCATAATTAGTAGTCACTGAAGTAGTCTATGGTACTGTACCTCACTTGGGTTTGTCATCCATCTCATTGGCTGAAATAGAAGCCATATTGATGTAAACCTGAGGGAATGTGGCTGCCACTAATATCACAAGACAGGTAAATTGGAGTATGCGCATGCTAGCTTCAGTAGTACAGCAAGTATCAAAGAACTCAATAAAACAGTAAATTTAACATGTCTGACCATGTGCTTAATTCTTTTTTTCCTTTTGTGGTTTCTCTTTTTTTCCATGAACCCTCCTGAGCAACTTAGTCTAGTAGATGGTGTCCCTAACCATGGAAGGGAGGTTTGAACTAGATGGTGTCCCTAACTAGGGGATCTCTAAGGTCCTTTCTAACCAAACCGGTCTATGATTGTATGAAATTCTTTTGATGGGATTATATTAATAGAATAGAATAGACCAGGTTGGAAGAGACCTTCAAGATCATCGTGTCCAACCCATCAACCAATCCAACCCACCTAAACAACTAAACTATGGCACCCCATCAAGTCTCCTCCTGAACACCTCCAATGATGGTGACTCTACCACCTCCCCGGGCAGCCCATTCCAATGGGCAATCACTGTCTCTGTATAGAACTTCTTCCTAACATCCAACCTAAACCACCCCTGGTGCAGCCTGAGACTGTGTCCTCTTGTTCTGGTACTGGCTGCCTGGGAGAAGAGACCAAGATCTGCTTCTCTACAACCTCCCTTCAGGTAGTTGTAGAGAGCAATAAGGTCACCCCTGAGGCTCCTCCTCTCCAGGCTAAGCAACCCCAGCTCCCTCAGCCTCTCCTCATAGGGCTTGTGTTCCAAACCCCTCACCAACATCGTTGCCCTTCTCGGAACACATTCACAGTATCACAGTATAACTAAGGTTGGAAAGGACCTCGAGGATCATCGAGTCCAACCTATCAACACAGACCTCATGACTAAACCATGGCACCAAGTGCCACGTCCAATCCCCTCTTGAACACCTCCAGGGACAGCGACTCTACCACCTCCCTGGGCAGCACATTCCAATGGCGAATGACTCTCTCAATGAAGAACTTTCTCCTCACCTCGAGCCTAAACTTCCCCTGATGCAGCTTGCAAGTGTGTCCCCTTGTTCTGGTGCTGGCTGCTAGAGAGAAGAGACCAACCCCTTCTTGGCTACAACCACCTTTCAGGTAGTTGTAGAGAGCAATGAGGTCACCCCTGAGTCTCCTCTTCTCCAGGCTAAATAACCCCAGCTCCCTCAGCCTCTCCTCACAGCGCTTGTGCTCGAGGCCTCTCCCCAGCCTTGTTGCTTACTTTATTTCCTTTAGTGTTTGCAGAGTGTTCCATTTTCAGCCTCCAAAGTACTACAGGGAATCCCACACTGCACATCCCACATGCTTTACATGCTTATCTCTTAGAAAAACTGACACTAACAATTAAACTCCTAACTGTCTTTACTAGGAACTTGCCTGATAATTGGTTCTATCTATTTTGGCAACAATTCAGCTGAGCTGCTTCTTTGAGAGTCATCCTTAAAAACCTGTTTCCCTACTCTATCACAACTAGAGAATCTGTTAGAACTGTTTTGTCAAGTACTCTTGGATACAAATTCTGCTGATGAGCCCTTGGTAATAAGAATAAAGACCCTTTTCAATATTCCAGGAAAATGTTGTTAAAATGTATAGTTAGAATATTTGCTTTAGATACAGACTTAACATTTGATTATCCTCTTGAAGTTACAACATTAGGGACTGGCTTCATATTAGCTAGTCCTCCTTTTTGAATCAAAAATAGGGGACATGAATTTTTCTGTGTCAGTTGTGGTGTGTGGATTTTTGGTTTTTTTTCCTTTGTGATGGTGGTTGGTTGGTTTGGTTTTCTTTGAAAGGATTGGTACCAATTATATAACTCTTTGTTTGAACTCTGTTAAATTGAACATTGAGAGGCACCTGGAAAAACTAACCAACTGCAAAAAATATTAGCATGATTGCACTTCCGTCACTACCAACACCATCGTACCGGTACAACTGATTTCTGGCTTTGTAGCAAAGCATCCTGGAGAGCATTGCTTATAAATGCCAAAAGGGGAAAAATAAAGTCTGTATTATTCTGTCAGATTGCTTTCTTTTCTTGTGTCTGTAGCAGAAACTTATCAAACGTTCTAGAGAAGAACAGGTATGGAAAGTGAGTTAGCAAGAGCCTTAATGTCTCCCAGAAGTGTAAAAAGCTCAAAATACATATACAAAAATCATGGTGGGAATTGAGACAAAGGAGAGAACTTACACTTGACAAAGATGGTCTGTCTCCAAATATTGTTACCAGAGACCATTTAGGCATTAAAAAAACCAACCAACTTCTCCTCTATTAACATTTTTGTTTTGTGACATTAAGCGGGAAGTTTTCAGGGTAGAACAGTCTGTCAGTTCTCTTTTAATATCTTGAAGGGTGATCTGAGCAAGGGAAAAGTTTGTAGGGTAAGTTTGTAGATAATACTAAATTGGGTGGAAGTGTTAATCTTCTTGAGGATAGGAAGGTTCTGCAAAGAGATTTGGGCACACTGGATTGATGGGCTGGCAAAGCCAAGTGCCAGGTCCTGCACTTGGGTCACACCAACACCATGCAGTGCTACAGGTATGGGGCAGAGTGGCTGGAAAACTGTATGATGGAGAAGGACCTGAAGATGTTGGTTAACAGCTGTTTGAGCATGAGTCAGCAGTGTGCTCAGGTGGCCATGAAAGCCAGCAGCATCCTGGCCTTTCTCTATCGGGAATAGTGTGGCCAGCAGGACTGAGGTGATCTTGTGCTCCTGTACTGATGAGGCTGCACCTCAAATACTGTGTTCAGTTTTGGGCCCCTCACTACAAGAATCACAGAACTAATAAGGTTGGAAAAGACCTCAGAGATCATCAAGTCCAACCTATTACCCAACACCTCATGACTAATTAAACCATATCTTCAAGTGCCACATGCAATCCTTTTTTGAACACCTTTAGGGGTGGTTACTGCACCACCTCCCTGGGCAGCACAGTTGTTCTGCCTGGAGCAGAGAAGACTCCAGGAGGACCTTATAGCTGTCTTCCAATACCTGAAGGGAGCTACAGGAAGGCTGGAGAGGGACTTTTCATAAGGATGTCTAGCAATAGGACAAGAGGGAATGGTTTTAAAGTGAGGGAGAGTAGATTTAGACTGGATCTTAGGAAAAAGTTTTTCAGTATGAGGGTGGTGAGGCTTCAGAATAGGTTGCCCAGGGAGGTTGTGGATGCCTCATCCCTGGGGGTGTTCAAGGCCAAGTTGCCAGGTTGGATGAGGCCTTGAGCAGCTCAGTCTAGCTGAGAGGAATCCCTGCCCATGGTGGGGAGGTTGGAGAAGATTATCTCTGAGGTCACTTCCAACCTAAGCCATTCTATTTAAAACAAACAAACCAAAATAAACAACAGAAAACCACCACACCACTGTAAAGAGAAAAAAATAGTCTGGATTACAACTGTCTAAAGAAAATTAAGCACTTGCTTCATGTACTTGATTCGCTTGTGCCAATAGCCAGGGCCTGAGTGTCCAGAGGCAGAACTTTATGGAAATAACAGTACCAAAAGTATTAAAAGAGCACAAGAAAGTTTTGTTCTCCCTTTTCCATACTCAAGACAAAAGCAGAAAAAGTGGCACTGCCTTAGTTGAAATGAGGAGAAAAAAAAAAGGGGGGGGGGGGGAAGCAACCCAGATCATTGCTAAATAGATTGAAAGATCTTTTAAAAACCATCAAATCTATCTTGCCAACTCATTTAAGAGACACAGAGATACTTTAAACTTTGCCTGAAGGAGAAATTTTATAAGGGTAAGACCTACTTCAACAAATATCTTCTCTGTTTATCTACACTCTATTATTATCTTCTGTTTAATCTTTGTATACATTTGGGAAAAAAAAAAAGACATGCAGTTGAAGATCTTTTGATGATTTAAGAAAGCACATGATGGGGACAATAAGCTTAATCAGGACAGCTCCATGAACATGAAAGCACACAGTGAGGATAAGCATCTGAGTGTCCTGAACTGAGTGAAAACTAAACCACCAGCTGGCAGCACTTTTTGAAGTAATTATTTGTGATTACTACATTTTGAAGGAAAAAGCAGAAATAAGTATTGATTGATAAGGACAAGCCAAAGAACCATCCATAAAAAGGCAGAACATAGACCTTCTGCAAGATGTCTGAGAAGTCACATTCAAAGATCTCTGACAATCCTGTAGTCCAGCCATCAACCTAACACCACCATGGCCTGAAGTGCCATGTCCATACATTTGAACATATCCAGGGACAGTGACTCCATCTCCCTGGATGATCCCTTTCATCCAAATCTAAACCTCCCCTGATACAATTTCAGGCCATTTATTCTCTTCTTATCACCTGATATTAGAGGAAAGGGACTGACCCCAACCTCACTGAATCTCTTTCCAGATATTTGTAGAGCGAAATGAGGTCTCCCCTCAGTTTCCTCTTCTCCAGAAAAAAACAATCTCACTTCCTCAGCAGTCCTCATAAGACTCATTCTCTAGCCCTTTTAACCAGCTTTGTTCCCCTTCTCTGGACACACCCCAGCAATTCATGTTCTTCTCACCACCCTCATACTGAAGAACTTTTTCCTAAGATCCAGTCTAAACCTACTCTCCCTCACCTTAAAACCATTCCCTCTTGTCCTGCCAGACACCCTTATGAAAAGTCCCTCTCCAGACTTCCTGTAGCTCCCTTCAGGTATTGGAAGGCAGCTATAAGGTCCCCCCGGAGTCTTCTCTTCTCCAGGCAGAACAATCCCAGCTCCCTCAGCCTATCCTCCTACAAGAGGTGTTCCAGCCCTTGAATCATCTTTGTTGCCATCTGCTGGACTTGCTCCAACATCTGTGTCCTCCTTATGCTGAGGACACCAGAATTGGGTGTAGTATTTGAGGTGGGGTCTTAGAAGAATTAATAGAATGAAAGGTTATGTGATTATGTTACTCAGGGCTGCAAATAGGTACTTCTAGCGTTTATTCTGGCAAACATTTAGATTTTTAAATAAACTGCTCTGTGAAAGATACAAGCTGAAACTGTAAGGTGAATCAAAACAAATTTGCCTTGTGGAGCTCTGCTGTGCTAGGTCTTTTGTTAGCATTTGTTTTATACATCTCAGATCTAGAGCTCACTTTTACCTAGGTGAAAGCCGTTTGTTTTGGTCGAGGCGAGCTGGAGAACTTAAGAAGAATCAGAGCAAGAACTGCAAGAAGTATACATCCCTTGTTACAATTACTTGTGCTTTCTATTTCCTGAAGAGTCACAACTCTAGCTACATAATAGAAAACAAATGCTGCAGGTGGAAAAGCCTTTTCTTGTTGCTTTTGTTTGGGTTGTTTTGTTGCTGTTTTGTTTTAACCATGCAATCTAAGATGCAGAAGCTTTTTTTCTGGTGTGTGCAAGAGCTATGCAGTTTTGTTAAAAAAACTGCTGAACTGGACCTCTGTATCTTGATTAGATAAGGGAAGAGGAAATTACAAGTATGTTAGCATCTGATGTAAGCATTCCAGTATCTTTCCAGAGTAGGGATTTTTACTCAGAGCTGCTACAGCAAGTGAACAAAACGAATACTTCAGGCATGAATCTTGGGAGTCTTTTGACTTCAATCACCTACCTTAATACTAGTAGTTGGCAAGCCAAGACTTCTTTTATGTTAACAGAAAATGTTTATCTGGTCCCACTGCTGTTTAGAAGCCTGTAGTTCTATAGAGTCTTTGAAATTACAGGCAACACTCTCCATCTCTTTGCAAATAATCTCTTCTTTTTATTCAGACAGCTACAAAGAAGCAAGCATATTGGTATTCTTACCCTAGATGTGGCAGTGCATCTTGTTTGCTTTTCATTATGCTAAAAGGAAATGGCTTCCTTTTACGGATGAGATGTATTTCAAACCACCCAACAACATAACAAAACCCCAACCACAAATTGCCCCTTTATACTTTTAAATTGTAAATAAAATATGCACTTTTTTTTTAATTGCAGAGACTGTAAAAAAATTATGGAAACTGTTTTTTTGCAGAGACTTTTCAGCTATTAAAAAACTATGTACATGCATTAAAAAAATACATGTAAGCTTTTTTGGACTGAAGAATTTTTCTTCATCCTTCCATGTATTAATCAAGACTGCTGTGGGTATCATGAGGTGGGCACAAGCCAACCTCATGAGGTTCAATAAGAGCAAGTGCAGGGTCCTGCATCTGGGTCGAGGCAATCCCAGGCACAGATTCAGGCTGGGCAGTGACTGGCTGGAAAGCAGCCCTGAGGAGAGAGACTTGGGGGTGCTGGTGGACAAGAAGCTCAACATGAGCTCTCAATGTGCACTTGCAGCCCGCAAAGCCAATCAGATCCTGGGCTGCATCAGGAGAAGTGTGGCCAGCAGGTCGAGGGAGGTGATCCTCCCCCTCTACTCAGCCCTGGTGAGACCCCACCTGGAGTACTGTGTCCAGTTCTGGAGCCCCTATTACAAGAGGGATGTGGAGGTGCTGGAACATGTCCAGAGAAGGGCCACGAGGGCTGGAGCAGCTCTGCTATGAGGACAGACTGAAGGAGTTGGGGCTGTTCAGTCTGGAGAAGAGAAGGCTCCGAGGTGACCTAATTGTGGCCTTCCAGTATCTGAAGGGGGCCTAGAGGAAGGCTGGGGAAGGACTTCTCAGGATCTCAGGTAGTGATAGGACTAAGGGGAATGGAATGAAGCTGGAGGTGGGGAGATTCAGGCTAGATGTGAGGAGGAGGTTCTTCACCATGAGAGTGGTGAAACCCTGGAATGGGTTGTCCAGAGAGGTGGTCGAGGCCCCGTCCCTGGAGGTGTTTAAGCCCAGGCTGGATGAGGCTCTGTCCAGCCTGATCTAGTGTGGGGTGTCCCTGCCCATGGCAGGGGGGTTGGAACTAGATGACCTTTGTGGTCCCTTCCAACCCTGACTGATACTATGATAGCTGAGTTACTTCTTTAAATTTGTGAAAAGTAGTTGATACAGAAATTGGAGAATGGATGTATAGCAACTAGAGAATGGAGAATGTGTGAAGGAAACAATAATAAATAAATAACTCAATTAGAGAAATGGAGGGATAGGAATATTTTAGGTGGTGGTTTGTTTGAATACCAGAGTTTCATGTGTTCTTCGCTTATTTGTTCATGAACTGAAATTCTAGGTGGTTTTGGTGGTTGGTTTTGGGTTTTTTTTCATTGCTATCTCTGTCAGACAGACTTGTGTATCTTTGCAAGGCACTATGGAGAGGCTGTAGAGGTCATTCTCAGGTCACTGCTTGATGCAAGAACAGAACTGTGCTTCTTGCCACAATCCTGTTCAGAGTCTTGCTTCTGTGATGCCTATAAATGCCTTGGTGTTGCTTGATACTTCTCTCCTGATCTTTTTTTTTCCCTTTTATTTTCCTTTTGTTTGTTTTTTTTGTTTTCTGGGGGGGGAAGCTGATAAGGAAGAGCAGTGAAATTCAGGAACTTCACTAAACTTCAGTTGCCCCTTTAAGCCTGACAATTAAGACCACATTTGCCAGAAAAGAGTTTTCTCAGTAATGTCAGTGAACCTACAAAGCTCTGTTTGGGCTAGCTTTGTTTTTACTGTATTACTTTTACTACTGAAAATATAAAGAGAACAGGCTGTATCTTTAATGCATTTGCCATATTTGGAGTTAATGTATGTTTATGTGTTTTGTTTTCCCAGAATTTAAACAAGCAAGCCTATGATTTGGCAAAGGCTTTACTGAAGAGGACAGCACAAGCAATTGAACCATACATTACTAATGTAAGTGAAGATTGCAAACACATATGGACATCAGGAGATTTATGTTTTAATAGCTGCATTATAAAAAGAATGGATTATATCTAGTCAAATAAGTTTTTACAAACTAATTTTTTTTTTTTATATTGATGTAGGACTATGTTACATGTCCCCTTTACCATACAGAGTGGGAAATCTGCTGCCTGGTTTCACTGTTTTGAAACTTAGTTTTCTTAAGAGGTATTAAAGACACAGTTGTAGTTATTTCCTAACCGGGAATATATACCTTCCAGGCAACTCTGTATCCAGAAAAGGAGGACTTTTCTGTAAGACAGCAGAGCATTGGAACTTCTAATGAAATACACTTATCTGTTGTTTTTTCAGTCGTTACTAGAAACTGTTGTCTTTTTCTATTGAATCACTTTGAATTCACTTTATAACCTTAAAAAGTGGCAGCTTTCATGTTTTTAGTTTCTTTATTGATATAATCAACCATGTCAGGTACAGAAGGTTGTGATGTTCATCTGTCCCAAGTTTGGGAATAGGAAACTGAAGTGCTAGTGAAGTGTATACTGTTCTCTTAGTGGCAGGTGGAAGTAGTATAATTTATTTAACCACACTTGTGGATTTTTTAACCCAGAGAAAAGAAAAGAAATTCATAGTATCAGTCAGGGTTGGAAGGGACCACAAGGATCATCCAGTTCCACCAACCCCCCTGCCATGGGCAGGAACACCCCACACTAGATCAGGCTGGCCAGAGCCTCATCCAGCCTGGGCTTAAACACCTCCAGGGACGGGGCCTCAACCACCTCCCTGGACAACCCATTCCAGGGCTTCACCACTCTAATTGTGAAGAACCTCCTCCTCACATCCAGCCCGAATCTCCTCACCTCCAGCTTCATTCCATTCCCCCTAGTCCTATCACTACCTGACATCCTGAGAAGTCCCTCCCCAGCCTTCCTGTAGGCCCCCTTCAGATACTGGAAGGCCACAATTAAGTCACCTCGGAGCCTTCTCTTCTGCAGACTGAACAGCCCCAACTCCTTCAGTCTGTCCTCATAGGAGGGGTGCTCCAGCCCTCTGATCATCCTTGTGGCCCTTTATAATAATTTCCAAATTATGTCTTCCCCCTTATGAGTGGAGGTAGTATATTTCTCTTTTAGTTGCTTCTTGCCCTTCTGAGAGTTCAAAGTAGGGTGGAATTAATATTTGATAGTATAAATTTTTTTTAATGAGAAGTATGAATTTTTCCTTGAGTTGTTAAGTTTACCAAGAGAGAATAATTTGCAGCTGCATTATGCTGTTTGTAATTAGAAATTATGGAACAATCAGTTAGTAATTCCTGTGCTTTTACTCCTTAACCTGTCAACCGTGTAGTGTAGTAATTAGTCACAGTATCACAGTATAACTGAGGTTGGAAGAGACCTCAAGGATTATCGAGTCCAACCTATAAACACAGACCTCATGACTAGACCATGGCACCAAGTGCCACATCCAATCCCCTCTTGAACGCCTCCAGGGACAGTGACTCCACCACCTCCCTGGGCAGCACATTCCAATGACGAACGACTCGCTTGGTGAAGAACTTTATCCTCACCTCGAGTCTAAACCTCCCCTGGTGCAGCTTGAGACTGTGTCCTCTTGTTCTGGTGCTCGTTGCCTGGGAGAAGAGACCAGCCCCTTCCTGGCTACAACTACCTTTTAGGTAGTTGTAGAGGGCAATGAGGTCACCCCTGAGCCTCCTCTTCTCCAGGCTAAACAATCCCAGCTCCCTCAACCTCTCCTCATAGGGCTTGTGTTCAAGGCCTCTCACCAGCCTCGTTCCCCTTCTCTGAACACGTTCAAGTGTCTCAATGTCCTTCTTAAACTGAGGGGCCCAGAACTGGACACAGTACTCAAGGTGTGGCCTAACCAAAGCAGAGTACAGGGGCACAATGACTTCCCTGCTCCTGCTGGCCACACTATTCCTAATGCAGGCCAGGATGCCATTGGCCCTCCTGGCCACCTGGACACACTGCTGGCTCATGTTTAGGCAGCTATCAATCAGCACCCCCAGGTCCCTCTCCATTTGGGAGCTCTCCAGCCACTCTGACTCCAGCCTGTAGCTCTGCATGGGGTTGCCATAGCCAAAGTGCAGCACTCAGCACTTGGACTTGTTAAACTAGTCAGTTGCTTCAGCCTTGTTTTGAGTATGTGCTAGAATAATTTTAAAGTGATTGTTCTTAGTAGTGAAATAACTTCACATACAGTCACATTATCAAAAAAATCTGATGCACTGCAACCCCTTGGATTAGTTGTAGGCCAGCTGTGGTAAGCTCTATATTATATGTGGTATTGAATACAAAGTGATATTTTAAGATTTCTACTACAGAATCATGATCTGTGCCCCTCTATGTTTCTCTTTTTTTTTTAAATAATGGTGAAATCATACTTACAAGTTTAGAACTGGACTTGATGATCTCCAGAGGTCCCTTCCAATCCCTAACATCCTGTGAAAAGGCAGTTTTAGCAGAAGACAAGCAGCGGATTTAGAAGAGTGTGTGTTTATTCTTATTATTTATGTATACTCTGTTTTATTTTCCAGTTCTTCAACCAGGTCCTCATGCTTGGCAAAACATCCATTAGTGACCTGTCTGAGCATGTGTTTGACTTGATTCTGGAGTTATACAATATTGACAGTCACCTCTTGCTTTCCGTTCTACCACAGCTTGAATTCAAACTTAAGGTAAGCACTTCTTACCTTTTTTATATATTTGAAATGTGTGTTGTTTGACTAATAATTTCTCTACTTACAGATTCATCAAATGATTTGGCATTTAAAACTAATACTTATGTGTAAAACTTATATTCTCTGCATCGTTTAAAGGAAAACTCATAAAAGCCACCAAAAAGGAGTAGTTTATCTTCAGATGTGTTAACCTGCAGTGCATACATGCATATGTTTGGGGTTTGATTGGTGGGACTTTTTTTTGCTTGTATCTTGTAGTCAATAATTTGACTTTTTTGACTTGAGAATCTGATGGGTTTGTTCCTTTTGTTTTACTGTACCATTTAATGTATTGGAATTACCTTATACTGCTAGTTGTGCAGAGAAACTGCATCTATTCCAAACAGTGAATTTTGCCAGGGCAAAGTTTGGCTCCATTTTAATGTAAACTGATGTATTGACCTTTTTTCCAAACAGAAAGTCTGTGACAGGTGGAAGCAGAACATTTGGCCCCATAAACATGTTGTACTCATGGCTGCAATTACTTCTATGAATTTTCAGGATTCTTTCTTATGTTTAGAGGATAGCTGGTGCTAGCTGTCTGTTTTAATAGGTATTTTTCTTTTTGACTTCCTACCATTTCAGAGTGTCTCCATCAGTTGGAGAAATTCAGTCTAACAGCTAGTACTCTGTTTTTTTCTAGGTGATTTTGGTTCTATTTGTTATTCCATAGGGTTTTTGTGAAAGTGGGAAATCTGATTAGTTTTGTATTACTAAGTTTGAAAGTGATCTGTGCTAAACTTGAGGGCTGATGTGCAGTGGGCCACTCTTGAATTTACATGTTTGTGTATTGTCGAGGACACATTTTAAGCTTATAGAGCCTTTGGCCTGTTCTTGCAGTATTTATTATCATAGTGGCTTGTTCGTGCCTACTAGTTTTTTACTAGTGTTGCTAGATGTGTATTGCATGGGTTGTTTTTTGTTGGTTTTATCTTTCCATTCATATTTCTGAAAGAAGTAGGGTTCAATTTGCTGTTTCCCAACTGTGTTAAGTAGACCTTTTTCATCCTTTTATTCATGTTTTTGCAGATGGCAAACAATTATCATTCTCAGTCCAATGAAAGTGGTACTTCTGTAGCTGAAGCCGTTGTTCAAGACATTGAATCTTAACTGCAGCCTTGTTTTTCACAGCCATAATTGCAGTAACCTTTCCATCTTTAGGTCTGTTTAAAACTGTAGGCTCTTGAATTGTCTTCCTTTCTTCTTCACTTGACTCCTCATATACCACTACTTCAATACAAACTTCTGGTTTGTATCCTAATTTATCACTGGAATCAGCAAGTTTAGTAGTCCAACACTGTCAACTTTTTTTATTTCTCTGGGCTTCCCTGACCTGGCCTAGGAACAACTTTAGATCCCTTCCTTAACTTGAGTGATAGAATAGAATAGAATAGAATAGAATAGAATAGAATAGAATAGAATAGAATAGAATAGAATAGAATAGAATAGAATAGAATAGAATAGAATTAACCAGGTTGGATGAGACCTTTGAGATCATCGAGTCCAACCTATCATCCAACACCATCTAATCAACTAAACCATGGCACCAAGCACCCCATCAAGTCTCTTCCTAAACACCTCCAGTGATGATGACTTCACCACCTCCCTGGGCAGTCCACTTCAATGGCCAATCACTCTTTCTGTGAAGAACTTCTTCCTAACATCCAGCCTAAATCTCCCCTGGTGCAGCCTGAGACTGTGTCCTCTTGTTCTGGTGCTGGTTGCCTGGGAGAAGAGACTCAACCCCTTCCTGGCTACAATCTCCCTTCAGGTAGTTGTAGAGAGCAATAAGGTCTCCCCTGAGCCTCCTCCAGGCTAAACAATCCCAGCTCCCTCAGCCTCTCCTCATAGGGGCTGTGCTCCAAACCCATCCCCAGCTTTGTTGCCCTTCTCTGGACACGTTCAAGCAACTCAACATCTTTCCTAAACTGAGGGGCCCTGAACTGGACACAGGACTCAAGGTGTGGCCTAACCAGTGCTGAGTACAGGGGCACAATGACTTCCCTGCTCCTGCTGGCCACACTGTTCCTGATACAGGCCAGGATGCCATTGGCCTTCTTGGCCACCTGGGCACACTGCAGGCTCATGTTCAGCCTTTGTCAACCAGTACCCCCAGGTCCCTTTCTGTTTGGCAGCTCTCCAGCCACTCTGACCCCAGCCTGTAGCACTAGCACTGCATGGGGTTGTTGTGGCCAATGTGTAGAACCCAGCACTTAGATGTGTTAAATCTCTTGCCAATGATACTCTGCCCCCGCCCTTTCATTCTTCCTGACCCTGCCCCACCAAAGTTTGCATTTTTGTTATTTTTTAGTATCCTCTTTTTAAGTGGTGAGCGCACATTTTGTTGGTTTTAGTCTTCTTGATCCTTAGTGTATTTTTCTCTTTGTGGTCTGAACCTTTTGGGATAAGGTGGTTCATGTTCAGTTTATCACTGTTTCCAGTAGACATGTACTTTTTGATAGTTACATTCTTACTGCTCTTTTTCCTTTGTGACCTGTTGAACTTAGTACAGTTTGTAGCTGTTCTGAGTGCATGGTACAGCTTCTGTTTGAATTCTCTTGTTGCTTCAGGTGTGTCCTTTTGATGCCTTAAATTCTGAGGACAAATAATATATGCCTGTTTTGTCCTATTGGCTGTCAGAGTTGCTTGACTCATCTACAGATTAAAAAGCCCTCTGTTGGAATAGGATAATCCTGGTTTAAATCCTGAGACACTGGAACACGGTGCCTGATGAAGTTGTGGATGCCTTGTCATTGAAAGTGTTCAAGGCCAGGCTGGATGGGGCTTTGAGCATCCTGATCTAGTGGATGGTGTTTTTGCCTGTGGCAGGGAGAGTTGAACTAGGCAATCTTTAAAGACCCCTTCCAAGCCAAGTAATTTTATGGTTCTGTAAGATCTTTCTGTGGTCAAAATGGTATTTTGAAGATGGGTGTTCTGAAATGCCAGTTACTACACTTCAGTAACACTGTTGTGCATACTCTTATGGACCTAAACAATGTGGCCACCTAGTGTTCATGCACCTTGCCATTTGGGTACAACCAAAGACCATATGGTTTGGTCGCTGATGCCAGGTAATTTTGATTGCTGTGAGAATTGTGTGTGTTGACTTGGATGAAAAATGAAAGGTTGCTGGCATCAAATAATGTTCTCTGAAATGTGCAGCTGTGGTGTGCTTTACTCCCTCTGTGGCTTTTTCTGTCCTATCTATGTCAAAAGTCTTGTAATATGTTTAAAGAGAACTGAATTGCAGCCAGGTCTGTGCTGTGCCATGACGTGCGCCAAACAGAAACGAACAAACTACTTTGGTCTGGCTGGGATGGAGTTAATTTTCTTTGTAGCAGCCTGTGTGGTGCTTTGCTTTGTATTTGTGGCCACACTGATGTTTTGGCTGTTGCTGAAGAATGCTTGCACAGGTAAAGGCTTTCTGCCCCTGCCACAAGCAGGATGAGGCAGGGCAGGATCTTGAGAGGGGATATGTGCTCAGCAGTGAAAGCTCAGGGTAGGAGGAGGAAAAGGGGAGGATGTGTGTGCTCATAGTATTTCTTCCCAAGCAAGCTTTGTGCATGCTGAGACCCTGCTTTGCAGGAACTGGTGGGGCATCTGCCTGCCAATAGGAAGTAGTGAATGAATTCATCTTTTTGTTTTACTTCTGCATGCAGCTTTTCTTTACATATTGAACTGTCAGCTGTCTTGATCCATGAGCCTTGTAACTTTTCTTTTGTTCCCTTCCCTTCTCCTCTCTGTACAGAAGAGTGAGTGAGGGGCTGGGTGGGTGTTTGGCATTTGAGTGGGGTAAACCCACCACATCTTGATAGATTTTTTTTGTAAAGAAAAAGCTCCTATGTTCTCATGTGACAGAAAAGAAATACTGTTAAATTCTAATACTCTGAGAGAACTATGTCAGATAACTTTTGCTTCTTACTTGTAATTACTATTTCTTTTTTGCCTAATTTTGGAAAGGAATTTGGGAGATTAGTGAGACAACACCCACTGAAATGCATTTAACTTAACTTCTTCCATGAAGGTCAGTCATTTGTGCCTGATCATGCAGGTGAGAGGCAAGATGGTATGATTTTGTAGGTCAGCGTGTAAAGGAAACTGATGTTCCTTCATTCAAATTTGGTATTTGAACTTTAGAACTTGCTGTTACTGAAAGTTAATACCATTCCAGTGTTCATGAGCATGAAAACCTCATGAATGAAGTGTTTGGGAAATAAGCATAATGGAGTTTATGTCTTTATTTTACCAATTTATTAAGCCAATATGATGCAATGAATAAAATCAATATAAGGTTAACTTTATTACTGTAGAGCTGTTTGTGCATAAGATGGTTCAATTTTTTGGCAAGTTTCAGGTCATCTGTCCATTTTTAATTGTGACTCCCCTGCAGATCCTCAGTGCTGCCTGTTGGTTTTAGACTTGGTAGGGATGATAGTGTGACTAACTTCTGTTGTAGTTAGTGATAGGCCCAGGAGAGCCTGTATTTTGAGAGCACGTGTGGGGAACTGGAAGTGTCAGTGTTTGGTGTTGATTTTTTTGGTTGACAAAGTATCACAGTATCACAGTATCACTTAGGTTGGAAAGGACCTCGAGGATCATCGAGTCCAACCTGACACCGCAGACCCCATGACTAGACCATGGCACCAAGTGCCACGTCCAATCTCCCCTTGAACGCCTCCAGGGTCGATGACTCAACCACCTCCCTGGGCAACCCGTTCCAATGACGAATGACTCGCTCGGTGAAGAACTTCCTCCTCACCTCGAGTCTGAACCTCCCCTGGCGCAGCTTGAGACTGTGTCCCCTTGTTCTGGTGCTGGTTGCCTGGGAGAAGAGACCAACTCCCTCCTGGCTACAACCACCCTTCAGGTAGTTGTAGAGGGCAATAAGGTCACCCCTGAGCCTCCTCTTCTCCAGGCTAAACAATCCCAGCTCCCTCAGCCTCTCCTCATAGGGCTTGTGTTCAAGGCCTCTCACCAGCCTTGTTGCCCTTCTCTGGACACGCTCAAGTGTCTCAATGTCCTTCTTAAACTGAGGAGCCCAGAACTGGACACAGTACTCAAGGTGCGGCCTAACCAGAGCAGAGTACAGGGGCACTATGACCTCCCTGCTCCTGCTGGCCACACTATTCCTAATGCAGGCCAGAATGCTATTGGCCCTCCTGGCCACCTGAGCACACTGCTGGCTCATATTCAGGTGGCTGTCGATCAGCACACCCAGGTCCCTCTCTGTCTGGGAGCTCTCCAGCCACTCCGACCCCAGCCTATAGCTCTGCATGGGATTGCCGTAGCCAAAGTGCAGCACTCGGCACTTGGACTTGTTGAAAGCCATCCCATTGGACTCTGCCCATCTTTCCAGTCGGTCGAGGTCCCTCTGCAGAGCCTTTCTACCCTCTAATTGACTAACATCTGCCCCTAACTTTGTGTCATCTGCAAACTTGCTGATGACTGACTCTACCCCTTCATCCAGATCATCAACGAATATGTTGAAGAGGACAGGGCCCAGCACTGATCCCTGGGGGACACCACTGGTGACTGGCCTCCAGCTGGATGCGGCACCGTTCACGACCACTCTCTGGGCCCGGCCCTCCAGCCAGTTCCTAACCCAGCACAGAGTGTAGTGGTCCAAGCCACGGGCTGACAGCTTAGTCAGCAGTTTGCTGTGGGGGACGGTGTCAAAGGCCTTGCTGAAGTCTAGGTAGACCACATCCACAGGCCTCCCCACATCCACCAGGCGGGTCACCTGATCATAGAAAGAGATCAGGTTGGAGAGGCAGGATCTGCCCTTCCTGAATCCATGTTGGCTGGACCTGAGCCCTTGGCCATCCTTCAGGTGCGCAGTTATTGCCGCCAGGATAATCTGTACTTGGTCATATGTTAGAAAAGAGTCAGAGGCTGAGACTCTTCAGCTGCATAATTGCAAAAGATTAAAGGTTTTATATTAAAAATATTTGTTTATTAGTTTATAAAACTAAAAGTTAAAGAGAATAAAGGAGAGAGACTGCAGCAGTGATGCATGTGTTTAAAAAGAAGCACAGTTGTGTGGTTTTGGTTTTTTGGTTTGTTTTATTACCTTTTGGAGCTTATATAAGGTTGTTTCAAGGAGGCCAAACTCTGGACACAATTTAGAAAGTACCAAATGCTCTTGGTCTGTAATCACAAATATTCATTGTTTCTACAAACAAGACTAGATACAGGAGTGGGTTAACTTACAGTTGGATTAGTGGCTAATATAATGTGAGTTTCTTCCATGGTTAATTTATTAAGGATGTTGTAGTTGGTTTTGCCTGTTTGCTTTCTGGCTGTGTAAGTAGTTGAGTATTTAGTGTCCTCCTGATTCTTCCACACCCTCTAGGGTGTCTTGTTCTGGATCTGACCTGTGTTAGCTACCTAGAGAAATTCACAGGTGCTTGATATTTTGTTAGTTTAAGCAGAAGTGGGTGGGATGTGAGTAATGGAGATTGGACTAATATAGATGACAAAAATGTGAAATTCATAACCACAAGGGCAGAATAAAAATTTGTAGTGTAATGGACACAAGCTGGGATTCATCCAGGAAAAAAGACACCATATGTTGTAGATGGCTTTCAGTAATGTCAATCTGAATTGTAATTGAAAAAGTCAAATGCAGACAAATGTATTAATGGATTTACTATTAATGCTGCTAATACTGTAAGTATTCAGAAGAATTACAGTCCTTTGTGATATGGTAACATAGCAGTGTTAGAGAGTTCTTCATCCTGTTGCTCTGTTACTTTAAGGAACTTTACAAAAGCTTTTACTGTTCTTAGGAAGCTGAATTTAAAAGGATGTACTGGCAAACATTTCAGCCCATTTATGGTATTGAGACAGAAGAAATAGTTGGTCTTCAAGACTGTGGTGTTGTGTTAGAGAACTCTCACAACTACATTGTGCTCTTATTTCATGTTCACATTCAAGAAGTGATGTTGAACTACTAAGAATGGCAAAGGTGGTAGAATGGTATTTTAAACAGTACTTGTCTTTATTACCAGAAAGAAAAGACCGAAATCATGAGTGAGTAATATCTAGTTAATATCAACTAATTTTAGTTAGTTTTATAATGGTTTTTGTCTTGATGTACAGTTGTGCACAAGAAAGTCTGCTCTGTATTACATTTCACAGTATCACAGTATAACTAAGGTTGGAAATGACCTCGAGGATCATTGAGTCCAACCTATCAACACAGACCCCATGACTAGACCATGGCACCAAGTGCCACGTCCAGTCACCTCTTGAACACCTCCAGGGACAGCAACTCCACCACCTCCCTGGGCAGCCTGTTCCAATGACAAATGACTCGCTCGGTGAAGAACTTCCTCCTCACCTGGAGTCTAAACCTCCCCTGGTGCAGCTTGAGACTGTGTCCCCTTGTTCTGGTTCTGGTTGCCTGGGAGAAGAGACCAACCCCTTCCCGGCTACAACCACCTTTCAGGTAGTTGTAGAGGGCGATGAGGTCACCCCTGAACCTCCTCTTCTCCAGGCTAAACAATC
This sequence comes from Melanerpes formicivorus, assembly GCF_026170545.1. Lineage (NCBI taxonomy): Eukaryota > Metazoa > Chordata > Aves > Piciformes > Picidae > Melanerpes > Melanerpes formicivorus. Next base: position 51,446,943 of record NW_027142353.1, on the reverse strand, counting down.
CCAGCTCCCTCAGCCTCTCCTCATAGGGCTTGTGTTCAAGGCCTCTCCCCAGCCTTGTTGCCCTTCTCTGGACACGCTCAAGTGTTTCGATGTCCTTCTTAAACTGAGGGGCCCAGAACTGGGCACAGTACTCAAGGTGCAACCTAACCAAAGCAGAGTACAGGGGCACAATGACTTCCCTGCTCCTGCTGGCCACACTATTCCTAATGCAGGCCAGGATGCCATTGGCCCTCTTGGCCAGCTGGGCACACTGCTGGCTCATATTCAGGTGGCTGTCAATCAGCACTCCCAGGTCCCTCTCTGTTTGGGAGCTCTCTAGCCACTCCGACCCCAGAGATGTAGAAGTGTGTTGGTATAAAAGCTGTACAAAACCAAACTTCTGATTTATTTGTTTTGTTTGTGTTTTTTAAATAAATAAATGAATGAATGTGTTCTTTTTCCAGAGCAATGACAATGAAGAACGCTTGCAAGTTGTAAAACTCCTGGCAAAAATGTTCGGGGCGAAGGATTCAGAGCTGGCATCTCAAAACAAGCCACTGTGGCAGTGCTACCTGGGGAGGTACATGCTGATGTAATTTCCTTCCTAGGAGTGGAAAAACATACAATGAAATAGAATTCAACCTTTTTTTTTCCCCCCCTAAGTGACACACCTAACTGTGAGTTCCCTCTTGCTGCTCTATCTGTCAGACTTCAGATAATGCTGAAGCAATTATTTTACGTACATCTGCATCTGTGATTCTGTGGAGCGAACAATTAAACCCCCTCAATTTCAAGGTCATTTTTGGAGAAACTGTTGTTATTGCCATTGTAAAGTAAAAGGAATAGTTTTAATTTCTTCAGAGGTGGTACTGCTCAAGAATGCTTTAATTCTAAAATGGCATCAAATGACACTCGCAGTATCAGGTGATACTGGAGCTGATTCTGAGGCTTTGATGTACTCTATTTGTGTATTGGTTTCAATACTTATTTTTCATGATAGGAGTGCCTTAAGAGAGTTATGTAGTAGTTACAATGATGCTGTCTTCTGGTTTTTAACTACTCTGCCAGTTTGAGATGGAAAATATACCTGGAGCTTGTAGTCAGGAGAAACTTAAGTATTGGTACTATGACAAAAATGTGTTTGATTTGAGTAAACGAGGACAAAGTCTTTAAAGTATTATAAATGCTGTTGGTTTATAATTTAGTATTCAATTGTCTCAAAAGTGGAGTCCTCAAAGAAATGCTACTTTATAAAATAGAGGGAACTTAACAGAGGGAATGCCTTTTGCTTGAAAGCATGTAACTGTTTAAAACATTGCATGCCATCCAAAAATCCCAGATCTGACTGGGCCTGAAGGAAAATGCTGCTTTGTGTAACAATGCACAGCAATGTCAGTATGTGCAGTCCATTGTTCAGAATTGCTGTTTTCAGATAGTTATCACTTACATATATTTACTTTTTTTGGAGGATTTTAACTAAGTTATAGTAGCTGTGTCATTAAAAGAACCATCCTTCTTGTCTTGATTTTTAAAAATTATGTTTTTAAAAGCATACCTCAGAATATCAGAGGGGCTGTCTCCAAGGGAGACCTGAAAGCAGGCATCTGTTCCTGACCCCTAAACCAAGATGACATGACCAATGAGACAGTTCTTGAGTCACTTAAGCAACAAAACTTGGTTTTTATGGGAGACTTTGACTACCCACACATTTGCTGGAAGAACATCACAGCACTTTACCTATCCTCCAGCAAATTTCTGGAATGCACAGGGGACTCCTTCCTCACACAAAGTTAGATGTGCCCAGCAGGAATGAGGCACTGCAGGGTTTGCTGCTCACTAACCAAGAAAATTGGCTTTGGAATATCTTGGTTAGTGACAGCCATGGCTGCAGCAATCACAATAGTGTGGAATTTTGGATACTGCTGAGCACGCTAAAGGTTAGTTCTAAAATAAATGTTTTAGATTTAAGAAGAGCAAACTTGAGTGTTCTCAGAGCTTGGTTGGAAGGGAACCTGAGGAAAGCTTCCATGGAGGATAAAGGAGACAGTGCACGCTGGGAGTTTTTCAAGAACACTCTCCTAGACACAAAATCAGTTCATTCCCTCTGAAGGCAAGAGAAGTGGGTGGAACAAGAGACCACCTTGGCTTAACTCTGAGTTTCTGGGTCTGCTGAGAATCAAAAGGGAAATGTACCAGAGATGGAAAAGTGGAACGGTACCTCTTGGAAGATTCCCAGGGCATTACCAGGGTATGTGGAGATGAAGTCAGGGAAGGAAAAGCTCAGTTCAAACTGGAATTGGCCAAAGATGTCAAAAACTTAAAGAAAGGGTTCTTCAGGTACATTAACAACAAGCAGAAACAAAAAGAGACTATAAGCCCATGATTAAACAGGAGAGGTGGACTACTTACCAACAGCTCTGAAAAGGCAGAGGTTCTTAACTCCTCAATCACCTCTGTCTTTACCAATACTGTTGAGTTCCAGCCAGTGGGATCAACAACTCATGTTGATGCAGACCCAGACCTGCTTTCAGGGGAAGAAGAGTCGCTGAGCCAATTATTATAGGAGCTTGGTCTGCACAAGTTGATAGGCCCAGATGCTGTCCACCCAAGTGTGCTAAGAGAGCTGGCCAATATTGTTGCAAGACTGCTCTCCATAATCTGTGAGAAGTCATGGAGTTCAGGAGACATCCCTGAAGACTGGAAGAAGGTTAACGTCACCCCCATCTATAAGAAGGGTTCCTAGGAGGACCCAGGTAATTGTAATTTTAGACCTATTAGCCTCACATCAGTCCCTGGGAAAGTTAGGGAGCAAATCCTCTTGGGGACTGTCACAAGTCAACTGAAGCATGTAATTGGGAAAAGCCAACATGGATTCACCAGAGGCAAATTGTGCTTGACAAACCTGACTGCCTTCTGTGACAAAGTAATTCACTTGGTCACTGCAGGATGAGCAGCTGACATTGTCTACCTGAATTTCTCCAAGGCTTTTGACACACTGCCCCACAATCTCCTTTAGAAACTGGCATATTGTGGCCTGGACAAGTGGTCTGTACAGTGAGTGGGGAACTGGCTGAGAGGCCATGCCCAGAAGGTGGTAGTCAGTAGTTCTTTCTCAGCCTGGCACCAGTCACAAGTGGGGTCCCCCAGAGATCAATATTGGGCCCAATGCTGTTTAATATCTTCATCAGTGATCTGGATGGTGGGCTCAAGAGCACCCTGGTGAAAATGGAGATGACACTAAAATGGGTAAGGAGGTTGATGCTCCAGAAGGGAGAGCCACCCTCCAGGAAGATCAGGACAGGCTGAATGAGTAGACTAGCAAGACCCTTAGGAAGCTCGACATGGACAAATGTAGGGTCTTGCACCTGGGAATATATAACCCAGGAGTGCAGCTCAGACTGCCATCCACCTGTCTGGAGAGCATCTCAGAAGTCTTGGTGTATAACAAGCTTGGTGTGACTGTACAGTATGCTGCAGCTGCAAAGAATGCCAATAGGATGCTGGGTTGCATCATCAAGGGCATTACCAGCAGAGGTGAAGAAGTGATTGTCTCACTCAGCACTTGTCAGGCCACATATGGAATATTGCATGCAGTTTTGGTCCTTGCTGTACAAAAAAGATTCAGAAGTGCTGGCAAGTGTCCAGAGAAGGGCTGCAAGAATGATCAGAAGACTGGAAGACCTGCCGTATAAGGAAAGACTGAAAGAACTGGGTTTGTTCAGCCTTGATTACAGAATACAGATTGCCTTTGGACCTCTGGTTCACCCTCATTGCTCCCCACCTGCATAACTTTCAAGGGACAGTAATCAGAGGACTGTACCAGACTAGGCAGCCTTCTGGTAACATCTCTGACCTGGGCTCCAGGGAGGCAGCCCACTTCCCTGTGGGAAGGATCTGGCTAATCCATGGGGCCCTCTGTTCCCCTCCAAAGGGAATCACCAATAACAATAAGCCTCCTCTTTTTTTAAGGGAACGAGTCTTGATGTGGGGGGTGGGCTGTTTTGCTTTAGGCAACACCTCAGATGGTTTGTCTTCTCATTCACCTCTCCCTCAACGTCCAGTGCCCCATCCTTGTTTTACAAAGGCAGCTGGGAAGGTGAGGGGAACCATGAGGGTTTTCCCTCGCCTCTCCTAACAGGGACCTGTATCCATGCCCTGCTGCTTCTTGGGTCACCTCCCTCTGCTAGGGGAGCCTGCAGAGCCTGGTTCCTCAAATCCAACTCTTTCACATTCCCTTACAGTCATAAGTGTAGCAACTTTTTCCTTCAGTTCAGCCACTAGATTAAACAGATAATCGAGCTGCTCACACCTAATGCAGGTGTTGTCTCCACTGCTCTCCGTTCCAAGTGCCAGGCTCCAGCACTCTACAGTTGCCTGGACACCTGTCTGCTTAAGTTTGACCTCAGTCTGGGTTGACACCGATCTTCTGACAACAGCTTTGTGGCGAGTTACCACCATCCCTGTCCCTTGCCATGTGACCAAACTGGAGAACAATTCAGAAATGACTCAGCACCTCCCTCCCTCTGGTGAAAGCACATAATAGTACAGCAAGGGTGGCTACCAGGATGGTGATAGCCCTTTATTACAAGGAGTCACATGGAAAAGACAAGGGGCAATGGGTACAAATTGCTCTTGGGGAGGATTCCAATTGGAATCCAGAAGAAAGATTTTTCACCATGAGAACAGGTGGACTTTGGAATAATCTCCCAAGAGAAGTAGTGGTTTATCTTACATTGGTCAATTTTAAGACTCAGCTTGACAGGATGCTGGGCTATCTCACTGAAAGGACACTATCCTCTTGGGGTCACTTCCACCCTGGCATTCTGTGTGTTTATATAAAATTTAAACATGAGAAAATGCTATTTTCTCAAGCACCAAACCTTACTCAGCCTTTTGAAAGGAAACTTTACAGAAGTTGAAGTGATCCTTCTCAGAAGAAATTTGTATTAGGCTATTTGTTTGCTGTCTCTCATACAGTTTAGAGAGGGCACAAATGCCACAATCCTAGAGAACGTTTAGTTGTTCTGTTTGTACATGGTTCATGGTTAATTCCATGGAGCATTACAGAAGATACAGCTAAAATGTCAGACATCTTTTTAATTGTTTGTTGTCCTCCTGGGAGTTTTTCATGCACATCAGGAAAGAGTATTTATCTATTTGTTTCCTGAACAGGAGAATAAATGAATGCAGGAATTTTTTTCTTAAGCTAATACTAGTCTACTGAATACTGTGAAACCAGATGGTTTATGCGTGTAACTGTGCATAGGAAGCATGGAAGTCTTTTCAGAGATAGTTGAGATTCCATAGCACTAAGCTAATGTCTTTGGTGGAAGTGGTATTTTTGCTGTTGTTGTAATGCATTATCTTGTTTCTAAACAGGTTTAATGATATCCATGTACCTATTCGTCTTGAATGTGTGAAATTTGCGAGTCACTGCCTTATGAACCATCCCGACTTAGCAAAAGACTTAACAGGTACTGGCTTTATTACTATATTATATTACAATTTTAAGTCTCCTGGAACAGTCAGGAGGGTTAGTTACAATCCTAAGCACCAGTCAGATGTTGTTGAGGAGGTAGTTGAGATAGGAGTCCCTGCCTTCAGGGTGGCTTCTCTGGCTGCATGGATTGTACATGAAGAATGCTTTAACAGAAGAGATTGCTCCCCTTCTTTGACAGTAGTTGCATTCTCGACTGCTGTTGAAATTAAGGAGCATGGGTTCATGCAAAGATGGCCTGGCTAGTCTAATGGCCATTGCATTTATCATTAAGGTGCAAAGGGGAGACTTTAGTTCTACAAAGCTGAAATGTGTAAATATTATGCAGCCAGTCTCTAAACCATGAAAACACTCCTTGTCACTGTGACCACAGCCATTGGTTCCTGCTCCTTCAGATCAAATGCAGGCTGCAATTCAAGCCCTCTGTAGGAAGATCATCTCTGGCACAGACAGAAGCATGTAGTATTATCTTTTAATGGGGAAAAAAAAAAAAGTTTTTTAGATTTTTGGGTTTTGCCCCTCGATGTGTTTATGGAGACTGTATCTCCTCTGATCAATAAACTCCCATTTGCGCTGAGGATTAAATGTGAAGGGTTAAGTGCCTAGGTTTGCCCCACTGCTTGTTTAGTATCAAGTCAGACGCAAATGCAGGCAGGTTAGAGTCATCCTGTGGTTATTGATATTGCTAAGCCAGCTTGAAAAAAAAAATATATAAAAATAATAACTGAACCTTTCCTTAATAGAATGGTAAAGATCTTTCTTCTTTGATTATCAGAATTGTATTTTCAGGGTATTTGTTTCCTTTTTTGTATTGCAGAAGGACTTTGTGCCCCCTCTAATGGTATCCTCTGGGAAATGTAATTTTTACCTGCCCCTCTCTCTCCCTGTAGTGCTTGAGTCAGATTGTCAGAAAAACTTCTCTGACTCACTGGTGTTTGAGACCAGAACTGTTTTGTGCAATGGCATTGTTCTTGCTTTAGTTTGTGTTTATTTAATTCCTGTGAAAGAAAACTGTTAAAAACAATCTTAATTGAATTTCAAATTTATAGCCTCCATAAGTGTGCAGCTTTATTTCTTGATGTGCTCTTTTGACACTTGTGCTGATTAGCAGAAATATTAGTGGCCAAGATGTCCTAGGAGACATGGAAATTTTTGCTGGTCATTAAACAGTAATAAGAGGACAGTAACCTGTGGTATTTAATTCAGAGTAAACTTGGAATTTTCAATGTTTCTTTAGGTTCTTAATGTTTCACTGACGTTTATTGTGTACAGTGATCTTAATAACATTTGGTGCACTTTCTTACCCACTTGTGTTCCTAAATTGACTTAAAATATGTGCTAGTACAAACTAACTGTGATTTTGTCAGCTTTCTAAAATGACAATAGGTATCTAACATGTTTGACACTTGGAAGCAGTATTCTTAAAATACTGATAATATTATTGATGCTACCGATTAAGTAGCAATGGGCCAAAATAACCTTGAAAAATTGTTCTAAGATGAATGAGCTAAGTGTGTCTAAATAAGCATTCTGGTTTGGTCAAAGAGCATGCTTTCAAAGTATGTCTCTTGATTTATTCCTGCTTACAATGCTTATATGGCTCACACTGTGGAGTGTTCCTGGAGCACGTGAACTAGACTCCTTGTGGATAATACAGAAGTTGCGATCAAGAGCGCAGCTAATGTGCTGTGGCAGCCAAAGGGGATGGAGTCTGCAGGAAGAGAGTAGCCTCTAGCCTGGAAGTAAGACTTCAAAATGTATTTAGTGTGGTTATCAAGGTCTTAGCACTGTCTATTCTACAGGACCAGTTCTGTTTGCTATAATAGTTGCTAATGTAGACATAACTATTAGAAGAGCTAACAAAAATGCAACCTCATAATTATTTCCATAATTCCAGAAATAAAAATCTTTTCTTTTCTAAGCAAACATGTCTACTGACATTTTGGTCAATCTCAGACAATACTATTGGTATCTTACTGTTGATGCTCAAACCAGTAGAGAATTGTTTTCTGCTTCTGTGAGTTGAATACTGTGTAGAGAAAGAAAAGAAACTGAAGTTGTTTACTTACAATTAAATACTTAACTATTTTTTCCCCCCCAGAATATCTTAAAGTAAGATCACATGATCCTGAGGAAGCCATAAGGCATGATGTTATAGTATCCATAGTTACTGCTGCTAAAAAAGATCTTTTGCTTGTCAATGATCATCTGCTTAATTTTGTCAGAGAACGAACACTGGACAAGCGGGTAAGACATAATTAGTACTAATGATGTTGGTGTGTTGTATTTCTGGTGGGCAGTTCATATATTTAAAAGGCAGTGCTTCTGGAAAATTTTTAAATTACAAATGAAAACCAATATAATAGATTTTGAAGAGATTCTTTACAGAGGTGTCTTATGTGTCTGGAATTTTTCATTGTGCTGTATTTATTTAAGATAGTGTGATTAAGGAGGAAAAAAAAAAAAGGAAGCTGAAGCACAACAATGTTGCTCCAATTGTCTGGTTTTAGTAAAAATTTTAAGTGAAGTGAGACCCTGGTAAAACTGTCTAGCATTTTTCATGAGAAGTTTTAATTTGTAGATTACTGGTGAAAGATGTTCCACCATCAGAGGTAGACAGTTTATCTGGGCCCCATCCTCTTTAATATCCTCATTGATGATCTGGATGAGGGGATCGAGTCAGTCATCAGCAAATTTGCAGATGACACCAAATTGGGAGCAGATGTTGATCTGTTAGAGGGCAGAAGGGCTCTGCAGAGGCACCTTGACTGACTGGACAGATGGGCAGAGTCCAACAGGATGGCATTCAACAAGTCCAAGTGCCGAGTGCTGCACTTTGGCCACAGCAATCCCATGCAGAGCTAGAGGCTGGGGTCAGAGTGGCTGGAGAGCTCCCAAACAGAGAGGGACCTGGGGGTGCTGATTGACAGCTGCCTAAACATGAGCCAGCAGTGTGCCCAGGTGGCCAAGAAGGCCAATGGCATCCTGGCCTGCATCAAGAATAGTGTGGCCAGCATGAGCAGGGAAGTCATTGTGCCCCTGTACTCTGCTTTGGTTAGGCTGCACCTTGAGTACTGTGTCCAGTTCTGGGCCCCTCAGTTTAAGAAGGACATTGAGACACTTAAACGTGTCCAGAGAAGGGCAATGAGGCTGGTGAGAGACCTTAAGCACAAGCCCTATGAGGAGAGGCTGAGGAATCTGGGATTGTTTAGCCTGGGGAAGAGGAGGCTCAGGGAAGACCTTATTGCTGTCTACAACTACCTGAAGGGAGGTTGTAGCCAGGAAGGGGTTGGTCTCTTCTCCCAGGCAACCAGCACCAGAACAAGAGGACACAGTCTCAAGCTGCACCAGGGGAAGTTTAGGCTCGAGGTGAGGAGAAAGTTCTTTACTGAGAGAGTCATTCGTCATTGGAATGGGCTGCCCAGGGAGGTGGTGGAGTCGCCGTCCCTGGAGGTGTTCAAGAGGGGATTGGACGTGGCACTTGGTGCCATGGTCTAGTCATGGGTCTGTGGTGACAGGTTGGACTCAATGATCTTTGTGGTCCCTTCCAACCTTGGTGATTCTGTGATTCTGTGATCTGGTGTTTTGTGGTTTGGTTTTTTTTTAATTAATTAGATCATTGACAGACTTTCAAAGTTGAATAGTCTTAAAATTGGCTATGTTTTTGTTAAAATTGGAGGCTTGCTGTTTGTTAAAGCATGGTAAAAAAGGTCACAGGTGGCAAACTTTTAAAATTAGCACTATATTGTTTTCATTTGGTGACATTTTTCCCTGTTGCAACCATAATACAATTTCAGATATTCCATATAGATTGTGAGAAAGGATGTTGGCTTAAATTGGTAACCATTTATATTCAAGAAGTGTACTTGCATAGTGGTTACTGGTGCTGAATGTTTGGTGTAGTAGATATGATGCACTATATATATGTCCTAATGAGAAAGTGTTACACATAGAACACAATTTAATTATTTGTCAGTTAAATTCCTTTAGTTTGGTTCAGACTAGGAAATACCTGACCAGGTAATTCTCTAGTCTTTTCAGTTTTGAGCTGCTAAACTAATACCTGTTTTTTTTTCCCCTCAAGTGGAGAGTGAGGAAGGAAGCTATGATGGGACTCGCACAGATATACAAGAAGTACTCATTACAATCAGAAGCAGGAAAAGAAGCTGCAAAGCAGATATCATGGATCAAAGATAAACTTTTGCATATATATTATCAAAACAGTATCGATGACCGGTAAGTCAGTTGTGAAAACAAGGTAATTCTGTTTTGCTTTTGGGATTAAGTGTTCACAACAAGGAAGAGACCTGATAATCCTGTGTGTTTTCATTTGGTGCATAATTTTATACAACTGCTGCCAAATGTTGTTCTGTGCTGATTTCTTTCTCTGCCCCTCCCTCCCACCCCCCCCCTTTGTTTCCAAAACTGATTCTAAATAGTGAGATTAAAAATTTATAGCTGTATTTCACCACTGTTTCAGTAAGGGAGAATTTTGGTTTTATTTCAGTAGCTTGCAAATTTTTATGTAAAATGCAGTAAGTAGAATTGCTGTAACAATCTTGCTTTAGATTTGCATTTTATTCCTGTCTGCTTCAAAGAGGAGCCTAGTATTTGTAATGACAACTGTTACGGCATCTCATTCTGCAGAAAGTTGTTTTTATTGTACTATAATAGCCATGAATTAGAACCCTGTCCTGTGTTTGTGATGGAAGCAGTTCCACTGTTATAGTAGCCATAGCCTTCTATATGGTTGCACATAGGGAACCAGTTTGGGAACTAGTCCACCTTTGACTGATCAAGGCAGTCTTGGTGGCTTTGGAAATGAGTGCTTTGGCATTTAGAGCACTATCAGATGCAAATGGTGTTCTAAATCCATGCAAGTGTGTTCAAAAACTCATGGCCTTAAAAGTTGTCTTCAGAATAAACAACTATTTCATGGTACCATGGAAAAGGACAGAACCATCAGGTTCTTCAGGTCCAGTCTTACTCACTTGTTTTTCTTAAACTTCAGGGTTTTTTAAAATTACTTGGGTTTGGATTTTGACCTTAGTTTGCAAAAGTCTTGGGCCTTCTTGTTATTTAGGACTGCAACATGTGCTTAGTTTTGTTTTTCTTTCTCTCAGGCTTTCCTAGGTAACTGGCAGACCCAAACCTTTCTCTTCTCTCATTTCCATATAAGGAGTTTCCATGTTATAGCAGGGACTTTCTGTAATTCCCTTGGGAATGAAAGCTTTTTAGTTGCAGAAGCAAATTAAATGGGCTTCCTCATTCATCAAGGGCCAAGTTTGAAGGAGCTAGGGAGCAGTGGATGGAAGTCAGTTCCTTCTGACTAGTATCTAAATTCTCTCTGTGGGATTCATGCTAATGTGTGATATGGTCAATGTGATATATTTGTAACTATTTTAGTCAAATTAATTTGTGTCAGTCTATGAATTTATCCCAATAATGACCTGTAATGAAATTAATTCACAGATAACATCTCTTTGGGCTGATAATTGAAATATACTTCTAAAGTCCTTTGGTTTCTCTTTAGGTTAATACATTTGATTTTGATAATCTCTTGAATGTCCTACTGCTAAAATTAGCATTAAATCTTCTACAATAATAGATTTTTAATGTTCTTTTTAGTTTATGCTAGTCTTTATTGGAGTAAGGTAACTTGACCTTCATGTTCTTGAATAACCTCATGTGAAATGTGCAACAACTGATCTCTAGATGGGCCTGGGAATCTTTTAATCAATGTTTCATCAATTCAAGACCACTTTCTTCCTTTACAGTTTAAGTTTCTTCATCCTGTCTTTCAGATTACTTGTTGAACGTATCTTTGCTCAATACATGGTCCCTCACAACTTGGAAACAAATGAACGGATGAAGTGTTTGTATTACCTTTATGCAACATTGGATTCAAATGCTGTGAAGTATGTGCTGTATTTGACTTCTTGCAAAACGATTTTTAATACAAATATTATAGTAAATGAGCTTTAAATCATTATGAGCCTCCTGAGCCAGTGGACAGAAGTTGTTTATGAACTCTCAGAAAATAGAATGTAGCAATATTTTTAGACATCTTTAGAAAACAAAAGGGACAGGGTGCTACCTAAGAAAGTGTGGCACCTTTTAACCATGAGCAGTTAAAAAATGGTTGCTAAAGCCCTAGAAAGAAGCTTCAGTGCATTTCAGTCCTTTTTGTCTGAAAAGAGATAGCATAGATAGTAATGTTGACCAGCTCTAGATCTTAATTTGACAGTTTCTCAGTTAAAGTGCTCTTTGTTTTAGCAACCAGAATGACTTAAAAGTGGGAAGGAAAGACTTTGTTTTTCCTCCCCACTTCTTCTTTCCTCCCTCAATATTCATTTTACTTGTGTTATGTGACTGCTCCAGTATAAAATAAGTACATGTGCATGAATTTGACAATAGTTTTGCTGCTGTAATATGCAGTTTGACTGAATTTATTTAGTTTTACTTTATTTTACATTTAGTAGTACTCAGTCCCTTGAAAATGAAATGCAGACTTTTTGTGTGTGTGTCTCATGAGGGAAACTAGAAAAACTTTGCATGTGAAAGAATGGCTTAAAATGGCCTTGAGCCTCCAGAAACCTACAGAAAGTGATGGTTGAATTCCCTGCATTTCTTGTGCTACCTGCCTAAAGGTATTGCAGCTGTAACTGAGAATTAACTACATTTGAGAATAGTATATTAAAAGCAAGGTTAGTGTTCTAGGATTTTTTCAGTATAAACTAAATAAAAATGCAGAATGGATTAATTTCAGTGTTTGTTATTTTAGGCAACAAGTAGCTTCTGGATTCCACAGTTTTCATATGCAGCAGTACTGATTTTAAACACGTAGTATGTTCAGTTACGGATTCTAGACGTGTTTTAAATGAAGCTGTGATGACTTTATTTATATCAATTATTTTTCCTGGAGAGTGTGCCAATTTTCAATTCAGCTGAATAATTCTAATGCATCTCTTACAAGTCTAATCATGTCCACTTTTCATAATTTATTTACAGTTTATTCATCTAGTAGCTGCTTTTTGTGTTCAAGGAAAACATTGTTTTGATGATAAAAATCTTAAACATCTGCTTTAGCCTGCTGCCTGGAATGTTTTTAGAAGAGTGGTTTCAGGCTTGTACAAATGAGTTCTTAATAGGCCAGACATCAGTTATTTCCTATTTCTTTCAAAGACAGTAGTTAAGCATCTGAAGTGAAACTTGTTTCAATATCTCACTTTGTTCCAGTTTAATGCAACCAATTAAATTTTCTGTATCATGCCATTATGATTCTATGATTAGGAGGTACTTAGACTTTGCTCACACAACAGGGAAAGTTCAGATGATAATAACATTTGAGTCTGAAGTTGAAAATCATTTAAAGGCTCTTACTTGACAGTTTTGTGATATTTGTGGAGTAGACAATTTTGGCAACTCTTTTTTTTTCTATTTTTTAGAGCATTGAATGAAATGTGGAAATGTCAAAATCTGCTACGACATCAAGTGAAGGATTTAGTTGACCTAATAAAACAACCCAAAGTGAGTTAAATTTCTCTTTACCCAACAGTGAATATGCAATTTTACTCAATATGCTGTTTTAAAATTCCATTTGTTTGACTAACTCAAAGTTATTTTTAATGGTGGATAGAAAATGCTGTGAAATTCAGCTTCACTGGACTGTACTTGCAGTAGGAAACAAGGGTAAAGTTTGCCTAGTGAAATTCAAGAGGAAGGGATGCTATAGAAATTCTTTCACGGATTTTCTGTAATTTCATACTAAAATACTGACTTGCTGAGTTTGAGTTACATCTTGCCAAGATTCTGGCTCCTGAAAGTGTGTGTGGGGGGGAAAACAGCATATTATTTCTGATTGCCAAATTGAGTAGTTCAGGAGATGTTCCTATGCACTTTAACATCTTGTCTTGTGTATGATTAATAACATTCAAGAAATCACATTTTTATCCCAACAGGTTACTTGTTTCTGTTTATTCCTGGAAACTATTTAAATACTGTATTGAAGTAGCAGATTACAATTGAATTATTTGTTTACAGGTTTGCTCAGAGTTAAAAAATATTTATAGAAGCATTTAACATATTCTCATAAAGCAAAATTTAGGTTTTGATTTAGCTGTATTTATATGCATGCTCTTGTTTGGAGTAGAGGGGAAGAATCATATGATGAAGTTCTAGCTATAATTTGGAATGTAATTAGAACTCAATGCAAAAAGTTTAATATGGTGCCTTTTAAACAAAAAGAATAGTAGGAAGTGTTGCCATGTTCACATTCCTCTCTGTGATGAGTTTTTAGATTATTTTAATTTGTTCTATATGTGCATGTACTTACACTACAGTAAATTTAATGAAGTGTTATGGCTGGGTTATCTGTTTGCTGGCTCTGCCTTAACCAGGAGGAGCAAATAACTGTGTGGTTATGTCAGCTAATACATCTGCTTAGAAACGCTACTGTCTTGCAAATTAAAATGCATCCCTTGCCGTTTCTGTCCTGATGGTAGTGAGATTCATAATTTTGAAATGGTGCTTTCAATAGGTGCTGTAATGTTGTATTGCATTTTGAGTGCAGTAATTGCTGGCACAACGGTATTTCATTGCTTTTTGGTGCCTGTATTGAGATATTTTTCATGTAGTAGTTCAGTGCAGTTTAACCTTACGCATTTAAACCTTTGAATTTCTTGATATTTTCTGCATTTCAGTTGAAAGTGAAATCTCAACTTTTCCTTTTTGTTTTCGAGGAGATGTAATGAAGGATTTTTATTAACTATGGAGTACCACATATGATACTGTATTATGTAGGTTTTGCCAGCATTTATGCTGCTGGTGTGTTCACATTTTACCATTTAATTTTTACTTGTCTTCTGCTAGTAAGTGCTAATTCTCTATACTTGAATATTCTTTTGAGTATCAGGACTGCATGAGACACTTTAGGGGGCTTATTATAGTCTGAGATGCTGTTGTAGGCAACAAAATAGTTTTGAGTCAGGGAATTTTACTTTAGTTAATTGTCAATTAACAAACTTTGAATTGTTTGTTCTGGTATTGAGAAATAAAAGTAAACTACTAAATATAGAAGCAGCCTTTGACTCCCCTTCAGATGCCTCACTTCTGTTCTACAGGCAGGATCTGCAGGTTCCTCACCCTATGATATGTTTAATCCCTTTGCGGTGATGGCAGCGCAGCTATGTGCTTCTTACTATTGTATCATGGATTCCTCCACCAGCTGCAGTCCCTTTAGAGTCAGGCATTCTCCAGTGCCTTCTCTCTTAGATGTGTTTTCTCAGTGACACCGTAGCTTTCTCTGACTGGTTCAAGTTTTGACAGGTGTTGGGTTGGTCTGTCATTTGGAAAACTGTCTGGGGGTGGTTTTGACCAGCAAAAGGCAGTCTCTGACCTCCAACTGCACAGGTCACCCTGATAGCCCTTTGGTGCCCCAAACCCTGTCTGTTGTGCCCAGTGCAGATGCTTACCTATTTTTACAAAACATTTTATCGTGATGCGCCTTGTATGACTTGTTTGGGTTGCTTTCCTTCCCCAAATTGGTAATTAATGCATATAACTAAATAGTTGTGTTTAAGATGAGTGTGTTTTCATAATCATAAATTGAAGTGGCATACAGGCCAAGGCAGTATTGAGACAAATACCTGTTAGTCATTCAGGAAACAAAACTGAAATGAGTTGGTGTTACTGTACATGCAGGGAAAAAAATATTCAGTAAGGATTATCAAATGTGGAAAAAGGTAGCCCAGAGAAGTTGTGAGAACTTTGTCCTTGTAAATATTTAAAATGCAACTGTATGAGACCTACAGCAAAACCTGATCTAAGTTCACCCTGCTTTGAGTGTAGGCAGTTCAGATGTATGATCTGCAGTTGTGACTCCCAAGCTACATTACTCTATAATTATAAATCTTTGAACCTTGCAGTCCACTGTTTCTTTCTTCTTGGGGAACCTTTTTGCTATTTAATGAAACTCTTCAGGCATTCTCCTTTTCTTCTTCAGGCTCTCCCCAGTCTAACCACTATTGAAGACACTGAAAATGCATGAAGAAATATTTCTTTGGTTATAGTATCTTCTAATCTGAAATAGAGCAGACCTCAAAGTTACCTTTAAGATGAGTTACTTTTCTGAAAAGCAAAAGCATAAATTACCACTCCTCTTGTGTTCTCCTGCAGCAATGGTGTACAGTCCACTGTTCACGTGTGAAAATGGGGGTGAATGCTGGTGTGTATGAAGTCTAAGCTTCATTTGCTGCACTTGCTTCTATATCACTAATACAAGCCAATGTAGATAGTGTCACAGGAAATCTCCTTAAAATAGATGTTTATTGATCATCTTCAATCTGTCATTAGTCAGTATTTTGGTATTCCCTTCTGAGCTGTAAGAGGTGTCAGTATGGAGCTTCTGAATCTGTTGACATTTGAATCCTGTAAACCAGATTAGATTTCTTGTTTGTTTTCATTTCATGTCTGAACATACCTGTTCAGTATTCTTCTGACACTAAAAAGTGATAAAAGTTCTGCAGGAATACTGAAGGGCTAGAATTACGTGCCAGGTGTCCTCATCGCAAGGTAGAGAGGATGTTCACTAAAAAGATTGCTTGCCTTCATCTCATGCTGTGCTTCTGTTACAGTCTCATCTTTCTGAGGTTGCCATCATTCTCAAACGTTGCCAGCTTTTACACAAATTTGCTAATGAATTTCCTTTTCTTTAGTGACAGAAAATCCTGTGCATGTGTAGTAGACTGTGTACCTAGTCAAGTAGAAGTTGAAGGATACTCCTCTTGGAAATAGACACTCCCACATGTTAGTCAGGGTCACTGTAATAAGTTGTGATTTTTGTTACCTCCAAACAATGTGGTTTTTTCAACCTTACTTGGGATTCATATGCAGATTTTATTACTAAAATGCAAAGATGTCTTTGGCCTCCATCATGACATTTTCATCAGAAAATATTAGTGTCTTGCAACACTACCTCTTAGCCGTTCAGTCCTGATATGGACCTTATGAAAAGGCCCACTGTAGGCTTTCATTTGCATCATATGAAGTACTTTGGTAAGAAGAGTTCCTTTAAGGTGAGCCTGCCTTCTGAGTTGATTGGCCATTTTCATATTTTTTGGTAATTTTTAGGCTTATCATAGTATCAGTCAGGGTTGGAAGGGACCACAAGGATCATCTAGTTCCAACCTCCCTGCCATGGGCAGGGACACCCCACACTAGATCAGGCTGGCCAGAGCCTCATCCAGCCTGGTCTTAAACACCTTATCTGCTACTTCTTTTTTCTGTTAAAGGGAATTCTGTTTAAGTTTAGCTGTTGCAGTGGCTAAACACTGCTCTTTCAAAATTTAAACACTTTCCAGTGAAAGCTCAGAAAGTGTGACTGTGTTCCTATTTAACTCTGGAGAATATAATTTGATATGGTCTGGTTTGGGCTACAAGGATTTTCATGCATTTATGAAGTTTTGCAGTCTTTGAGTTATATCACTGAAGTAGATCTGTCAGAATTCAAGTGGCAAGAGCAAGCTTCCTCTGTGGTTTGGAAGCTGATGGGTTTACATGCACTTTCATTTTACTTAGGAAGATTTCAGAGCTGCTTAACAAAACTTATTACACAACAAAATATTTGAATTTTTTTTCTTCTTCTTTCATCCACTTTAGAACACTTCTCTGAGGATGATGATTGGGGGTTATTTTCACTGTACAGTTAAGGATTGCCTTTATCATTCCTTAATATTTCAAACTTTGTAATTCCACAAAAATTCCTACTCTGGGGATTACACCTAAAAGTGAGGAAAAAGTGTCTTGAGAAGTAGTTTGTCAGCCTTCAGAAGTAGGTGATATGTTGATGTAACATTACTTAGTTTTAGGCAATGTAGTTTTGTAAAGAAAATATGTTTGCTATTTGGTTTTACCTAGCTGTGAAATTTGTTGTATTTTTTCCTTTCTTCATTTACACAGTCACAACTAACTCCTGAGATGGACTTTGCATGTGGAATTTGAAATCCTGTACCAGAAGTACCAACAGAAAGAAAATAAATTAAACTAAAAGAAATAGTTTTGTTTAACTGATTTTGCTTGTAAGGTGCTGTGGACAGCTGTGTTGTGGTCTGTGATTTGTTACTTAACCACACTGCTATCATCTGCTGTCTGTGTTTAGCTAAGCAGGGGTAGCAATTTACTCCATTCTTTCCAGTAAGGTGGCAGCTACTGACACTAATTAGAAGCAATATCTGAAAAAGAATATAAATGTGAATTTAATGCTTGCTTTTCATTTTATGTTTAAAACCAAAGAGGCTGTAGATGGAAAACAGTTACAGGCATAACCCATTTGTACTGTCAAAAGTTGCATAGTGAATTGAAAAGTAATGAAAATGTCTTGGATAAGTATGTGTGAGACAGTGATACTGTAGCTATGATCTGCATTTTATTTCCTGTAGCTGTCTAGAATTTGGTGGGTTTGATTTCTCACTGTTAGCAAAATGGGTGCTGACTTGTTGATGATGCATTATAGACTTTTTCTTACTCAGTGTTGAAGTGGAAATACATCATGTGAAATTTCTACCTAATCAGTTTTTCTTTTAACTTGCAGACAGATGCCAGCAGTAAAGCTATATTCTCCAAAGTAATGGTTATAACACGTAAGTCAGTTGAAACATTTACTCTGTCTAAAAATTGCAGTTAGAGATAAGCTTACAAAAAGTGGTTTTGGAACAGACAAAACTTACAACAAATTATGATAAATATGACATAACAACTTGCTTGGTGAGGAATTAAGGCTTGCAGTAAGGAAGTAATCCTGCTTACAGTAAAAGTCTCCAGTCATGAGGCTCATCCTGACATGACATTTTGGCTGCATCAGTTGTGTACAAATTAAAAATCTAGATCATCTAGAGTGTTAGTCTGCTTCAGCATTTATTATTATTTATCTATTAGCTATTATTTATTATTATATATTATCTATTATTTATTATTTCTCTATTAGCTGATGCTACTGACCCACTAAAGTATCTGCTGATGTACCTGTCTTTGAGATGTTGGTGTTCTAAGTGGTGTTAGGAGAATGCGAAAGAGTTTGGGTTTTGGTAGCAGGGAAGGCACTTTGGAAACTGAGGAACTTCTGTGTAACCTGAACTCTCAGCAAAGTAAAACCCACCAACCTCAGAGCCCTCCTGGCCCACAATGCCAGTAGCGCTAAAATCAGTGAGAATGAAAAAACCAAACTTGCTTTGTGCTTCTGAAATCTTGTTTTTAAATCGAGATGTTTATTTCTTGACTGAATAGAAAACCATTAAATGTTCTGGCAAATACGTGCTGCTGAAGGCTGTGCACATTTTTGAAAAGCTGAATCTTGCTGCTTGCTTGGCCATGTTCCAAATCTTTTCTTTTTGCTTTTGTTTGTCATATAAAAATAGATCAGTTTGTAATTTTTCGGATTCTTTTAGTTTGGGGTTACTTTTCTTCCTAATTTTTGGGGTTTTTTTTAGTAACCGGTACAGCAGAAAAGTACTTATTAGAACTTGTTCTGAGCTACCTGTCCTGTGGTCCTGTACTGTTTTCTGTGCCAGTTTTGCTTAACAACTGCTGTAGCAAATGGAAAACCAAAAAGGAAATATCTTAAATAATACACTAATATTTTGCCAGTAGTTTTTTTTGTGCTTTTGTATGAAAGGTGAATGTGAAATAAGCATGTAGTTTAACAAATGCATTTTAAAAGCTTCCTTAAGCTTTACAACACCTTGCAACATTTTTATGTGTAGTGAAGCAAAACTCCCCTTTTGATGTTTTTCATGCATGTCATATCAGGTGATTTATAATACAGAATGTTTTTCTGTGGAGTAGGGGCTTTGCATTCTGAGGTCAAGTTCAGCTCTTGGAGTCACAGTTTGGGCTGGGTGCCCTCTGCTACAGGGGTGTTTCCTGTGTCCAGAAGTCCAGCCCAGTGGGTGGACACAGGGAATTACGTATTTTCTACCATGATCCCTTGCACCACTATGAGTTTTACGGCGGGGTATTCCCCGGCCATGGGCCTGGTTAGGCCCCAGGCCACAGGGGGATGGGCAGTCTCAGATCTGGCCAGCTGAGACTAGCCTAGCAGTGGGGAGGTGAAGGAGGAGCCCTGGGGGTTTTGAGTGCACCCTCAGGTGGGGATGGGATCTTTCTGGCACTGTGTCTCTAGCTTTCTGCACGCATTCACTGTTCTCTATTTAAACTTTCCTTCACTTTTGCAATCTGTTTGTTTGAATCGTTATTCCTGCGCGTGGTGGGGAGGGGGTTTGCCCCAGCCCATTACACTTGGTATTATTAACAAGAACAACTAGTCTTGCTGAAAAATGAGTGTGATGCACGAGGAAAGCAAGTAGTTCTGGGAGCTCTGTGGGTACACAAACTTCCAGAAATTGATGTCCTCATAGATATATTTGCATATCTTAAGGTGTTTTGTGGTTTATTTCTCCCTCCATCCCTTCTTAACTTAAACATATATAGAAACATTCTTGGTGTGACATTTTAAACTTGTGTAATTTACAAAACTGATGCATATAAATAGTGATTTATTTTCCTTATTTAAAGGAAACCTTCCTGATCCAGGGAAAGCTCAAGATTTCATGAAAAAGTTCACACAGGTTCTAGAAGATGACGAAAAAATAAGAAGTCAGTTAGAAATGCTTGTTAGCCCAACGTGTTCCTGCAAACAAGCTGAGGGATGTGTGGTAAGAACTGTTCTTAAAATATGTGAGTGCTGTCAGAAATTAATTGATTATAATTTTAATTAAAACTTCTGTTGCAGAGGGAAATAACAAAGAAGTTGGGCAACCCAAAGCAACCCACAAATCCTTTTCTGGAAATGATAAAATTTCTTCTTGAGAGAATTGCTCCTGTGCACATTGATACTGAATCCATCAGGTATCTTTGTATGTGTGTATTGTTCGCTATAGGTCACAGGGTTTGAAATTGATGTTTCTTTTTTCACCTTTAAGCACAAGCAGTAATGGAATGGGTGGGTGCAGTTTAAGGCCTGGTGTCTTGCAGTGTTTTCTCCTGTTTCCTCTTGCTTGGGGGTTTTTGTATCCTTCTGTATTTGTAGCCACAGAAACTATTGAATTGTCATTCAGCACAGCCAGGACAGCTGTCAGTAAAAATAGATCAGTTGCTGATGGGCAACATTTGGTTTGTCAGTGACTGACTTATTTTAGAAGAATTGTCTTTCCATAGCTATTTCCTGAAACTTTCCATCTAAAATATTAGCTTGTAGTGACATAAACTGTAATTTAGCTGAGGAAGTAAAGATTATGGTCATGAAGGATCAAGAATTTAAGAAAGAATAACTCCCTTTCACTTAAATGAGTTACGGAAGGGCGAAAAAAGCAGTTGCTGGAATCATGTTTTTTAGTAGCTGTATTTGCCTTATTAGAGACAGCTTGTTCTAAATACCTTTACATTCTTACTTGTTAATTACATCTCTAGAAATTGACTTTTAAATACTTGATCTTCTCAGTTTCTGACTGTCACATATACAATGTAATGAAGGGTTTGAGTTTTCACTTAAATCTTTCTGATCTTGAACTAAGTACAATATATGTTGTATTTCAAGTAATATTCACATGTGACACTAGTTTGTAGTATTTATATCACAGTCAAGCAAAAAACCCCACAACCATAGTAAACAGGACATGTTTGCTTTTGCCACAGAATTTGTCTTCCATCTTAGTAAAATTTCACTAAACTTCTTCGTGTTTGAGACTCTCAACTGTTTATTTTTAATAGATGACCGTTTGCATCCAGTTAGGGGCAGAAAAATACCCCCTTGAAGTCTGACTAGGAGGTCTCTCTCTTGGTTTACTACCTGTTGCTTCATTAAAATCTGGTTTTGGTAGTGTGGGTTTGTGGGATTTTTGTGTGGTAGTTTTGTTTGTTTGTTTGTTTTTATTTGGTTCTTTTTTTTCCTTCTGTTGTTTTGGTTTGGGTTTTTTAAAGGGGTGTGATGTTCTGGTTTGGTTTTGCTAGGTTTTTTGTTTTGTCTGTTTGGGATTTTTGGCTATAAATATCACTTACAGGATGTACTGAAGGAATGTTCTGAATGTTGTCCAGCCCTTGATAGGGAAGCTGCCTTACACCACTCACTAATAGGATCATTTGGGTAATCGCCATTTTTTGTCCTAGGGTACAGTGTAAGAAAAACACAAGCGTTACCATGAAGGTGTAAAGTGCAGGAGATAGGTCTTTAAATTCTTCATCTACTCTTAGCACAGAATTTTTTTCTTCTTGATTATAGACTAAACACCTATAAATGGGTATTTTCCCTCTATTAAGAATCTGTAGCAGCTAGTAACTTCACCATAATTCTTACTTTAATTTGTTACTTGTAATGTTCAGATTGTCATGATTTGGTCATCCTTCCAGAGTAGTTTGTGTACAGTTCTCAATCCACGATACTTAGAAGTTTTTTAACTGAATGTTTCTGATTAAGATAAGACATGAGAGCAGCTAGATTACAAATATAGTTGAAGCATTGGTTTTATAACAAGTTTGTTTAATGTTTTAAATGAGTTCTTTTAATGTGACTGTTTTCATAAGTTCATATTAATCTTACATGGTGGAATTGCAGTAAATGTAAACCCATGTTTTATTTTCCTCTTCAGTGCCCTTATCAAGCAAGTAAACAAGTCTATAGATGGAACAGCTGATGATGAAGATGAGGGTGTACCCACTGACCAGGCCATCAGAGCAGGTCTTGAATTGCTTAAGGCAAGTGTACTGGTGGTCAGTGAGCATGTGAAACTTTCTGAAGCAACTTTGTTAAAACAAATTTTTAATCTGCACTCACTATCTTTAGTCTTAAGCATGTGGTGGCTATCTGGAAGAGTAGTGATTTGGTTTTCATTCTCTCTGCTCATCTTGTGTCACTCCCATGCTGAAGTTTTCAGAACATCTTAAATCAACTAGGGGCCTGGTAGGTTCTTCTGAGAGCATGTGACTCTTTAGCCAGATGTACGTATTCAGATAAAAGAGCAAAAAGCCAGTAGCACAAAAAGGAAACGAAGCAAGAATGAGTCATGTCTTGAAGGACTATATATTTGAAAGCAGTCTCCAGGTCAGTACTTACATATTCATATAAACTGGCAATACACATTTAAGGAAGGGGAGTAAGGCTGCTCTGAAGAAAGTGATTGAACATCATGAGAAGAATCCAAAAATGACAATTGTCAAGAGTCCAGAAAAGGGAATGCTGTATAACGTAGTGGGGAGGAAGGTAATGGTGAAAACAGAAAACTCTGTATGGATTTGGAGGAATGTTTCTTTGTCATGGGTCAGAATATTAGCCAAGAGGTGAACAATCAACAGCTCTTTAAAACTGGAGAGAAAGCAAACTTTCAGGGAGGGTTAAGTGAGGATTTTTTTTAGCTTTTGTTTTGACACGTGATGACTGTCATGCTTGAAGGCACAGTCCCAAGATCTAAAGGATAGATACAGTATCTAGTAAGCTGCTTTGGAAAGGGGCTAGAGATCATAATGGCTATACCCATACTTTTAATTTAGACGTAGCAACTTCAGAGCACAATCCACTTGGAAGACAAGCCTGAAGTTCGGGAGCATGCAAGCTGGATGCTTCTTTGAGTACTAACGTTATGAGATGGGCTTCAGAAGCCCATGTTATGTTGCAATGGCTAAAGTAGGTTCAGTTGGTCTAGAAATATTCTGTAGTAAAATCCCTGAAGTGTGAGTGTTGCTTCCTCACCGTAAGCTGCGTTTCTCTGAAGAATTGCTTCTGCTGTAACTCAGTACTTGCTCTTGTAGATGTAGCCACTGAGAAGTATATAGTCATACTAATAGGAGAAGAAATTGAGACTGGAGAAATAAGTTAATGAGATGGCATATAGACAGAGAAGTTTAGGAGATTGGGAAAAAGAAAAAGTCGGGAAAAGAGAAATGTGGATCATGCAACAAAACAAGGCAGAGTATTATAAATATTCCAGTATGGCAGTGGAAGATGAATCTTGGTGAAATACTGTATGAAAGTGGACATTTAAAAAATACTAACCTGGCTTTCATCTTATTTTGGCAGGTACTTTCATTTACGCACCCTATCTCATTTCATTCAGCTGAAACTTTTGAATCTCTCCTGGCTTGCTTGAAAATGGATGATGAAAAAGTGGCAGAAGCTGCATTACAAATTTTCAAAAATACAGGAAGCAAAATTGAAGAAGACTTTCCTCATATAAGATCGTAAGTTGGATGCCTTATTCTGAGCAGTGGTTTTTACTGTATGGGGTTTGGGAAGTTCTTGTTCTTCGTTTCACATGCTGTAGCGTTATCCTGCATTCTTTGGGAAGAAAGGATTATTTCAGGCAAAATAAGAAAGAAATTTTGAATGACTTTTAAAATGCAGTGCTCTTTGAAGAATAGCAGTTAAATGAATAGCACAGTATCACAGTATAACTAAGGTTGGAAGAGACCTCGAGGATCATTGAGTCCAACCTATCAACACAGACCCCATGACTAGACCATGGCACCAAGTGCCACGTCCAATCCCCTCTTGAACGCCTCCAGGGACGGTGACTCAACCACCTACCTGGGCAGCCCGTTCCAGTGACGAATGACTCGACTCGCTTGGTGAAGAGCTTTCTCCTCACCTCGAGCCTAAACCTCCCCTGGCGCAGCTTGAGACTGTGTCCCCTTGTTCTGGTGCTGGTTGCCTGAGAGAAGAGACCAACCCCTTCCCGGCTACAACCACCCTTCAGGTAGTTGTAGAGGGCAATGAGGTCACCCCTGAGCCTCCTCTTCTCCAGGCTAAACAATCCCAGCTCCCTCAGCCTCTCCTCATAGGGCTTGTGCTCAAGGCCTCTCCCCAGCCTTGTTGCCCTTCTCTGGACACATTCAAGTGTTTCTATATCCAAAGTCATGACAGCTGATACATTATTGATACTACTATATTTTCTATCTTTGCCCTTCAGAATGCCTGCCATTTTTTTCCTAAATTAAATGTATGGAAATGTCAAAACACTCTTTGGAATTTAATGGGTATGTGTAGGCAAGGATATTTCCTAAAGAACATTTAGTAAGTTATGCAGATAACATGTTTGGTTTACCAAGAAATATTTTATCAACAAAAACTGGGGGATTTTACTTGCAGGACATGTGAATAAAGAGCCCTTTTCAATGCCTTTGAAGAAATTGCCCAAACCAGGACAGTTAGTACTATTGCAGATGTGTTGTGTTCTACATGTATCTGTACTTTTTTGCTAGTTTGATATTTTGGAACGTTTTCAATTTTGTAAAAAATGACTTAGCTGTTTTCTGCTTTGTTCTGGTGTTTTTTTTAGTGCTTTGCTTCCAGTGTTGCATCATAAAGCTAAAAAGGGACCGCCTCGTCAAGCCAAGTATGCTATTCACTGCATCCATGCAATATTTTCCAGCAAAGAAACCCAGTTTGCACAGATATTTGAGGTAAAATTAAAATGTTTAAGATAATTTTTATTAATTTTCTGTATTGCATGTCAACTAAGAGATGTAGAGACTGTTTATATGGCAAATTGTATCACATGCAGAAAAGGCCTTTCTCTTTTTTTATTCCTTTCTTCCCCCTCCCTTTCCCGTTCTTACACAGTTTGGCCTAAAAAAAGGGTACTGAAGGATGTTTTTGTAACCCTCAATCTGCAGTGTTTAGGGTTGTGTATTTAAACAGACAATAGATAAAGCATTGAACTGTCTGCTAGAACCATGAATTTATGCAAAGAGGAATCATACAGAACTCCTCCCCTCTGTTGGGACTATTAGCATTTACATGCTTAGAGCAATCATGGAAAACTGAATTATAGTAGATACTATTTCAATGTATTTTTGTAGTTATAAGTGCAAATACACATTTTAATTAATGTTCATCATCCTTTTATCTTGAGGGCTAAATCATAGTCCATTACTGAAATTTGCCATCTTGAGATGTGTTGTACCCACTTCTTCAACAAGAAAATTCAGTTTGTAATCTGGCTTTCCTACATGGGCCTGATAGAGCTGCCACTTTTTGGACTGCCTATATGTGATAAACATTTTGTATGTTGTCTTTATTTCTCATTTGATTTGTAGGAGACTTGTAGGGTTGGTGAAAGTCTCTTTAAAACTAAGTGGTTAATAGTTCTTTTACAGTTGTATTTCTGAAATAGAAATAGGCTTAGATGACTTAGCACAAAACTCTCATGCCCTTGCCTTCAGTAAGATAGATTGGATCAGTAATATGTGAATTTGTTGCCTTTATTCTAGCCACTACATAAAAGCCTGGATCCAAGCAATTTTGAGCATCTTATCACGCCGTTGGTTACTATTGGCCATATAGCCATGCTAGCACCTGATCAGTTTGCTGCCCCTTTGAAATCTTTGGTTGCCACTTTTATTGTTAAAGATTTGCTGATGAATGATAGGGTAAGTATTTTTCAAACCTCATTTTAAAGTTCTGCTTCTCATATAGTATGGCACTCAGCAAATACTTGTGAAAATGTTTGGCTTCTTGGTTCTGCTTTTTGCATATGGCTGTCTTTCCATTTCCACATGTACTGCTTGATTCTACTGGAAACCCACAGGACAGGAAGGGAGGTAGTAATAACTTGGTAGCCTTTACAAAAGTGACAAGCTGTGTAACACAGCATTTAATCATTCATGGCTTGCCTTCTGTTAAAAATGGGGAAATTGCTGTTAACTTGATTTAGTCACTTGAGTAAGCAAGTTGTTGGGGTTATTTTTGTAAGTCGGAAGCATTTGAAACTACCCTGTTTAAATGAAGACTGTGTTAATTTTTCCAATACTTCCATATTAATAGTGATAACCAAATGAAAACAAACAACAACAACAACAAAAAAACAACCCCCCAAAAAACCCTCTGACATTATCAGCCATTGTTTAGGGAAAGATTTACTGTCTAACGCTATGCATTTGAAGTTCCAATCCACTGAATATAGGAACTGGAAATTACGTCAAAATCAGTGTCTGTCACACACTAGAGCAATAGTTTTCAGGTGACAACAATAAAAGACCCTTTACTACTGTTAAACTTGCTCATAGTTGAGTAGTGAGGTAAGAACAGTATTGTGCTTCTGTATGGGTTACTTCTATGAAATATGGAAGGTGTACAGTGAGTGCTGCTGTGTCATTTTCAGAAGCAGACAGTGAAGAGATTACAGCAGGTTTCATTTGAAGAGTAACAGTATTGTAACAATGTAACATTTGGTTTAGCTTCCAGGAAAGAAGACAACAAAACTTTGGGTCCCAGATGAAGAAGTGTCTCCTGAAACTCTTGTTAAAGTAAGTGGCACTTACTACATTTTCCTATGATGGTGTGTATAATACATAATAAACTTAATTCAATATTTGGAGTCCTACAGTTGTCAACTACTTCACTCTGCTTCCTACCCTTCTTTCTAAAAGCAAAAGAGAAGTAACAAGTTTTAAATTAAGGATCACAGTATCACCTCGAGACCTCGAGGATCATCGAGTCCAACCTATAAACACAGACCCCATGACTAGACCATGGCACCAAGTGCCACGTCCAATCCCCTCTTGAACACCTCCAGGGACGGCGACTCCACCACCTCCCTGGGCAGCCCATTCCAATGACAAACGACTCACTCAGTGAAGAACTTCCTCCTCACCTCGAGTCTAAACCTCCCCTGGCGCAGCTTGAGACTGTGTCCCCTTGTTCTGGTGCTGGTTGCCTGGGAGAAGAGACTGACCCCTTCCCAGCTACAGCCACCTTTCAGGTAGTTGTAGAGGGCAATGAGGTCACCCCTGAGCCTCCTCTTCTCCAGGCTAAAAAATCCCAGCTCCCTCAGCCTCTCCTCATAGGGCTTGTGTTCGAGGCCTCTCCCCAGCCTTGTTGCCCTTCTCTGGACATGTTCAAGTGTTTCGATGTCCTTCTTAAACTGAGGGGCCCAGATCCTTATCAGTGTACATCTTTGGATTGCTAGAAGAGAAGAATTTGCTCTTGGGAACTCCAACTTTCTTTTACTTTTGTAAATAAATTTAACAGGCACACTTCATCAAATTTTTATTACAGGGTTTTTTTTTTGAGGGGGGAGGGCTTAGGTTTGGTGTGCAATACCTATATATTTCAGATACTGTCGTAGTTAAACTGTTTTTTTCCCTTCTGTTTGACATAGAACTTAAATACCATAAAGACTTCAAAGTGTTGAACTTTTAGGACATTCCAGAAACTTTCTATGCTGTTTTGGAATAACAGAAAAATTGGTTTAGGATTTGGCAGTTTCCTTAAGTGACTTCGCTTTTCACAGAATCATGGAATTGTCAGGGTTGGATGGGATCTCAATCATCATCTACTTCCAACCCCCCTGCCATCGACAGGGACACTTTCTACTAGATCAGGTTGCTCAGAGACACATCCAGCCTGGCCTTAAAAACATCCAGGAATGGGGCTTCCACTGCCTCCCAGGGCAACTTGTTCCAGTGCCTCACCATCCTTATGGTGAAGAATTTATTCCTAGCACCTAATCTAAATCTTCCTTCCTCTGGCTTGGGTCCATTCACCGTAGTCCTATCACTACCTAATATGCTAAAAAGTCCCTCACCAACTTTCTTGTAGGCACCCTTCAGATACTGGAAGGCCATAAAAAGTCTCCTTGGAGCCCATTAGCCCTGTTTGGCCTTACCAGGACAGCACCTTTTCTTGTCCAAACTGAATAATCCCAACTCTCTCAGCCTAGCTTCTGCTTATGATGTATGTTAGAGAAAAACAAGATGTTCAGATTGCATATAAGGAAGAATGTGAGAATAGTCAGGCAATGGAGCAGGTTGCAAGAGGCTGCAGGTTGCCAAGACATCCTGTGCAATCCCTGTTCTTGGAGGCTTTCAATACCACAGTGGATAAAACAGACCAGTGTGATCTGAATTCATAGCTGAGCAGGAGATTTGACTGGAGACCTCTGGACGTTCTAACTGGATTATCCTTTGATAGTTATCCTCTGTAGCTGCAAAGAAGACATTAAAGGGCCGTGCAAATGCCTGTTGTATTTGTTTAAGCCTTCAGGTAACCAGAAACAGTGACTAGGGGAATTTTCTATGTTCTATTCTAATTTCATGGCAATGCTTAATTCTAAAGGGTTGATGGAATGTCATCACAACATCAGTTTTACCATCAAAGAAACTAATAATATGATGGGGTCAGGAAAATTCTGAATTAGTTGGGATTAGGACTTCCTACAGTAAAAGAAGACTAGAGTAGATTCAGATGGTAAAATTGAGAGAAGGGAAGTGTGGAGGGGAAAGAGAGAAGCAGCAGTTACTGAGGGGCTGAGCAGAAATGTTGGGGCACAAAATAGCATTTGGCCATGCTGTGGCCAAATACATCAGGTCCTTGAAGCCAAATAGAGCTAGTGTGTGAGGCACCCGTGCTGCTTATGAAAAAAGCTGAGTTGGTCAGCTGTCAGAAGACCATGTGCTGCTGCTATTATTGTTACTGTTATGTTTTTATTATATTTTCATTTCCATTAAAAGCTTCTGGCAGATACTTCCAGCTGTTTCAGTGGAAGAGCCTTCAAAAGCTAGGGCAAGTTCCACAAACTCCGTTTGCATTTTGAGTTCTTGAGTGACTGACATCCTATATCTTGCTGGTCTACCAAATAGAATTAGAATTCTGTATGTGGAGTAAATGGGCTGCAGTGCCAAGAAGTCAACTCATGTATGGATGACGGTCCCAGAACTTGTATCTGAAGGGACCATTGTGATCACTTTGTTGCATGGAATAGATGAACTGTACAATGAATTTCACTTGGTAGTAGTGTGAATGGTTATATAAAAGTTATTAGAACTGCTTACCCCTTTACAGAGGAAAATTTTGAAGTTGCTGTTTGGAAAAAGTTTTCTGCAGTGTTTGGGGTTTATGTTTTGGACTTTATGGTTTGGTGTTTTGATTAGTTTGGTTTTAGTTGGTTTTCCCCAGGGTTGTCTGTGTGACTCATGAACATTTTCATTGCAGTGAGAGGATGCTCCTCTTTCTATTTTATTTATTGTCTCTGCTCTTATATATATGGAAAATGAAAGGACAAAGGGATTCAAATGCTATAACAGTCTCCAAATTCATACTTTGTTTTCACTAAAGAAATGCAAAATTATTCAGCACTTCATGATAGGTGCAGGATTCTGCATAGTTTGAGAAGCTTGCCTCAAAACACTTTATTTCCATTAGCAAAAGACACGTTATCTTAAGTGAAAGGCTTTGAGGCTTTTCTTTAAATAGCAATGAAAGAAATCTTCTCTTCTAGTGATCTTTATTACATATTGATACTGTGAAGGGTTAGAATGCCTGTAACGTGGCTTATAAATTTATATATCTTACCCAAATATTTCACATTTGATTGTTTAAGCACAAAAACTGTAGGAATATAGAAAGATGAAAATGTGTTCTGCTTTTCAATTCAGTAACATTTTCTTAAGTACAAATTCCTTTGCCTATTCCACAGTGTTTAATGGATGTAAGCTCAGTTAATGTGATGTTTTCACCGGACAAAATATGTGATTGCTTACTAGAAGAAACAGTTCACGCTGTAACTAAATATTGTATGTGCTTTATTTGCTATAATAAATGCTTCAGTTTATTTCAGTAAAAACATGCT
The DNA here is from genome assembly GCF_026170545.1 of Melanerpes formicivorus. Taxonomy (NCBI): domain Eukaryota; kingdom Metazoa; phylum Chordata; class Aves; order Piciformes; family Picidae; genus Melanerpes; species Melanerpes formicivorus. Next base: position 51,416,856 of record NW_027142353.1, on the reverse strand, counting down.
GCCTAGTGAGAATGAGTCTAGTTATCTTTCAGTATTGAAATGATGTTGTGGAGCTTTGACAGGTTACTGTTCGTAGCAGCAAAACACACTAGGGAGCATACGGTGTGATAAAGATTGTTTTAAAAATGAGACACAAGTCTCATTTTAGTCTTGAGAAGACTAAGAGGGGATCTCATCAATGTGTATAAATACCTGAGGGGTGGGTATCCAGTGGAGTGGGACAGTCTCTTTTTGGTGGTGCACAGTAATAAGACAAGATACAACGGGTTCAAGCTTGAACATGGAAGATTTCACCTCAACATGAGGAGAAACTTCTTTACAGTGAGGGTGACGGAGCACTGGAACAGGCTGCCCAGCGAGGTTGTGGAGTGTCCTTCTCTGGAGACTTTCAAAACCCACCTGGATGCATTCTGCTTTGGCAGGTGGTTTGGACCTGATGGTCTCTTGAGGTCCCTTCCAGCCTCAAATGTACTGTGATGCTGTGTGATACAAGGTGTGACTTGACTTTGTATATAATTTTTTTTCCCCCTTTTTTTTTGGTCAGATTCAGGCCATCAAGATGATGGTTCGATGGCTGCTAGGAATGAAGAACAACCACAGCAAGTCAGGAACTTCCACTCTGAGGTTGTTAACAACAATATTACATAGTGATGGAGATTTAACAGAGCAGGGAAAAATTAGGTATGTAACAGATGGCAATGTTTTGATGTTTGTGATATTGCAGTGGGGAGAGTTTTAGTCGAAGTAGCACCTGAACTATTCTGTTAGACTGTTTAACAAATTATACATCTTATTTCATAAGAACTAATGGTAAGCTTGGTTTGATTACTTTGTAAGTTTGCTGAGTCTCGGGTGTTTTAACAATGGCTTCACTACTTTGTTTTATCTCTTTCTTCAAAGAGCCGTTACTCATAAGAAAAAACTGTAACTTCCTCTTCCTCATTTTTATGCAACTTGCTCTTCCTGTACCAATTGTTGTGTATGTCAAAGGCCAATAGGCAGACATTCTAATAAAAGATAATAACATGTTGCAGTAAACCAGGTGGGAATAGGTCACACACTTTCATGGGGCACTTCTGCTTGACGGCAGACTTTAACCCCTTGAGGCCTCTAAAAGTGAAAGAAAGAGGGAAATGTGTAGAGAAGATTAAGTCTCAGTAAATAATTTACCTTTTATACGATTGTTAGACAACTTACTTGTTTTTCTGGTTATCTTTTTGATCCTCTGCAGTAGAGGTAAGAAGTTGTCAGCTGCTACTGCTTGTCAAACATCGAAAATTTATGTCTACAGAAGCTCTTAAGGGCATGAGTGGGTTGTGCCACTATAAGTAAAAAGATTTTAACTTTAGGGATGCATTTAATATTATACAGTGATTATGTGGATAGAACCTATTTTGTGTGTGCAAAATTGCAAACTGGGAATTGTCTAGTATGTTATTTTTGTAGCAACTGTGTAGTCTTTCTTCAGTTTCCATGTAAATAATTGTTTACTGCCTTTAAATTTTCTAATATGACCATTCATGGCAGTTACTTGGGACTTAAGTGGTAGTAAATTAGCTTTTCAGCATCACTGCTCACTGTCTTATGCAGTAGTTAGAACAGATTAGTTCTGTAGGTCCTGTGTGTTTTCATGCTTGAAGTGATGATTCCTTACTGCTCATGTATAGAAATTTAATTTTCCCACTCTTCGTACTCAAAACTGCAAATTATGAAAGCAACTGCATGTAATGATTGTGGTTGGGTCTCCATTATTAAAGTTAATGGAGGGCTGGGAGAACTTACAAGGGAGTGAGAAAGCTGCAGTGGCATGAGGTTGCTCTGTGTTAAATGCAACCTTTCAACACCAGAGCCCGGAGCTCAGTCTGGGGATGAATGATGAGCCAACTGAGAGCTAACTAAAAAGCAGACTGGTGTGGGTGACATTGTAGTGTGTGCCTGATGTAGGCTCCCTGACCAGGAAGAGGAAATGGATGAAGCCTCCTATAAACAGCTAGCAACAACTTGTTTGCAGGACTTGGCTCTCATGGGAGACTTCAACCACTCTTGTGCTAGAAGAGCAACACAGCAATGTATAAACAATCCAAGTGCTTCCTGGACGGCATCAATGCCAACTTCCTGACAGAAGCGATAGAGAAACCAACAAGGAGAGGTGCTGTGTTGGGATTCATACTTACCAACAAGGAGGGACTTGTTGGGTGTGTGGAGGTTGAAGGCAGTCTTGACTGTAACGGCTATATGACAGTAGAGTTCAGAATCCTGAGAGTAGCAAAGAGGGCACAAAACAAAAGCACAGAGAAAACGAGAGCAGCCTTGCAGAAAAGGACTTGGGGGTATTTCTGTGTAAACTATTCAGATACTTAAGTACCTGTAGTAAGAACAGCCAGAACATCCTCAGTCATGCACCTGGGTGAGGGCAGTCTGGTATCAATACAGGGATTGAGAGCAGTCCTGCGGAGAAGGACTTGAGGGTGCTGGTGGATGAAGAGCTGGACGTGAGCCAACAATGTGCTTTTGCAGCCCAGGAAGCCAGTTTGTTTCTTGGGCTGCATCAAAACACTGGAACAGATTACCCAGGGAGGTGGTAGAATCCCCATCTCTGGAAGCATTCAAAGTCAGGTTGGACAGGGCTCTGAGCAAACTAATCCTAGGTAAAATTGTCCCTGCTCACTGCAGGAGGGTTGGACTGGATGACTTTTGAAGGTCTCTTCCAACCAAAACTATTCTATGTACATAAAGTGGAAGTAGGGATGGGTAACCTATCAGAAAAACAGAGAACACTGTCTGGGAGAGACATACTTAGTAAAGCCCAACTGGTATTGAATCTGGTGAAGGATGACAAAGGCATCCAGAAGAGCTTCTTTAAATAAATAGCTGACAAAAGGAAGATTATGGAACATGATGAATGAGACGGGAGCCCTGCTGACACAGGACGTGGACAAGGGTCATGTGTTGAATGCCTCCTTCACTTCAGTCTTTACTAGCGAAAAGGCCATGTTGAACAGAGACTTGAGCAAACTTGTGTACAGATACAGAATTAACCAGGTTGGAAAAGACCTTTGAGATCACTTGAGTCCAACCTATTACCCAACACCATCTAATCAACTAAACCATGGCACTAAGTGCCTCATCCAGTCTCTTTTTAAATGCTTCCAGAGATGGTGACTCCACCACCTCCCTGGGTAGTGCATTCCAATGGTCAATCACACTTTCTATGAAGAATGTCTTCCTAACATCCAGCCTAAATCTCCACTGATGCAGCTTGAGACTATGTTTTCTCATTCTGACACAGGTTGTCTGGGAGAAGAGCCCAGTCCTCACCTGGCTACAGCCTCCCTTCCGGTAGTTGTAGATGGCAATAAGGTCTCCCCTGAGCCTCTTCTTCTCCAGGCTAAGCAACCCCAGCTCCCTCAGCCTCTCCTCATAGGCTTGTGCTCCAAACCCCTCCCCAGCTTTGTTGCCCTTCTCTGGACACCTTCCAGTAACTCAACATCTTTCCTAAACTGAGGGGCCCAGAACTGGACACAGGACTCAAGATGTAGCCTTACCAGTGCTGAGTACAGGGGCAGAATGACTTCCCTGCTCCTGCTGGCCACACTATTCCTCATGCACACCAGGATGCCACAGTGAGAGGTGTCCCTGACTGTGGCATGAGGTTTGGGACTGGATGATCTTTAAGATCCTTTCCATCCCAAACCGTTCTACAGCTACACTGATTTTCTTTGTGATTAGGTTAAACAGCAAAGTTTACCCTTGCATGCTTTTTAATAGGATTTGAATTTTAATCTATACTAAGCATAAAATGAGTACATCAGTATCAGAGAGCAATAGACACCAACTGCTAGAAGTATTGATACTGGATATCAACCTGAACTGAGATTACTCTGAAACATTGTCTGTATTTTCCTTAACTGTAGGTTACCAAGTGAAAATGTAGTTTAAAACTTTGAGGTTTAGAATGTAATAGTTTATGCAACAGGTGATCCTGGTGTGCCATCCCATCTGCAACATTTTCAGAGGCTGTATTCAAAAGACACTTTTTATTCCGTGGAACGTGGCAAACACTTAGAAAATTGGACAGTGCCATTTATCCTCTGGAGTAGAATTACAAATGTTAATTGCTAGTTTGTAAGCTGAAAGGAGGTGATTTTGCACCATGTATGTTTCCAAGATGCACTTATTTGGGTTATCTTTTCCAGCCCATCGCCTTAATTAAGATTGTGTTTTGGTAACATCTTTCCATGTGGTTGCACTCTTGTTCTCATTTCTAAGATTTCATTTTCATCAATAGTAACAGCACTCTAGAAAACAAATGTTCAGGTCACTCTTGTGTCTCTCAGAGAACTTCTAATATTACCAAGGATGCCCTTGTCCTAATTACTTCTAAGTGTTTTGAAAATCAAAAATTGCAATTATATCATACAGAAGCTTTTATTTCAGCCCTAATACATGTTTTGGGATAATGCAGGTCAGAAAGCTTTTTACTCTAGCAATTTGATCAAAAAATAAATCCTCAAGAGTTTTTTCTGAGATAATCAGGAATAAGACAGATCTGATGCTCGTCTTCAGCTCTAAGAGTGATATTTACTGTTACATTGCCCTTCTCTTCCTTTCCACAGCATGCTCACATGCTTGTATTTCAGTGATACGTGTACCCTGTAAAGATTTGATTCAGTTTTCAGAATTAAATGTTACCACTACCAAAGATGATGAAGATTGAAAGTTCTTAATGTTATCCTTTCCTTTGGCTCAATCACTCTGTACTTGTAAGTCATTATTATTGCTCAAAAGTCACTGAACCTTTATGGGGTTCACTTATTACAGCAGAAGCAATTTCAAGTGAAATTTAGCATTGAAGAGGTAGACATTACTGTGTTAATCTTCTTGCCTTGTTTTAAAGTTAATGCAGCTTTTGTCCTGGTACTTGGTTGCTTGTGATCTGTTTGTGGTTTGTCTGGTTGTTTGTTTGCTTGCTTTTAATACCATGGTTACCATAAAATAATGAGATGTGTATGAAGCCTGATTTGGTTAATCTTAAAGCTTAAACTCTTCAGCAGGTATTTTTATCATGCATTCTCTGTTTAACAATAGCTTTTTATTTTATTTTTTAAATGCTTTATACAGTTTTCATTATAATGGATTTAAGACAATGGTGTCTTAAGGATAAAGGGCAGATGATTCAGAAGTTAAACAGTATTTGTCGTGCTTAAATTAATAATTGTTTTAAATAAGAATATGAGTTGATTCCTTCTCAGAGTTGTCAAGGAGAGAGCTGTGCTTATTACTTGCGGATAGAATTGATTAGTGTTTTGTGTGAAAGATGCATAAAGTTTCTTTTGTGTTTAATGTAAAGGCAGAACTCATACTTTACTGATATAAATTTTCTAAGTAGAGCAGTGAAAACTTAACTAAGTTTTTCAATGTGTACATTAGGTGAACAGCAGTTTGCAAAGCTCATGTGAAGGTGCCTTTAATATTCTGTTAACCTTTGTAAATACAGTTGTAGCTTAAAGAAAAACCTGTTCATGAACTTTTGGTATGAAAATTAGCAAGCGTTTGGAATGTTTTGCTAGTTGGGAGTGCAGGGGCGGTGTGTAAGTGAAGTAACAATACTTTTGGCAGGGTGAAAATTCTTTCACTTGCTAAGTCTTTTTTTGCTATTGTCTTAAAAATACAAATCACTTAGTGACCTAGCATCATAACATCTAATTAATCTTAGTTTATGTTGACTTGCAGCATGGAATTTGAGCTGTCATTGCTGGAAAAAGTTTGGGAACTCTGAGAACTAGAAATGGGCTACTTTGGTAGGAGTCTTTTGCTGAAGGAAAACCAACACGCTGAACAAAGGAGGTTAAGGTTAAGGAGGTTAAAGGAGGACTCTGAGAGGAAATTTGGACTGTACTGGCCCAGTGCACAGCCAAAACTCTCACACCCACATGGAACCTAGGAAGTTCCAAGAAATATTTTCATAGCTAAACTGGGGCAAGGGAACAGGCTGTAAAATGTGACATGGAAGCTACTGGTTTGAAATTACTTTTGCTGTTGATTTAGGAGGATGGGGGCTGCAAAGTCCTTACTTTCTTAAAGTACCTATTTTTCAGCAGTGCAAAGTAATTGGGATTTAGTAAAGCCAAATAAGTATGTAATTTTTGTAACTAATTAACCTTCATATTCCATGTGCTTCTTTTTCAGTAAACCTGATATGTCGCGGCTGAGGCTGGCTGCAGGGAATGCTATTGTGAAGTTGGCACAAGAACCTTGTTACCATGAAATAATCACCTTAGAACAGTACCAGCTGTGTGCACTAGCCATAAATGTAAGGAAATTAGGTGGGGCTGGTGGGTTATTGGCAAATGTATACGAGTATATATGTTGTTTGTTCTGTATGTTGCATATACCTCTGCTAACCTATTTAATGCAAAATGAGCAACCTTGACATGAATTTTTCCACAACATAGTCATGAGAACTGAACTTGTGAGTGAGTTAAATCTACAGTACTGGGCTGCCAGGTGGAGGAATTCTAACTTAAAATAATGATGTTAGATTATTGATAAACTAGTGAATTCAGTATTGAGTTAAAGTAATAAGTAATATACCAGGTGTGTTATGACCTTATTAGAAATTGAAATGAGATGATATAAAGTATTTTTGAGCTGTGATGACAACATTAACCTCAGTTTCTTGATACTTGGGTAGAATATATTTGGAATGCAGAGGTCTGCAAAGATAATTGACATCCTTTAAATATTAGAAGAGAAATGGAGAAATTGTCAATGTATGTTGGCATTTTCATCCTTAATTTCTGCCTGTGTACCCAATGTAGCAGAAAAGAAATAACTTACAATTTGAAAGTAGAGATCTTTTGTGTTCCCCTCTTAAAGCAAATTCTGCATACACTGATTCACACCTCAAGAGTGATCATGGAGGGTCTCATGTTGGTGTTGCTAGTGTAACAGCTGGTGTTCTCCTAACTTTACAAAAGTCAAGAAATCCTCTGGAAGGAGTTTCTTCCAGAGAATACCTTCAGTAGTAATGTGACTGGCTAATAATCAGTGGTAATAACTGAAGGTCTTTTCACCCAAAGCAAGGACTGGTAGCTTTCACTTTTCTGATTCTAAACCCTAATAGAAATGTTAGTCTTGTACTAAACTGATGCTCAATGGATTTTTACAATTTGGAACTTACGGCAATGACCTTTAGGTTTGTTCCTGAAAGGATACTCTAGCTGGAAAATGTCATGCCAGATTAGCCTTGCCAATACAGTATTTGCATGTTCTCTTTTCTTCTGATCCCAGTGATAAAAATCTGTTTATTTTTTCACTTATTTTCCTCCTTTGGTAAACGTTTTTTAATCATAAATGTTAACATCCAAGTTATTCTGTATCAGAATTTGCCTTCATTGTTTGACTCTCTTTTTCAGTATGTTAGGTGCCAGCTTCTAGCACTTCATTTCATCACCATCTCTAACTTTCTTTTGTATTTTCTAGCTGTATTAGTCTTAACTGTTTGTGAGTACTGATAATAGATGTGTTGTAACTTTTTTCCTACCTTTGGGTCTAGTGCTTACCTCTTAATTTTTGGAAAGGAATTTTGAGAGATGAGCTTTAAAGAACATGCTAGTCATCAGCATTTATAAACAACTTCCAGTCACATATTACTATAGAATTGTAGAATAGTTTGGGTTGGAAGAGGCTTTTAAAGGTCATCTAATTTCAAACACCCTGCTGTGGGCCAGGACTTCTTTCACTAGGTCGGGTTGCTCAAAGCCCCATCCAACCTGACCTCAAACACTTCCAACAAATTCTCTGGGCAACCCATTCCAGTATTGTACACTCTCATTGTAAAAGATTTCTTAGATTCAGTCTAAACCTACCCTCTTTCAGAAAATCTAAAACCATTGCCCCTTATGCCGTTACTGCAGGTAGGTCCTGGTAAAAAGGCTTGAAGCACAGAAGGGAATATGGGGCTTGATAAATGTCTTTGGGATTTAATTTGTGGCTGGAGGAAGAGGGAGGTTTCTTTTACCTAGTAACTTACCTCTTGATGCCATTTGTGAAGTTAGAGTGACTATTAGTACCAGTGGCTGGGTTGTATCTGTGCACTTCAGGTTGGGTGGTAGCTGGAAATTCAATTTTTCTCTGGCTTGACTTTAAAAGCTGTTTACTCTTGTTAATGCTTTATTTTGTTTTTTATTTAGAGAGAAATATTTCCTCTTGATGTTCTGTTGATTGGTTTTGGCAGATCAAATATGCCAAACTCTTTTGGAGGCTTTGGTTTACCATAAGCTTTTCTGTACACTTTGGTTTAGCTATTTTCTGCACCTGCTGCTGTTAGCCTTCCTTGGCTTGTATTACTAAATGCTTTGTGTTATAGTGAATGGTGACTGTAGGTTATTTTCATATAGACAATTTGAAAGTTCATAACTTCTCTAGAAATTAATTGTTTTAAAACACTGTAGAAATGCATTTACCACCTTTGTATTATTTTACTTTCTTATTTGTCAGCTACTAGACATGGGTTGTTCCCTTCCATGGTCAGTCGTAGTTCACAAGTTTCCACAGTATAATGGAAATGCTTGGTACTACACTCTTCAGTGTTTGACTTTATGTGGTAAATCTGTTGAGTTTTGTTCAGTTCCTAATATTAACGTCTTGATGAGTATTTGTGAAATTGCCCTAGTATAATCAACATGATGATTGCTGATGGCTAAGCACTATTTTGGTACAGATCTTTGACCTTGGTTCCACAAAGCAATTGGTGCTGTTGTAAATAATTTCATTAACTCTGTGCCTCAGTGCTGTGCTACATTAGACCTTGGGTCCTGAGTGTGATATCTTCGTGTACAGCTTCTAAATTGTTACTCTTCTCCTGAGCTAAAGGGAAGCTTCAATTGATTAATTCAATGTAGTTGCTCTGAACTGACATTAAAAAGCATTCTCATAATTCTCATGCTTCTGTGGCTGTGAGGTCTGAAATTTGTTTTATCATGTTTACCCAGGCTCCTATGTTTTATTTCACAGTCTGTATTACTTTTCTAAAAGTTTACTATTACTTATACACTTTTGTTTCCTTTTTTGTTTTTTTTATAGGATGAATGTTACCAAGTGAGACAAATATTTGCTCAGAAACTTCACAAAGGCCTTTCTAGACTACGGCTGCCACTAGAATATATGGCTATCTGTGCACTGTGTGCGAAAGATCCCGTGAAAGAAAGGAGAGCTCATGCGAGGCAGTGCCTTGTGAAGAACATAAATGTCAGAAGGGAATATCTGAAGCAACATGCAGCAGTTAGTGGTAAGAGAAGAGGAATCATTTTTTGGTACAAGTACTATAGTTCAAATGTAAATGTGAGTAGTCTGTGACTGACTTTGGGGATGGTTTTCTGGTTTTTATACATGGAACAGCTATAAATTTCACTTAGCAGTATCAAATGAAAACTGAAAGTAACAGACATTTCTGAGATCTTTCTGAGTTTTGTTAAAAGCTGTAAAACTTACTTTATTGGAAGTGGCTTTTCAAGGCAGTAACGTGTACTGTTTGAACTGAATGGTTAATTATGTTGTAAGCAAAGTGACAGTGATGAATTTTGTTTCAGTAATTAGTAATATGCAACCATAATCACACAAATGCTGTACAAAATTGGCTATCTTTGCGCTGGTGTATTGAGTAGCTTCTTGTCTTACACTGGTAAAGGGCCATAGTGTAGGCACTTCAGAATAACTTTATCTAGTTTTCTTCCAAGTGCTAGCAGTCTTGCTGAGGGAGTGCTTTGTTAGGTAATGATATACTAATGTTAGCTGTTTTTTCTTTTATTAAATCAGTCCTTTTACCTGTGACTTACCCAAAGCAGCCCACTTACATCATGAGAACACTGTTACGTGGTCATAGGAAAAAAGTAGACCTTTATCAAGAGCTGTGGGCTATTTGAATAACAGTTTTGGAAAAATTTGGTTGTTTGAAAGATTACTGATGATTTTGCTTTTAGGATAGACCAGTTCTGTTTTGTGAATCTAATCTCACAGATGCTGCCAGATAACTGATTTCCTTCTGCATTTATGGATCACAGACTTTGTATGAGCCATGACAATCTGTGTGTCTCTTATTCTCTGATGAAACTTTTCAGGATACTAAGTGCGCAGAGAAATCCTTTTGTGTATTCTTAATTAGTCTTTGAAAGAAAAGAAGCAGTGCTGTTCTCTCTCCTTGATAACATGCAAAAACCCAAAAATCCATTGGGCAAATGCCTTTAAGTCATCATAAGACTCTTCCTCTTTAAAGTTGAAAACTCCAGTTGTGTAGGAGGAAAGTATAAGAATTCTTACATGATTAAAAGTAATTGCTGATTTCTGAACTATATGAAGGTAGATGGAGCAAAGTTATTGTCAAAAATCTGCAGAAGACATGAGAAGCCTTTGTGTGTGATTTCTTTTTATCCATCAGGGCCTCAATGTGCATCTGACGATTTTTATTATTTTTTTTTCCCCTTTGGTCCTTGCCAAAAGACTTCCTTTGAGCAATGCCATTGAGTTGATATGTACTGTAATCAGTGAGGAGTCTGGTTTGCAGGATTTTTTGAGCATTACAATGTTAATTTTGAGACATTTAGATTTACCAGTCTGAGCTTTTAACAGATAAAATGTCTTGAACTGTTTGCACCTTAAGCAAAGCTCAGCTGTGATAAGATCTTACTATTTAAATAGTGCCTGTCATTCTCCATTTGTTGAAAAGATGGTAAACTTCTGTAAAACTTGCCTAGGAAAAACTTCCTAAAGACTGGTACCAGACACTAAAATGCCTCTTTCCTCCACATTGACCTCCACATTTTACAGGCCATCAGAAATTGCTCTCAGGCCTCATAAATTCTCTAAAGGCTGTTCAGAGTTGAAGCCACTCAAGAAGAGACCTGTTTTGCTTGTGTGTCTGTTACTGGTTTGATCTGGGTAGAGACTCATGTCTTGCATAGGAATCTTTGTTTTTTAACACTGGGCTTTTACTTGCAAGTCAGTAAAGGGGAAAAATACAGGAGCAAAGATGATACTTACCTGGCAGGGGAGACACCATGCTCAGGCAGGTGGTTTTCTCAGGGTGAGGCTCATCCTTTGCACTCCAGGTGTGCTGACCCCTGAGATTTCCCCAAATGTGGGAAACTTGACTGCATCATTTGTGGCAGTGGGGTTTGGTTGGTTTGGGTTTTTTTATCACAGAGAGAGTTGTTAACCATTGGTATGGGCTGCCCAGGGAGGTGGGGGAGTCACGGTCCCTGGAGGTGTTCAAGAGGGGACTGGATGTGGCACTTGGTGCCATGATTTAGTAGCCATGAGGTCTTGGGTGACAGGTTGGACTTGATGACCTTGGCGGTCTCTTCCAACCTTACTGATTCTATGATTCTGATTATTGTGTTTTTTTTTAACAAGTTGTTTTCCTAAATGTTCATAAAGGCTTGTCACGATGGTTTGTGACACAAGTGCTGGTAGTTCCTGCTGGTAAAGCTACCCTACCTTTCAGATTGTGTTTCCTTCCTTAGTGGTGAAGAAAAAAATTGTGCAAATACTATTATATTTTTTTGCTGGTCTTTTTTGTCATGACAGGAGTTCAATGTAATCTGTGCCAATAATTGTCCTCTTCCTATTTGGTCTGGATCTCCTTTACTTTGTTTTCTGGACCCAGCTGGAATATTTACTATAGTTATATTAGAAATTGTACAAGACAGGAATTTAATGAAACACTGAGTTCATGGGTTCTTGATGAGCATTCTATTGAAGCTGCTAATTAAACACTAATAATAGTGGGCTGGTTTGCTTGGGATGTGTCTAAGGCAAGCCACTTTTGTTAGTGTTCTGAAATCGTAATTACTTTTTTTTTTCCCTGCCACATCTTTATTTTACTTAATTACACAAACAGCTGCTGTCTCAAATGCAGGACAGTGCTTGAAGTAGTGAAGGATGTTTTAAAAGTTAATAATGGAATGTCAACCGAATACAGAATACAGAATTAATCAGGTTAGAAAAGACCTTTGAGATCATCAAGTCCAACCTATCACCCAACACCTAATCTAATCTAATCTAATCTAATCAACTAAACCATGGCACTAAGTGCTTCATCCAGTCTCTTTTTAAACACCTCCAGTGATGGTGACTCCACCACCTCCCTGGGCAGCACATTCCAATGGCCAATCTCTCTTTCTGGGAAGAATTTCTTCCTAACTTCCAGCCTAAACCTCCCCTGGCACAGCTTGAAACTGTGTCCTCTTGTTCTGGTGCTGGTTGCCTGGGAGAAGAGCCCAGCCCTCACCTGGCTACAACCTCTCTTCAGGTAGCTGTAGACAGCAATAAGGTCTCCCCTGAGCTTCCTCTTCGCCAGGATAAACAACCCCAGCTCCTTCAGCCTCTTCTCATAGGGCTGTGCTCCAGACCCCTTCCCAACTGAAACATGTTAAACTGCTTTGCAAACTACACTGGATTTCAATTACATAAATATAGCTTGAAAAGGAAAGAAATTGGGCGATTTTATTACTCTCAAATCTCATGATGGCTTGCACTCTGTATAGTAGAGAGATTACTCTGGGTAATTACCTTCATCAGCTGCAAACGCTTTCTAGATTTGTATCCATGGAACTTGACAGCACTAACTTCTGTGCACCTCTATGAATTTTGAACACCTTCCTTGCTATTAGGAATGAATCCAGATATTTGATGAAGCTGTACATTACTCCTATTTATGCAGACCTTTTACCATGAGATATATTAAGACTTGACTTACGCATGTCAATTATTTAGTTAGCCTTGTGAAATCTGCAGTAATGATGCACTGTAGTTATTTGATGTGTGTGGTATTTCTCAAGCACATCTCATAATAATTTGAATTTTTATTTTAAATGCATGTATTCTTATATGTAGTGATTTACACTTGTTTGGACTTCTTTTGTATAACCTATTATGGGATAGTTAAATGCTGACCAAAAGATGTTTCCAGACTTGGTCATGTCTTTCATGATCACTCACTAGCTCAAAACCATGATTATTTGTTTTTCCCCCCAAAAGCAGAGTCAGGAATTTACCTGCTTCCTTCACATGGACGTTCAAGTATTTATCCATAGGCATCTTAATACTGTGACTTGGAATTTGATGCAAGCACTTGAGGTCAGATTCCTGTACCATGGTATTATACATACAACACTGGCATACCTTCCATGTTTACAGACTACAGGTTTAATGAGTTTGGTGTACTGTACATCCTCTAATTCTTCTTAGTCATTAAGTTAACAGAACCAGTAATTTTTGATTGTAGATGTGCTACCTGTCCGTTTGTCCTTGCCCTGTGGGGTATGACCTATTTTATTCTGATATGCAGAATTCACTCTGCATAGTATAACCTAGCTCATTACATTATGGAATGTGTATTTTGTGATCATGACTCCTGAGAGGGCCTTTTGCAACAATCCTTGCTTTTTGTATCCTCAAAGACGCTATGCCATCTAATTGTCATGATGTAGGAAAGACTTGCTCCTGCAATCCATGCTTAGGACTACTTGCAAGTCTCAAAGGATGCTAGAAAAAGTTTTAAATGCTTTGAATGTGTGGCCACAGGTAGAAGGAGGTTCTCCTACCCCTCTACTCTGCCCTGGTGAGGCCACACCTAGAGTATCGTGTCCAGTTCTGGGCCCCCAGTTCAAGAGGGATGGAGAATTAGTGGAGAGAGTCCAACAGAGGGCTACAAAGGTTATTTGGGGACTGGAGCACCTGTCTTAGGAGAAGAGACCAAGACCTTGAGTCTTATTAGCCTGGAAAACAGAAGACTGAAGAGGGAATCTTATCAATGTGTATAAATAAAGTGGAGATCATGAGAATGGAGCTGGGCTCTTTTCAATGGAATAGTGATATGACAAGTGGAAGTGAATACAAACTAGAACACAGGAGGTTTCACTTGAACATAAAGAGAAACTTGACTGTGAGGGTGACAGAGCACTGAAACAGGCTGCCTAGAGAGGTTGTGGAGTGTCCTCCTCTGGAGACTTTCAAAACTTGCCTGGATTTGTTCCTGTGCAACCTTCTCTAGGCATACCTATGTTAGCAGGGGTGTTAGGTTAGATGATTTCCAGAGGTCCCTTCCAGCCCCTACCACTCTATAATTCTGTGAATGTCATAGCTGGGATGCTCTGTTCAAGTGGGATTGAGTTTTTCAAACTCAGCCCACTATTATGTTGTTAGAGATTTTATGTTACCTCCTATCCCATATAAGGTAGGCTGTGGGTTTGGAGAACGTTGTGGCAATCTGAATGCCCTGCAAAGGGCATTTCTTTCAGCTCTTTTGACAGCAAGGCTGCACGTGGAATGTCCAAAGAAGGAATGATAGCTTATCCTGAAGTTGTGCTGTTCTCACGTCTTGCAGTTCATGTGGATTTTGTGATCTGTCTCCACTTCTGGTTTGCAAGGTCTTTTGGAATATCAGCTTTGAGCTGAGAAAAGGATTTGGAGTAGGGGGTTACTGTAGCTATATCCTTGAGGTAGCTAGAAACCACGCAGACCAGAATACTGCTGATAATTAATTTTTGCACGCATGAAACATTTGCACATCAACCATGAGATGCAACATCACAAAGAAATCATAGGCCAACGTGTGCCTATACTTTATCTGAATGTATACTGAACTTGAATTCTGCTCTTTCCTCTGTAGTAGAAAAGCATATTTCTTGGTGTGTTTTCTTCTGATGCATCTCTTTTCTGCTTTTCAGAGAAACTATTGTCACTTCTACCAGAGTATGTTGTTCCATATACTATCCATCTTCTAGCTCATGATCCAGACTATGTCAAAGTCCAGGACATTGAACAACTGAAGGACATTAAAGAGTAAGGAAGCTTTTAATAGTGTTATTTCCAGGGTTAGATTGTTATAACTGTATGTGAAATTTTAATTCATTGTGGTACACTAATATGCTGGCCAGTGCACATCAATTAAAGATGGCAGTTATTTCCATGAAAGGTTGTGAGAAATAGTATGTGTGCTTTTTTTAGTGCCCTGTGATACCTTACAGGGAAACTTATTTTTTTTCCTGCTCATCTTAATTTCTTTTTTCCTAGAGAATTGGTTTCCCATAATGCTGGTAAAATCTAGACTAAACCACTTCCTCTAATGTGCTTTTAAAAATAATTTCTTTTGCTTTTTTACTCATGAGGGGTACTGCATTTCTCTTTAAGGTGCCTGTGGTTCATACTGGAAATATTGATGGCTAAAAATGAAAACAATAGTCATGCATTTATTAGAAAAATGGTAGAAAATATCAAACAGACTAAGGATGCTCAAGGACCAGATGATGCAAAAATGAATGAAGTAAGTGATACCTTTTGGTTAGAAGTTGCATTTCATTCTGGCCTGCTTCTGGAAGTGAACTGCTTTTTGTTTACACGTCAGCTCTAAAATGTCTTTCAATAGGATGGTGTGTGGGAAATGATACTTTATATACTGTAATGATTACATTGATTGTAATTAAGATGACAGTTACTTTCCTGTGCTTCAGTAGATCTTGTGCATCTGCAGGGCAGTTGTAATATTTTGCAGTCATTCTGTCTCAGTAAGATTATCATAGTATCGTAGTATCAGTCAGGGTTGGAAGGGACCACAAGGATCATCTAGTTCCAACCCCCCTGCCATGGGCAGGGACACCCTACACTAGATCAGGCTGCCCAGAGCCTCATCCAGCCTGGTCTTAAACACTTTTGCCAACTTTAAATACATGCAGAGTTTTTAGTTTTTGCTGTCTAAATCATCCACTGAAGTGCTTTATAATATTTTCTTTTAAAAGCGCAAGAGTAAACTTAGTATTGGAAGAAAAATGCATGCATTAGATGTCTCCAATGCGTATTATGTAGTGAGTGTATGAAATTCTGATCTTGGTTTTGAGGTTTTTGTGTCATGTACATATTTGTCACTTGAGTGCTCTTCCCAAACACAAAACTTTATTATTATTTCAAGTCATGACATATGCTATTCCTAAGTGTGGAAAGGTCATGAAATCTAATTGTTTTCAACTGCTGGGCCTGACAGTGATTTTTGTCTTTTGCTCCTTTATTTTAATACCCTGTGATATGCTGTTTAAGATGCAGGCTAATGTACATGTTTAAGAATATTGCTTTTAAACTGAGTTCTTGTAGTTCTGTGCTCTAAAGATAATCCTTTTTCAAGAGTTATGATGAACTTCTAAAATGTTCTTTGTTTGGTTTTTAAAATGTTACTATTTACAGAAACTATACACAGTCTGTGATGTAGCAATGAATATCATCATGTCAAAGAGTACCACCTACAGTTTGGAATCCCCTAAAGACCCTGTGCTTCCAGCCAGATACTTTACTCAACCTGACAAGGTATATCTTGGCATCTTGTTTTTCTTGAGATAAGTTTGTTTGCATCTTTTTTAGTTGTAATTCAGTGCATTTTTTTCAAAGAGTTCTTCTAACTTCAGACTTCTATTATAATGTAGTTGAAAATGTATGTATGTGTGTAAATGTTTCCATATATAATTACATAAGTGCATGTACACTGACTTCCCTCCTCCACGAAGCTATTGTTGTTCAGATTTAAATTTTCAAAAGCATAAATGAGGTAAAGAAAATCTTGCAATACTACCTCCAAAATGTATTTATACCTTGTGCAGTGATTTTTTTTTCATTTCCCCTTCCCTGCTTCTTTACAGAATTTCAGTAACACCAAAAATTATCTTCCTCCGGAAATGAAGTCCTTTTTCACTCCTGGAAAGGTGTGTATGGTATGGAAGTTTTGGATTTGGTGTTATCTGTGATTGTGAGTTTGGATTTTTCAGGGGGGTTTGGCTTTTTCCTTTTTTGGTTTGGTGGTTTTGGGTTGGTTGGTTGGTTTGTTGTTTGGTTGGTTTGGGGGTTTCTTTCATTTGTTGTTTTTTTACATTTCTTTGTTCGTTGTTTTTTATTATTGTAAACGCTGTTGGGTTTTATTTGTATTAGCTGTGGTGTTTTGATTGCTGTTGCTTTGTTTGTGGCTTTTTTTAAGAAAACAAAATGTGGATGATAAAACACTTCAAGAAAATGTATGCCCAAAGGATTTATGTACTCAAAAGTTAGTAAACAGGTAGAAATTTCTAGGTAAAGAGAGAACTGCTACTGTATATCCTGGGTTGTGGTCATATTAGGCGAAGCCTGTTGTCTTGAAAGAGTAAAGAATAAAATTCCATAATATTTGACAATTTTGCAAGATGGTTAACCTGTTTTCTTCTGCAGAAGACTGCACTATTAAATATGAAGTGACAGCTATGGAAAAATCTAGTAACAGTTATTTTAACAATCTCATGAACCTTTGGCAAGGCTGAACACTTTTGCAGTATCTTACAAGATAACTGACTGTTCTCTGGTTACATTCATTTGTTCTTTCTAAATGTCCATTGTATAGAATGGCATTGTTCTTTCTTCATTAAAGCTGAACCCGGGTACTCCTTAGAATAATACTAAAATCTAGTAAAGGAAAAGCCAAATTTTGATTTGCATCTGGATTAATGTATCCTGTTACAGATGACAGAACACTCACTGGGTACTTTGCAAAAGAAATGAAAGAGCAGCGTCTTCATTACACTTAACTTTGCTAGTGAAGCATCAGCTGCAAGGTAGTCAGTGACTAATAGAAGGGCAATGCAAGTTAGGAAAAACAGGAGCATGTTTTTGATTAGAAACTAAAACCCAACATTTATTCATTGGAGTATTACTGTCACTATGTTGTGCATTTGGAGTATTACTGTCACTATGTTGTGCATTTGGAGTAAAGATTCACTTCCTACTGAAGACGCATATGTTTTTGAAAGGAAGTTCTGTGTCTTCCAGCTTCAGCAGTCAGTATTAAGTTTTCTCATCTGGTTTTAGACAACATTCTTGTTAATTTGCCCTGAACTTTATTAAGTGTACTATGACAATATTAAAAAAAGAAACATGGCTTGTAATATCATGAAAATCACAGAATGCTTGAAGGTGGAAGGGACCTCTGGAGGATGTTTAGTTCAGAGCCCCTGCTCTCTCAGACTTTACTTACATGAGAAATGCTCCAGTCCCTTCTTTATCTTAGTGGCCCTTCTCTGGGCTGTCAGCAGTAGCTTCATGTATCCTAATAGTAACTATTTTGAAATGTTAAGGTAGACTTTATGTTCTGTTAAATTTCTGGTGCCAGATTCTCTAAATACTTTTTTGTTGTCCTGAAATTTTGTAACAAACTGCAGAAGTGTATTTAACCATCAAACATTTTCAGTTGCTTCTTCATCTTGAGAGCAGTGTGAAATTAGAGTTGATTTAGGGAGTCTTTTATTACTGGGAATGGAAGATGAGCTTGAGTAAATGTTAGTGGGGTGTATATAAGCAGGGAACAGTATCCAAGGGTAGCAAGGGTTCAAGTATAGATTCTGTGGTAAGGGAGGAGCTATTAGTGCAGGCTCTTAAGTGTTACTCCTGCCTTGGTTGGAAGTCCAGTCCAGTCCAGTCTGAATCCGAATATTTCTTTGCTTTTGAGCTCTTTCTGGTTTTGCTTATTGATGAAGGGTAAATTCTAAACTAATGTTAATTTTTTAACTGGATTTTGTTCTCTAAGACTTAATTTTGGAAAGGATATGCAGTTTTTCTTGTACTCAGTGCAAAGTGAATCTTTGGTATAAGTGTGATTTCGGCACCTATTAAAAGCCTAACATTGTAAAATCTGTGCACAAAGTATCAGAAGCTTTTGTTTTGCCAGTACAGATGCTTATCTGATCCAAATGGTGAGGTGGTTCAGGCAGCTAGATCAGCAAAACGCAAACTACACACAAAAGGCTGAGGTGGTTTTCTGCAAGGTCAGGTGAGCACCCAGTAGTACCAAATGAGAAGGGAACAAGATAAAATAGTAGAGAGAATAATACTGCTTTTGGTGGTAGCTAGCTATTTGATTACAGCTTTGTCAGCTTCTTCCTGGTATCTGTTGTAACTTTCATATGAAAATGTTTATCGCTGTTAAAATTAAGGTATTTATTGCAGAAAGTGAAATTTGTGAATATTATAAGCATAGTGCATGTAAACAATATCCAAATGTGTAGCTTAAAATAAAGGAAATATATTTTTGGTTTCAGCCCAAAGCAGCCAATGTTCTTGGAGCAGTTAATAAGCCTCTTTCGTCAGCAGGCAAGCAGTCTCAATCCAAATCTTCACGAATGGAAACTGTAAGCAATGCCAGCAGCAGTTCAAATCCAAGCTCTCCAGGAAGGATCAAAGGGAGGTTGGTAGACAACAAAGGAGCTTTGATATTTCAAGTACTTGTAATGGAAACGTCAAAAATGTCTTAGTTTTTGAAGGGAGAAACAGAATTCTGTTATCTTATTTTGAATTAAAGTTATAGTTTCATATTGGTACAACTGAAACCATGAATTTGGCTTTCTAACATCAGAAATAAATACTCTTTAAAGAAAAAGGAAAAAAAGAAAACAAACCAAAAAACAGCAAGGGGGGTGGGGGGGGTAGGAATCCCCCAAACCCCCCTTCCCCCCAGAAAAATAACCAGAATTAGATGATAGCCAGAGTTAGCTATAGGAGGGAAGGACAGCCTTGACTGGTTTTTTAAACATATATATATATGATGTATGGTGTTTATCTCTCTCATGACCTGATGTTGTCTTATCAGCACCTCATAGATAATGAGGACTGGTAGGCTGTTGTGGTGATCTTCTATGTCTTCCTTCTCTAGAAACCTGTCCTGCACTTTGTTCTTTGCAGATAAACATTTCAGTATTTTTAGATTCCTTCTGTGATGAAGAGGGGAATGTACTGTAGTGCTGCACCAATCTAGTTATCCATCTTCAAATATTATAGCTTATTTTGTGTCAGGTTTTAGAGTTAGCAGTTACTGTATCTTCTCACATTCATTTTTTCACAGAAAGTCACTTTATCGTTAATTTTTTTTAACAGATATTTAGACATTTTGTAGTCCCCCTCTGTTCATAATTTCTCATGTTACTTCAGGAGTATAAGGAAACACTATGTTTAGAAATGAGACTCCTCATTTGGTACCTCTGTGACTAATATATAATACTAATTGTGGTTCAGTGTTTTACAAGAAACACTTCTCAACTCTCTGCAGGCTTATTTCTTCTCAGTCATGCAGGTTCATATGCCAAAATATATTATTGATTAAGGACAGGTTGGAATCTAGATTTTTCTCTATATCCAGTGAAATGAATCTGAGCCAAATATTGTTCTACATGCAGTTCATTAAAAAAATGCTGCACTCACAGCCTAACATTATCTGTCATATTCATGGTCTCCCCAGTTCACCTAAGTTAAACTGATTACTGCTTTGACCAATGATGAAAAGTTTTCTGGAAGTGATGGTAATGATGCAGTGTGCATGGTAGTTTCCAGTTCAGTCTTAATATATACAACCAAGGTTGCATCTGTTAAGACACTGTATGAAAATGGAGCTTCTGATTACATCACAGTTACTACAGATTTTGTACTTGTAGAAGTGAGACTTTTCCTCTCAGTTTATGCAATTGCCAGGGCAGAGATTTAAGAGTTTGCATATTTGAATAGCACGTTCATTTTAATTTTAAAATGTGCACTGCTGCTTTAAAATGCTGCTTCTACCTACCCCAGGGCAGATGAAACAAAATGGCTTGTGTATTGGCTTCTCTATATTGCCTTTTATCTGCAGGCTGCAGTGTTTTACCTATGCAGGTGGTATTACTATCCATATTTACATGTGTAGAGACTGAAATGAAAATGAAATTGCTGCCCTAAATAACAACAGAAAGCTGAGGGATGAACTAATCTCTGAAATTTGAATCTACTGTTCTCTTGCCTAAACCTTCACCACAGAAAAGTGTATGTGCTTTGGCAGGTCTGTCTGGGGGGAATCTTTGAGTGGTACATGAAAGTGTATGCAAAGGTATACAAAAGTACAGATCTCTTGAAACTCAGTAAGGCTCTTCTGTTTCAAAAAGCTGCTCATCTTTCCCAGTGAATAAAGGAAGATTCAGCTTGGCTTGTGATTGACACCTTTGTCTTGAGACTTAGGTGTTCTGGCTTGTAATATGTGGCTGTAGTGGCCAGAGAGAAAGGTTATTTCTGCAAGATTGTTGATGGTTTAGGAATAGATTTCTTCTTAAGATCTGAATGTTTTTTTTAAATGATTGTCCACTGTATTAACATGGAGAATAAATGTTCATTCATTCTAGACTTGACAGTACTGAAATGGATCACAGTGAAAATGAAGAATTCACGCTGTCTTCGCCCTTACCTGGGAAGAAAACTGACAAAAGGGACGACTCTGATCTTGTAAGGGTGAGCTGTTTGGTTGTGTTGTAGATGTTCCATTTAAAGTCACCAGGACTTTAAAACAAAAGTTAATGTGCTGGTACTTGGTATCACTTGTGAAAATAGACTGAAACATGAAGCCCTCAGTAAGTTTGCCCATGACACTGAGTTGGGAAGGGAGTGTTGATCTGCTTGAGGGTAGGAACACAGAGGGACTAGACTCCACAGAGGGATCTAGACAGGCTGGATTGGTGGGCTGAGGAAAATTGCATGAGACTTGACAAGACCATGTGCTCGGTCCTGCACTTCAGTCACAACACCCATATGAAATTCTACAGTCTTGGTGAAGAGTGACTGGAAAGCTGGGGGTGTTGATCAGCAGCTGGCTGAACATGAGTCACATCTTGAGTACTGTGTTCAGTTTTGGGGTCCTCACTAATAGAAAGACATTGTGGTGCTGCAGTACATCCAGAGAAGGGCAATGAAGCTGGTGAAGGGTCTAGAGAATAGGGTTTATGAGAAGCAGCTGAGGCAACTAGAGTTCTTTAGTCTGGAGAAAAGGAGGCTGAGGGGAGACCTTCTGGTGATGCTGGTGGACAGCTAGCTGAATGTGAGCCAGCAGTGTGCCCAGGTGGCCAAGAAGGCTGATGGCTTTCTGGCCTGTATGAAAAGCAGTGTGTCCAGCAGGAGTAGGAAAGTGATTGTGCCCCTGTACCTGGCCCTGGTGAGGTACCTGCTTGAGTACTGTGTTTAGTTCTGAGTACTACAGTATAGGAAAGACATTTTGGGATTGTTTAGTCTGGTGAAGAGAGGGCTCTCTACAGCTACCTGAATGAAAGGAGGTTGTAGTGAGGCTGGTGTTGGTCTCTTCTCCCAAGTAACTAGCAGTAGGATGAGAGGAAATGGGTTTAAGTTGTGCCAGGGGAAGCTTAGATTGGACATTACTTTCTTATTACTGAGAGAGTGGTCAGACAGTGGTTTCAACAGGCTGCCCAGGGAGATCATGGCGTCACTGTTTCTGGAGGTGTTCAAGAAGCCTGTAGATATAGTTTAGTGGCTATGGTAGTTGGGTTTGACTGAATGATCTTAAAGGTCTTTCCAACCTTTATAATTCTATGAGAAGAGAAAATGCCCTCAAGTTGCATCCAGGGGAGGTTTAGATTGGATGCTAGAATAAACTTCTACACTGAGGGGGTTATCAAACACTGGAATAAGCTTTCCAGGAAGGTGGTTGAGTCACCATCCCTGGAGGTGTTTAAAAGATGGGTAGATGTGATAAAGGACATGGTTTAGTACCAGACTTGGCAGAGTTGGATAATAGTTGGACTCAATTATTGTACAGGTCTTTTCCAACTGACACAATTTTATGATTCTGGGAGACTGAGGGACGTTGTAAAATGTGCTTAAGAGTTGAGTATGAGAACGCAATGAAGAAAGGTTTGGTTTGGTTGGTTTTCATGTGTACATTGCATTGCTTTTGCATCTTACAACTCCTGTACACTTTCAAGATTACCAGTTATGATTTTCAGAATATTGGTAATATTGACAGAAGTAGCTTCAACTGGAGCTAGGTTGATGAAAATCACTCCATGATATTTCTCATTGTCAGGATTTGTTGAAGCAGCGTGTAGGACATTGTTCAATCTGCTAGCTTCTTTGGACTTCTACACCCCAGTACACAGAAGACTTTTTTTAATGTTTGTGTTCTTGATGTTTACTTGAAACCCAGCTTTGGAAGAATTTATTGCATTAGTTTGAGGATGATCAGCTCTACTGGAGTTTCAGGAGAGCAGTTTAACCTGTCTGGAATCTCAGATTGTTTTTTGAGGTTATGAAAGGTTTTTATCGTACATGGTTTCTTGCTTGTAGCCCTCAAAGCATTAATACCTCATTACAATGTTGATGCATTACAATTCTTTTTTTGTCTTTTCCCATCACTGGTGCTAAGTAATTTTCTCCTTTTCCAGCCAGATGTGTTTTGCTTTCACAATCTGTAAGGGACAGCAACTGTTCTCTGATTATCTAGAATACCAAGAGGGCATCATGACTTGACATTGGATTTTGAAGTTCAAGGACGAGTTATCTGAATATCTATATGGATTCTGTTTTCTTGCATGCAACTTGTACTGAGGTCAAGGCAGGAAAATGCTTGGTTCTGAATGCCAGGTATCACAAGCAGAAGTTGCAGCACGATTTTAAAGCTGTTTGATGGTGTGTAATACAGTCTTCAACAGGCTCTTAGGGCGGAGTCAACTGATAGTTCTAGACCAATACATTGTGAAAGAGTCTTAATGATTAACAAGCACATTGCTATGCTGTTAGAAAACACACTGTTCTGTGAGAACAGTGAAGCCCAGAGGCTAGCAGAATGGTGTCATTGCTATTCTGTTACAGTGTCAGGATCATTTGGGAAAAATTACATGTGTTTTGTTTGACCACTAACCACAGCTGTTGAGGATGGTAGGCCTTTGAATGTGGTAGCTTTTTCCTTGCTAATTCTTACTGATGAGCTTCTGTATATCTGTAAGATCAGTAATTCTAAAGGTTCCTAATGAGGATATAAAAAAAATTATTTGGACTTTATTTCTACTGAGATATAGTACTAATACATTAATAAAACCAGCTAAATAGAGCCTCAAACAATGTCCGAATACAGAAAGATAAACCACCAAAGAAAGTCATAATTCTAGTTCTAAGAACAGTTCAAATAATAATTTCATGTATCACTGGTAAAGTTCAGTTTGTTGTGCCTTAAGAGCTGGCAGTCTACATGTTGTAGTATTTTAGAATGAGTATTTGCATGAAAAAGTAATATAAAAACAAGATAAGATTTGTTACAATTAGATTTTTAGAATGCCTTAAGGATGTCCTGTATCTGATGTCAGTGCTGCTTTATTTATTTGAGGCTCTGACATTTCTCTGTTCTCCTGCTATGTGGATCTGTTGCATTTTTCTAGATTGCTTGGGACATAAGCTGACTAGAAAAATGATCTGAAATTTGCTTGTCTTGAAGTGTAAGTAACCACTTACACTGTGATATCTTGGGGGGATAGCAAACGGGCTTATAATAAACCCAGAAAAATCACGAATGTCTTGTGGAAAAATACTTCTGATGCTTCCTGGCATCACTTCAGCTGTAAACCTTGAAAAGTGTGATAGTCCAGACAGCTGCTGACATAATTTTTGAATTGGTTGAATTAGTAACTGATAATGCTAAGTGATAAAACGAAGTTCAGCATTTGGAGTATTTCTGAGGCATTTGTATTTCACTCTGACTATTTACGCAAGCTGCTTAAGGTCCTTGATGCAGAACTCATTTTTGTTTGGTTGTGTGGTGTGGGGTTTGTTTGTTTGTTTATTTTTTCTGTGGTTGTATTTTGCTTTTTTTGTGGTGGGGAGCTGCAGAGCAGATTATAGGAAGCATTAACTTTTAATTGGGAAGCAGAAAGACCATGTTTTAAAGATATAACTATTCAGGATATTTGTCCAGATTGCATCATAGAGTAACACATTAGTTTTAAAGTTGTGGGTAACTATTTCACCTGAGGGAGAAACTTTACTTTGAAACTTTGCCTGCAGCTGCTTACCTGGTCAATGTAGCTGTAAGGACAGATGTGCACAATCACTGCAAAAACAAATAGAACAGGTAATAATGAGGATGTCTCTGTGTAGGGTAACAATTTTGTCAGTGAAGTCATGAACTGGCAGGAGATCCCATCATTGCTCAAACATTTTTCTTACTGTCATCTAGTGTAATTGCTTTCAGCCTAGTAAGCCAACTATGTTCTGAGCCACCTCAAAAGAAGTGTGGCCAGCAGGTCAAGGGAGGTAATTCTGCAGTTCTACTCCCCTCTGGTGAAACCCCATGCAGAGTACTGTGTCAAGCTCTGGGGTCCCCATTTCAAGACCAACCTGGTGCTGTTTGATCAGGTCCAGAGAAGAGCCACAAAAAGTACTCTAAAAAACACTTCTCCCATGAAGACAAAGTAATTTGGGGTTGTTCAGCCTGGAGATGAGAAGGCTCAAGGGACACCTTACTGTGACCTTGTCTGCATATGAAAGGGGCTTATGAGAAAAACAAAATTGTTTTACCAGGGTATGTAGTGACAAAGCAAGAGTTTTCAGTTTTAAAACTGAAACAGGCTGGGTTTAGACTGGACACCAGGAAAAAAAAATTTCAGCAAGAGTGGTAAGATACTTGAACAGGTTGCCTAGAGAAGTTGTGGATGCCATACCATTGGAATTACTGAAGGTCAAGTTGGATGGGGCTTTGAGCAACCTGATCCTAGTGGAAGATGTTCCTTTCTGTAGCAAGATATTTGGAACACAATGATCTTCAGAGATATTTTCTGACACAAACTATTCTGTGATTATTTTAAGGATCTGGTGGGGGGTTTTGCTGTGCAGAGCAAATGCTGAGTTTTAGTACAGCTCTCACTGCAGTGTTTTGGCAGCTATCACTAATTCATGGGCTTCCTTCTACAACTGAAAATTCAGGTTGCCCACCATCTTCTGTGTTAGTGCCCTGCCACTGCCAGCATAGGAGCCAATTATAAGAACCTTTCAGCTCACAACAGTGCTGAAGACAAAAGTTGAAAGTTCCCATCCTCTATATCTTCATAATTTTGTACTTAAAAAAATGCAGTTATGGATGTTCTAGCCAATTGCTGAAGCTGAGGATACAAATACTGAAGACATGACCCTCTTCAGTGTTTTAACTGCTCATCTTTGAAATAATCTTTCCCTCTTGCCTGGCATTTTATGTGTATGTATGTGTTTATAGTTTTGCAAAGGTTTTTGAAATGCAGATGGTAGACAACCTCAGCAGACAACTTGCATAACTTGAAGGCTCTTTGCCTTGCTGGGTTTCTGTAGTTTTGCATATGTGAGTTTAATGTGGCAGTATAATTTTTAACATTAAAGATGTAATCTTACTTTTCAGTCAGAGATAGAGAAGCCTAGAGGAAGGAAGAAAACAGCTATCACAGAATCAGAAGAGAAACTAAGTATAGATGACCTGAATAAACTGGGTCAAGAGCAGAAGCTTAGAGGTAGTCAACGGGGAAGGAAGAGACCTGCAGTTGTTTCAGAATCTGATGAAACGCAATGGCAAGAGGAAAAAAGACTAAAAGAAGATGTAATAGAAAGTGAGGATGAACAGAACAGTCCACCAAAGAAAGGGAGAAGAGGACGCCCTCCCAAAGGAAATAATGGGGCAACACCAAAGGAAGAACCAGTAGCAAAATCATCGAAAAGAAACAAAAAAAAACAACCACCAGCAGCTGCTGCAGAAGAGGAGGAAGAGGAGGAAGAAAGACAAACTGAAAACATTGAACAGAAACCAAAAGGCAGGCAAAACAGGACACAGAAAAGAACACAACAGAGGTAAGTCTCTCTTCTTGTAAGCTGCATCGTTTTTTTTTCTTGGACATTAGTTATAATTTGATACTTTGCAATTTGGGTCTTCCTCAAAACAGAGCAGAGCCATCTGAAACTAGTACAGTTGAATCAGCACAATCTACGCCACAGAAAAGACGAGGAAGGCGATCAAAAACACCACCATCACAGCAAAAAAAAGTGTAAGTGGTGAATATTTCTTAAATTTGTGTTTAGCAAAAATTAAAAATGTGCCTCTGTGCCCCCAGACAATCATTTGCTGGAAATACTTCAGAATACATTAATTGACAGTTAAGAAAAGAAAACAAAAAAAAAAGAAGCCATTCTTATTTCTAAAATGTTTTCCATAGCTACTTCTCCTCGAGCATCTCAAACCAGAGCAAGATGCTACAAGTCGTTTTGATGTGCTCAGACAGCATAATACGTGGCTTTGCTCTTGTAGGAGAAAAGTCAACAAAACACATGAGGGCCTTGAAGATTGGGCTTTATTAGGACTTCAAGGAGTGAAACGTGCTCCCGTTTGTTTTGGATGGGGAGGAGGAATCAAATTGTTGCTGCAGTGAAACAGTGTTGTGGAGAAATTTTTTGTTTATTCTGGTTTTCCTTAATGTTCACTTTCTGTTTTGTGGCCTTCTTAATATCCACTTGAATAATTTCTAGATTAATAAAATGCACTACTTTCTGTGAAGGATAGTAGCTCTTGAAAATTCTGAGGTGCATTAAGCCCCAAAATAAAGGTAAACTCTGTGGCTAGCTTCATATTCATGTACCTGCTGTTAGGAATCTACAGGTATCTACCTTTTCTGTACATGCTTACACAAAGTGTGCAAAGCAGAGGTGCACAAGTGGACAGGACCTATGTGCCCACTGGTATAAGCCTGCAGCTCATAGTCTAGTTTTGCAAGATACGTCTCCAGAACCTGGTGATAAATTCCTTCAGGCACTACTTAGTCATCTGCGTTCTAGCTATTTTTGTTACGCTGTTTTTCTAGCTTGTGGGCTTAGCTAGCATCATGTTGATATTCCTGTGGAGTTTAATGTACCAGTTTGCCTGTCCCTGGAGACCTTCCATACCAGAGATCTTTGCCTGAACAACCTTGCACCCTCCATTCAAATTCTAGTTTCACAGCAGACTACATATTCTGGCATTTTGCACCTGACCTTTCCAGTGTTCTCTTTCTCTACCTCAGATCAGGCCTCTTCTGCTCCTTTACTCTCTAACTAGAAACACAGGTCCCAACAGTATCTTGGTTACTACAGAAGCCACTGCTACATGTGCAGTGGAGTAAGAGTTGGAAACAGCTCCTGCCATCCAGAGGAGACATGCCAACAGGTTGCAGTGTTTTTTTTGGGTCATGTGCTAGGTCACATTTTTGTACACGTCTTCAGCAAATAATTAAGTAGCTTCTGATCCACTTTTTGGTGAAATCAATGAACTCAGTATGTTTCTTTACCTTATTTTAAACAGAAAGTAAAGTATCAGGACACATGATCAGTAACAGGCATAGCTTTTGCTCATGTATACATGTATGCATTGTTCTGGCATGAGCAGCTCAAGTAAGTTGAGGCTTCACAGTTTTTCAATCTGTTCTAGATTTTACTCAAAAAAATCTTGTGTTTTATTTTTCATGATCAAACCACACAAAATTTGACTGTCTTTTTTCTGCAAGAAAAAAAGAGGTTGTAGTAATTCTCCAGTCTTCAAAGTGCATTCTAGTTAGTCCCTTGTCCCTTTATGACATGGCAGCATTAAATTGAAGTGATCTGATAGACTGAGTAGCACTCTACCACAGGATAGGACATATGTCATCCAAATGAGTAAAGCTTTCTGGACCCCATAGGGATGGGTTGGGCCTAAGAATTTGGGATTTTACCTATGAGCCTATAGTGTATAACCTATTTCTGAGACCTAATTGGGTTACCAATTAGTGCATGTAAACTGGCTTATTTTTATAATATATAGAAAGGTGAACCTAGCTTGTAAATAATTCTCCTGTATCCTTTTCTTCTTTCAGTCCTGGAAGGCTCGAGTATAGGCTAATTTGTATTGTTTTTCAAAGGATGTCGTGTTGGTGGATGCTGAAACCCCCACTGTGCTATAACTACTATATGCAAGTCAGAGATTTTGTACAGATTGTAGTGTGGTTCTCAGGACTGAAAATTCCCACCATGTGTGCTTTGATGCTATCAGAAGACACTTGTTATGGATCTGCATGCTCCCACTGGAGATTCGAAGCGTGGTTGTTTTGTATGCCTGGAACAAAGTTTCTAGTTCAATTTCATCCAAAAAGTCAGTTAGTTTTAGGTGCACTAAGACTGCATCCACAGTAAGCAGGATGATTCAGTGACTTGATTCTGAGCTGTGCTAATGAGCCAAACCAGAATGGTGATGTGGGTGCAGCTGTGTAGCCTGGATACATATCTAGTCGGCCCTTTTTTTTTGTTTTAAAGGTGTGGAGCAGACGACTACTCATGAGCAAATGAGTGCTTTTCACTTGTGGTTCAGCTCTCATGACTAGCAGACAATTTAAGATACTCTTGAGTGTTCCTGATAGTCCTGCTTAAAGTATTGTTATCCTGATTATCTGATTGTCCCTAGGTCTTGGCATGAGCTAGCTGGGAAGATTTGTGTTTAGGTTCATTATAGTGTTAATTTCATAAATAACATGGATTCTTCAAGAGCTGTAAAACACAGGTGCAGTTACTCAAGTTTTGCTGTGTATAAACTCCTATAGTAGCACATCTGCTGAAGTGGAGAGGGGGAAAAAAAAGGCAAACAAGAATTCAGTCCCTCGCTATTTGGCTTTTCTTGTTGGCTGGTTACTGTTGTGTCAACCTTCTTTTGCCTCTTTCTGATGGTGAATTAAAAAAAATGTGTCTTGGTCTCTAGAAGCAAAAATAGTTCAACTTGTACTCCTGGAAGAATTTGGTTTGAAAATGCTATTACCTAGCCTCCTACTACCAATTCTGTTTTGTGTGTGGATGAACTGGGTAGGTATATAAGACAGAAGTATCGTATAACATGGAATTTTGAGGCTGCTGTTCTTGTAAAGTAATATGTTTGCTCTTGTAGGCTTTATACATACAGATATTGTGAAGCTGATACTTATTTTTCTTCTGATTGTAGCCGTGCAGGACGGTCCAAACAAGCAGCCAGTAAAGAGAATGAATCCAGTGAAGAGATGGATGTATTTCAGAGCAGTTCACCTGTCAGTGATGACATTCCCCAGGAAGAAGTAATGGAAGAAGAGGAAGTTTCCACAATCAATGTAAGAGAAACGTCTGAGATTTTCTCTGAGTCTTTGCAGTATCCTCTGAATATTGATGTTCAGAGAATGACTTCTGTTCTTAGAACTTAACCTTCTTCCTTTAGAATGAATGGTTGTCAACTGTCATTATTGTGTACCGGCACTGCACTTTTGTTTCCCAGAAAAGCTGAATTTCTTAGAAACTGTCAGGTTTTATCATGCATCTTAGATTTTCTCTTCTGAATAGTTTTTGTTACCTGTCTGCCTGAGTTGTATAGTCCCTTAGGGGAATTACTTTCCAGGTAACTAAGGCCTGTTCTTATCAGCTGGATTACAGTAGTAAATAATGTTTCTTTATGCAAAAAAAGGAGCACAAAATTCACAATACTGGAAATTAAGTATGGAATCTTGGAACAGAATCCTAAACTGATGGGGTTATTTTTTGGTCTAACCACCAGCATATTCAAACATGTTAAAATAATTCTATTTCATACAACTATGCTAGTATTAATACAAGTATATAACTGTGAATGACTTCACACTTTTGGACACATCTGGTGATTGCAGCATCTGAGTACATGAAAATTCTGAAAAAGGAAACTGGATTATTTTTGAGTAGGTGAAAGGTACAGGCTGTTATCGTATGGAGGCAATGAATATTCAGTAGGCAGAACAATTGACAAAAATATTAATAACTTCATTAATTAAGAAAACCCTGTGGAAAATATTAATAAAACTTATTTACTGGTTAGAAATAATTGGTTGTGGAACAGATACCTCACCAGCAGGAACATGTAACGGTTCAAACACTATGAGCAAAACTCCAGAAACAACAAACAGCGATTTAAACTGTAAAGAAAAAAGAGAACATTGGCAACATGCCAGAGATTGCCCACAAGGTGGGGGGGAACTCTAGAATTCTCTAGGCCAACAGACTTTTAACAGATGCTTACAAAAATCAGGTTTTGTAATTAGTCACTGATCATGGCACCCCGTGGCACACGTGGGGATTTAAACCAAACCAAAATGGTGTTGACCACGTGAAAGCTGCAGGAGCACAGGTTCACTTTCTGTGGGCTTCTGCAGCTTGTTGCTGTAGCACATACAGGGTTTATCTCTGAAGGCTTTGTAGCTGAAAGCTTTGTAGAAAAGAGGTTGTTGCTGAGGCTTGCAGGGCTTGGTGGCTTTCTAGCTTTGCCTGTTTTGGAGAGGTTCTTCAGGTTTGTAGCGGTGCTTGTTGCTTCTTCCAGTCAAACAAAACTGTCTCGGGGACTCTTGGCTCTGCCTGCTCTTGGCCCAGCAAGACTCGACCGTCTGCTCCTGGGCTTTACAACACTTGCCGCAAGGGGTCTTGCAGCCTGTCTGGGTAAACTGAAGCACAGCTTGGATGCTAAGCAAGGCTTGTGACTTCTCCCAGACTTTGGACAATTGCAAGGCAAGGCACTGGCTCTTTGGGCTTTCCCGAGACAATGATGGCCAGTGACAACAAAGACTAAGAGATAAAAACCTGACACTGTAACCGATAGAATGAGTTTTCTCCAAATGTGGCCAAAGGTGCACGCACCTGGCCCACGTGGACCCCAGGGCATGTTCAGACAAGCCTGGGCAGTGTGGGCAATTTCCTGAAAAACCAGACCTGCTGGCTCCTGCCCCACTGTCTGATTCAGGGCATTTTTGAGGCTTTTTGTCCCTTCAGGACAAGGTTCAGTAACGTCAAAGTTACATCCTGGACATTAAGACTTGTACCCATGATAAAAGGAGTAATGAATGATACTGTGTACAGTTCCTCAAAGATTCTTGCAAGACTAAGCATTTTTTCCCTTATAAAATATATTTAGTCTTCAATTTTCCAAAACATTTCTGTAAAAGCATCTTTAAAACGTTATTATTTTTTGTGTGTCTCCAAACAGGTCCGTCGCAGAACTTCCAAAAGGGAAAGGCGATGAGTGAATACGTAGTTCACAGCCTTCCAGGTGAAAGCTTTGAAGAATGCTTTTAATATAAAGCTTGAGACTGAATGAAGCTGTTAGTGCGCAAATGGGGTTGCTGAAACAACAAACAAAAGACAAAACTTATTTTACTGCCCCTGCATTTGCAGTCTCTAGGTCCCAAACTTTAGCCACACACATGTTGATATCATTAACTGTGGATTTTTGTGAAGTGTAATGTGCGCTGGCTTTGTAGACATACGAACTAAAGAAGAAAACTGTAAATAGTTCTTTTTTAAATGTTTCTGACTTCTAAAGTGCTTGTATAGCTTTTATCTGCGGCTTTAAACTGACAGTGCCCCACTCTTTATTGGATCTGTCGATTTAAAAAAGAACAGTTTGTTGAAAATTGATCTCGAGCAATATCTGTCAGTGTTCATATTTGTACTCTTGTTGACATTTAACTGTGAAACAAACCAACAGTTGAACAAATAGTGCCATTTTCTTTTGCCACTATTTGTTGAGAAGGAAAAAAAAAAGGTCTTTGTTTCTTCATGAATTTAACCTAATGTTTACTTTTAGGCACCTACCTATCATCAGAGGTGCTCAATTACTTTCTTTCGCAGTCGAACAATGTTGGACAGAATAATACAAGAGATGCAAATTGTGAAAGAAGTTGTTTGACTTGTTTTACACCTCAGTATTGATGCCAGACTTTTCTGGACTTCTAGTGGCATTGAAAAATCAAAAAAAAAAAAAAAAGGATTTAAAATATTTTAATTTTAACAGTGTGTTATTAAATAAAGTACTGAATACCCTACCCACTTTATCTTCCCCTATCAGTTTTTATTAATCTACTGTATCAATAAAATTCTGTAACTGAGTTTTTAATAGTGTAGTATGTTAATGTGTATAGATATTTCCTTCTGAACATGATGTTCACAAAGAGCAAATTATTACTACATTATAATATGAAATCTGATATATAAACATTAGCAAAAAGACAGTTCTTATTACAATGTAAAGTTAATCACAAAGAAAAAATTTTATTGATGCAGTGTGTCTTTATAAAGCTGTTCTTGAGAGCCAAGTGTTTTGTATTTTATAGTGAAGTTGCATGTTTATGAAAAATGTGCTGAAAATGGGATGTAATGTTTTTTTTTTTTTTGAAACTGGTATCTAGCAGTAGTATATGGTAGGTTGCCTCATGAGAGAATCTTTTATGGAGAGTTTATTGTACTTTTTGTTGGTCTTTTCTATTATTTTTTTGAGCCAAAATTTTTTTGGTATGAAGAGCTAAGTTTTTGTTGAATAACCAGCTGTTGATTATTGCAGTCAAGGTATTCAAGATTTTAATGAAGCTCCCTTTTTATTTTTGTGCTACCTTAAAAGAGGTTGTTTCTTTTTGGTTTGGGGGTTTTTGTGGGGTTGTTTTGCTTTGGGGTTTTTGGGGGGAGGTGGGTGGGTATGATATGAAAAGAAAAAAAAAAAAACCAACAAAACAAAACAAAAAAACCAACAAAACTTATAGCAGTATCCTGTATGCAGTTCTACAGTTTACAAACTGTCTCTGAACCAAAATGTATAGGTTCTACACTGTTCAGCTAAGCACATACATTATAATTTCAGGTGCTGTTCTCCCTCTGGTTCCCTACAGTTGACAACATGTGAATAAATCAATTTCTCATTTAAGAAATTTTATGTCATTGAATAATGGAGCATTTTCATCTAACCATTAGTAAATAAGTTATAGTTGCAAGGTGGCCTGTAAAGATTAGGGAAAAGGGTAATACCAACCCATGAATTTGCTGATTTCCAATCTGCAACATCATTGGCAAAGAAGCCTTTAGGTAATTATTTTCATTATACAGTTTTTTTCCTTACCAATTGAAAAAGGTATTGTAAACAACTAGATTTTTCTGCCTCAACTCCACCCTCTCCAGTGTTCAGCTTTTCAACATTTATACCTATAGATACAGTGAAAGTGCTGCCTGCAAAGACAGTTTATTGTTGATTTGAAGTTACTTGACTTTGGAATAGTCGGCACAACAGAACTGGCTTACTTAATGCTTCAGCAGTGCAAATGCAAGTTTTTGGGATTATTATTTTTTTTTTAATGGTATGAAATGATTGAGAGCTAGCTTTATATTTTCCTCTTTGACAGAATTGCACTGAAAACGTTTATGGAAGATGTATCTTTTAAGTCCATTTTATAAAAAAAAAAAATATGAAAAATTGATGCTGAAACTGCTGCAGACTCTTGAGGCTTTACGCGCGTAAACATGGTTAGGTTAAAACTTCATCGGCTACAGATGCACATTACTGATCATAATGTTCAATATTTGCAATTTAAATGTTGATTTCTTGGGTTATAATGTGTACCTCATTATTCCTTGAGAAATGGGCACAGCAAATATTTCATTCTTCAGACTGTTCCAGGTTCCTTCTCATCTCGTATAAAGGAAATGAATATTTTATGTACTAACATTTTGAGATCTGCGTACAGTAGCTACAGTAGAGTATAATTATGTATAAAAGGTAAATTGCTAACAGTCAGTTAGCATGCTCTTCTGCAATGATAATGTCAAGTTTATAAAAATGTACTGTATTACATTAAAAGATCAAATTGAACTCACTGT
The DNA here is from genome assembly GCF_026170545.1 of Melanerpes formicivorus. Lineage (NCBI taxonomy): Eukaryota > Metazoa > Chordata > Aves > Piciformes > Picidae > Melanerpes > Melanerpes formicivorus. The sequence continues at coordinate 51,382,362 of NW_027142353.1, read as the reverse complement.
AACAAGTTCCAGTATGAAATTCTTGTGAGATTACCGAAGTGTCTTGCTGTACTTGGCAGCAAATTTGGCTTATTCGTGTTACATTTTCTTGCTGCCGTGCAACAGGAAACTCTCAGTGATCTCTAGTTCATGTGCACAATGCAAACAGTGATTGTAATCTTCACACTGGTGTTTAAGAATTACTCATTCTGATTTCAGAAGCATGGGTTTGTTTACTTGTCACCAACTGAGATAATACTTAGGGCTAGCTAATCTACTAATAGGAAGGAAACATGAAATTGCTTGAAACTTCCAGTGCGACTGCACCTGTTCTGCCTAGGATAATCTAGAATCCTGTATTAATGATACTTGACTCTGCCAGTTGGCTCTGTTTCTTAGCAAAATTGAAGCCATTTTCAGTTATTTTGACATCTTTTGTTTTGATATTTCAATCTTGTGTGAACAAAACCATGAGAATTTACAACAAAAGCATTCATATTAAAGGCATTTCCACTGAAAATGAATATGATCACTTTGTAAGTAACTTGTAAAAACACTTAGACTTGAAGATTAAATACTTGATTCTTGGCCTAGCATTTGTCATCTGATGCTCTAAAAAAACTACCACTGAAGTTCACATTGAGGTATCTGCAGTTTTCTTCTTGTTGTTTTGCATGTGTAGGTTTTGACAGTTTATCAAAGTCTGCTTTTGTGAACACACACAATAGGTTTTGGATCCTGCAAGTTAAATCCCCGTGGTTCTGTTAAATCCATTTATCCTGCACAAATAGAAAGACAAACTCAAGTACACTGATATGTTTGAATATGCTAATATGTCATTTGAATATGCTAATATGTCATGAAAAGAGCATACGTGTATTTTAAAACTGTGTGCACCCCAGGCACAGAAAACTCTGAGTGTGTGGATGGAAATGTTTGGGGCTTTTTTCCAATTGTCTGTTTTCCTTATATGTATTGTGGTGATTAATACATCACTACCTCACCAAGGTAGGTGCACCACATATTTTACAAATCTTTTGTTTTTTAAGAAACAGATTCAGGTATATCACCATGTTTGCCCAAGGTTGCAGGACTACAAACACACGATTAAGATGCATTCTGGACGGTCATCCTGCTATTCTGATGTTTTTATGATGACCAAAATGGTCACCTGACCAAACTCTTTGTCCAGTCAGAAGTACCTGAATGCATTCTTGATTCTTGTTATGCTGACAGATTGCCAGTGGGTCTTTGTGTTGTTGTTAGATGTTGCCTTTACAAAGGGTGTTTACCAGCTAGGGGCCGTGACTTATATTCCACAGATGTAAGCAGACTTGGTGCTGTGTCAGTAGGTCTGTCCAACATACTTAGGACACCTACTTCATTATGTACAGTACAGCCTATAGTGTTTTGTTGCTTGTGGAAAAGTAAGCTGGACAACTTGGGATAAAAGTACATCCAGTTTACTTTAAAGTTCTTCACATTCTTCTGTCCAAAGAATGTGAATTCTGCAGAGTTCACCAAGTGCCATTATGTTTGGATAGGCAGGACAGACACAGTATTACTCAGTGTGTATATGCAGTAACAGTAAGGTTTCACACTTATCTTTTTTCAATGTCTTACTGCAGGCATGATGTGGTTTTTAGTAGCACTTTCATTTTTATAATGGAGATATTTATATATTGTATATTCTTTTGAGATAGCAGCATCATATCATACCTAGGTAAGAAGGAACTCTCTCAAATATGAATTTCTGCCCCTCCAAATCAGTATTTCAGTAATCATGTGATAAGCTGGAATGGGATGTAACATAGTCTCTTTGGAGGATGTGTAACGTCTTACGGGGTGTTCCATTTGGCTAGCTGCGTTTCTGAAGCTTGTATCCTACCTCACGTCAAGACAAAGGAATGCTGTCTTTTGAAAGTCAAAGCGGTGTTACTTAATATGCTGCCTGCTTATTTGGAAGTAATTTTATTATGAAAAAAAAGAAAAATTGCAGTTCAAAAATTTGCTGAGTGGTTCTGAACCGATCTGGGGAACTAAAGGATTTAGATACTCTATACAAGACTGTCAAAATGGTTGCATTTCATTAATTTTCTCTAGATGAAATTGTTCAAATTGGCACATGCAGTATAAGAGAACATGCAAATTGAATAAAAGTCTAAATAATAGTAATTAATTATAATACTTAAAAAAATGTGCTTGAATAAAACATTCTTGCCCTAAAAGGTTGGGATTTTTTTTTGTTTTGTTTTATGGGGTTGGTTTGGTTGGTTGGTTTGGTTTGGGGTTTTCATTTGGTTTGGGTTTGGGTTTTTTTTTCAAGTAAGATGATGTGCTGATAATGTAAAGCAGCTTTCTTCTAAAGTCACAGCCTCTTGAAATAGTATGGTTTGGAACAGTTGGCTTTTTTGGTAGGTAGGTTTGAAGCTTAAAGGTTTTTGTGTTCCTTCTTGTTATGTTTCTATTTAGCAAAATAAAAATCATGTAAAGGTATTTTAAAGAGCAGAGGCATTTTTAATCTATATTTAATAAAAACAGTAAGGTATTAATTTTAAGCAGTGTAGGTTTTTTTAGCCGTGTCTGTAGATGCAGCAACATGTTACATGAGCCTGATAGACAGCAGCATTTCTCTGGAGCAACATACTGAAGGGCAGTAGAAACTGCATTTGTGTTTTCCCCATTTACTGTTGTCCTTCCATAGCCATTTCAAATGATAAGAGCTGGAGGAGGATAGGAGGAAAAAAGTATGGTGGGGTTTGCTTGTTTGGTTTGGTTTGGTTTTTTCCTTTTATATGTCTTTTGCTGTATTCTGTATGGTTTGGTGATGGAAAAGCTGTAGCATGTTGGCTGAAAAGTGGTATGTTAGAAGTAAGTTATTAATTTGAAAGGTGCTAGAGGGATGTCAAAGGGCAGAGAATTAACAGATAAGACAGGAAAGCAAATGACCAGTGATAGGACTCTTCATTCCAAGATAGAAGCCTAGATGTGAGAAGCTAAGTCAGTGATATCATCATTGTTGAAATGTATTTTAAGAGGTGAGAACTGAGGATATGTTGCTTTCTTTGATTTGGAGGAAGAGGTCAGTGTGTTGAAATTCATGTAAGAGCACACGTAGAATTGAAGCTAGTTTCCAGGATGTGTTTATGGAAAAAAGGTGATTGCTGCTGAGGTCAGGTGTCACTGATGACAAGTTAGGAGTAAGTAAGCAAAATAGTATTCAAACTTCCATAGATAGGAGGATATATTTAAGAAGCATCCATTGAAATGCAACCACAAAAATGAGGCAGAGTTGGCAAACATGAAAACCATCTCAAAACAAGATTCTCAAAGCTGCCTAATAGCAATAGTTTTCAGTAACCTTCAGTAATGATGCTTTCTACAGTACCTCACTAATTTTTTAACATGACCTCTCTTTATAGGAGGTTTTTGTGAAACCCTGGTGGCCCAGTGTTTCCTACTAATTCAATATACCTTCTTAGTAGCCTTGGATGGTTCTCCCCTTCCCTCACACGGGATGTCTCCTATGGGACAACGTGTGTCATTGCTGCTTCTCATTTCCTTCACTGGGCCCCACTGAGCCAGGTTTCTGTATCTCCCTATGACATCAGCTTTTCATTGAGAGGGTGGTCAATCACTGCAACAGTTTCCTCAGGGAAGTGGTCACAGTACCAAGCCTGTCAGAACTTAAGAAACATCTGGGCGATGCCCTTAGATGTGCAGTTTACTTTTTAGGTAATCCTGCAAGGAGCAGGGAGTTGGATTCGATCCCCACTCAGTTCCTTCCAACTGAAGATACTGTGATTCTCAGTGCAGCCATTGTACTTCTTGTTTCACAGATACCAAGTCGCAAAACAAAAGCAGTCATAAGGCTACTACCCAACTGCAGTGCATATTGGAAAAGGTGTGTACAATTCTGTAGTTCAACTGGAGAACTAGAGCTTGAACTACATCTTGGTGTCTCAGCTCTCTAGTAAACCACACTGCTTCCAAAGTTAGGGTACTTTGCCAAAATTGTGAAGCTGTCTTCCAATACCTGGCCTGCATTATCCAATGAAATGACAAGGAAGGACTCCCCTGAAGCATAAGTAGCCAATTCTGTGCTCCAAAATACAAAACAAAATGTAGGCCAAAAAGGAGGAATAATTTGGAGGGATTTAGGTAGACATTGAGTTCACTTTTTCCTCTTTCTATTAGGGAAGAGGCAAGTCTTTGGTAGGAATGTGAAAGTAAAGTAAGATCATTGCAGTAAGGAAGATCATTGCAGTAAGGAAGATCAAGTTCTGCCAAACCATTTTCTTGTATTCATAGAAGGAAAAATAACTCAAAAATGTATGTATCCCTCCCACTTTTAATGATTATGCACTTGAGCACTGTCCAACAAATGTGTTACAGTGGGTTAGAGGATCTTTAGAGTATTTCTGTATGGTACGGTATTTTAAGCTCTGTGTTTTCTTTTTACCTAAGCATCTACTTGTATTGTTTGTTTTGCTTTGTGTTTTAGTTTGTTTGTTTATTTTTATTTTTTAACTCTTATATTTAATATCAGATCAACATCCATTGCCTGCTTTCCATTTTTTATTTATCCAAAAGAAGGAAGTGAGAGATTGCCATAGCACAGAACTGTTGCACTTGGTGCTCTCATATTTAGTTTGCTTGATGTATCAGGAGTACACTTCTCCTGATTCATTAATTCATTAATTTGTTCACAATTTCTGACTCTACCTTCTTAGTTTCTATGCTACTATTCGGTGCTGACTTTGGAACATAGCTTGCTTGCCCTTTTTTTTTTTTTTCCCTGTTTATGCAAGTTAAGCTAAAAGAGCCAATTATAATTACCCTATAAAAAGGAAAGTATTAACAGTATAGAATCTGTAGTCTATTGCTGCTGCATACCAGAGCCTTCACCACAGAAAAATCTTGTTTGTTGTTTAGCCTCTAATACTTGTTTTCAGTGTAAACTAGGTGTTCTCTTGTAGCCTATGGAGTTGTGAAACAGCTGTCAACAGTCAGGGCCTTCCTTCAGTTTGATCCACATATATACTGTGTGGGGGTGGAAACTTCAACCCACCACATTACACATATTCATGTGGTTTATATATACAAGTACTTGGCATAAAGCATTAAAAATGAAGGTGGAGCTTTGAAATGTTTTCTATATTGTATACATGGAATCGCCACCCTTTTGTCTCCGACTACCTATATGCACGTTACTGAAAGAACTTCCTGCTTAAGGTTGGAGAAAGTTTTTGCAGTGTTCAGGAAGCTGTACTGTTCCATTCACCCTCACATGTTGTGTAAGTTTGTATGGACAGTGTGCCTAATACCCTATTTTTTTTACATTTCCTGATGAAATAGTGGGTTTTGTGCCATTTTTCTACATTGTGGTCTGTTGGCATGTTAGCAGCTGGTTCACTTTTAAGACTGACTTAACGAGCTTCACTGAGGAAGGTCGTCCTTCTATTGCCCTGTCCCTATAGGGGCTCTTGTTTGAGTGGGAAATAATTTTTTTTATGAAGTTCAGTCTTTTAACTCTAAGAGACAGAGGGACACATTCCAAGAATTACTCTAGAAAAGAACCACGTTTTTGCATATGTAGGCAGGCCTGGGCACACTGCAGTAGCCTTTTCCATTGTTAGTACTAAAGACAGGGACCATTCTGAAGATATCTCAACAAATTTAGGGCAACAAGATATCTGAAGATATCTCAACAAATTTTAGGGCAACAAGGCTGGTGAGAGGCCTTGAACACAAGCCCTATGAGGAGAGGCTGAGGGAGCTGGGATTGTTTAGCCCGGAGAAGAGGAGGCTCAGGGGTGACCTCATTGCCCTCTACAACTACCTGAAAGGTGGTTGTAGCCAGGAAGGGGTTGGTCTCTTCTCCCAGGCAACCAGCACTAGAACAAGGGGACACAGTCTCAAGCTGCACCAGGGGAGGTTAGACTCGAGGTGAGGAGGAAGTTCTTCACCGAGCGAGTCATTCGTCACTGGAATGGGCTGCCCAGGGAGGTGGTGGAGTCACCATCCCTGGAGGTGTTCAAGAGGGGATTGGACGTGGCACTTGGTGCCATGGTCTAGTCATGGGGTCTGTGTTGATAGGTTGGACTCGATGATCCTTGAGGTCCTTTCCAACCTTAGTTATACTGTGAAATTTCTTTGTTATGCCAGTGTGTTCTGAGATCTCTCATCTCAAGAAGGGCTACAGAAGTACGGTAGCTTGCAAAGACCTGTCTTCTGGAGCCAATGTGGCTTTGGCATTCCCAAACAAGGATGCAGCATGTCAGAGGGTCTTTTGGAGAACCTTCTCCTGTGCTTGATAGTAGCTGACTGCTACTACACTGCTAACTGTACTGAGAAAGGTGTCATATGTAGTGCATGCCAACTCACTTGAAGAAAAAAAAGTTACCCATAGTGGATGCTCCTTAAGAGACATGAGCGTCATACTTACTTTTTCCTGTCCTCTGGTATATTCTATAGATAAATGCCTGCAGGTGAGAGGTGCTGAAATGCTGAGTGTGTGTCTCGGTCCAGAAGTTGGGAAGAAGATGCAGTTCTTTTTTGAACATTCCCATGAGTGAAATTAAGACACAAATGAGGTCATATATCATGACCAGACTATTAGAGAAGAAATGGAGCAAACAAAACAGAAAGAAAGAAAAGGGAGAGAGAAAATGGTGAAAGAGCAGAATTAGTTACCACCCCATGGTTCTTCTTGAGGGTTGGGGAGAGATGTTCCTGGGCTGCTGCTTCCAGCCTGAGATGTCCCCAGTGATGTTCCCCACAGTAAACTGGTATAGCTTGGGGCTTTTATACTGTTCCTGGTTCGTTCATTGTAGCTCCACCTGGCCCACACCCAAGTCACACTACAATGCATATGTGACTGGCAGGTGTGCTGTCTAGGTGGGCAGAGCTGACACATCAGGCCGGTCGTTCAGGGTGATCTTATCTTTGTTGAGATGCTTCTCAGTTCTTAATGTAATCACCATTACAAGGTGATTTACATGTTCAGGAGAAGATTCAGTATGAGAGAGGAAAGAATCTAGAACAGGACAGCTTAGTCCTGGCAAGGGAATGCTCTTCTCTCACGTGGCAGAGAGCAATGCAACCATGTAGGAGCCGTGGTTGTTGAAGTAACAGATGTGTTTACTACCTTTCTGCAATCTCCATTTTTCTGAAGCATGTAGTGTTTTAACTTCCTTTGTGGAATAGTTTTGTCATGTGCTCATAAGAAAGGGCAAATCAAGAGTATATGCTGAAAAACAGGTGTGCTTGGTCTTGGGTTCTGTGCTTATGAAATGTTAATTCGTTGCACCCCTTACATTCCTTCTTACATGTTCACATTTTTAATGGTCCTGAAAACAAGGTTGCAAGTCTTGAGAGTAGTACATGTTAATTTCTTTGTTTGAACCATGGTTCTTAGTTTTCTTTCTACAGCATAGGCTCCTGTGGAAATGGTCTTAGTGGCTACGAAGGGGAGAACTAGCAAACTAGGGAGGAAGTTCAGGTCCTCATGGAGAATACAGTGTACTATTGCTTGACACAGCAGGCAGCAGCTGACTGCAATAAAAGATTGGCAATAGTCATGGAAAACTCCTTAAAATGTAAGTGTGATGTGCTGAAAAAACTTTTTTTTTTTCCCTTAAATTAAACAGTTTATCTTCTGTATCTTCTCAATTTCTTTTGATGTTTCTGCCTTAGGTTCCCATTAACCCAATACTGTTCCTTCTTGTTAGTTGTATCTAGTAGCTCAAATGAGGAGAACCATGTTTATTCCAATAAAAAGCCTGTCTAAAAGCAACAGGTGTGCTCTGCTGTTTGCTGTATGTTCACTGACCCATGAGGTTTTGATGAGCAGCAGTGATTAAAAACAGCCCCTGAGAAAGAAAGTTCATCTCCCACCATCACTGGAACTGTACCTGTTTGCAGTCATCTGCTGTGGCTGAGAGGCAGGGCTGTCAAAAAAGAAAACTGGTAACAAACATAAAATGGTAGAATGGTGTAGGGAATAAATACACTTTTCAAACAATGAGGATGTCCTGGGGGGGGGAAAAAAGGGTCCAAAAGAAAGGTGTAAGAAATTACTAGGAAATACAAAGTTGTATAGGCATAAATACAAATTCATGTAGGTGGCCTTTATAAGCAATGTTTTGAATTGGAGGTACTGGTGGTGTTCAGTGATCTATTGAGAGAGCGTATGGATGCATGTCTTACATGCCTGTATGCATGCAGGCTGCTTGAAATCAGATTTTTACCTCTAGCTGATTTCTAGTTATTAGTACCAGGAATGTAAGAAATGCTGTGTTATTACAAGTCATGTACATATACTGAAGGCCTTGTATGGCCATAGGCTTAGTTCATGGTTCTCCTAATCCACTGAGTACTAAATTCAAACCTCAAGATAACCATGGTGTGCCTTGAATCTCAATAAATGAAGAACTACTTTAGCATAGTCAGATTTGTTTAAGGAATTCTAAAATTACTTGCTATGTCAAGATGAATATTCTTAATGGACAATTGCCAACACTGGAGGCAGATTCAGGTTGCTGGAGACTTACATTTGAGAAATTGCCTATCTGTCAGAGGCAGCCAACAGGCACAGTGGCTTGTGCAGCATTTTCTGGGCTCTCCTTTGAAATGCTCTGTGTGACGATACTGCAACCTCCAACAGGGCCAGCCTGTTCCTGATGAAAGCAGAATCTGAGCTCCTGCTCAGCTAGTTTCTAGCAAAGTAGACACACACCTTTCCCACAGGTCTGGAGCAGCCCTGTACAAACACTAGCTGGCTGAGAACACAGCTCCCCAAAGCAGTGGTTAGTGCAGGACAGGTCCAGGAGCCTCACAGTGAACAGCAGACACATCCCCTGCCATGGTGACTACATGCCACAGAGTGCAGACCTCAGCATTATAGGGCCAACTGGCCCTGTAGTGTCAGCGGCTTTAGCCTATGTGCCATTCCACAGGGCTGGGGACCTCTCATCAGGGCTGGAGAGGTGGCCTTTGCCTACAGGAGATGGGTGCTTGCAAGGGTCTGTGTTGCCAAGTAGCAGAGCTGTGGGAGGAAAACAGTGGCTGCACAGCATCAAGAATAACAAGAATGATCAACCAGACTTTCCCCAGGACTCTGTAGGTGTAAAAGCCCGAAACCAAAAGCTGCACCCAAGGTAGAGTCTGTACCATGTCATGTGTCGTCTATCATATTCTTCCCCTTTAGAAGGGATTTGGCAACTGCAATGTGTATGGCTGCTTACAGTAGAGAGCTGGTTAAACCTTTTCTGCCATAACATGACAGAATTTTAGTCCCCAGATCTTGAACAGAATCTCCATTCTCATTGGAAAGAATCTACATTCTCTCCAATGGTCTTTTCATGCCTCTAAACTGGCTAAATCAAGAGATTGATGGCAGAGCTGCTCTTCTAGCAAGAACTGGAGTGGAGATAAAAGGCTTGTGGTGCAGCCTCCATCTCATTGCAAAAAGGTTTTATTTGAACTCTTGATTTGTTTTGGGTTGGTTTGTTTGCTTTTCACCCAGTTCCCTCTTTTAGCACTTGAGATTCCTAAGTGTTCTGTTCATGGATAAATGGGGTGTTGTATTAAGTAGACATAGTACCATTAGCAGAACTGTTTCCACTGATCGAGATTTCCCTAGGGATAAGTCACTGTGTCCCTTCTCCATCAAAGGTCTTATCTGCTGAAGAAAAATCACCAAACCAAAACCCAAGAGGCCTTTTCCTGTGTTACATATGTAATAGTTATTGGGAAGGATTTTGACTTTCCATTCCATAAGGATGACTTTGGGTTTCTTTTAGTTTGTGGGAGGTGCCAGTGTGTGTATGTGAATAGCAGAAACCGGGTCAAGCACAGGAGTTCATGACCAGACTGGCATTTGTTGGGGAGAAAGGCTGAGAGCAAAGAACAGAAAAGTGGTTGTACTGGGAAACTATGCAGTACAAGAGAGATGGACAGCTTCCAGTGGCCAGAAATGGGTGCCTGAGGGAGAACAGGAACAGGATAAGAGTATATAGTAACTCCTGCAAACATTCCTGTTGCTGTGAGCTATTTTCAGTCCAGAGGATTTCCTGAGCTTGTTGCAGTTTAACTGTTTAGTAATTTGCAATGGATCTCTCTTCCAACTCGTCTCCTTTTCAACTAACAAAACCTACACATGCAGGGTGCTCTTCAGTGAGCAGCTATTGTGTGAACTGCCTCTAGTTACGTGTTTCTGAATGGAGTTCCTACTACTTTCATTTTACTATCTCTAGTTCTAGTGGCACAGGACATGCTGAATGGTCAGTAGGTGAGCCTCCTCTTCAGTATCCAAAACCTGGAAAGAATTTCTTCATCCACAACCTGTTCTGTTTCCCTTTCTCATCCCGTGTTCTTATTAAATACCTTCATACTACTGACAATTCCTAAACTCCTCAGTAGCTTTGTACCTTACTTACATGCAAAGTTTTACAGAATGTTGCCAGCCAAAGTTTACTTTGGCCTTGAAAAGTGTCTGCCACAACAGCTGCTTTTGCCATAGCTATCAACACAAGAATGATCAGAGGACTGGAAGACCTGACATGAAGAAAGACTGAGAGAACTGGGTTTGTGCAGCCTTGATTAGAGAAGGCTTAAGTGAGACCCGATTTCTACATACCAGTACGTAAAGGGTGGCTACCAGGGTGATGGTGACTCCCTTTTTATGAGGAGTTGCACGGAAAAGACAAAGGGTAGTGGGTACAAGTTACCCCTGGGGAGGTTCTTATTGGAATCCAGAAGAAAAAATTTCACCATGAGAACAGGTAGACACTGGAATAATCTCCCAAGAGAAGCAATGGATTCTCTTGCATTGGTCAGCTTTAAGATAGCTTGACAGGATGCTGGGCTATCTCATTGAAACTACACTATCACCTAGAAAGGTCGGACCAGATGATCCTTGGGGTTCCTTCCAACCTGGCATTCTGTGAGGTAAAATGGTTTTTGTTTTCAGTGGGATCAGAAAACTGTCCAAGAGCAATCTGTATATCCCTGAAACAGTGGTCTGGTTTTTATACTTCAGAAAGGGTGTCCATTTCTCACTTGCATAACCAGTATAGTATTTAATGAAATTACTAGCTGGTCATTAACTAGCAGCACATATAGAATGACTGTAATACTGTGATAGTCCACTACTAAATAATCAAAAGCAAAACTGTTATGGCTTGTAAACACATGAAGAGGCAAGACCTCACTGCCAGTGCCACTCTGTTAGCAGGAACTCCCAGTACTTCAGTTAAAAACAAAGTTTCTTCACTGTTGATTTCTTTATGGCCATTCCTTCAGCATCTGCTTCTTTAACTTGGGTTTCATTGGTGGTGTTGTCTATGCTTCTGTGTCTGTTTTATGTTGTGTTTTCATTTACTTTGTACAAATGGCTTTTGTAGTCTTGACTGTATTATTCCGAAGTAAATATATACTTCTAAAGGTCCTTCAGAAACAAGCTTCATTGGGTAAATGAATTAACAGATTAACAGCAATGAAAAAGATGCCAACTCCTCTCCCTAGGAAAAACGCCTCAACATGTCCCTGATTCTGTATGGTAAGATGATGTTACACCATTTGAGTTTTTTTGTTACTTTAGTACAGATGTGCGCATCAGAATTAAGTGACTTCTCTCTGTCACTAATTACAGCACAAAGCTCAGAAGGGCTGTGTCACAACAGCTCAAAATGTTTTGGTAGTTTCTCTAAGGTTGAAAATTATCTTCATGTTGGTATATCATGTAGCTTATGGTGAGAGAGATCCTGGGAGCCAACTTGTAGCCTTATGTGGGAAGCTGAGCAACTCAGTCCAGGGTGTCCCATTTACAACTGCTATCCTAAAATGGCAGCAGGAAGTCACTTCCAACCAAGGAAGAGGTGCAAGAGGACATGAGGCAGGAGGCACAGGCCTTGCCTCCTCCTCAGTTGAACAACCTCTTGTGGCCCTTTGGGTTGGGCCTTGGACAGGCACAGACAGAGATGCTGGGCTGTTAGCACTGTGTATGTAGCCTGAGCAGCTGTTCCCCATTTCCTCCCAGGAAAAAAGGCGCCAGGCCAGGCAGAGACCTCCTGAAGGCTGGATCTTGCCTGCAGACCCCAGTTGGTCTCTGCTGAGCTAAGCCCATTCGTGCCGTAACTGTGCTGAAAATGATCTTCTTGTGAAAGATTTATGTATTTTAATTAGCATAGTTTGATGTGGAGTGTGTGGGCACAACCAATCACATTCTGAATGTAGTGTTTGCTACTGTTTTGAACATGAGTATCTATAAATCCAAGACTGTTAACACATATTAGGTTTGGCATTGTTTCTGAAGTGTTGCTTCAGATTAATGTTGATGTTGTATATGTATTGAATTCTATTATTTTTTAATCCAGGAAATTAATGTTGTCTTTTGTGTGCAACAGCCTGTTTGAAAGGGCATAAGGCTGAATGATCCGAGTGGCTAGTGGGTGTTAAAATGAGCTTCTTTCTTCTCTGCTATTTTAAATCAGTGGAAATGCTGTTAAGGGACTTTGACTTTGGAGAAGAAAAAGCAAGTTTGGTGCCCCTGCTTATATAGGTAGGCATCCTCTCTTAAATATGCATTAGGGATCATAAGAAATCATTTAAAAACACATCATACAGGCAGGGCAAAAGTATTAAATTACTTGATAATTTTGATTGCAGTGCAGGTATTTATAGTTTTGGTGCTTTCAGAAAATAATAAATGTGGACACTACAGAATCTCACACAGTATCACCAAGGTTGGAAGAGACCTCAAAGATCATCGAGTCCAACCTGTCACCACAGACCTCATGGCTAGACCATGGCACCAAGTGCCACGTCCAATCCCCTCTTGAACACCTCCAGGGATGGTGACTCCACCACCTCCCTGGGCAGCACATTCCAATGATGAACGACTCTCTCTGTGAAGAGCTTTCTCCTCCCCTCGAGCCTAAACTTCCCCTGGTGCAGTTTGAGACTGTCCTCTTGTTCTGGCGCTGGTTGCCTGGGAGAATAGACCAACCCCTTCCTGGCTACAACCACCCTTCAGGTAGCTGTAGAGAGCAATGAGGTCACCCCAAGTCTCCTCTTCTCCAGGCTAAACATTCCCAGCTCCCTCAGCCTCTCCTCATAGGGCTTGTGCTCTGCATGAAAGTGGAAAATATAGGACAATATAGGACATACAGAAGCACAGAATGGTAGGGGCTAGAATGGACCTCCAAAGATCATCTAGTCTAACTTCCCCTGCTAGAGTAGGATCACCTAGAGTGAATCACACAGGAACACCAACCAGGTTGGTTTTGAATGCCTCCAGAGAAGATGACACCACAACCTCTCCAGGCAGCCTGATCCAGTGGTCTGCCACTCTCAAGAAGTAAATAATTTTTCCCTTATGTTTACATGGAACATATGCACAAGGGCTTTAAATAGATAAACAGTGTGGCAATTATTTGAGTTATGCTGGGTAGGACAAGTATCCAGGGATGTATAGACTGAAGCTAGAGGGAGCGTATGTGCCTGGGTACTCCTGGAAGAAGCTGATGAAAGAAGAATTACCTAAAATAATTTAAGTACTGACTTGTGGTCTGGATAATTTCTATCTGACTTAGTGGAAGTTCCTTCTAAACAGATTTTAGTTGAATCTGTGCACATTGTTGTTCTGAAGAAAGATTATTTTCTCAAAGACAATGTTTACCATTTGCAAGACGATCAAACAGATGGTTTAAATTTGTTCTGATGCTCTGTGTTTTTTCACAGTCTCTTTGTAAGTTAAATAAACTTGAAAATTGTCTGCCTAGAACTGTATCATCTCCCAGATAGTTGCTTAAGGACATGGCTGTCTTTTCTCTCCAAAGAGATAATCCTCATCTTCAGTAAATAGCAATGACTGTGGTTCCTTGCCCTTCCAGGACTTTGGCTTTTCTCTCTGCTCTCCAAAATGACCTCACTGCCTCCTGCTGTATTGTTTCTAAAAAAATTGTCGGTATTCATGGACTCTGTCCATGTCTTTTTCTTTTCCAGTTAGTCACCTTGACAGTATGGATCCCACATTCCATGCCAAGAGGGAGCAGGGAAAAAGTGGGGCAGCATGAAAGAGGTGATATTCCCAGTGCAACAGAAGTGATATTCCCAGTGTGCGGCTATTTAGAAGTGCAGACATTTCCCTTTAGCATCCCTCCAACTGTTCAGTCTCTTTTTCCTCGCTGGCAAAGTACCCGCTGCAGCCCACAAATGATAGCCATGTGAGTTTTCTGAAAGGCTGATGTGTAACTGTCCCATGTGTTAGAGGCTGATGATGGTTTCTGAACTAGCTCATGTTTGTTCAGACTGGCTGGTTTCAGTCCTCTGTAGCAGGCAGTGCTGCTCTCTCTCCACGCTTTATTTTCCCTTTTCGATTGAATCAGAACCTTTGCTCTTTCCTGATACACATTCTGACAGTCTTTGGTTGTATTAGTGACAAGTAGAATTAAATACTGTTGTGACAGAAATGTCTTTGCTGCTTTTAGCATCAAAGTGGTGGACCATGAATTCACCTCTCTCCTGCCTGAGAAGGCCTCAGCAATCAGATCCTCTTGAGCCAAGCTAGTTTCAGTGGTCAATTCCAATGGGACCAGCTCATAACTGGGATAGATCTAGTGCAGACAATACTTACCCCATGCTAAATTAGCATTTGCTCTGATCTCTGTAAAGTTTTTTTGTTACAGATACTGTTTCTTTAGGATAGTGTTCATGATGAGAACATCAATGTAAGCATCTTTTTTTTTTTTTTTAAAGGATGATGTTGTTTGTTTGGTTTTTACAAACTAGCATAACCATGTTTGTGCATCTATGAATTCATGCTCTGCAAGCCAAAGAAACTAGCTGTCAGTTCACTACAGGTCTGGACCTGAGCAAAGCCTTCGACAGTGTCCCACACCACCTCCTGGTCTCCAAACTGGTGGCACATGGGTTTGATGGGTGGACCACTAGATGGATAAGGAACTGGCTTGATGGCTGCACCCAGAGAGTGGCTGTCAATGGCTCCATGTCCCAGTGGAGGCCAGTGACAAGCGGAGTCCCTCAGGGATCAGTCCTGGGGCCCGTCTTGTTCAACATCTTTGTTGGTGACATGGACAGTGGCATTGAGTGCACCCTCAGCTGATGACACCAAGCTGTGTGGTGCAGCAGACATGCTGGAGGGAAGGGAGGCCATCCAGAGGGACCTTGACAGGCTGGAGAGGTGGGCACAAGCCAACCTCCTGAGGTTCGACAAGACCAAGTGCAGGGTCCTGCATCTGGGTTGAGTCAATCCCAGGCAGGGCAGTGACTGGCTGGAAAGCAGCCCTGAAGAGAGAGACTTGGGGGTGCTGGTGGACAAGAAGCTCAACACGAGCTCTCAGTGTGCACTTGCAGCCCAGACAGCCAGTCAGATCCTGGGCTGCATCAGGAGAAGTGTGGCCAGCAGGTCAAGGCAGGTGATTCTCCCCCTCTACTCAGCCCTGGTGAGACCCCACCTGGAGTACTGTGTCCAGTTCTGGAGCCCCTGTTACAAGAGGGATGTGGACGTTCTGGAATGTGTCCAGAGAAGGGCCACAAGGATGATCAGAGGGCTGGAGCACCTCTCCTATGAGGACAGACTGAAGGAGTTGGGGCTGTTCAGTCTGGAGAAGAGAAGGCTCCGAGGTGACCTCATTGTGGCCTTCCAGTATCTGAAGGGGGCCTACAGGAAGGCTGGGGAGGAACTTCTCAGGATGTCAGGTAGTGATAGGACTAGGGGGAATGGAATGAAGCTGGAGGTGGGGAGATTCAGGCTGGATGTGAGGAGGAGGTTCTTCACCATGAGAGTGGTGAAGCCCTGGAATGGGTTGTCCAGGGAGGTGGTTGGGGCCCTGTCCCTGGAGGTGTTTAAGCCCAGGCTGGACGAGGCTCTGGCCAGCCTGATCTAGTGTGGGGTGTCCCTGCCCATGGAACTAGATGATCCTTGTGGTCCCTTCCAACCCTGACTGATACTATGATACTATGTTGCTGTCTGCTCATGAAAACATGCATGAAGATAACAGGACCCCCTTGTGTGTATACAGGTTGTGTGCACTTGGTTAAAAAGGGAGTATTGGGGTTTGCCTGTCTTCTTCAGGTTTATTTTCTGGTGCATTTTTCTGTCTTCATGAACAAATAATGTAGCCAATCTTGCAGGTGGTATAGACAACACTACATACGCTAATTGTTTTGGTGATTTCCTGTTACACAAGGCTGGATTTCCAAACAAGAAAAAATGCTTTCAGTTCACAAATACAGTTCTAGTCCTTACATATATAGAGGAAAATTATCCAGTGAAATTATCATCTGTTCCAAACAGGCCTTTCCTGTTGGAAATAAACAGAGATCTCGTAGTACTTGGGAGGTAAGAGAAGGGAAGAGATCCAAGTCACAGCTTGGTCAAAGCCTCTCCTGCTCTCCTGAAGGGTATGGCCTGCCAGCACTGCCTAACAAAAGTGAGCCCTGCAGAGATCACATCCTTCATATGTATTTCCTGGGTTATAACTGCCAGATCTCCAAACTAATATGCATGCTCTTTTTTGTTCAGGATAAAAACCAAACCAAACATAAAATAAGCAAACAACCAAAACCCAACCCACACCAACAAAAACCAAACCAAAACCAACCAACCAAAAAACAACCCTACATTTCTTCCATAACAAGTAACTTGTCATTTGGGCTCCACTACTTTCTTGCTTGAGACCTTCATTGGGCATATATTATTTACACCTCCATGCTCCAAAATGAATACTAGCAAATGACACCAAGCTGTGTGGTGCAGCAGACACGCTGGAGGGAAGGGAGGCCATCCAGAGGGACCTTGACAGGCTGCAGAGGTGGGCACAAGCCAACCTCATGAAGTTCAATAAGAGCAAGTGCAGGGTCCTGCATCTGGGTCAAGGCAATCCCAGGCACAAATCCAGGCTGGGCAGTGACTGGCTGGAAAGCAGCCCTGAAGAGAGAGACTTGGGGGTGCTGGTGGACAAGAAGCTCAACATGAGCTCTCAATGTGCACTTGCAGCCTGCAAAGCCAATCAGATCCTGGGCTGCATCAGGAGAAGTATGGCTAGCAGGTCGAGGGAGGTGATCCTCCCCCTCTACTCAGCTCTGGTGAGACCCCACCTGGAGTACTGTGTCCAGTTCTGGAGCCCCTATTACAAGAGGGATGTGGAGGTGCTGGAATGTGTCCAGAGAAGGGCCACAAGGATGATCAGAGGGCTGGAGCACCTCTCCTGTGAGGACAGACTGAAGGAGTTGGGGCTGTTCAGTCTGGAGAAGAGAAGGCTCCAAGGTGACCTAATTGTGGCCTTCCAGTATCTGAAGGGGGCCTACAGGAAGGCTGGGGAGGGAGTTCTCAGGATGTCAGGTAGTGATAGGACTAGGGGGAATGGAATGAAGCTGGAGGTGGGGAGATTCAGGCTGGAGGTGAGGAGGAAGTTCTTCACCATGAGAGTGGTGAAGCCCTGGAATGGGTTGTCCAGGGAGGTGGTTGGGGTGCCGTTCCTGGAGGTGTTTAAGCCCAGGCTGGATGAGGCTCTGTCCAGGCTGATCTAGTGTGGGGTGTCCCTGCCCATGGCAGGGGGGTTGGAACTAGATGATCCTTGTGGTCCCTTCCAACCCTGACTGATACTATGATACTACGATACTATGATAAATGTGTAGTACCAGACAAATACTGTTGTAAGAGTTTCTGTTGTAATATGATGTGACAGGAGAGCAAAGCAATGTGGGAAAAGCTATTAGCTAGTTAGGGAAATGTTTATCAGAGCTGGGTTTCTTGTGTGTTTATAAATGATCAAGGTTCACAGGCTGCCTGCTTAATGTGTTCAAGGACCTATTTTGGGATGCAAATTAACAAGGATTTTAAAGAAACACTTACAAAGCACTCAGAAATGGGCATTTCCACATTTTCCAGGCAAATGTTTATGAGATTGTAATGCAGTGCTAGTCTAGAGCTGGCTTAGTGCTAGTGAGGATCCGTGAAGAGCGGTGGGGTTTGGGGGGTGGGAGGTGAAGAGATCGGATGAGGTGAAAGTGGACAAAAGGACACAGCACCACATCATAGAGAAAGCCACTGCTTGAAGGTATGCATGAGCGACTTGCGACTTAATCAGTTAAAGGTGCACTTGGAAGTAAAACTGTGAATCCCTGGATGAAAGGCAGTCTGATTGTTCTGTGGCAGTTAACACCGTGTTCTTTATCGACGGCTGACAGCAGCGCCCATCGCTGCGCCTGAGGAGACGATGATGAAGGCAAAAGGCCTGTCTGCTTCTTTTACCACTTGCTACGCGTGTCGCGGAGCAGCTTGGGCTAAGGCCAGGCCACCACCCGGCAGTCACAGCCCATTCGCCAAGGCGGCTCCTGAAGGAGAGAGGGGCTGCAAGGCTGCGGATGCGTGCTGCGACCAGCAGGTGGCGCCTCTGCCCCCGCTGTGCGGCGGGAGCGGGGCGAGGGGAGGGGGCGTGTGGCATCTGTCTCCCTGAGGGTGTAACGGCCGCCAGGGACGCACCCCGGGAGCGGGCCTTCGGCGCGGGGGGTCACAACTCTGCTCTAAACTGTAGAAAGCTCTTGTATGTGTGACTTACGCTTTTCTGTTCTGTCCTTAACACGCACAGCACACATTTGAATGTCTGCCGGCACTGCAGCATAGAGGCCTGAGGGTGAATACTTGGGTGCCCGTTGCTGCTGCCCTGTGAAGGAGGCGGTTGAGGCGCAGCTTCACAGCCCTGCCGCCGCGTTAAACACCGGCTTATCACCTTTCCAGGGCTGTTGTGAGTGTTGAAAGGGACACATCAGCGTGCAAACTCCGAGGCACGGTGGCTGGAGAGTTAGGCGGGGCAACGACCGGGGCTTGCCTCTGCCCTCCTCGATGCGCTTAGCACCTGGCGAGTGCTGAGGTCTGTGTACTCCCGAGGACGGGCTCGGGTGAAATAGGTTGGAAGCAGGAGGTGCACAGCTTGCTGACTGGGATAGTTTTGCAAAAAAAGGGAAAAAAAAAAAAAGGGTAGGAAAAGGTGCTGTTTTTGTACAATGGTTATTTTTTTCCTCTTAAGCTGCTGCACCATCTAGCACCCAGCATATTACTTTAAAAGTTAGTGGCTCTGATTTGTAGACCTGTTCTGCTTCCCTTAATAATGTTAAGAGGAGAAGGAGTAACAAAGTAATTGATGTTTTTCAATTTTTATTTCATCAAAAGGCTAGCAGTGCCGTCAAGGAAATGAAAACTGATGGGAAAAACATAACCTTGAAGCAGAATTTGTATTTACACACACATACAGAGAGGAAATTGCAGGTATGTTAACCACATGTTTATCAAGTACACCTATCCAACATATCACTATTTGGGATTATAACTTGCAAGCACAGGATTTCCATTTAAAAATATTAATAATCAAAGCCTAAAGGCTGTCACTGTAAACTGACTTTAGTTGCTTTTCAGACTAGAACCTTTTTTCTTAATTTTTTTCCTGCAGTTTACCAACTTTTCTACTTCTTCTTCTCTCCTATTCTCTCTAATACCATAGAGAAAGCAGTCAAATACTTGCATAATTTTTATGGGGCCACTTTTCATGCTAGAAAGAAAACCTATTCAGTATTTCCCAAGAAAATATTATGAGCAGTAAGGTTTCAGAAAATAAGCAACCCAACCAGATCTTGGAAAAAGCTTCTTGTTTACTTTGTCCTACTCACTGTAACTGAAACATCATCAGTTTTACCTCACAGAAGTATGCAACTTTTACCTCACAGAAATATGCAACTTGATTTTAGCATGGAAGTGACCTTCCCATTGTATAGACACTGGTGAGAACAGTGTTGATCAGTACTAATGTTCATATTTAGTGACCTAAGTTACTGAGGCATCATAGCACCATAAAAATAGTTCAACATGTACAAAGAAAAACTGCCTTATTTGAAGGGGTTTTAGTAATGTAGCTCAGACATGCTACCATCTGGAAGTCACTTACATGAGTTGATCCATGAAATCCCAGTTCTCCTCACAGTCAGGTAGCTGGAGAGGGAACCAGAGAAGCAAGTTTGTGTGGGTCTCTATTTCTGGGTCCAGAGGGATCACTGATGGTCCTTTGTGGGAGTGACCAAATACAGGTTGATGTTGGTCTGTGCTGTGTCCCTGTGCTGGGTTTGCAAAGCAGTACAGTGCCATGGTGGAGACAAGGCTTTGCTGTCCCTGTGGGAGGCACAGGACATGCCAGAAAATCAAATCAGATCTTTTATGTGAAGATGGTCAGCTCACGCACACACACACACACCCCCAGCATGTTGTTCTGGAAGCATTTCTGTGACTGTAGGGGCTTGCCTGTCCTCCTCAGCCTGAATGTGGTTTGTAGGAAGTGAGGTACAGCCCATGTTTCCACATAAATTGGTGAAATATGCCATACCAAGGTCATAAATGGGGAGCAATGTGTCTGCTTGTGCCAGTGTTGTGGCTGACCCATTTGGTGTTACTCTCTGGACTTGAGAAACCTGCTGAAGCTTTCTGTATTCTGTAAACACTATTCCATGGAGGTGATATCAAAGGAAGAGAGAAGTGCTATCAGCCTAGCTTCACCTCTGCCCAATTTCCTCCCTGATTAAACAGGGCTGATCCATACCTTGCATGGAGATTAAACTCTCTTTGTTGTGCAAAATGGTGAGTAGGGCAGATCAAGTTCTGTAGAGGCTGCAGTGAGCCTAGTTATAGCTCTAAACATCTAAAAAAGATCTAAAGATTACTGTGTCCTGTTCTGGGCCCCTCAGTTTAGGAAGGACATCGAGGCACTTGAACATGTCCAGAGAAGGGCAACGAGGCTGGTGAGAGGCCTTGAGCAGAAGCCCTATGAGGAGAGGCTGAGGGAGCTGGGATTGTTTAGCCTGGAGAAGAGAAGGCTCAGGGGTGACCTCATTGCTCTCTACAGCTACCTGAAAGGGTGGTTGTAGCTAGGAAGGGGTTGGTCTCTTCTCTCTAGCAACCAGCACCAGAACAAGAGGACACAGTCTCAAGCTGCGCCAGGGGAAGTTTAGGCTGGAGATGAGGAGAAAGTTCTTCACAGAGAGAGTCATTTGTCATTGGAATGAGCTGCCCAGGGAGGTGGTGGAGTCACCATCCCTGGAGGTGTTCAAGAGGGGACTGGACGTGGCACTTGGTGCCATCGTTTAGTCAGGAGGTTCGTGGTGACAGGTTGGTCTTGATCTTTGAGGTCTCTTCCAGCCTTGGCGATACTGTGATGCTGTGATCCCAGTAGCTGTTTCGTTTGACACGCATAGCAGAACCTTGAATGTTGTGATAAATATCCTAGGTTTTTTGGCTGGTTAAAAATAGAAAGAAATGGTTACATGTTTAGCTGGTTAGATGTTGGTCACTTAGCTGTCAGAAATAGTTTTGAGAAGACAACATTCTTAAATTGCTGTTTCTGCCTTTCTGGCCAATTTTCATCAATGACCCTATGGAAGAGAGGGAGGAATAAAACCTGCATGAACAGAAGTTAGCTTTTCCAAGGAGAATGAAAACAATGAGACTTTAAAAATACGGTGGTGCCTATGTTGTTGTTGTGTTTGGTTAGTTGGTTTGTTTTGTTGTTGTTGTTTCTATTTTGTTTTGTTTTCTAAAGTCAGCACTGGGCTCACCCATGGTGGCGGGTTGTGATGGATTGCGGCTGCACCCAGGCCTCATACATGCCATGGGAATTGCATTCCTCACTCCTTTATCGCCTGTGCTCTAGGAGCTGGCTTCCAGCACTCTTAAGTTTTTCATGAAAAACCCCTCAAAGTTCTGTCCTCCAGTCAGATTGTGACCCAGGAGGAAGATTAGTTTCTTTTTTAAAGCTTCCCAGGTTAAGCTTAGTTTGTCTCTCTCCAGGTATGTGTCACAGCAGAGCTCTGGAGTGCAGCACACGTAACAGAGTCCTACAGAGACAGGATTGCTCACCTCTTTTGGTCTAGTACTGGCTTTTCTCCTTTTTCTTTTCTTAGCAGCAAGTAATGAGGGAACTGGATGAATTGGTCTCTGCACAAGAACATTGGCAACTGCCCAATGTAGTTTTTAAAGTTACCTGGAGTCTTTTGTCCCCTGGTATTGGGCTCCATCACAGGCTGACTGTTATCATATAAGGTGTCCAAAATATATGCAAAGCTTTGATAGAAGAAAGATGAGAGAACCTGCCTAACTGACAGCACTCAAGAACTGCAAATGCCTTTCCCACATCTCCAACACTTCAAAGCCAAGGTCTGGGCTCTAGTGTGTCAACAACAGTACAGAGAGCGTGCTGCTTCTGTGTTCAGTGCATTACTATAGATAAGGTAGCAGCGGTGTTCCTGTTAGCATAGCATGGTGATACTGACACCTGGTTGCTCTTCAGCTATGGCATCCTGTGTTCTTTTCAGAGCTGCCGTTTAGCAGGATTCAACTCCCTGTTCCCTAGCAAGTTTGTCTTCATTGTTCCCAGGCGCATGACCATGTATTTGTATGCACTGATCCTCTCTCAAACTTGAGCTTCTTCTCTCCACTGCTGACTGTGAGCAAGATAAGAGCACAAGATAGGCCTAGTGCTCACTGATTAAAAAAATAAAATAAAAATCACCTTTAAAATAGATTTTAATAGCTCCTGAGCTCACTGGGAGCAAAGTCCACTTTGGAAAAAAGGTCCAATGGAAGCCAAAATGAACACTTTGAAGTGCTCCTTTGCATCAAGTTTGTCTTCTCAACATATGAGAGAGTCAAGTAAATATGCAGGAGTCATGTTTTAGGCTCCCATACAAGGAGACAGAGAGTGCAATATACCTCTCATTTTCCCTTCTGATTAGGTTGTTCTATTTAAGATGTGATGTGGAGCCAACTCAGAGGTGAGAAGTTCTGAATAGAGAGGACCATCAGAAATGGCAAGCTACCAAGTAAGATATATCAAGTATCAAATAAAACATAGGCTCCCCCACCTCCTGTGTACTCAGTCCTCTGTTCCTGCCACAGTGAAATGGGATAGTGTTGAAACACTGAAATACACTGACCCATAAGGCCCCAAATCTTATGCTGAAGAGACTTGAGCACTATGCCTCAGGCTGATGTGAGTCAGTATGCCAGTGAAAATGAAGCCAGAAAGTGAAGCCAAGAGCTGCCTGGTGTACTTACAAGATCAGCCCCTACTCCCATAAGGAATACAGTTCTGTGCTGCCTTATTCAGGAGTAAGAAAACTGCAAGGTTTCTTGTAGTGTTAGTGGTTAATGACATTTGAGGATGAAAAGGGGCAATAAAAAAGGGGTAGTGACAAGAAATAGCATGAGCAGCAGATGTGACCTCTCAAGCCAGCTGGGAGAACTGGAGGAGAGCTTGCAGGAAGACAGAAGTGCTCATGTTAGATCAGGCTTTTCTTCAGACTACTGAAGATCTGTTTACATGCTCTGCTCATTGCCTCTGGCCAATTTTAATCTTGAGAGTACGCCTGCCTTGTTCTCTGCTTTGATCTCTTTTCTTCTGAGTCAAAACACAAAGATGTTATTAAGATAAATTAGTAAAGACAGCTCAGGAACTGGGTGGGAAATGCTGATCATTGTCTCCCCTGGAGAGAAAGTAATCCCCATGCTCAGTCAATTCAGAGTATGTAACAATCCTGAATGCTTTGGAAGATGGCAAAACAGTGGTGCTCTATGAATTGTGTTTGGCCTAGTTATGGAAGACCTTTGAATAGGAGTACTTAGAAATAAATTGGAGAGAGTGCTAGAAATGTGCAGTACTGAACAGGCTAGCAAGAAATGAGTAACCTTTATGCTGCAATATGAAATAGCTTCTTTCTGTGCAGGCCTGGTTTCATTAATTGTCATAAGCAAGGGAGTGGAAATGCTCTGGAAAAAATTGCTATATAAAGTCTAGTAAAGAAAAACACATGAAAGTGTCTGAATCATGTTTCCATTTGAGAGCAGCCCTTAGGAATGGTTTGGTTTTGAGCAAAATGAGTAAGAAGTGCACTTTGGGCTTCGTGTGCGTGCAGTGCCTCTGTGCTGAGATAACAGACCCATTTGGGAGACCCATAGGTTAAGCTGGTTAACTTGAGTATTGGAGGTGACAATACCCTAAAAAAGAGAAGGTATGCTAAGGAGTCATTCTGAAAAGAAAGAAAATGAATAGCATCAGGTATTTAGAAGATTTGGGTAATTTCACTAAGAAAGCTGTGACTTAGATTCAGCCTACAGCTATAATTCAAATCACTCATGTAACAGCTACATTTCTCTGTAACTTCTACTTCTAGAATAATCACTTAACAGAAACAGTCATCTATGTCATCATTTCTCCTAAGTGCTTCGTAAGGAATCCTTTGCATATTGCCTATTTACAAAGATCTGTGTAAATTTGAGATGCAGAGTAATTAATAACAGTTGCTGTGACTTTTGTAATTTGTGAAAGCCCACAAGCATTTGGCAGTGTCTGCAGACCTTAAGGTTGTGCATCAGAAGCAGCAAAAAGCACCAGGCTATACTGCAGAAAACAGGATGGTGTAGTGTTCCAGTGCGTGTAGCAGTGTTCATAACTTTGCATTGAGCCTACCTGAGAATCTAATCCTGTTAAACAAATTCATGTTTTTCCCCCCTGTGCTAACTCCAGGACTCCACTTTGACCAGCAGGCTTGAAGAGCTGTTGCATTTCAAGTATCACTGAGCAGAAAATCTAAGCATCTTTTCATAGAATCATAGAATGGATTAAATTGGAAGAGACCAATAGTAGTTCCAGCACCCCTTGACAAGTTTCTGCCTAGAATAACTTGTACTGTAGGGAGCAGTAAGGAGTAACTGTGAATGTAGGCATCTCAATATTTTTCTTTAAGAGCAAAACAGGAATGACAGTATAATTAGGAACTGGGATCATTCAGGATAGGGGGAACCAAGAATTTGAGGAAATCCTTTTTGGAAGCCCATAATTTTGGATGTGTTTGTTACTTTGAACTTTCAGTTAAACACAGCTTCAAGGTTCTATTCATTTTTGTCTAAAATTAAGAATAAGAGAGGATATATTTCTGAGGCAGAGTTGCTGTAAGAGTGTGGTAGGGAGCTGCACAGCAGGAGCTGATTTGAAGCTGGCAAGGTCAGGATTAAGGGAAGAATAATAAAGGAGCTATGGCTGTGATTGTCTCCTTCCTTTTTTGTCCTAGGCTTTTCCCAGAAGGATGATGATGAAAATCACAGCATCCCAATGCTCACTCCCATAACATGATTGGCTTGCAGTCAAAAATGGGGAATAAGGAAGGTAGGGCAGCTTCTTTCTTGCAACTCATCCCACCATACACACAGCACTTGCTTCAGGTGTCTGTTCACTGGAATCTAGTGTTCAGGGCTGATGCAGCATCATAGTGCAAGTTTAGAAGGCTTGAGCCAGAAATGACAATGGAGGTTACTTTTGGGGATGACAAAGTAGTCACATGTGTTTAAATGGTATATTTCATGTATAGCTGTTGGACTGCTGTATAACATCTTAAGTGACAATACTGCCCAAATTTGGCAAAAGGAAGATCCCAACCAAATCATAAATTGCCAATGACTTCTGCAAGGTCAGGCAAAGAACTACAGAAGAACCAGGAAGAGAATCCAGTTAAACTGGCTTCTAGGTCTAGGGGCCTATTTATGGATCAGTATTAAGCCAGGTTCTGTTTTTCTGGGTAGAGAAAGAAACATTTCACTGTATGCTCTTACGAGGGCTAAAGTACATGCCAGTCACTACCAGAAGAAACCTTACAAGCTTTTCCCCTTTAAAGCAGGTTGACTTTCTTCAAGGTAGGAAGGAAACAGTAGAGTCACTGATTAGCAGAGCCAGGTTGGGATAGATGCAGTTAGAAGTGATGAGAAGTTCATTATTTCTGAGGGAAAAATGAAGTGACTGCAAAGAAGAGCCTGGATGACTCTAGTTTCCTTCTCTGGTTGTTTGTGAGATGTTGTGACTATGTGATCTTGTCAAGGATGCATTGGACTTATCAATTGTCATAATGTCAAGGATCAAGAGCTTGTCAATGATGAATTATGTTTGCATTCAAACACTGAATAGCTCTGTAGCTCACTGTGTTCATGGTAACACATTGCTGACGTTTGTAACGGGGTTTATAGGAGCTCTGTGAGGCCTCAGGGCTTAAGGTTTTGTCTAGGCTTGTCTTGACCTGCCTGCAGCTTTAGCTTATTTAGCTGCAACAGCAATTTCATAATGACTAGATGACTATTACACAATTTGTTCTGCTTTTGCTTAGGTTTGTACAGTAGTATGATATACTTTTTATGTAGCTGAAAGTAGCAAGTAGTTATTTTATGCAGAATGAATGCTGTAGGACCCTAGCAAAGTGACACAGCATAGAGGACTATAAACATAGCATCACAGGAGAGGACTCAAAAGGAAACCTAATGGATGTGTTCCAGAGGAGCAGATAAGAGATGTCAACAGAGGGCATGGGATGATACTTGAGACCCCAGAGCTATAAACAATGCACCAGTGGTCAATAACTAATAGTTAATAAGTGCAGACCTGGCAACTGAGTAAAACTGATTTTAGGAGAACAAAAAGAAAGCACCCAATGTGTGTAGAATCTCATATGTTGTGAGACCAGCCACCTTAAGATCCAGGTGCGCAGTGGAAAGGTGAGTGTTACAGTGAAGAAGGGGTAAGAACTAAGAGATGTAACAGTTTCACCTGTATCATTGCTGAGGCTCAAAAGCATTCCCTTTTTAAGTGTTGGGTTTTTTTTTCCTTTTTCCCCCCCTTTGTTTTCCTATAATAATTAGAACAGGATTAATAACTCAGTGATTGCAAATTCCATTTTCAGTGATGGTAACAATACATTCTTTGCTTTGCTCACGAGTTGTGTGTCGTTTTGTCTATACCAGGACTTTGACTGTAACATTTTGAACAAAGTCCATCCAAATATTTTCCTAAAAAGGTTGTCATCACACATTGAGAATACCCAGTGAAAAGCTATGAATGTGAAATAGCTCAGAAACTCTCTAAAGTCAATACTGCGTGTTTTCCTTAGACATTTATTTACAGGAAAATGAATTGCTTGTTTGTTCTGTGGGAGGTGAAGCAATGTAATAAAAATCTGAAAAGGCCTCCCTATGATTTAGCTGTTTTGGTCAAACATACATCTCTTACTCAGGATGTTTGTTATCAGATACTTCAATAAGCTTTGTGAAAAACTATTTACACTATAGCTACTGGAGGAAGAGAAAGTTAACAGATCACTGGTTATTAAGTGAAAAGCTTGGCTGGTTGTTACTGATTCATCCATTGCATGCAATAAATATTCAGATATTTCATGAGGCTTTATTCAAAATACAATGCATTGCATTTTATTTTCTTTGGTTTTTGCATCATGACATGGATATGCTACAAGAAATGTGCAATAAAACAAGATTTATTGTCGTTTTTAGAATATCATTTGAATCAAATGCATTTGTAATGAAGTTTGGCACATGTGCTGTATATTTATTTTCCCTCAGCAAGTATGACTATTAGCATACCTTATCTTGAAAAATCTTCTGGTGCATCAGTAAAATTTGCTGACAGTGAAGTTTTCATTTGGTTAATTTTAATGATTGTTTCGATATAGAGAGATCTCTATCATTGAGACTTTGGTTCTAATTCTGGCAGTGCAGCTGTTGGTTATCAAGCACTTTCCCATTAAGATACAGCACAAAAATTGTACCACTGAGAAATATGCATTCTGAGCACCTGAACAGTCTGAGAAGTAGAGTTCCAGACCAATTTCTGGTGTCTAACTTGCAAAGATCTTGTGATGTGTATTCCTTTTTCCACATCAAAATTCATACAAGCATCTCCAGTTCTGGGCTGCAGCTTAAATGTCTTCTCTGAATTATGATATCTGGCCTGCCACTTTGTACTGCAGTACTGGGACTTTAGCCCGGAGAAAGTAGGACAAGCAGTGATGGGAGGAGGTTTGGATCATGTCTTTGCAAACTGCAGGATTGGACAAGTTAGCTTAAGTGTCCATAAGGATAAAAGAACCAAGGTGAGACACTGGCCAGCCATCCTCATGAGCTGTTGCTGATGTGACATAGGAAACTTATTTAAGGACTGTGTGATGGTAGGTGGTACTTCAATATCCTGTGTGAAACAAGCCAGTGTCTCTTCTTCCTGCCTGTCCTGCCATACCTATCTGATTGCCTCTGGAAATTGAGATTATCAGTTCTTACCCATTTCCTATGTGCTGTCAGCCTGGACCAGAGAATCTAGCTGGAAACAAAGTCATCATTGGAGAAGTTCCAGTTTTAATTTCTCTCTCTCTCCCCTTCTCCCCCACTGTGCAGGTTTCTGTAGCTTGCAAACATCTTGTCTGAAGAATATCTTTACAGCATCAATCACCTTGCTGAATGAAAATACAAGTCTTTTACTGCTAAGCAGAGATGCCAACTACATAGTAATTATGCTTAGGATCCATGTGTGTAGTCTTAAAAACAGAACTTCAGTATACTCAACACATCTCAGTAATAACATGACATTATTTCTGACTTTTGCTGTACTTCCCATTTACTGCAACAGCTTACAGATTGTCAAATAATGGCAGAAAATAAAAGGATTGAAGCTACCTAGAAGTTAAGGACAAGTAGCTATTCTCCATTTTATCTTCCCTGCTTTTCTTGATGGCATCCCCTTTACCACACCTCCTTCCCTCAGACAATGTCCATTACCCTATAGCCTCTCTTTCCTGCTAAGCTGCAGAACAGTTCTGTTGTAGCAGGAGCTGCATCTCCTTAAAAGATTGCCAAAACTTCAGCCTTATGTCACAGAATTAAAGCAACTTCCTCATCCAGTGTAAGTGGTACTCACCCTACTTGCAGCTGTCCTGTGACTTCTGAATCATGCTTAGGAGTTGACGGTACATCTCAGGGCTTCAGAGGGGACTCAAGGCAGTGGAGGCTATAAAATAAACTCACTAGAGCCTTTAGCTTGCTCTGTGGGTTGTTTTTTTTTTTTTTTGGATAGATGGTGGCTGTTTAGTGAGCTGCCCAGAGCATGGGGGTTGCAGTGCTCAAGCATCTCAGTGGGGGTGTAACTAATGGGAAATGAGTCAAAACAATGGAGCTTCTTGTTGCTGTGCAAAAATTGGCATTGTCTGAATCCCTTCTTCCACCATCTGACTTTGCTGTTTGGATTCCTGTTCACCTTCCTTCTGCCCCTGCCTCTCTCTTTGCCATGGGCAATGTAAACAACTTCAGTCCTGGCTCTTGTCAATGATAGTAAGAGGAAAGAGCTGTTCTTTCTGTACAGACTAGGTGCAGTAGGACCCTAATGAAAAAGAAAAGACTGTCTCTTCCTTTTGTTCTGAGCATCCTGTGATAGCCTAGGATTGACCAAGCTGTTGCTTGTTGTGTGCATCTGTCCGTAAATGCATCTAGATAAATTTTTTTTAATGGTCTGCCTTGAAAATGGCAAAGTCTGGCAGCTTGTCATGGTCTCAGAGAGAAGCTTCATCCTCCTCCAGCATATCTGTGCTTTTTTGTCAAGGAATGCGAGCCACTTTACTTGCCTGCCTTGTGAATTACCTGAAATACACAGTTGAGGGATAGTACCTGTCAGCACATTTCACCAGACAGTTCCAGAGGTAAAAAGAAAAAAACCCAGTTTAAATAATCATCTCTCTCCCCTGTGCATTAGGAAAGAGTGATAAAATATGAGATGAAAGACTACTGAAGCCTTAGGACATTTCATCTCTTTTCCTTGGGGCAAATGTAGGTCTCTTTCCTATAGTAAATACATTTCAGGCTGATCAGTTTTAAATTTATTTTGTGACAATACTTTTGAGGCTTCTCTGGAGAGGTTATTTTGTAATTTAATAGATGCCACTGTTGGGGATTCTTTTTTGTTCTAATTTACTAAGCACTCAGTGGTTTTCATCTTTAAAGCACATCACAGACATTAAATAATCTGCAGACAGTTACTGAGAGATAGCTAAGCCACCACCTCTCTCACCCTGAGCCTTTCTGTTAATAACTCTGCAGGAGCTCCATTCAACTTCCCTCAAACATGTTTTTCAGCAGTTAAATCAGAATTTGTAGTATGGTAAAATGGCAGGTCAGGCACAGAGTTTTTTTTTTGTTGTTCTTCTGTTCTCATTTTAAATCCTGTGCGACTTACTCATCATTTCAGGTGTTTCCTAATATTCATCTCTAATAGTGTTTTTTCTTCTGCCAGCTGCATCTGATTGTTCTTAGCTCTATCCCAAAGAACACATTCTCCTTCACCTTCTGAGGTGTGTAAGGTGTGCAAGGATTTTTATCTTATGTGGCCAGGGATCGGCATCCCCTCCTCGTTCTGTTATGCCCACCCTCCTTCTTAACTAGGCCATCTTCTGTGCTGACTTCACTTGTCTGGCACCTCCAAGGATCAGCTCGTAGTCACATCTGTGTTTCCTCTTTCCTCCCAGCAGCAAAAGCTGCTTCATTGCCCAAGGCACTCCACTCCATGTAGAATGACAGTTCCACTGCAGCTCAGAACAACCTCTATGTCTGAATACCTGATAAATTTATCAGAAAGACACAGGTCTCAGGAGGTGACACCGGTACCCATTAATGTCCTTATGGGAAGGAAATATTTGCAGAAAAAAATCTATTATTGATCAATGACAAAATGAATGTCCTTTGTTAGCCTGTTGTCCAAAACACTCTGGGGCTGCCCTGGGGCACTGCTAAATTGGCCCTTGGCTAACTTGCATCCCTGCATCGTCATGCTGGCTGCTGGGCTGTAGATTGAGGAGACTGAGGTGGAGAGTGATCTGCCCTGCTCTCTGCCCTCTGGGAGTCCCTCTGCCTTCTGCATGAGCCCAGAGCCAGTGCCAACACTGGATTGAAAACATATTGGCCAGAACTAAATGTTTTAGGTCAGAAAGCCTGGGAGGCTGCTTGTGAGGGTCAGGCGGTGGCCATGTCACACCCCTTTGGCAGCTAAAACAGAGTCCCAGACAAAAACATCTCTTACACTTGGCCGCTCGTCTTTGAGAGCACATATATTTGGACTCGATTTTGACACAGAAATATTGTAAACCAGCTCTTGACCGGGGCAGCAGTTCTCTCTCTTCAAGTGGCAATCAGAGTGCTGCATGCTTTCAGGCAGGAATTGCTGGTGCCTTTCCTGTGTGAATTGTCCTACATTTCTCCTACCTTGCAATGTGTACCAGGCTAAAAATAGCACTGGCCTTTTAGCCATCGCATTGCTCACAGAGCTCTTACCTGATAGTAGGCAAACAGCCGGTGCATGAAACTCAGGACATCAAAGTAGCGATCAAAACAGCGTTTGTCTGCTTTGCTTTCCTGGTACTTCCTCTCATAGATGGGGCTCTCGTTTCAGATGTAGCAAGTGCCTACATATTCAGCTTGCACCACTCCAGATGACAAGCTCATGTGGTTTGCATTTTAGAATCTGGTATTTCAGGGCAGTATTTAAAACTGTTACCTTTATAATAGTTAACTCCAGGACAGAATTGCACAGTAGCTCAAACCCAACAAATAGCTTTATGGAGCATTTGCTACAGCACCGTGGCTTTTTAATGTTCTAGTCTGCCTTCTGGTTTCATTTGAGTTGTCCTGCACAGTGCAGAACCGTATGTTGCCCTGACACATCTGGCAGAGCAGATCAGAATTTAGTTATAATTTTGGTCAGCTGGAAAATGCAGTTTTACTCACTGCCATAAACATATTCAATTCAAAGTCTGAAATAAACCCCCTCTATATATTGGATTAATAGCTAATCTTTGCTGAATGCCACAGAATAAAATACTGCTCATGAGCTTATTGACTGTAAAACTGGCATTTGAATTTTGGGATGATGATCTTGGATGAAGGCCTGTATTCTGCAGTTTCACTGATAGCACATGCTTTCCACTGGCATCTTCTCTAGAAGGTTTGCCTTCAATTTCAGTTTTGTCAGCAAAACTCATGCCAGCTCTCCTGAGCATCATGAGCCCTGAGCCAATATGTTCCACTGAGAAGAGCTGCCCTGAGAAGAGCTGTGTTGCATTTCCTGTAATTTTTCTTCCCCATGTTTGGTATGCTTGTGAGAGAATAAAAGGGTTGGAATCACCACTACTTGCATCAAGTTTAGCAGTATTTACAACCACTGTTGTAACTAAATTATCTGGCCAGCCAGCCAGAAAGGCTAGAAAAGACTCCCTGACACACCAGCTGGGACTGTTGAACTTCAGTGAAGGAAGCCCCACAGATGCTTGATTGGGTTTTGTCTTTTTTTTTATGTGTGGTTTATCCTTTTATAAAATAAACATTCCCCACCAGTCCTTCTCTTTTTAATAAAAAAGTGTCCACACTTCCAGTCATTCTCCTTCCACCTCACTATGTGGTCTAGCCTCTGATCATAAAACCAGAAGTGAACTAACGTAGATATGAGCAGTGTCAGTCAGTGTTCAAACTGGGGCCACACAAAAGCTTGATGGTCATGAAGACAGATGTTTAAAGGGCTCAATTCAAATGGGGTCGATGTGGATACTTTGTGTTAATGGGATGATAGCTAGTGAAGGATAAGAAGTAAAGTTCACATTTGTACTGCACGAAACTGGAGTGTGCTCATGAATCTTCATTGCTTTTGTCCTCCACAACTGTGGATTGCTGGGTAATAAATCTCAGATGTAATGAAAACCCCCAAAACAATACCTAAAGCCCCACCTTCTCCAGGGTACTTCCAACTACATTTCTCAGTCAATATTCTGCAGGATGAAACTTGTTCCTAGAGGAAAAAGGACTGCTCTGCCAGTGACTCTTGCCCTACCAGCTGATTGTGCCTACTCCTATTCCACAGAATTACCTACAGGGGGACTGGAGAAAGAGGAAAGGGGCCAAACCCCCTAACACTTCTAGTACAGAAGCCCCCAGATTTCATGTGCTATGTGAGCAAGGCAGTAGAACAGCTGAGATGAAAGGTATTGCCAATGTGTTACATGAGGCATGCAACTTCAAGCACTCTGTTAATAATGTTTCTATTACATTTAGTATGACAGCCTAAATTTAAGAGCTAGATTTGCTCAGAATGTCAGTATAAATAATTTGCAATATTTAAGAGAGAAGTATTTAGCTTTTTTTTGTTTTGTTTTTAACTGCACAGCAGTTTTATATTTGTTGCCATGTTAATCTCTCATAAACATGTTTTCATTAGCATTCTTTCTTTTATTGAGTGCTGAGATTACTGCAAAATCAAGGTCATAACAAAGGTTTTATACCATGCAAAATTGCAAAACAACCCTGCTTTACTTTTATGTGCTAAGTACAGCCAAAACCTTACTGCACAGATGTCAATGAAAATTGCTGTCAAGACTGCTGGAAAAATACCCTCACAGCCTGCCTAAGTGGACCTCAGTGTTGCGACCAGGAATGTCTGGGGGCTTCACTATGGCTTGCACCCAAGCAATTGGAGAGGTATTTGAGAGAAGCGCGACTTTGCCCTGCAGAGCCCAAAGCTGCCATGATCCCAATGAATGTGGTCAGGATGAAGCATGTGCACCTCCAGAAATTCAGTGTCCTGTTCTATGTTGTGGCAGTTTTAGGCTGTGCCTAGGAAAATTTTCCATGGGTTGAGTAGAAAAGTGGTAGAATGTAAATAAATTGCCATTGAATGCAAAATGGAAAATAATGATAAGGTCTAAATAATCTCATTGGTCTAAAAAAGAACATAAAGTCATTTGTGTAGACTAACTCTCTTTTCAGTTTCTTCCCTCTGACATATACTAGCTGTCTTTTGCTTAGCTGCTGCTGACCTTGACTGTATTTTGTATTGTGGCTAAGTACTAACAAGCCACTTTCTGCTCTTCTCTCTCTCCATTTTACCTTGTATAGGGTGGGAGAAGGGAGCAGGGAGGGGGTAGCTGTTGGTAACCCCCTGGTTTTGTCCAGGGGGGCTCTTGTGCTGTTTATAAATTGTAAATATATAGAAATATTGCATATTTCATACATATTCATTGCAATTCATATTTTAGATTGTAGTTTTGCTTGTAAATGTGGCTTCATTTGCTTCCTTCTGAGCTAGTCTGGGAGATTTTATGTTGGGGTAATTTCAACCCACCGCAAGTGTAAACAGCTGTGTTTTCATTCATTTCAAACCTTCTGTATTCCCCAACTTTAATAGCTGACAAATAACTTTGTGAATTCCCTGTGATTTTTGTACTCAGGATTGAGGCCCCTGTTATTCAGGAAGAAAATATGTTTCTTGCCCTCTTTACTGGATGGCCATGTGTATACAGACAGGTGCAGAATGTCACATAGCTCTTCTAGATGGAGAAATTACAGAGGCTTAAATAAACTGCTATTAAAATGAGTTTCATTAGATTAGCATAACCTTTCTGGATGCAGGCAGACTAGGTAGCACCTGGCTCATACTGATTTCTTGGAGATCAGTGTCTAGATGGAGGAGGTAGTTTTCTGTCTTGCAGCAGCAGTGTATTGATTTTTGTAAAGAGCATTGAAAACCTTTAATAGAACATGTAATACAATATGTTATTTTCATACCTTTTGGTGTGAGATTTAAAACCATAAAAATTTGCTGTGTGACCAAAATTATAGAAATTATATAGCTTTTATGTACTTAGGAGGGGGGAAAGGATGGGTTTATTGGTTTTGATATCTATATAAACTGCAGTAAATGTGCCTAGATTAGTACAATTTGCACAAGAAACAGTGGTAGTCTCATGTTAGCTTGTTCTTAGAACTTGAACAGATTGAGGCATTCCTGAAATTAACATTCAGTGTTTAAAATAAATTTAGTTTAGGTGCTACAAATGCTCTATGATGACTGCATGTTCTCTGATGAAACATGGGCAGGTTGAGAGGAACCAAATGCAGTGATTTTCCTTTCATGTGTGCAGTGCTTCCCTTCTGTCTCTGGGTATGCGAGCCCAAGGGAATCTGTCTTTGGTGCTTTTACATATGAGCTCTTCAACTTTACTAGGACAGGAAGAGAGAAACAGACAAGGAACTGTTGCTGAAGGTAAAATATCATGGCTTTATCCAAGTACAAGTGCTTTTCCTTTTCACTGTAAACCTTCTGCATTACTAGCTGCTGGCTTTGGCAGTTAGGTCAATTGCTGACCTTGGATAGACACATGGTAATAGAGAAGTTGAGTGGCCTGTCCACAGTGTCTCATTCCCAGAAAGTTCTTGCTTTTCTGCCTCAAGACTCTGTTTCTTTTACAAAGGCAGCTGCCTTCCTGCCTTCCTGCTTAGGCAAGAGATATGCCTACTTCAGTGTTTACAGTCTAGAAAAAGGGGTTATCAGTCTTTGCACAGACTGCTATATTCTGACAGTGCTTTCTAATGGATTTGTGGTGGGGCTTGAGGAAAATCAAAGTTATTATCACTAGGCTGAATGGCACTGTACTGAAATCCTCAGTACCACTGGAAAATCTTCAGAGTGCCTCACATTTAGAGAAGATGGAAAACCATTGTCCTGAGATCATAATTAGTAAGAGCTGGAACAGTAGTTCTTATGATGAAAACTCTGCTGAGTAAATGTATCCCCCAGCTACCTTCTAGTGCCACGAGTTCTTCAGTTCTAGACACTTATTTGCATAAATATTAACTCCTTCAAAATTAACTATTTTGATCTGTGTAATTTAATATGATTAATATTTGTAGTATTGATTGTTGTATAATGCAATCCTGCAATTCCACATTGACCAGAAATGCAATATTCTAGTGGCATTAAATTTTGCATTCATAATTATGTGACTCTACTACATGCTAGTACAGCAGTGCTGAAATTTTATTTAAAGACCCACAGAATTGCAGAATGGTAGGAGTTGGAGGGCACCTGTGGAGATATCTAGTCCAAGAGCCCTGCTAAAGCTCCTAGCGCAGGCCGTGCAGGAACACATCCAGGTGGTTTTGAAAGTCTCCAGAGAAGGAAACTTCACAACCTCTCTGGGCAGCCTGTTCCAGTGCCCAGTCACCATAAAAGTAGAGAAGTTTCTCCTTAACATAGAACATAGAATAAACCAGGTTGGAAGAGACCTTTGAGATCATCGCGTCCAACCTGTCATCCAACACCACCTAATCAACTAAACCATGCAACCAAGCACCCTGTCAAGTCTCCTCCTGAACACCTCCAGTGACGGCGACTCCACCACCTCCCCGGGCAGTCCATTCCAATGGGCAATCACTCTCTCTGTGTAAAACTTCCTCCTGACCTCCAGCCTGAACTTCCCCTGGCGCAGCCTGAGACTGTGTCCTCTTGTTCTGGTGCTGGCTGCCTGGGAGAAGAGACCAACCTCTGCCTGTTTACACCCCCCCTTCAGGTAGTTGTAGAGAGCAAGTTCAAGTTCAAGTTCAAGCAACTTAAGTTCAAGTGAAACCTCCTGTGTTCTAGTTTGCTCCCACTGCCCCTTGTCCTAGCACTGGACACCACTGGAAAGAGCCCAGCCCCATCCTCATGAGTCCACCCTTTAGATATTTATATCCATTGATACGATCTGCTCTCAGTTTTCTCTTTTCTAGATTAGACAGCCCCAGCTCTCTCAGCCTCTCATAAGATAGATACTTCGTCCCCTAATCATCTTTATGTTCCTCTATTGGACTCTCTCCAGTAGTTCTCCATCCCTCTTGAGCTGGGGAGCCTAGAACTGGACAATTGTCCAAGTGCGGTATCATGAGGGCAGAGTGGAGGGGGAGGAGAATGTCCCTTGGCCTGCTGGCCACACTCTTCTTAATGCCACCCCAGAATACCATTGGTCTTCTTGGCCATGAGGGTACGTTGCTGGCTCATAGTGAATTGTCCACTAGGACTCCCAGATCCTTCTCTTCAGAGCTGCTTTCCAGCAGGTCAGCCCTTAACCTTTACTGGTGCATGGGGTTATTCCTTCTCAGGTGCAGGACCCTATGCTTGCCCTTGTTGAACTTCATGAGGTTCACTTCTGTCCAGCTCTCCAGCCTGCTAATGTCTCACTGAATGGTAGCACAGTCCTCTCAGTTTTGTATCACCAGCAAACTTGCTCTATTCTATCAGGTTGTTGATGATGATGTTGAACAAGACTGGACCCAGTACTGACCCCTGGAGAACACCACTAGCTACAGGCCTCCAACTAGACCCTGCACCATTGATTACAACCCTCTGTGGTCTGTCATTCAGACAGTTCTCAATCCACCTCACTGTCCTCTCAATCTAACCCATGCTTCCTCAATTTACCTATAAAGATGTTATGGGTGACAGTTTTGACAGTGCCAAAACTTACAGCTTTCCAAAACAGCTTTCTATGTATCTCTGAAACATGATCAGCAGTTTTTAGTCTTTCTATGAGATCTTGTTTTCCAAAATTTGTGCAATCCTTAATCCAGGGATTTTATACAGACCAGGACCCTTAGGAAGTAAATCTCTGGACAGCCTCAGAGAGGATGAGGTCAAGTTGGGCAATGCTCTTTTCTTTTGTTAACAAGGAGATGTGCCAAGAAGGCAGCAATTTATTCTTTTGTCTCAAATACTCTGTTTTAGTTTTGCACTCAGTTGTGTTTAAATTTTCCTCTATGAGGCAGCACTAACTTCACATCTCTTCCAGAAAGAGTGGCCAGAGTAGTCAGTGAATGCATTAAATGGCTTAATTACCATCAGTGCTTTGAAAGTAGTTTTTAAGTTTCAGTGAAATAGTTTGGTTTATGGGTTGGTTTTTAGAAGTTGTCTCTGTCAGTCGAGATTAAACAAATGATTGTAGACAGGCTTGAACCATGGAATCTGAAACAAAAATGCAGCCTTGAAATTCTGGGCTGTTTACTTTCAGGGCTCCACATAATCCAGTTGTAGTGAGGGAGGACAGACACCTGTTTGGATTTCTATCCGTATTTCCTTAAATATGAGAACAAATTCTAGACCTGGGATTTTGGTTTAGGCCCATTTACAGTTGCAATAATATATAGCTGTGGAAGAGTAGATACAGAAAGGCAAAGGTTCCTTGGAGGAGTAATTATTCATAGCTACAGTGCAGGAGTAGACAGTGTGTTGGTAAGGTTGCTTAGTAGCTGTATTCACACAGTCCAAGCTCTGATGTGTTTTCACTGAGGAGCTAATGTGCTTTCTGTTAAAGTAAAGCTATTCACAGTGTAGGAATATATATATAAAGAGAGAAGAGATTACTGGGGGTTTTCTCATAAATAAAGCACAATCACTATGCACTTACCCAACATATTCATATTCCCAATATCCAATCTAAAGCAGGGCTGATCATATGAGGCTTTTTACAAGAGGCTACATCTTAAACCTTTTGCAATCACTGGCTGTCTTTCAATCTGATAGCCTTGGTTGAAGGACTGATGGCAGGATCCAGGCTGCCACAGGCACTAATGTTCCTAGCTGTGAGGTACCTGACCATCTCCACCAGAATGAAGCTTTTCCTGCTCTTCATTAACCTATGCTCCTCAGGACTCCTGCTTGCCAGGTGGTGAGAAAAAGCCTACAGAGATCCTAAGCAGAGGTGTCTGAAATGGTTTTTATCCCCAGCAGACCATCCTGTCCCTTCCATTTCTTTAGCAACTGCTTAACCACTGCAGTTCATAGGTACTGAGATAATTTGCACTGATTTAAACTGCCAAGCTGTAAAATGAAATTATATATAAGAGGAACTGACTCAGAAACTGTGAAGGTGTCCAGGAAGCTGTGGGCAGGAATCTTTGCTGTTCATCCTGCAGCAGCTGAGCCATACACCAGGATGGGAACATCCAAGAAAGAAACAGTGCATATAACTGGAGCACTGATACATTTGTCATTTCAGTCTCCACATTTGAAAATAGAGCTAGCAATACCAGCAGGAATTTTAGGGGTGGAAACTCCTTTGTTAAAATCAGATTTCACTACAGAACCTCAAGCATAAGCAGCATATATACTAAGAGTAGGAAAAATGTAGTGGTGAAATCACTATCAAAAATAAGGCTAAGCTGGGTCTTCATTTTGTCATGTTCATTTTCCCCCCTTGTTTGCCCCATGTGTTGGTGTGCATGGAAATTTAATAGTCATGGAGGAGTCACAGAACAGGAGTAGGGAGGGATGAGCAGGTGATACTCATACTCTTTTTATGGCATTTTTCTGTATTACAATTCTAGCAATAATGATGGTTGTCTCTCTTCTGTTGCCTGGCATAATGCATTCTGTGGTGTACAGAGCAGATAGTGGTTCTCTGAGGGAAATGGGCACAGCTCATCCACAGCCTTGATTACTGATTTGAATATTGTATATCCTCTTGTGTGGCATCATACCTCAGTGTTTCTGTGCTGGCTGCACATCACCTGGGCTTTTCTGCTTTATTTTCCCCACATGCCACTCACCAAAGAATAGGTCATACACAGTGCAAAGTGACATGGAAAATGGTGCCACCTCCTCCTCCTTCAAAGAAAAGCTGAGCAAGAAAACTAAATCATGTAGGATGTAATTGCTCCCTCATGCACTTTGTGCTGTCTCTTGTTTTCCACTGTTGATTGTAACTTGTGCACGCTCTGCAATAGAGAAGCTGGAGATGGGAGGGTGGACAGTGGATGATGTCTCTTTGTCTGTGTCATTGAACTCAGCTGATGAGAGACATAGGAGAGAGAGAGATTGTCTGTACCTGGCGTGCATGGAGAAAAATGAATCCCACCCAGGCTTCATGCCTTAACATCCCCTCTGCATCAAACAATTATCTCCTAGACTTACCCTGAAATGAATCTTGGTCTTAATCTACATTAACACCTACAGCAGCAATGTTAGTTCAAATGGGAATATTTATATATTAAGTTTCTCAGTTTCCCAATACTCTTCCTACCACATATCTGCCCTGCTAGGGCTCAAGACCTGTATAAACATCTGAGGGAAATTTTTAGGGAGTCTTTATTACTGTCTGTATTATGTGTCACTGCT
Source organism: Melanerpes formicivorus (assembly GCF_026170545.1). Lineage (NCBI taxonomy): Eukaryota > Metazoa > Chordata > Aves > Piciformes > Picidae > Melanerpes > Melanerpes formicivorus. Next base: position 51,342,532 of record NW_027142353.1, on the reverse strand, counting down.
GAGACATGTTCAGAGGTTCTGGAAGTAGAATGCATCTCTTTGCAGCTCATAGGATGTATTAATAAAGAGGGGTCAAAACATGCAATTGTTGGGTTTGCATTGGTTTGTTTTAAAATTAAAGTCTATTAGCAGTCTATTATTGGAGGTAAAAGGCATTGTGAACCTACTGTAATAATACTTCAATTTTTAAGTAATCTTGCTATAGTAGGTGCCACAGGCAGAGACCTTTCCTGGTTCACTTCCAGATGTAAAAAATGAAGGCAGAATATGTATATGCAGAAAAGAGTTTTGGAAGCTGCCAGATGAAAAGCTGAGAACTGTACATTTTTAACAATCTTCTCCCTAGTCTCATTCCTTGGGAAGCAAAGTGCTGAATTGATGCAATGTGCTTTTTGTTTCAGCTAAGGGAGGACATGAGATGTGGCTGAGTGGTCATAACACAAGCCTAGTAAGGTGGATATCTGTCTTCTTTTGCTTGTGTTGCCACTGATTCTTGTCCAGTTACTTCACCTTTCTGTGCCTCATCTTTCAGTATACCAAGACTTTATCAGATATTTAGAGCAATAAAACATGAACAGCTGTGCATGTGCACCACATGTACATACTGGTACTTGTATGCAGCTAACAGTGCAGTGAGTTTCAAGAGAAGATCTGTTTTCTTACTTACTTTCCAAGTGGCAAAGTGATTTCAGACATTACTTGGCCACCAATGATTTGCTCTCAAGATGCATGCCTTAATTCCCTGGTTTTGGTTTCACATTCAGTGCCAATATTGTTTTATTCACTCAGTGTGTACACAAGTGCCTGTAAACTACTTCAGCATTGTTTCCATGTCTGGAGACTTTGCTACTACTCTGCTATGGTAAAAGGTCCCACTTCCATCAGTGGTAATGGTCATGTTACACTCTGAGGTCGTTTTGACAGGTTTCAATTTTTCCTTGCTAAAGGAAAATATTTACTTGGTTATTATCAGCTGTAAAGGTGAAAACACAGAAATAAATGACTTATTATCATTGCAGTTCTTTTTCTTTTCCCAAAGCCTGAGGGAAACTACTGGTAATGGAAATTAGTAATGGCTATTACTGAAGAGGGGAACAAAATGTTTCCTTTTTATTATCTGTCCTATTAATAGTTACCAAGAAATGGCAGGTGAAAAAGCAGAAAAAGTAGATAACATCAATTCATATTTTAATCTTTTTTAATCCTTCATAAAATGATGAACCAGAAGAGACCCTAATTATGCAGTTACATCACTTAAATAGTCTTGCTATTCTAGATAATTGCATTTGCATCATGTCTTGAAAGTGTTAGTGGAGTTACGGAGCTGATTCTAAACTAAATCTCTCATTTAATGCTACCATAGAGAGGCAGTGATACATCTCTGTTTGAAAATGTGAAATTAATTTCTCAAGTGGCAGCAACACCACTTTTTGAGTTTAAGGTTCTGTGTGCTTCAGAGTTTTTTTGGTATCTATTCTCACATTTTATTCAATTGAAGAAGTAGAATATGCCACCCAAAATGAAGCAAGTTTACCCAGCTGTTTTACTGGGAGAACTTAGTGTATTCAACAAAATTACATTTTGTAGGCAGGACATAGAATCATACAATGGTCTGGGTTGGAAGAGACCTCCAAAGGTCATCTAGTCCACCCCCTTCTGCAGCAAGCAGGGGCATCCTCAACTAGATCAGGTTGCCCAGAACCCTGCCGAGCATCACTTTGAACATCTCCAGGGATGAGGCCCCAACCACCTCCCTGAGCAACCTGTTCTAGTGTTCCACTACACTCATGGTGAAGAATCTGTTCCTAACATCCAATCTAAATCTGCTCTTCTCTAGTCTGCCCCTCATCCTATCATTACTGGCCTTTGTAAACAGTTTCTCTCCATCCTTCTTTTAGGCCCCCTTCAGGTACTGGAAGGCTGCTCTTAGGTCTCCCTGGAGCCTCCTCTTTTCCAGGCTGAACAACCCCAGCTCCCTCAGCCTCTCCTCATAACAGAGGTGCTCCAACCCCCTGATCATTTTCATGGCCCTCCCCTGAACCTACTCCATAATGTCCATGTCATTCTATGTCTCTGATCTCTGGCTTGCACTCACAAGGTAGTCATTTCCATCCCAATAATCAGGCATACCAAGAAATATTTTTTAATCTTATTTTATTTTCAGCATGGCAGACCAGTGATTTTTTGCTTCAGTACTGTCTCACTATGGACTTCCTCTGCCTTTTGTGTATTGTAGAGAGGATGGAAATGCTAATGCCTGAAAATTTAAGCAAATGTTTTCCTTCCAATTTTATCTCTCTCTCCCCAACCCCCTGAATATTTATCCATTTTATTTTTTCTCTCTACATCAAAATTACAGCAGTTGTTTAGCAATTATTGGATTGTATTTCCTATTTTCCTTAGAAATATTCTGCCATTTAATCTAAAATACTGCCTTGGAGTCCTAATTATAATATGGAACTTAGAAATATAGTTATAATCAATGTTAAAGTGCACAAGAAGCTATAGGGTTTCAGCAGAAATACAGTGGGATATAACGAGAGGCTTATCGCCTCAGCTGCTTCTCACTTTATATTTTATGTTTATCTTAGGAGTCAAAGTCAAATTATGTTCTCATGCATAGGAAGAAAAACACTATTGTCCAAAAACATCCTTTCAAAAGTGTCCCTTGTTGAGTATACTTACAGGAGAATGAAAAAATACATCCTTCTGCAAATGCTTATTTATTTGATTTTCTGTGATGGCAACACCTCAAACTTCTGGTGGATTCAGAGCCAGGTTTTAGTCCTCCCTCTTCTGGCATGTCCAAAAGATGGGTGAAACTGCTGGATCGGTATGAAACTCTGCACCATCTGTTTTATTACAGTGAAAGTGCTAGGGAAAGGCCATAATCTGTATATATGCCACATAACTCAGTGAGAAGAATGGATGCAATATCATCTTGTGTATTTTTCTTCCATGTGGTACTTCTCCTCACTGTGCCAAGTGACTGCAGGTAACAGAAAGTGACAGCATTGCAGGAAAAATCAGTGAGATATAAAGGCTGTCGCATTCCTGCTATTGTGAGGATGGTACTTAGTCACCATATTTGCTATTACCAGTAAAGTACTTTTTTCTTCTGTCCCTATTCACCTATTGAATCCATTGAGCAAACCAATTTGAGAAGCTGCACATCAGTATTCAAGACACATCATGACATGAGAAATCTGGAAGGGGAGCTGGTTTGTTCCATTTTAAATGGGGTTGAAATTACTGAGTATCTAGTTCTCACAGAGCCCCTTTTGTCAAAGAATGTCAAGGGGTTTCACAACATTAACCACATTTAACAGGTGATAAATGTCTGGTGAAAGAAAAACTAACCATTAGCCATCGACAGTGACAAGAATAGGTCCCAGTCTCACTTTTTCCACCAGGCAGTGTTGCCTCTTGCAAAGGTCCAGCGCACCCTGTCTTCTTGAGTCTGCAAGGTGAGTGGGGCAGGTCAGGCCTCCCAAAACTGCCCCGTAGGCTTTCTGCATACTCAAGCTGCCATCTCTGCATGTCACATTATTAGTGGGATTGTATTCAGGACTGTGAGACTTGAGGCAGCATTTCTTTGCCAAGAGAGCGTGATGAATTTGCAGTAGGGGACCTGTGGCAGTTAGTGCCTGGCAAGTGCTGTGCGAGGCTGGGGGCCGAGTGACTCAGGGAAGCTATTAATAGTCTCCGTGGAGAAGCTTATATTGCCTCAATAACATGGATCATTAATCTGGCTTTTTAATCATTAAGAAAATTCTTTTGTTTGATGGAATGTTTGGGGCAAAGTCAGATGTAAGAAATTTTTCTGCTTTCCTTACTCCTCTTGCATTAGCTATTAACTAAGTTGCTGAGCTCTTAACTAACCTCTTTTTGATAATTTAAAGCTGATGGGATGATTATATTTGTATGCATACAAATCACTATGCTGCTAAATCATTATTTAGAGTCATATTGCTTTCTGAGCAATCCATGCTTGTGTAGGAGAAATCTGGAGCAATAAAATGCTTAATACATACAAATTAAAGGAAGTGTTATGGAGATTTACCCAAGGCATTTATCCTGTCTGAATACCAGTTCCTAATAAAATTATGAGGAAATAAGTGGAATTTATTTCTGCTGCTGATGTTCATTATTGTCTCCCTTTAAAAAATGTTTGCTACATTATTAAGGTGTCTTCTCCTCAAGTTTTTAAGGCATTAGACAGTTCTGTAGTTCTCTGCTCAGTGCCGTTTTCCCTTCATTCTCTCTCCTGAGAACCAAACAATAAAACAAGCAGCTTCCATGGTAGTCTGTGATTCAAAAAGGATATAAGCAGGGCACTGTGCACAAAAAATTCAAAGTGGCCTATGGATAGGTTAAAAATAGTAGGTGCATCTCTGGCTGTGTTCCTGCATTACCCCATGTTATGAATGATGTATGTAAATAGGCCTTGATGGTCACCCTAACACTTTATTTTGTCTTTGATGGAGGCGGTTCTTCAAGAGTCATCAACAACAGCAGGATTTAAAGCTCCTCCCAGGGATCTGTGTGCAGCAGCCCTGCTGCTTTGCCCACAGGGGCAGGGCTGGAGTCCAGGAAGCTGAACCAGAGCAGCCAAGACTTGTGACACAATCTCTGCAAGCCTGCAGCTGCCAGCAGCACTCTGTAGTAAAAAAATAACTGTGCTTACTTTTGTGTCTGTTGCAAATGATAATTACTGCATCCAAAGATGCAAAACTGGCAGCCGCCTATTCCTAGGGTCAAGTGTCACCCTGGGCAGATATGAGTGAACGCCTTCCTGGAGACCCTCTCTACTTCCCAAAATGGTGCAGGTACCTCTTTCATGCCCTTGTTCCCTGTTAAACTGACAACACCTGCTCTGCAACTGCCTGCTTCTTACCTGGATCCCAGCCTGTTCCACCTACCAAGGTTTCACTGTACCAGATTTAAAAAAATGTCTTCTATGTGTAACTGAGCCCTGCATGGCTTCCTCAAAACAAGAACTTCCTGCATGCCTAACTGGGGTTATTAATGCAGAAAACTGATGCAAGTTTGTTATGTCCAGAGCCTTTTAATGTCATGCTCATTGAAGTGTGATCATTGTGATTTTCGGAAAAATCTTTTGAGAGGCTTTTTATATCAACGAATCCTAGAAAACCTTTTATTATCAATAGCAATCTTATGAAGTCCTTTTTAATATCAGCATAACTCCTGAAGGTTTTTTTCCCCCATTAAAAATCCTTATCAGTGCAATATCTAGATTTGTTAGGAGCCATAGAAAAGTAATAATAACAAAAGTACATGCAAGCAGTGCATTGCAAAAAATTGTTGCTGTCTTAATAACCTGAAATCCTAAAAACCACCAGTAATGTTGTGGTGAACCTTAAGTGCAGCCATAGATAATGCAAAATTTCATAATATAGGCAGAAAATGTCTGAACAGGGATACAAGTGCTACAGGACAGGGGTGAATTTTCTTTGGCCTCAAGTAAAGGCTTATGCTCTCCCCACTGTGCAAAACAGCAAGAGGCACAGTTCATGATTCCTCACACCTTTTAAAGTGGGCTTTATCTTGATGTTTTATGATGTTCACTATACAATATCTTAGGCTTCATTGAAAGAAGCATGGCCTGCAGGTCAAGGGAGGTGATTCTGCCCCTCTGCTCTGAATCTGCCCCTCTACTCTGCTCTGGTGAGACCCCACCTGGAATACTGTGTCTGTGGGAACTGGTCCAGCAGTGGGCCACAGTGTTCAGAGGGATGGAACACCTCTTCTATGAAGAAAGGCTGAGAGAGTTGAGATTGTTCAGCCTGGAGAAGAGAAGACTCTGGGGACACTTTATTGCAGCCTTCAGTATTTGAAGGAGACTTAGAAAAAAAGATGATGACAAATCTGTTAGCAGGGCCCGTTGGATTTGGACAAGGTAATGATTTTAAATTAAAAGAGACTAGATACAGATGAGATATAAGGAAGATTTTTTTGTGTGTGTGTGTGATCAGGGTGGTGAAACAATTCAACAGATTGCCATGAGAAGTAGTAAATGCCTCCTCTCTGGAAACGTTCAAAGTCAGGTTGGATGGGGCTCTGAAAAACCTGATCTAATTAAAGATGTCTCTGCTCTTGCTGCAGCGTAGCTAGAATAGACAATCTCTAGAGGTCCCTGCCAGCCCAAACTGTTCTATGATTCTCCTCTCCTGTGAAAAGATTCCAGAAGTGGATAAATCATTATTGAAGTAGAGGTAATAGTAATGAAATCCTTGAAAACCTTTTGAGGACTCTCTTTTTCCAGAAAACACAGCGAGATCATCTTGACCCCTCATGGAATCCATTTTGTCTGCTGCATGCCCGTTTCTTGGTACAGTGAAATCTAGATTAGGACTCTTAAGCACATCACTGAAAATTAATAGCACAGAAATACCTTACAAGTCCAAGTACTCCAGAAAATGATGACTCCCTTTTCAAAGACCGTCCACATACAATTGTCTCCTGGAACATGTCCGCTGTGCACACAAAGTAGGCTATGTGAACAAGGGTGAAATTTACCTTAGGGTCAATGATGTCCTAAATTAGGAGCTTAATGTTTGCTCTGTGAACTGTCCCACGATGCAGCATCTGCCCTCCCTGGCATGTAGCTGTGACCCTGAGAAACCAGCCACCCCAAGGAAATACTACTCTACTCATTAAGAGGGATCTCTTAATGTCACTTGGGACTGTGGCTTTTTCTCCTGCCTGCCTTCTAGTTAGAGGTATGCAGAACATGTGCAGACCCATTGGATTACTGTATGCACTTAGTTTAAGTCTGTCCCTTACTTTTTGAAGAGTCTCTGAGGGTAAGTACTTCTCCCTTTTTCTGTGAGTCATCACTTCGTCTTCTGCACGTGTAAAGTGTGGGTTGATGCAACCCAACTTTTACAGAGCCCTGAAAAACAATACATTGGTTAAGCCTTGTTTTTGGAGTAGAGAAACCCAGGGTCATAAAAAAACCTGAAGATAAATCTCAAATGTTTTTTGTTTGTTTGTTTGTTCTCTTTGAGCTGTCCTTTGATGTCACTGAAAAGCACATCAGTGTGAAGAATCACAATCATGGCTTTGTGTTTCTGGTTTGACTATTACACATGTTATGAATAGGACTAATGAAATTGTACTCAGAAGAAAGACTTGCAGAAGTGCATTCTTTTAGCCTACAAATGCTTGCTGCACATGAACATTGTGTATTTTATTGCAAGGTGAGTTGAATGTATAGAAAAAGTTTTCGAAGTCAAGTAATAGATTAGCTCTTTCTGACCTGGCCTTGATCATTCCCAGGTAGGCCCCTCACCAGTGCTCTGGGGAAAATTTTATGCAAATTTAGCAACTTTGAAAAGGGATAATGAACATTTATGAACTGCTCTCTCCTGGCAAGAGGAGCACACTTAGTACTAAAGCTATAGCAGGGGGAAATCCTCTGTGCACTGTGGTAGAATTACACAGACAGAAATATTCCCTTGGAGCTTACCACTCCATCCAGGACTGAATTACAGTCGAGACCTGAGTTTGCTGGAAGTGTGCAGTGTAAAGATTGAAGTGCCCAGCTAGAAAAATATGAAAAATCTAGGAATGATTGAGAGAAGTAGTGCAAGCAGTCCCTCTGGAGAGAGTTCTGAGTTATGTTTGCTGAAGGCTGTTTCATCTTCCTAGCAATTCTGTTTTACATAAAGTTGTATGTACTGATCTCAAACATCATGATTTACAGATGTGCACAGAGTGCATCCTAAATTTTTCTGACTGTGTATGGATATATGTTCTACTGCTTATGAAACACAAAATGCTACATTGGGATGAATTTACAGGAGAGCTGAATTCTACCCAAAAGAATTACAGCTACTATTACCTGAGTACTCCCAACTTTTCTTAGCTATAGAAGATCCATCACATATATCTTCTGCGAGTAAGTAGTAGCATTGTGAAACATAAATTTTGGGCTTAATCTCTCAATGTGCATAGGTACAGAGCAGTCAAATAGATAATTATCTAACTTTGTGCCCAAATATTGTTCCTGGTTCTTTGAATGACCTCCTTGCATGGACCATGACCGTGATAAAGACTGCAATGCTTTCATCCCATCAGTCAAGAAAGATATTTCCTTGCATCTAAAAAGATAATTCATGGTATTGGTAATATGATTTTGCATTAGGCAGTAAAAACAGGAGGACTGTCAGATAAATGTCTGCAAATGTAGATTAAAAAAATAAGAATGAAAATCTCAGATTTTTTTTTCCTGCTAAAAATGGCATAATGACTGTTTCAGAAGCAAGAAAAGTGCATAAAAGTGCAGAATACCAGACATGTCTGGATATCTGTAGATCTTCACATAGCTATCACTTGATCATGAGAGGAAATGAAATCGTGCTATTTTCTAAGAGTCATCAACATTTAAAATAATGCAGTGGAAAATGGAGGTATTGACAAAATACATCCCTGATTTTTTTTTTTTTCAACTGAGAAAGCAATTAAAGGGTTCAGTGAAAAGTGCCTACTTTTCTTTTTGTGGCCCATGATGCCTCAAACCACTAAATGTCAAAATGCTTTTCATAGATTTTTGCTAAAGAGTTGAAAAGGGAAAATCATCCATTGTATGATCATTTTTAAGACAACAATGGAGCTGGAGAAAGAGAATGGATATTTACTTCCACACAAGTGCTTGTCTCCAATCATGAAAACATCGTGTGGGGAACTCATCATTTGACCTTGAAACTTCTGCACAGAAGTCTTGCAATAGCTTTTCTTTATCTACCAAAGGAATTTTAGAATGATCAGGATTTATTTTACTTTGTTAACAAGACTGCATAGAAATGTTGAGGCATATCCCCTCTACATCCCAGTACTGAAAGGATCCAAAATTGCTTTTCATTATGGAAGATAATAAATGTACATTAAGCAAAAATTCCTCGGTTGGTGTTTGAAAAAAAAAGGACTTATGTAGACAGAGATAATTAAATGGCTAAATACTATTTAAATTTATTTCATACTATATTCCGAATGTTTAGGATGCATCATTGAATGAGAAACAGCAGATCCCATGTACCACAAAGTTTATGACTTAAAGTGTTAAGGGAAGAAAAATTCATTATGGCAAATCTGCAACAAATTCCAAAGATCTGTGAGATGGTTCAATCAAATTTTTCAAAGAAAAGAATAATTGATTCTATAGGAAATCAGAGCAGGCACAGAAAGAGGTTTGCATGTGAAGTTGGTTGGATGAGCCAGGGAATTATAGGCCTGTCAGCCTGACCTCAGTGCCAGGCAAGATCATAGTATCATAGTATCATAGTATCATTCAGGGTTGAAAGGGACCACAAGGATCATCTAGTTACGACCCCCCTGCCATGGGGGGACCAATCTGATCTCCTTCTACGAGCAGGTGACCCACCTGGTGGATGTGGGGAGGCCTGTGGATGTGGTCTACCTGGACTTCAGCAAGGCCTTTGACACCATCCCCCATAGCAAACTCCTGGCCAAGCTGTCAGCCCATGGCTTGGACAGCAGCACTCTGAGCTGGGTTAGGAACTGGCTGGATGGCTGAACCCAGAGAGTGGTGGTGAATGGTGCCACATCCAGCTGGCGGCCAGTCAGTAGTGGAGTGCCCCAGGGATCAGTGCTGGGCCCCATCCTCTTTAACATCTTTATTGATGATCTTGATGAGGGCATTGAGTCGATCATCAGTAAATTTGCTGATGACACCAAGCTGAGGACAGGAGTTGATCTGCTCGAGGGTAGAGAGGCTCTGCAGAGAGACCTCGACAGGCTGGACAGATGGGCAGGGTCCAACGGCATGAGATTTAACACATCCAAGTGCTGGGTTCTGCACATCGGCCAAAACAACCCCATGCAGTGCTACAGGCTGGGGTCAGAGTGGCTGGAGAGCAGCCAGGCAGAGAGGGACCTGGGGGTGCTGGTTGATGGTAGGATGAACATGAGCCTGCAGTGTGCCCAGGCAGCCAGGAGGGCCAATGGCATCCTGGCCTGCATTAAGAACAGTGTGGCCAGCAGGAGCAGGGAGGTCATTCTGCCCCTGTACACTGCACTGGTTAGGCCACACCTCGAGTACTGTGTCCAGTTCTGGGCCCCTCAGTTTAGGAAGGATGTTGACTTGCTGGAACGAGTCCAGAGAAGGGCAATGAAGTTGGTGAGGGGCTTGGAACACAAGCCCTACGAGGAGAGGCTGAGGGAGCTGGGGCTGCTTAGCCTGGAGAGGAGGAGACTCAGGGGTGACCTTATTGCTCTCTACAACTACCTGAAGGGGGGTTGTAAACAGACAGAGTTTGGTCTCTTCTCCCAGGCAGCCAGCACCAGAACAAGAGGACACAGTCTCAGGCTGCACCAAGGGAAGTTCAGGCTGGAGGTCAGGAGGAAGTTTTACACAGAGATTGCCCATTGGAATGGATTGCCTGGGGAGGTGGTGGAATCACCATCACTGGAGGTGTTCAAGAGGAGACTTGACAGGGTGCTTGGTTGCATGGGTTAGTTGATTAGGTGGTGTTGGATGATAGGTTGGACGCGATGATCTTGAAGGTCTCTTCCAACCTGGTCTATTCTATTCTATTCTATTCTATTCTATTCTATTCTATTCTATTCTATTCTATTCTATTCTATTCTATTCTATTCTTCTGGGTATGGTGTGTTAAGGTCCATTGGAATAGATGAGCGTGTTCCAAGACTTGTCTTAGAAAAACGTGCAGTGTTTGATCTTCTGTGAATAGCTGTCTCAATATCAAAAGGCTCCCCCAAACTGTGGCACTTCTGTAGGCTTTCATACCTCAAATGCAACAGCAGAGAAATTGGGTTTATTCTGTAAACAGAAGCACAAAGATGAGAGAAATCTACTGCATATTGTTTTTAAGACTTGTCTTCCAATTAAACATTTTCAGTTTTGTGTATAAATGCTTTTGTCAACTGATTTAAGAATAAAAAAAAAAGAGAGATTGAAGTAAAGACTATATTAACATTTATGTTAAACACAATTTTAACCAATGTGCAGCCCAACGAAACCCTTTACATTGTGATTTCTGTACCATTTCTTTATAGGCACTACCTTTGTAGTGGATGCCAGTTACTGCTTTCATGGCTAGTGATATCAAGGGTAAAAAGGAAGGGAAAAAGTTGGAAAATATGGGCTCTCTCCAGAAGGAAACAGGGGACCTGGCCACACAGGATATGGAGAGGGCTGAGGCACCAGAGAAGATCAGGTTCAAGACCATCTAGTGAACCTGAAGGTGCACAAGTCCGTGTGACCTGAAGCGTGTTCAGTCTGAGGGCAGGGATTCTTATATTCTATCTAGAAGGACAAAACATCAATTTCATATTACCTAACTTAAAAGACTTAATTGTGACAGGCTGAGGGACAGTGGTTTTAAACTGGAGCAAGGTAGATTTAGGTTGGACACAAGGAGGAAGTTCTTTACAATGAGAGTGGTAAAATACTGGAAAAGGCTTCCCAGGGATGTGGTTGAGGCCTCATCCCTGGAGACATTCAAGATCAGACTTGATGCGGACCTGGGCATCTTGATCTAGTTCCAGGTGTCCCTTCTCACAGCAGGGGAGTTGGGCAAGATGCCCTTTGAGTGCCCCTTCTAACCTGATGCAATCTGTGAATCTGTGAAATACCCTGGCAGGCTCAGCCTAAGTGAATGGAGAAAAAACTTCCCTGGAGAGTACTGAAGTGAGACACCACCTACCGTAGCCTGTGCTTTTTCTGTAAAAGGATGAAACATGATCTGCTTGTTGGTATATTAAGAAGTTAACACACTACTATCTGTGAAACAAAATTTGACTTATATATATTAAAATTTAAAATGTGTATCTACCTACCAGTTTTCCAGTTTAGTGGGAGGTAAGAGTCCATCCACTTCAGAAACATCACCTACCATCAACCTGACCTCTAGACATGCAACTGGCATTTTAGGGGTGGGCATCAGGAGATGCTTTTCCTAAAAGCATTCTGGTCTTGCATGCATATGGGCAAAACATCTGAAGGATAGCTGTTACCATAGGATAAAGATATATTCTTTATCAGCATGTATGTGCTTGTTTGTTAATTTCTTTACAGTAAATCAGCTTGGATGATGTTCAAAAATGAAAGGTAAAAAGTTAAGAAGTGAACTGAAACAGAGAACTGCAGCTCATCCAGCTTTACTAGCAAACCCAAAGCACCAAACAAAACAAACATACATAAGTCTGTGCTCTCAGCAACGAAAGGAAATGAAGCTAAACAGCCTGTACAGTTTTGCCAGTGACTGCTTTCATGGCTGGCAGCAGCACAAGACCTTACAAGACATGCAAAAGAGCATCAATGAGGAAAAAAAGGAATCCTAGTCTCAGCACCATCAAATTATTTTACATAAGGGAGAATGATTAAGGTGTGCCTGGATGTTCTACACTTGAAAGTAATATATTTCTAGGCATGTTTATTATAGCACTTGGTCTTGTGGCATCACTAACTGTTACACTGAAATGATTTCCTTATCCTACTGGAGAGGGGGCTGACATTGCAACAGATTCATGATGAAGAGCTGGCTAATTTTTCAGAAAGAAATACTCTCTCCCACACAATGCAGTTGAAAGCAGCAGTTGCACAGTGCTGGGAGGGAAGCAAAGAGCTGCCAGAACCTAAGAGCTGCCAGGTTGGACAAGAACCAAGATCAGCATAGTCCAGATCCATGCTGTGATCTAGTACCAGATGCCTCTAAGGAAGGCATCAGGAAATGGCACATGACAAATATGGGATACTTTCCACTCAGAAATATCTCTTCCATTTGAGGTGAAAACTTCACATCTGTGTAGTCAGTAATCCCCTTAGCCACAGAAATAAAGGAGGCTTCCAAATCGTCTTGCCATTAGTTTGTGATGATGCCAGGTATTTATCTAAAACCCACAAACATTCTTGAAATCATCACAAATCCTTGGCCAAATATTCTAAGCTTTCATGATAGCAGCATAGGAAGTGTCTAGCTGAACCATCTGTGGCAGGTCCAAGACATCATGCTTTTTTCAAGGAGCACAATCTAACACTTTCATAATGAAGATAAGCCTGAAACAGCATGCATCAAGAAGGAAAGGCCTATTTTCAAGGAAAAGCTTTGTACTATATCTGTAGGAGATACAGAAAATTTGTAAGTGGCCAGTGGAGAATCTGCAGTAGCTCCCTGTCTTTTATTTCATATAGGTGTTCTTAATATCTCTTGCTGAGCTAGAAATAGTTATTCAGATTTGGTGTAGTGACTTGTGCAGCTGTGTGCATCTTGTCAGTGAGAGCTGTGATCATGTTTAGGGGAAGCAGTTCACTTTTTCTCATGGATTTAATTTGGTTTTGAAGACACTTATTTTCTTGTGAAGATGCTGGGATTGCTGGAACTTGTTCTCCTGAAGCTTGTGTTCTATTTAAGCACAGCCTATATTTACATTTTTGTCGTTGCTATGATCTTGATAAGATTCATAGCACTATGAATCAGGCAGCTCTTATTCTAACTTTTGGACTTTTCAGATGTGTGTATATGCATAAACACATTGTGGTGGGTTGAAATTATGCTCCAACTAATTTGGAGAACTCCCCCCCAAAATTAAAATTGCGAGACTAGCTCAGTTTGGGATGGAAAATAATGAAGCTATATTTACAAGGAAACTAAAATCTAGAAATATGAAATGTAATGAATGTGTATAAAATATACAATATACATACTCTCTCTCTCTCTCTCCATATATATATATATGTATTTACAATTTATAGACAACACAGAAACTCCTCAGACCCCCTGGACAGATCCAGGGGACACATTCACCTCCTCCTCACCTCCCTCCCTCCTTCCCATTAGCTCACACAGTAGTCAAAACATAGATACCCCAGCAAGGCCACCGAAGAGAGAGAGGGAAGTTGCAAGCAGAAGCAACAGAAGAAGAAGAGAAAGAACTGTTTGTGCCATTACTCTATATCCCCATGAACAAGCCAATTAATTATATAGACCTTATAATTATTTCTCTTTTGCATCCAATGGTAATGATTTTACTTTCAGTCTTTGCAGTCAGGGACTAGGCTGATATTCCCCCTTCAAACTGTAAACACACATGCAGAGATATTAGAAATAAATACATAATAGGATTATATGCATACATTATATGATGCATGCATATAACATGTACCTATTATTTCCAAGGAAAAGTGCTGGACTCCATCCCAGAAGGAAGGGGGGGATGATCTGAGGAACACAACTGCTTGACTGCTGCACATTGCCTCTTCCTCTGCCATGTTCCATGGCCCTAGTGCTGTTTGAAGCTGTCCTCAAAGGTGCTATCATGCTGTGCTGGGTTACACCCATCCTGGGGTGGAAGGGTGGGGAGATTGCAAGAGCCCTGCTTCCCCCAGGGGACAAAAGAAACCTGATCCAGGTGGACTTGGCTTCCCCCTCCCAGGAGGAGGGGTCCCCTGGGTCTAAATTGGTCTGTTCCTCTCCCCCTTCCTGTCCAGCAAGACTATAAAGGGGAGGGCGTGGCAGTCTCTTTGCTCCTGCCTTGCCTGTTCGAAAGGACCCACAGCTGCTGCTGGCCTCCTGGTTCTGCCATGTGGTCAGGCCGATCTTCTGCCTGCAGCACCCACACTTCTCTAAAGGACTGGAATCCACATACATTGAGGGAGATACAAAGCCATCCAAATTTGGTTTTGTATATTCTCCTCTTCATCCTTATTCCTTACCCTTGTAAATCCCCCCTGTTACTGATATATATATATATATATATAGTTTAAAAATTTACTTCTCCTACTTCCAAACTGACTCCAGATTATTTTTTGGTAGATTAAACTCCAATTACAGCTCAAACTACCACACAGGCTGGGATCAGGAGGGGAATCACAGAATCACAGAATGTTAGGGGTTGGAAGGCATCGCTAAAGATCATCAAGTTCAACCCCCTTGCCAAAGCAGGATCATCTAGGGCAGGCTACACAGGAATGCATCCAGGTAGGTTTTGAATATGTCCAGAGAAGGAGACTCCACAACCTCTCTGAACAGCCTATTCAAGTGCTCTGTGACCCTCACCATAAAGAAGTGTCTCCTTGTGTTGATGTGGAACCTCCTGTGATCTAACTTGTACCTGTTGTTTCTTGTCCTGTCACTGGGCATTGTCAAAAAGAGACCATCACCTTCATCTTGACACCCATCCCTCAGATATTTATAGACATTGATAAGATCCCCTCTAAGTCTTTTCTTCCAGAATGAACAGCCCTAGTTCTCTCAGTCTTTCTTCATAGAAGGAATGATCAAGTCCCACAGTTATTCATGTAGCTCTCTGTTGGAGTAGGGCAATGCCTGAAACCTTCTCAGTCACTGTGACTGCTTCTCTAGTTTTATCAGCAGAAAGTCCTTGAGATGGCACTCTTCAGCACTTCCTGAGATCCAGGATGACTGTTCCTCCTTTGTTACAGCTGATGTTGATCCAACAGAGCAACAGAGCTCTGTTGCTCAGGTGTTTGTTGTTGTTGTTTGTTGTTGTGTTGTTTTGGTTTGGTCTTTTGATAAGTTACTGGCATAGGAGATGCTGAATAATTCACTGGATTGCCTACAAATTTGAGTAGAGATTAAAGATTAGCTAATGGTCTACATTTCTGTATTTCTAATGGTTAGAAAAGGGCTAAACCAATGAAGGAGAATGTGTCCATCTGACAAAAATACTAATACAGACATATTGGAATGGTAAATGGTAAATAGAACTAGGAAAGAATGTCAGTGTCAGGTTTATGGCTTTCTTTCAGATTGATTTATGGCTCATAAAGACATGGTTCATGATAACTCACTTGACTAGTCTATGTTTATTTCCAGGTGATAGTAAGAGTTAGCAAAACAGCCAAAAAATATTATTTTCCCTATTCTCAAGCTGCACCAGGGGAAGTTCAGGCTCGAAATGAGGAGAAAGTTCTTCACAGAGAGAGTTGTTAGCCTTTGGAATGTGCTGCCCAGGGAGGTGGTGGAGTCACCAACCCTGGAGGTGTTCAAGAGGGGATTGGATGTGGCACTTGGTGCCATGGTTTAGTAGTTATGAGGTTTGTGGTGACAGGTTGGACTTGATGATCTTTGAGGTCTTTTCCAACCTTATTGATTCTATGATTCTATCGTGAATCCTTGCAATTGACAGGGATGCTTGTGATGGGTGAGAGCAATCTCCCAAGCTGTGGTTAGCAGAGATGATTCACAAGACTCACTCTGGTTTGAGCTGCAGCTCAGTCTGTGGAGAAGCTGAGGATGTGAAGTTGCTGATAAATGACATTTCCATGGCATTTTCAGCAAGAAACGCATCTCCAGCACAGATTTTTTTTTAAATAGTCCAATTATTTATTCCTTCATCCCTTTACTATGTGATAATGTATGCTGTTAACATTGTACTTCAAAAGCACTTTCATGTTTTAAGGGAGAGGTGTCAAATAACACTGTACGAGGTGTTTTTCCATCTGTTTGTAATGTTTGTGTGGGGCTTTTTTTGGTTGGTTGGTTGTTTTTTGTGGATTCCCCCCCCCCCCTTTTTTTTTTTTTCATCCAAGCTGTTTCTGAACTGATTATTTCAGAACTGTAGGATCTGTTGCTACATACTTTGGGGTGATGATTTGTCTGAATTCTGTTTTAGAAAAAAAAAAAACAACAAAAAAGTAGTAGAAGCTGTGGCTTGAGCTAACCTTTGCAGGTGAATTGTCACAGGGTGTGACACATGCTCCATGGAGGACCTGGTGAAGAGGGGTAGATCCTGTGCAATGCTGGTAGTCCTGTCACAAGGGAGTTACAGTAAATTGTTCATTATGCCATGAGCATCTCACAATGATCTCTGTCCCTCAGAGAATTTTTCCCTTCCTGTGCTATCTTCTAACAAATGTCCAAGAGGAGACTATCACTTAATACTCATTATCTACCACACACTCTGAGCACTATGGAAACCTGTAAAGAACCTGTGAGGGAGGTAGTTATTTCTTTTGGCCTTCTCCTTTGCCATGCTTGGGTCAGACATACTCATGAAGATCTCTGGTGGTAGAGTCTTATATTTTAATCTTGTACTGTGCTTACTACTACATGCTTTCCCCTCATCTGTTCTCTGGATCTTCTATTCCGCGAGTTAAGTCCTTTTTTTTAATGTTCAGCCCACAGCAGATTTGGAAAAGATTGGTCTCTTTCTCTCTCCTTTT
The DNA here is from genome assembly GCF_026170545.1 of Melanerpes formicivorus. Lineage (NCBI taxonomy): Eukaryota > Metazoa > Chordata > Aves > Piciformes > Picidae > Melanerpes > Melanerpes formicivorus. Next base: position 51,325,341 of record NW_027142353.1, on the reverse strand, counting down.
GCATTCTTGAAAGCTTTATTATGTTCCTCTCAGTGTTCTCTTTAGGGTAAACAATCACACTTCATTCAGTCTTTCCTTATGTGATGTATTTTATAGACCTCTGATTATTCCTGTTGCTCTGCCTGTTCACCTCCTTCTGAATCACAGTGTTCATTACCTTCTGCATTGTCAAGATACAGTTCTGTTTTTTCTGTTTTTATTTGAGCATGATGATGTCTTTTTTTTTTACAAGAGAAAGGGCATTTTTGATGCAAGTTCATCTCTTGCTCTACACTTAGATCCCTCTAGCACAGTGGCTGCATAACTAATGACATCCAATTGTGTATTTGTAGTGATCATTCCTGACAAGGTAACTTACATTTCCCTCTGGAGAGGAGCATATTTTTTTATTTTATTTTATTTTTTTTGTTAAGTGTACCTTCAATTTGTCAGGAAAGCTCTGAGCTTTCACCTCTACTGCTGTGTTACATGAGTGAGAGTGTCCTGCTTAACCTTTCTACAAATCAATTAACATTGTTTGCCAAAGACCAGTACCTTGTGTATTTGAGAGTCACTTCCCTTTGGATTGATTTATAGAGCTAAGATCCTTTGGGGATATGTAATGTGCCACATGGTAACTATTCACAAACTGCAAGCTATGCTGTCTGTCACTGCTAGTCACCATGCTGTAAAGTAACCAAAATGCCTTGCAATAGACCTTAGCCAGTTACTGTACAGTCAAAAGACAGAAGTAAGCATCCTTCAGACAGCGGAGACAATGAATGTCATCCCGAGGCAGGCACATAAATCAGATCAGCTAAATCATCCTCAGAAAGTGCTTGTCTATCTGAGCTGACTTAAAAAGGAGCATAGGGTGGGTGACTCAGACATAGTTGTAGCTTAGATGAATCCCAGCCCATCTTTTTGGTGATCATTTTACTCAGTGGAGAGAAAAGTGCTCATGAGGAAACCTCATTATCCACTGACCTGTAAAGAGGGTTCTGTTTCTGACTGTATTACTAAAATGATTGAAATAAAATATCAACTATGGGAAACCACTGCCCTCTTCTATATCTTTGACTACAGGCTTGAAATCAATCCATCTGTCAGTTCTCTTTACTCCAAAAAGGCAATCTATTCAGTGGAAAGACTACCAAAGTCTTTCTGTGGATTTCAGGGGGGACTCAGTCAGTATTCAGAGAAGCGCTTCATCAGATGAAAGGCACATGTTTAGGCAAGGAGAGAAAATTGCTTCATGAACACTACTAAATTTGATTTTTGATGGTTATTTGGTAAAACCAAGTTGGATTCTTGATATTATTGTTCCACACATATTCCTGGTGTGCAATTCTGCACACGAAAATTACTCTGAATCAGTAACACACTACTACATGAACACTTCTGTTTTCAATATAATGACTCAGGAGCTATATTAATGCATTTAGAATAATCCAATTATGCAATAGAATGATAGAATATATTTTACACATGCCTCTGTGTGTATCTGTCTTTACATTTATATATGTATCTCCCTCAGAGCCTCTCCTATATGCAGATTCTTTGCCATCTGTACTATTGGAGTAATCCTGCAGGGGAATGCTCAGACACTGCCTTACTGACAGTACATATTTTTCCTTGCTCTGTACTCATTATTCACTGACTGTAGCAGCAGTAAGCCTTCCACCCAACATGGTTCAGTAGAGACTCTTGTTTTCTTTTCATGATCAATTCCTCAGGAGTCTAGGAGCTGCAAGGAGAGATGCTTTGAAACTTGGTTTTCTTTTTGTCAAAGAGAGAGTTGTGCGTTCCTTATTCACGGCAGTCAGTATCAGCAGATTTCCAGACCTGTCTATATTGTTTCCAGTCCACATGCTACAGAGAGATGTGAGACCTTGTGAAATGACAGAAATTTAAAAGTCTATTTGTAATTGCCATAAAGCTATATATCTTAAAAAAAAAAAAAGGGGGGGGGGAGGAGGTGGGGGGCTTTTCAAGGGGATAACTGTCTAAGCAGAGGACATAAAAACTCTCCATGGGGTAGTCTGAAATTGTTCCCAAGCACTGCTAATGTTATTATGTTTGTGTGTGTGGTGGTTTTAGGCTGTGCCTTTAAAATCTAGTTACAGATTTTGAGCAGAAAAGTAGAAAAATATAAATAAATCACTACTGGGTGTAAAAAGGAAAACTAAAGATTATTCTAAACAAATTCATTGGAGGGATATCTGCTATAAAATTGGCTGTACCAAAACAATTCTTTCTCTTTTCTGATGTCTCTCTGCTTGCTTTGTGCAGGAGAGATTAATCTGCTTCTGGCTGACCTTGACTTGGCCACATTGTTTAGTTAAGCCTAACCCATTGCTTTCTCTCTGCTCCTCTTCTCTCTTGGGACAGAAGGGTAGGAGGGGGGTCCAGTGGAATGGCTTCCCTGGTCTCTGACCAGGGGGGTTTTCGTGTTGTTTGTTAATTGTCAATATCTGTATAATATTGTAAATACTGTATATTTGGTACCTATTCATTGCATTCCATTGTAGACTGCAGTTTTGTTTGTAAATACAGCTTCCATTTGCTTCTAACTGAGTAGGTCTGGCAAAGTTAATGCTGGGGAGGCAGAAATTTCAACCCACCACAATGTGTTTTGCTGTGCAGACAGCTTAAAGATTCTGTGGCACAAGGTACTCTGTAAGATGTTACTGTTTATTTCTACAGGGATGATACATCAGTTGGCAAAACTTATCTATCTAAACCATTAGACATTTGAAGCTGTTGTATGTGAAGTGTAAAGGCTTCAGTTTATTTGTTACCCAGTTCTTGCACAATGCCTGAAAAATCCTCTTTGACCTTGAGAAACTCTGAGTTTGGAGTTTCCAACCCAAGCTGGTAATAACAAGACTGAAGGATATGTGGGTGGGATAGTGGCCCATGTGAAAACCTGCACTGTTCAGTCCTTGATGATAAGATCATTTCAGTAAGGAAAAGAAGTCACTGATACCTGACACATTCATTGTCATGTTAAGCAATGAGGTAAAACATCAGCCTGTACAGGCGATTAACCTTCCCTGCTCCCCAGAGGGCCAGCTGCTCACAAGCAAGGTCAAAGACAGATGATAGCACAGCTTGAGAAAAATGACCTTATTGCCACTTGAACTCTACCTGTATGGTAGGTAAATGTATGTTTGGGAATGCAATGTTTTTTATTCTCCGCTGACCTGTGCATACTGTTCGCATTTGGTCCTAGGCAACTGGGTCTAGGTGGCCCTGGCTGAGGAAGGTTGTAGGACTGGATGGCCTCCAGAGGTTCCTCCCAATGTGATTCTGTGATTATACCTGAAAACCACATGAGCTTCCCAACAATTTTTCCCTGGTTTGGGTCAGACAGGAGATTCTGAGTCAAAAGTCTAGGAACTAGACTGGTACTAGACTCCATTCTAGTAATAATGTGCACAGTAAGTGTCATGTTGCTTATGGCACCATGACTTTTACTAAATGTGTGACAACTGCAACAGAATATGAAATATTGTGAATCACATAATGCTTATGAGCTTAATAAGCTAAAAGGTGTTTGATGATGTTATCTTTAATTTTTCCTTGTGCTTGTTCATTTGCAAAATGTGATACAGATCACAGAATTAACCAGGTTGGAAAAGGCCTTTGAGATCATTGAGTCCAACCTATCACCCAACACCGTCTAATCAACTAAACCATGGCACTAAGTGTCTCATCCAGTCTCTTTTTAAACACTTCCCAGTGATGGTGACTCCACTATATCCCTGGGCAGCCCATTCCAATGGCAAATCACTCTTTCTGGTCAATTATAGATAAAAATACAGAGATGAACACTCAGGGCAACCTGAAAGGTTGTGGGAAGACTCTTAAACCCTGCCTGTTTCTAGTGCAAGTTGGTTCTGTTGAATATTGAACTTAATATCATTTGAGGGCATTATTAAATATGATGCCTGGTTTACGAGTTTCATTTTAATGCATTGGAATCTTCATAGAGAGCTTTGTCTTAGTGTCCATTACAAGAGAAGGTCAGTTTCTAAGCAAGCTGCAGTGCTACAACCTACATTTTCTGAGAGAAAGGCAGAAAAACAATTTAGGAAAATATATAGCTTGTCAATCCTTCTCTACTCTGGGATGTGAAGGGTTTTTCAAAGACTGAGCACATCACATGTCAGTTGTTACAAACAGGTCATGCTACATGCCATGAATTTTAGATTGTGTGTCATTTTCATTTATTTTTCCTTATTTTTGAGTAGCATCCCTGAAGTTTAAGCATGAAAAAAGCTAGCTGAAAAACCCTAGTGGATTTATCACCCAGCAGGTATTTGGTGACAGCTCTTGCCACAGGGATTATAACTCTTCTCTTGTCACTTTCTCCTTGAGCACAAGCTACACAGCCTGGGAATTTAAAATGCCAACTAATGAGGGATTAGAAGCATGTAATTTTTTGAACCCTTGTACTGTCAGGAGAAAAAAATAATAGTAGGTTTCCTCTGTCGTTCACACCAACCTGATCTAAATTAGCTGGAGTGACTGCAGTGAAGGACACTTCAGTTTAAAACTCTTATTTTCATGTCAACTACATGCCATTTCCGGGTCAACCTCCTTGTCTCTCATGAGGAATGACAGGACAAATTCAGCTCTAGAGGTGGCTGAGAGGAGGCTTGATTGTTTTTCAGAGTGCAGGCTGAGATGTAGCACAAGGTGTGGTGCATTTGTGTACCAATGTGCTTGTTAATTGTGTGCTCTAGGCTCTTCCTCTACAGAGCTGCTTAGTGGTAAGGACTGGAGATTTTTCTGGTTCCAATTGATCTTAAAAAGGTCTTAGTGCCTTGCCAAGTAGCAAAGGAGATGGCAAAGAGTAAATGTGGAGCTGGTGGAAATCTGTCAGGAATGGGTCCATGGTGGACCTTGGGCCATAATTGCCCCTTCTGATGCTCAAAGAATGTGAAAACTGTGTGGAGCTTTGTCCTCTGGGATCATCTCAAGGTTTTATCCCTTTGTGGTGAGATTAGTGTATTAATGTAGCAATTCAAAAGACATTTTTTTTCCTCTCTTCCCATTCTCACCATCCTTTTCTAGGTGGCTCATTGATCACTCTGTTCTTTGATACAGATACACATGAGGACTGAACACCAAGCTGCAACAATAGGAAAAGTGACACTAGATCCATACTTTTATTAAGTACTTTGAACTAAATTAAAAGGCATTCTGGGAAGGCAGGGAAAAAATTTAAACATGGGTGAATCTCATTCCCTTATGCTTCTGAGAAGATGAAAAACAGGACCACTAGTGTAAATATTTTAGAAGATGATTTTGCAGGTATTCATTGAATTCCTTATTCTGCTTAAGCTCACCAGACATCTTTACCAAGAGACAGCTCTGGCAGGAGCTGCACAGGCTGAATACAGATGTTTTACCCACACATCTGGGAAATTAACTCTTCACATTTACAGGATGGGTGAAGGAGATGTGCTAACTGTGCTTCTCCTTTTGGAAATAGTCTAAGGGCTACGTTATTTCTTGCATGTGTTCCCAGGGCTCTCTTTAGAGGACTGGTAGTAAAAGTTAGGAAAAGGTTTAGACATAGTAAGAATGAAGATGGATAAAATCATGAAGACGTGTTATTTTAAAACAACTCATCTTCCACACTGGTAAAGAAGAATGTTTTTAGCAAAGAAGCAAAAGAAGAGGTCTAGTAGCAGTGGCAAAAGGCAGACCACTTTGACCTTGAATTCATGTATCATACTTAATGCCATGATTCAAGCAAGTAGGATAAATAACTCCATGCCCTTTGGACACTGACTGCTGTGCACAGTCGGTGCTTTCCAGCAGTACTGATATTCTGTCCAGTCTCCACAGAGACACAAAGATGTTGGGCAGAGCTCAAACATGCTTATAAACACAACCGAGTCTCCTTCTTTGGTATTCAGCTATTTTAGCTGACATCTGTACTAAATTATCTTTTAAAAAGTCTGTTCCTCTGGACTGCTGCCTGCATCTGGAGAGTGGAAAGGAGTTACAGAGGAGTGCTCTGAACAAATAGATAAGCAAGTGCAGTCACTGAATGCAGAGCCCTTTTGACAACTTCAGCATTTCCAAGCACTGATTACTGGCAGTGGCAATCATTTCTAATGTACTCCCTGCCTGTAGGTATCGATGTGTTTGTTCTGATTCGCAGTCTTTGTTTAGGGCTGATTACTGTGATCACTTTTTTCTGTTGTAGGTTTGCACATCAGCAGTTTAATTACAAAGACAGTTCTCTCTTAAATGTCAACTTGCTATGTTTTTACTGTCCCTGTATCCATTAATGCTTTTGCACTGATTCATCGGTGAGTTTTACGCAGTAGACCTTGCTACCAACCTTGGCGTCAATATTCTTTGTCCTTCTCCTTTAAAACAGGAAAAAAAGAAAAAGAGCTCCTGTTTTTCCTGTGACACAAAAATACTTGTGTCATCTTTATGTGTATACCTTTGCAGTTGTGTGTGGGGAGGATATACATTCATGCAAATGGGGGATATTTATTTTGATGAATGGTGTTATGTTGGTGAGTGATTCATCAGGTCACATCACACTGCCTCTAAGCAACAAGATGTGATCTGACAATATTATAAATCCTTTGTTATGTTTACTGGTTTCTTGGAAGTGCAAATTATTGTTTTTTTTTTCTGTAAACACTAGCAATTAGCTGTTAGATTCTATTTAATGGTTTTATTTTTGCTGTTTCTGTGGTTATTTACACTCTCTTCATTGTCCTTAGCTCACATATCTCAGAAGACAAGACTTTCACTTGCTTCAAGTGTAAATTACAGCTATGTGGATTTAAAAGTACTGTCATTTTTATTATGTTAGATTTTGTGCCCTTATAGCTATCAGCATTTCCACATCAATGGTAAACAGTGACAGTCATTCACTATGTCATTTCCGTTATCAAATCACAAAGACATTTTTAGCTTGGATCATGGTTTATTAGGTAAAAATAACTATGCTTTCATATGACCCAGACTGAAAAGGAACTAGTGAGCCCAGTCAGTAGGCAGTGCATGTAGTCAGATGTGCTACTCCTGTTATCCACTTGATCCTTCTTCCAAGCCACCCCTTCTCAAAAGCTGCAAGATATTTTCCTGAGAAGAGCATTTCCCTTTTCATACAAGCAACAGGCCATGTACTCTCTGGACTGAATGGTTGAGTCAGATGCTACTCAGCCTTTTGGGTGTCCTTCATGCCATCTGCAGAAATGTCTTCTGAGTCACCAGAGTGATTCCAATGTACAGTCATCTCCTGGTTTGCAACCTTTTGAAAAGGGAGATCCTCTAATGTGGATGATTTGGTAGGAAATCTAAGGTAGCTCTAACTTGCTTAGAAATTTCCAGTTACCTACCTCTGCCTTACCCTGTGCTGTCCTGTCAGGACCACAGAAGTGCTGTTGCTCTGCAGTGGAGGAACACTTACTCTTCACAGCTCTTGGGTTTTACAGAAGCCTCCTCAGCTTTATGTCTTGTGTGGTAGGGAAAAGTCAAGAAACAAAGATGAATATTTCATGTTTGGGGCCCACTTGGGTCACTTGGACAGAAGACGCTTGTCATAACTCAGGCTAAGAATAAGGTAAATATTAAATCCAGGTGGCATGCTGGTGAACTGTGCATAGAATAGAGATGTGACTAAAACTAGAATTGATACCTTCCAGTAAAAAAAATGATTAATAAAAGATTTGAAGGGCAGGAGTAACAGTTAACTAAGCTGGCACCCTCCCAGTCTGCTTATATTGTTCCGGTATGATGCAGCTTTGGTTCTGGTCATGATTTCTGAGTGCTGTTGGAGTATAAATGTCATCTAAATGAACCTCAAACTTTTTAGAAGTAGAATCAGCTGTCCTGACAGAAGAAAGAAAAAGATCAATTCAAACCAGGACAATTTCACATTTCAAATGTGCAGACAATGGCATTGTTCTCAAATGGTGCTGTCAGTATGGATGATAGGCAATATATTTGTATTAGTAGATGCCAACATGATTTCAGATCTGTGATCTGTACTGCTTATCTTGCTTACTCATGTGCACTGCTGTGTGGAGCTAATCTAGGTAAAGTGAGCCTGCTGTGCCTTTGTCACATCTCATCCACCTTCCTGCAGCTGAGTTCTCTGCCGCAGGGTATGAAGGTGAGAGATGGTGGCAACTGCCCTGAATGTAACTTGTGTTGTGGGGTGACAGGGACCGGGCTCTGAGCTGCAAACCTGTTCTGCAGCCACACTGACCTTGCTCTGACAAGTTAATAATTACAACATGGTTGATGTCACACATTACAGCAGAATAGTTTTGTGAGTATGTCCAACAGCATGGTGCAGCAGTACTTTTCACATGCTCTCTGAGCAGTCACTGTCTCCTGATCCTCCCTCACACGCCTCCACCAACATTTCAGGAGAGCTCACTAGGATTTGGCTTCCTCAGTGCAGCACAAGTGAATGAACTTCTTGTGAGGAGATGCATTTTTTACTGCATTGCCTCCCTGAAAAACCACTATCATTCCAAAATTGCTTGTCGTGTCACATGTCTTTTACAAGGTCATGTTCACTGCACCATACCCCTCTGGAAAAAAAATCAGGAAATAGATGTATTGAGTACATAAGCCCTACTAAGCAGAGGGCTGCAAATCTGAGAGTACCTCTCCCCACACATCAGAGAGGAAATCTAGTGCAGTGATGCTCCACTTGCCATAAGATCTTCTTCCTGTTTTCCCCTCCTTCTTTTGAAAAGATGAAAAGTGAAATCCTGACTAATTTTAAAACCCATTTTTAAAAATAGCTCCATATGCAGACTCTGTTGGGCTCTATTTGCCAAAGCCCAGTAACAAAACTTACTTAGCCCTTCTCAGTTTAGCCCACTGATCAAAATTCTTAAAGGAAGTGTAAACTGATGTCATTTACATGGTATAAACTGATGCAATTTCTGTGTGTAGGAAACTCTAAGTTGTTCCATGGATTTACTGTGTATGCATCTCCAGAGTTCAGAATATATGTCTCACAGGGGAGGGAGGGGAATCCAGACTTGTCTTTTTTATACCAGTAATATCTTAGAAAGGATTGTATTGGACTAGATGGGACTGGATGGGATTGTGTGTACACAAGCATCTTAAAATTCTAAGGTTAGTTGTGGAAAAGGAACAAGAACGCAGAAACAGCCATGTCAGCTGCAATCAAGTTCAGCAGATAGCTGACTGATGCTATCCAGTCTAAACCCACTAATACCTCACTTGGAAAGTGAGAAGAAAATTCTAGGTGCAGTCCTGGTTCCTGGGGCTCACTGTCCACATTGATAATATTAGATCAGTGTCAGACCAGAGGCTCTAGAACCTGTAATCACTCATGGTGCTGGGCCAAATCATTCCCACCATTTGGCCAGAGTCAGCTTGCACTCTGTTAGACAGGTCTAGATTTAGTGTGGGCTGTAGATGATTTGCAACAGGCTGATTGTTTGACACTCCATTGTGGAGGCCAAGGGAGTTATAGGGTGGCTGCCCCAGGGCCAAGAAAAGGCCTCATGCGCATATTTGTTGGAACAGATGCAGTTATAGTGTTTGGAGGACATCTGGTTTCCTGCAATAATTTGCAGATTGGCTGTATTCACCAGCATAATTAATACTGATTGCAAACTTCTCTGTGTTTTCTGGATTTTACATGCTGAAAATGGCTGTCACTATTTTGTCCAGGTGCAACAACAGCGGTCATGAAAGACAAGCAATCTGCCAAGCTCCTTCCTGGACCCAAGGGGAGATGTTTCCGGAAGACCCTCCAACAGTAGGTTTACATAAGGCATTTTGTTTCGTTTTGGGCTACTGTGCAAGTTTTAATAAAATGTTCCTCCTGCACACAGCTTTCTGTCCAGGGATGCAATATTCTAACATATATTAAAATGAATCACTCAGTGGAGTTTTAACACTTCTCCTTGGATTTGTACTGAAGAGCACTGAAAGACATTTCAGAGGTAACAGTAGAAAAGAAAGAGATGGTCTATTTTGATCAGCAGCAGAAAAAGCTGCAAGAATCCCTTTCCCTGGGCTTCAGAGTGGACTGGTGTCTGTTCAAATTCACCCTGGACCAAAGCTTTCTTCTGGACAATTTCAAACCAGGAGAAAGGAGGATGGAATCAGGCAGATACTGACCATTACTCCATCTAGGATGATTACTTGATGAAGAAGGCTATAGTGGTTCCAATATTTAAATCGGTTTAGCTGTCACCTATTTGTCAACTAGATTTGTTGGTCAGCCACCAACTGCTGTGTGCTTCCTCTGGGTACTTCTTGTCCAGGTGCTAATGCAACTGCCAGTGGGATTACTAATTTGCAAAAGGTTTTCTGTGAAATATATCACTGTTAGAGGAAGATGTTGGTCATAGCTGATAACATTTACAAAATGTCAAGATGCAACTAGGACAAGGCAATTTTAAAGACTAAAAAATATATTATTTTTGGATCAGCAGGCAATTTCTTAGTGGCTGGAGAGTGGCCAGGCAGAAAGGGACCTGGGGTTACTGGTTGATACTAGGCTTAACATGAGCCAGCAGTATGCCCAGGTGGCCAAGAAAGCCAATGGCATCCTGGCCTGTATCAGGAATAGTGTGGCCAGCAGGAGCAGGGAGGGCATTCTGCCCCTGTACTCAGCACTGGTTAGGGCAAACCTTGAGTGGGGCACTTGGCGCCATGGTTTAGTTGATTACATAGTGTTAGGTGATAGGTTGGACTTGGTGATCTTGAAGGTCTTTTCCAACCTCGTCTATTCTACTCTATTCTACTCTATTCTATTCTATCCTATCCTATCCTATCCTATCCTATCCTATCCTATCCTATCCTATCCTATCCTATCCTATCCTATCCTATTCTACAATGTGGTTGGGGAATAGCGCTGAGAGATGGACATGCTGCATGTCCTTCTCTATCCACCAAACACACTCATGAGGAAACTCAGTGCCTCTTTAATATGTCTTTGCTTTGTGGAATTAACCAGTACATACAGTATTGTAAACCAGAGTATCAAAGAGACAAGCAGTTGGATGAAATCTGTATCTCTGATGGTAGCTTTGCTTGGGATAATTGGTACTTTTATTGGCCCCAGTTGTCTATGCGCAAGCAGTTCATGGATGCCTGACTGCTCAGAAAGCAGGTACACAGCTCCTCAGTTTGGTATCTTGAAAGAAATCATCATTGATTTTGGATGTCTCAGTCCATAAATTTGAATATTGAGAAATTTTTTTCAGAAGAAACTCAGACATCCATGTAATTGGAGGCAATAATTTTGACAGCTTTTCCTTGCTGAGCTGTATTTGCTTGGCACTCAGAGTACATCTCATAGACCACTGTAATAGAAGACAGACACATTAAGGAAAGAAATATGAATTAGAGTAAAATGCAGAAATTTGAAAAAATTCAGTGACAAGGATTGGTGGTGAAGTGCCACTGGGGTAACACATGTCTCTGGAGGGCTGAATTTGAATCTTGTTTGGGTTTCATCACAGGCCCTATTAATCTGTGCCAGAAAATAGGTGACAAATACTGCCTAACAGAGATCCAGAGTTGGAGTAATAGGAGAATTTTAATCTTAAAGCCCTAAGAACTGGAAAACCTCCATGGTTTAATGCATACCTGGCACTTGCCAGTATTGGGTACAGCATATGGCTTGTCACTGTGTCTCCCCTCAACCCAACGAAAATGAATGGAGACTGGAATTTACCCAATCTCTTAAACAAACCACCAGAAAACCTGAATCAGCCCAAATACAGAACTGGAGAAGGTAGTTTAGCCCTACAAGTGTAGCTCATGTTTCTTGGTAACTGTCAAGCTATGACAGTAACTCATTCTCCCAGTACTTGTCACAGAAACCCTCAGCTGTTGGGTCTGAAAGGTTTGACAGAACATTGGTCTGATGTCAAGGAGCAAGTTAGATTGCCTTTCCAACTACATGACTCTGTTGTTAGGAGTAACTTTGTTCTCTGTCACCTTTGAATGCTCATTTTTCCCCTTATTTTGTGAATATTTAGTTCTGAGACAGTACAAGTTTGATATGACAAAGAGGAGAGGAAAATGGTGGGGAAGGAAGCAGCTTGCATCCTCCACCTGTCAACCAACACTCTCCAGTACTTTTCTGCTGAACAGCATTCCAGCTACTCTCCCCTAAGCCTGTAGCTTTGCCTGAGGCTCTTGTGACCCATGTGCAGGATCCAGCACTTGGCCCTGTTAAACTTCATGCAACTGACCTCAGCCCATCAATCCAGCCTGTCCAGGTCTTTCTGCAGAGATTTCTTATCCTCAAACACACCAACGCTGCCTCCAAGCTTAGTGTAATCTGCAAATTTACTGAGGGTGCACTCAATTCCTTCATCCAGATCATTGATAAAGATATTAAAGAGAACTGGCTCTGAAATTGAGCTAATTTCCCATCCGTACCTTCATATGCAGATTATTTACTGATAATTCCCTTAAGATTTGGTTAAGGTTAGAGATCACTTCATATATCTAATTTCTTTCCCACAGTTTAGCCCAAGTGTGGCTGGAAGTTCTAGTGCAGTAGTATGCCCTGAAGGATTTCTTGCCTATCTCCTTGCAGGTTAAATTTGGCAACATGCACCAAGAACAGCCTTGACATCCATGTCTGAGGGACTGTGGGAATATTAAAAGTTATTAAAGACATTTTTACTCTCTGTTAAGCAAAAAGATATTGATGCCCAGTTTGAGCATGCACACCTGACTAATATCCTTTGTGGTCTGAAGGGAGGCTGGGGTGCTTAGGAGACTCCTGTGCTCTTTAAATAGCCATCTAAACACCTCAAGCTACACCACGGTAAAGTGTGTGGTCAAGCTCATACTCTCCTTAGGTCAACAAAGAAACTGTATATTTCCAAGACTCCTGAGAAAGGATGAGCTTGTAGCAACAGTGGTGTGCTCTGGTGTGGCAGCTTTGAGTTTTCTCCTCTTTTAAAAGGGACTTAATGAAAAACTACAGATAACTGCTGTTATAATTTACCATTGGTAGTTAATTTCTATACATTTCATAGGCTTTAGTCACCCACATGCAAAATAGGGAAAAATAGCACTGCTTTTCTCCTGGCCTTTGTTTGTTCTGGCAATTTTAATGGAAAGAATGCAGAGCCATCAGAGCTGGGACCATCTTTGCTTACATAAAAGGCTTACATTCTCATCTGAGATGCAGAGACCTTGCTGCATCACAGATATTTACCAATTATTCACAATAATTACTCCTTTACAGAGATGCACTGAAATGTGGCAAACACTGTTCTGGGAAAGGAAAAGCTTGGTATCAGTTGGCTGAATTGTTTGTACTGGCCTGCATAACAGTGCAAAGTGGGAATATTTTGCTTTACACAATTGTTCTTGTAACTAAGGAAACTTCAGAGCAGCTGCTGACTTATTGTTGATTTGTTTGCTAGTTATATTTTCTGGTAGCAACAAAGAAAACAAGTTTGGGGAATCTAGAAGATCAAACTGGGCACATTAATTGTTTCTCCCTGTTTTCTTTACAACAGAGATGCCCTACATGCCTCAGAAAATTATTGTTGAACATCTGAAATAATAACATAAAAAAACACTTTAATTGAAAATATATCTCCTGAGAATTTAAGTTATTCAGCTATGGGCTCAGACCTCCAAGATTTTGATACTTACTGCTGAGAGACAGTGTACTGGGACAGACAATCTTCTGCAGTGGATGATGCAAGTAATTAATTATTATAAAAATTAACCAATTGTCAAGAGTCCCCTCTGCAGTCAGCTTGGTAAATCACCAAAGCAGACATGAGTTTTCCCCCAAAGAACCTTCCTTATATTAGCATGAAATATGTGGAGAGAAAGACATTCCAAATCTGAGTAGAGCAATGAGAATATTTTTTTCAAGAGAATTTGTTCCTATTATCTAATCTTTTCCAGTTTCTGCTTATGGAATTGTACCAGCTTTCCCTCAGTATGCATGCCTCCAGAATCTCAAAGACACCATGTTTCTGGAACTGAAAAAGTCTGTGAAGAGCAGAGACCTATTTTTCGTCCCCTTTAAAGAGAATTGCAGGAACAAGAGAGAGAACCTCATCATGTAGCTATTAGGAAGCTTAACATAAAACCATGTCTCAGAAAAACTATGCTTATTTGGGCTGAATTTTCTCAAAAGAGCCCAACAATGCATCTAGACATAGAAATAAAAATGAAAGCTCTTGGGGTTTAATTATTAAAACCTCTCTGGACTATTTTTGTCTGTCTTATTTTATTTTATTTTATTCAAGCTCATAAATGTTTAGATCCAGTTTGGAGTGAAGCTTAAAGGCTTCAACAGGGATGCCTGCAGGAGCTGCTGGATTCAAATGCTGTTGAAATTTCACTGTTTCAGATGCCCGAACAGGTATGATCTGCTCTGGAGAGTCTTAACACCTCTGTCCCAAGCCACCCATATGACTTTCCTGCCTCCTCCTCTGAGCACTACCATGTATATTGCAGCAGCTCCATCATTATCAACTCATTATTTACATTTTTTCAAAATGAGTAGAGCTCAGTTTCCTCTTGCAGATCAGCACTGGATCCCAAATAATGTCCCTCTGCAAAATGGGTAACATTGGTGTTGTGATGGAAGGGTTGTTTTCTCTGAGAACAACAACTCCATTTGGGTGAGCTGGACAAATCCTGTTGGAAGACAGCACAAATATTGAAGCTCTGTTCTAAAGCATCTGGTAGCTCATGTTTGTGGGAAATGTCCCAGTTTAATTCTGACTATATAGGGGTATGGGATATTAATAAGACCAATGAAAGTGAGAAGGGTTACATTTAGGAGCTAGAGCATAAGACTTGGAATCAGACCATAAGATAGGGACTCAGACCGTGCTTGTCTGTCTTTCCAGTTCTGCTTTCAACTTGTGGTATAAACATGAATTACCCTTTTAACCTTCCTATAACTGTATTTTCACATTAAAGAAACAGTTCCAAAGTTTTAGAAGCGCTTTGAAATCCTTCACTTGCAAGGCATCATAAGTCAATAACTGTGTTTGTTTAGTTGTATTTTTCCGTCGTGATCCAGAGAAGCAATAGGTAATGCAAGGCAGTTAATTCTCATAAATAGGTAGCTCATAACTAACTAGAACCAAGTAATAAAAGAAAGATCCAAATTTATTGAATACCCTAGGACAAATTTAACATGCTGCTGTTTTATAGTTGGTGCACTTAGTTTAAAAGAAATGTGGTGTTTTAATTTGTGCATGTGAGGTATGCCTGACATTTTCTCTTCATTTTAAACTGTAGAACGTAAAAGAACAATATTTCTCTTTCTGCTATTTTTGAGATTTCATTTTCCTGAATTTAGATATGATAAACTAGGAAACATTGAAGCTATTTTCTAGGACCATTTTGTTTAGCTTCTCTGACAGAACTCCTATCATAATTCACAGGATTTATCTGTTATGGAAATGTCACTAAGGTCTGTGAGCTTTAAAAACCATCTATACTTGAGAAGAAGAGTAAATACCATATAATAACAAATACAACAACAAAGCAGAAACCAGAAATGTTAGAGGTGCATTACATGCTCTTTTCACTAATGCGCCATAGAGTTACAGCCTAATTTCCAGAGAGGCAGATGAAGTTCAACATCTTGAAGATAACATTATTTTCTGTGATTTTTTTTTCAAAGCAAAATGTTTAAGAAGTACCCAGCAGGCTTGAGGACTAGATATCTATAACATTGTTTTTGCATAATAGTCAGTGAACCAGGACAAGACAGAAAAACAAGGCCAAGACCTGTGCACAAAGTGTGTTTAAGCTTCAGTGATTGCTGGGACTCTGAACCATTGTCAGTCCATTAATTATTAACTTGGGTAAACACATTTCAGGGCATTTAAAAAATAAAAACCCTTAAAATGCTTACAGGGTCCTCTTGGACCCAATCTAAATAGTAAAATTCATAGCTGTAGGGATGTACAGTAGGATAGTTCAAGGCATGACTGAAGGACTGTCTGGTTTGCGTTCAAAACAGAGCACTTCCTGATCGCTTCAAAAGTCCCTTGGGTGAGGGCAACATTTGCATCAGAAAGTGCAAGATTCCACTTCTGAGCCATTGGTTCCCAGTGCTGTGACTGCAAGATTTGGATGGACATAGAACTGGGGTCCTCAATGAGCCCATTTTTTTCAAATTGATACATATCCTCTCTCTAAACTAAAATAAAAATAGCTAAAAAATCCTTAACAGCTCAGGCTATCTCATCTTCACCCTTGAAGTCACTGTCAGAGGGAAACCCCACGAGCCTAAGAGATTTGCAGCAGACTGTTCAAGTAAGGTGTTACAATGGACTGTACTTTGAGGCTTCAGGTTGTCCTAATGATGTCTCCTCCCTTGTCTTTTGCCTTCAATATGTAACCATTTTAATTTCAGGTAAGCAATAAGGTGAAAATAAAAAACATCTCCTCAGCTTTGAAAGGTTTTTCTTTTTTCAATGTTACATTCCCCTACTATCCAGTTAGACAGATCCAGTTAGTGCTGGATGTGCAGCGATCTGATTTCCACCTGCTACAGGGCAAGGTGATAAAAAAAGAAAACATTCAAAACTAAGACAATCTGAAAAATGTGAAGCCTTGGGGGGGGGGTTATTCTTTAATTTGAGTGAGCAGTCACTGTTGTTTGTTTGTTGGGTTTTGTGTGTGTGTGTGTGTGTGTGTGTAGCTGGCATAGAATAAATCTGTATCCTTATTAAAAGGAATCATAATTCTAAGGTGAAATTGAAATAAATGCATTGATAAGGAGGCTGATGGGTCCTGATCTTTTCAGAGTGAAGAGAGAAATACATGCTGACTTCAGTGGGCACTAGATCAGGATTTAAATATTTGAGACATTGAATTCTAACCTCGTTTTATTTTGCTGTCCTTAATATGGAATGCCCCCTAGGACTTTCAGTTATCTTTAATGTCTACCCTCTTTTTTCTAAGAAATATTTTCAAGTACTTCACACAATGTCTCTTTTCTATTTTCTTTAATTCATAGTCTCTCTTGGAGGAATATTGAAGGAACTAGAGAGGGATTAGGACTTCAGTGCAGACTACAAAGCTCAAAAAAGATGTTTCTTTTGCCCAGGAGACATGCAGGCCAAGTAAGAAGGCCTAAAAAGATTCCTGTGGGTTTGGGTTGTAATTCCATAGGAATCATCCATAGGATTTCATTACCACTGAACACTAACAGTTGCATTCTGGAATCATGTGAGGTTCCCTTTTCATCTGTAGGGCTTGTGAATGATCTGTCTGGACATTTCTTGACTGCATTCTGTCCCACAAGGTCCTGCTTGTTGAACCTGATCTTTTACTACAGGGTGAACTGCTTAGTGGATGACCAACTCTGGATGTTGTTTACCTGGACTTAATAAAGCGTTTGATGCTGTCTTCTACAGCATCCTTCTGGAGAAAGTGGCTGTTTATGGCTTGAATGGTTGGATACTTTGTTGAGTAAAAGACTGGCTGACCACGCCTGAAGAGTGGTGGTGAATAGAGTTAAATCCAGTCGGCAGCTGGTCACAAGTAGTGTTCCCCAGGGCTGTTCTGGGGGCAGTTCTCTTTAGGATCTTTATAAATGATCTGGATGAAGGAATTGAGTGCACCCTCAGTAAGTTTCCAGATTACGCTAAGCTGGGAGGGAGTGTTGACCTGCTTAAGGATAGGAAGGTTCTGCAGAGGGGCCTGGACAGGCAGATGGATGAGCTGAGATTAATTGTATGAGACTCAACAAGGCCAAATTCTGGCCAAACACTTGTTCACAACCACTTTAGGAAACACTACAGGCTTGAGGAAGAGTGGCTGGAAAGTTGCCCATCAGAGAAAGATGTGGAGATGCTGGTTGACAGCTGGCTGAACAGGAGCCAGCAGTGTGCTGACATGGCCAAGAAGACCAACAGCATCCTGGCCTGTACCAGGAATGGTATGGCCAGCAGGAGTAGGGAAGTGATCGTGCCCCTATACTCAGACCACATCTTAAGTATTGTGCTCAGTTTTGGACTCCTCACTACAAGAAGGATGCTGATGTGCTGGAGCATGTCCAGAGAAGGGGAGGGAAGCTGGTGAAGGTCTGGAGAACAGGTCTGATAAGGAGTGGCTGGGGAAACTGGGATTGTTCAGTCTGGAGAAAAGGAGGCTGCAGGGAGACCTTATCCCTCTCTACAAATTCCCTAAAGGAGGTTATAGTGGGATGAGTGTTAGTCTCTTCTCCCTAACAAGCAACAGGACAAGAGAAAATGGGCTCAAGTTCCACCAGGAGAGGTTTAGAATTGATATTAGAAAATCTTCTTCATTGACAGGATTATCAAATACTGGGACAGGCTGCCCAGGAAGGTGGTTGAACTGCAATTGCTGGACTTTTTTAAAAGATGCATAGATGTGATGCTAAGGGACATGATCTAGCACCAAGCATGGTAGAGTTAGATAATGGTTGGGTTCAATGATCTTAAAGACCTTTTCCAACCAAAATGATCCTATGGTTCTATGATTTTTTTTCCAGGTCAAATCCTAAAGCAATAGCAATTAGGCCTCCCTATTGAATTTTCTCTTCTCCCACTCTTGGGCACCAGCACAGAGTACGTAAAACAGAAAATAAAAAGTGGGAATTGTCTTGCTACTAATGGATCAGGCAGGTGGTAACCCCACTTCCAGTTCCTAATGTGTATGGGTGATGGAGCAAGGCTGTAATCATACAAGTCAGAAAAAAGTGCCTTCACAAAAACCAGTCAGTGCATGATGCAAAATGATGGTTGCCTGGCAATCTTTTTAAGCTTTTGATGCTGCTAATTTGCTGTGTATTTTTCACACAGCAGCATTCTTAGATAATCACTGTAGCTGGTGCTATATAGAAAGGGCTCTTAAATTGTATATGTTGCATGGCTTTGCTGATGCGATTGCCTGCTGGCGATTGTCCTGTGCTATTGTCCTGTGATGATTCCAAGTGATTGTTTCAGGTCATGAACATGATCTGGAAGCCTGAAAGTTATTGGCTCAGAGTTCTGATTTTGGCAACAGCAAAACATATTGCATGAATGGCAAAACCCCACTATGTTCCCAGATCACTGGCTGTTCAGTGAAGAAACAACAGCAAATGATACCTCAAGCAGATGCTGTTAGGCTGTATTACCGTAAAGGATGGTGAAAGTTCCTGTGGTCACGCTGTAAGCATGTGCAGATGGTTATCTGGACAATTTATTAGCTGTTCTACAGAGGATACTGAGAGCCTTGCTTTAGTACTTAATTGTCACCTGAGCTGCTGTTGCTTTGAATTTCCTCACGTACCTAATGCTGCTATGGCTGACATGTTCCTTTTAAATAAACTTCATTTTTCACATTTTCTCTCCTGTCATATGCTTCCATTTAATTGTCCTTCCTATTCTGTCATCCAGATTTCACCTCCTCTTCTCCCCTTTTGTCCTTTGCTCACACTTCTGTTTCTTTCACCCCTTTCACCCCTGTATATTGTCCTTACTCACTTTTCTTTCACCTTTCTAGTTTTTTTCACCTTTCTAGTTTTCCACCTTCCCTCTTTCTTCTTTCTGCCACGAGATTATCTCTTTCTTCTTCCTTCCTGCTTAGTACGTTAATAAAACATTTGACCATTTAAATATATTCTGTCTTTGCTCTTCAGGCTTCTCAGTTATTGCTATAATTCTACCAAAACTTAATTACCACATCAAAGAGGAGCTGTCCCCATTTAGGCAGGATTTCAGCCTTTCCAGATTTTTTTAAACATGTTTGACCTAATTAGAAGGCCTGTTTAAAATGGTCCTTTTACAGAAACAGGAAGAAATCGTACAAGTTGTTGCCAGGCTATTGAACATGTCCTACACAGAGCATGAGAAATAGGAAAATGTCAGAAATTGTCTTGAAAACATGCCTTTTGTAAAAAAACTTGCAAGTGAGTTGTAGGTGTTGAGCTAATAATGATGGCTAGATATAACAACATGCTGCTTCTATGATAATGACATACACTTTATCAGGTAGAAATAATAATTTTAGTATAATAAACAACAATAATGTGTCAAACCCTATAATCACTACACTTCATGACAGCAAGCATCATCTGATAATCTATTCGCAATGAAACCACTTCTTTCCCATCACATACTTTTTGTATCTTCCTTGTTCCTAATCAGCTAAATTCACTTTCTACAGAGTCCACATAAGAACTGTATTTAATTATCTAGGGAGTGCTAGGATTTCCCTTCTGTAAGTTGTAATGTTCTTCAACTATTAAGTCTGTGTATGCAAGCTTATGCTATACCAGCTTGTTATCTTAACTCTGGGTTTAAGCAGTGTGACCCATACATAATCATTACTGCAGGTCCCTTTCGGCTCCATTTCTGAGATGGTGAGTCTGCAGTTATTAAATCTTTATTAAAATTAAGATTGGCAGTAAAGTGAAACAATTTAACGATCACTCCTATTAATCAGGAGAATAATTCACTTAGGAAAATGGCAAGTTCAAAACTGCATGGGAATTGTAATCATGACTACACGTCCTTCTGAAATGCACAAGGATACTCAGACTGACAGTTGTGCCTGGTTTAGCATAAAGAAAAATTTCTTCTTCTGCAGGCAGCAAGCTCTCTGGTAAGAGAGCAGCACATTAGGATCTTCCTGACCTTAAAAACTACAGGCAGCATCTTCTGCTGGCTTAATTCTGTTGACTTGAATGGAATTAAATGAGCAGAGAATTTATTACTGCATCCAGTCTCCTTAATCCCTAGGAACATGTGGACCCCTTAAAGGTATGCCTTAAAACTCCAAAGCATATCTTTAGTGTATGAATAAGACAGGCTGCTGTGAGAGTGAAGTACCTTAGCTGCTCCTTTCTTCTGCAGATGAGCTCCACAGGGTAGTCAGGATCCTGACTTGCACATTTGCAAGTCTCTGAGATAATGACTTAGAAAGCTGATATTTTTTCAGACCTATTTTAGTCTCTGCCTAGGATTCATTTGACTCTGCTATGAGGAAAAAAAAGTAAAAAGCAACTATTGATATTTTTTTAATGAACAGCTCTGTATCCAAAGGTTGGAGGTGGGAGAAAATGAGAACCAACTGAATAATGTTGTAACTCTGCAAACACTGAGTAGGCTATGGTAGGATACATTGTCCATCACACCTTCTACATGTGCAATAAGTGTTTAATAAAGAATGCCCCAAGAAGGTCATATATTCAGAAGCCTGTGCTGTGTATGTGTTTATAGCTAATTTAGCTGCATAGCAAATAGGTGCTTTGGATAGAGGGAGATTATGGAAGTTCCAATGCACATTACTTTCAATGGTCACAGGAAGGTCTCTGCATCTTCTGAAGTGTCAGATCAATAAATCAGAGATTGAATAAGCCTCACTGAATATATTTCTTGGCTGTGCTTCATTTTCTCATGAAGTCCTCAGGCATCTGTTTAGTGCCTCCAGCTCAAGGGGGAGCAGACTGCTAACATGAAACAGAACACTTTTATACCAAATAGCCTGAAGCCAGATGGCTCTGGATTGTGTATGATATTCACAAGCAGAATTTCTTGAATGGTAAAACCTGACAGAAACAGTCCTTCATTTGACTGGAGCCTGCAAGTATAAGAATAATTTAAGTGTGCAAAAATGCATTTGAAGATGATATTCAAAGTCTTGTGGAACTTACCATGTAAATTTGATTCTTTTCAGTGTTTCCTAGTTCTTTTTCCATGTGATAACTGATGCTATGTTTTTTCTGACATAGAAACAACTCCAGAAAAGGCTGCTTCTTGACAATCTCATAATCTGTGGTCACTGAGCTTGCTCCACATCTTTCAGGGTGTGAAGCAGTTAAGTTTCAGTTATAATAAAGCAGCCACTATTCACTAGTGGCTGCAGCTGACTGTTTTGAGGTTGGAAGATTTTGGTCTTATTTTGGATTATAAATTAACAGCATTCTCTCTGTTCTTGGTCCCATTGCACAAATGAGTGATGCATGAACAATGTATTCTGTTATGAGCAGCAACTTTCTAAGCATCACACAGCAACACAGCATAGCAACCAAATCATGGGCAGCAAAAATCCCATAAATTCTTCAAACCCACCCTCCTCTTTTACTGTATGTGTATCCATAAAGGCAATACCTTTGCTAGACAGTAGAGCAGCAGATTTTCCAAGTGCAGAGCACAACTGAGTACCTTTCATTAAGTACTATTAAGAGAACTAGTTGTTTTGGGTATCATTTTGTGCAGTAACAGATTAACTGTGGGAAGCAATTTATGCAAGAAATGATTACGCATATTCTGGGAGCCACTAAAGTAAATGGTGCTACTATTCCATTAATTTAAATGGGAAATTAAGATTGTGGTAAACTATTAAGAGACTTTGCTTGCAGCAAACACACTGGAACAGATCTTTTAGAAACTAAGAATCTTACACTGTTCCAAACAAAATACCATTTGGGAGACTAACAGTCATATACTGAGTACACTTATTTTGCATTACCTCACCATCAGCTGGAGGTGCTCGACATCCCTCAGTGAAGCATTAAGAAGCTGCAAAAATTAGACCTTGTGCTCAGAAATATGTTTGGGGCATAAGTCTTTTCAGAGATGAGTCAAGCTATTTGTGGAAGTTTCCAGGAACAAGCAAATTTTGATAGGTCAATAATCCTGTTTGCAAAGTCATCATGTTCTCTCGTTGGATTTTAACAAGTGCCAATTGAGCAAAGTGGTTTGTGACCTTCTGAGAAGAGCTCACTTTGAAGGTTATTGTCTTAAAATATAGCCTGTCTCACAGGGTGTTAAACTTGTTAGCCAGTATGAAAAAAATAGATCTTTCAGTGCTGTGTGGATGGAAATAAATGGTGGATACCACATCACAACAGAGATAGTTCTTAAGCATACAGAGCAGAATTTGCCATTGCTGCCAAATAAATCTTGGGGTTTTCCATAGTAAATATGAGACAATGCAATACTATTTATAATTAATGCAATTGAATGCATTTCACGGTAGTGCTTCTACTATTTATTGCTTGTAGTAAAGTAGCATACACTAGAAATGTGCTGTGGTAGATAGCATGCAAACACGTGAGAGGAAATTTGCTCCTTCCATATATTCCTTTTTTTTTTTAGATAGGTGGAGCCAGGGTCTGCTCTACATAAGCAGCCATCAACAGGTACACAGAACCAAATGGGCCCTGTATCCTGTCCCTGCCAGACCAGAGGCAGTAACCAGGATGAGGGGAATGATTGGAGGGCTGTCAGGCACTGGAATGGACTGCCCAGGGTGGTGGCTGAGTCGCCATCCCTGGACGTGTTTAAAAGCCATATAGATCTGATGCCTGGGGATGTGGTATAGTGACAGACTTGGTGGAGTGGGTAAAATGGCTGGACTTGATGATCTCAGAGGTCCTTTCTGGCCTGGATGAGTCTATGATTCTATAAAAGGTGTCTGAAATCTGTAGAAAAACCAAGAATCATCATGGTTAGAGCTGATTTTTCTATTTACCCAGACATATTCCTTGATTCTTCTTGCAAATTCAATTTCAGTTAGGCTGCACCACCTTTTACAGAATAAACTTCTTAAGGTGTAGAAAACAGAGCAAGCAAGCCCAAACCCCCTCTTCTCAAGCACCTCCCAGGTACAGGTGGAACTTTTTAAACATGTCTGTTAATTCTGTTTTGCCATGTTTGGGGCTATTTGTCAGTGAAGCTTGCTGATCATGTGAATTTCCAGAAACATAAAAGCAGGGTGAAAAGAGTTGTCCCCCTGACCTCAGGTCCATGTCATGGTTTAACCCAGCAAGCAGCTAAATATTACACAGCCACTTGCTCACATTAATGTGTGGAATACCAAAGCCAACTTTTTAATGCCAACTATAGTTTCCATTAACTCTTGCAAGCTGAGAAAAACAAAGTTTTTCTTTCTAGTAATTCTCTCTAGTGGAGCAGAGCTGGGAGCACCCCTTTTCTCATGTAAGCCTGCAAGTCAAACAGATGCAACAGAAGATGTAGAAGTTTATACTCATCCACCATTACTAATAGGAGACTCTGGATCTCCCTTATATGTTTCTGTACCTCCAGTAGATATAGAGACATAAAGTATGATGTAATGCCTCCTCAAGGTCACTGGAAGCCATGGGCTTCACACTATTCCTAGTTCAGTGAATAGAATAGAACAGAACAGAACAGAACAGAATAGAATAATAGAATAGAATAGAATAGAATAGGCCAGGTTGGAAGAGACCTTCAAGATCATCCTGTCCAAACTATCATCCAACACCACCTAATCAACTAAGCCATGCAACCAAGCACCCTATCAAGTCTCCTCCTGAACACCTCCAGTGATGGTGACTCCACCACCTCCCCGGGGCAGCCCATTCCAATGGGCAATCACTCTCTCTGTGCAAAATTTCCTCCTAACCGCCAGCCTAAACCTCCCCTGGCGCAGCCTGAGACTGTGTCCTCTTGTTCTGGTACTGGTTACCTGGGAGAAGAGACCAACCTTTGCCTGTCTACAACCCCCCTTAAGGTAGTTGTAGAGAGCAATAAGGTCACCCCTGAGCCTCCTCTTCTCCAGGCTAAGCAACCCCAGCTCCCTCAGTCTCTCTTTATAGGGCTTGTGTTCCAAGCTCCTCACCAACTTCGTTGCCCTTCTCTGGACACGCTCCAGCAAGTCAACATCCTTCCTAAACTGAGGAGCCCAGAACTAATAGTACACCTCATGCACAATTTTCACCAAAGGAGATCTCAGAGTTAGGACATAGCTTGAGTTGCAAATATGAGACTTTTGTAGTGATGTCCTGTTATTGTTTGTCAAAATATTCCTCTTGATCAGTTGCTTCATGATGTGTTACAGGTTTAAGACTAATATCTTAATTGTAAATAAGTTTTTCCAGAGAATTTGAGTCCAGGGGATGGACGGTCCCAAGGGGCTGAACAGAATATAAGAGATATGTTTATCCTATTTCATTGTTTTGCATTTCTACATAGTCTGAAAGCACAGGTTGTTTGCTCTCTCTCTTTCTTGCTTCTTTCCCTCATCTCTGTTTTCTGACCTTACTTGCTCGGTCTGATCATTTCTGTTTGGATTATGGTAAGAAATAGTGGTGGGGAAAAGGCAGAGATAACTTGGTAACTGGTACACAGCCATCTCTGCTTTGTCCAGGGGGGCCTGTCCAAGGGGGGTGTACAGGGAGGTAGCTGGGTTATTGCCTCATTGTATGTGTAAATATTTTTATATGTTTATTACCTTTTATGCTTTTATATTTGCTTTTGTAAATTATAACTTCATCTAACTTCCAAATTCTGTGTAGTGTGGTAATTCACTCTTGATGTAAATTCCAAATTGTGTGGTTCAAACCCAAACCACCACATGATGATAGTCACTATATTTAGTAACTTTTAGTCCACATGGAAGGGAATTTACAGTTCCCATGGCTCTACAAAGGGTGCCCAGATTTGCCAAAATGCTGGCAAATTAATTAATTACACTATAATCAAAGCTGTCTGCAAACATTACTTCTTTGCTTTTATTTGTCACAGCCATAGGGTTTTTCTTTTTAAATATTTTGATGCATTTGGACAAAAAGCAGGACTGCAAAACATAATGAAAACTCTTTAAAAATGCACAGATGCCATTTTAATCTCCAGTAAGCTTCTCTATTGTACATCCAAGCAAAACTAAAAGAGTTTGTAGGAAACACTTTTTGCTATGGCTTAGCTATTGAAATTAATGGGACTGTAATACCATTCAGCTGCTTGAAAATGGAATTTATCTTATCACACTCTTTGGTGTAAAGAAATGTATCAGGCAGAACATGTCTTCCAAAGGCATCTATTGTAATGAATGTGGTATTCATTATTTTTTCAAGACAAGTGTATTTTAGAAAAAGAAAATGAATACAAATGGGTTATTGAAAGCCATTTGTGAATTCACTCAATATTTTGAAAGGATGAGAAAAATGTCATGACCATAGCCAGATAAAATAGATAACTTTAATATTATAGATAGACAGTTATACAACACAGGCTGATCTCTTTCCTGTCCCTTACTACAATGTGCCAAGTTGCTGAGGAGCTGCATTGTGGCTTTCTAATTCATTGTAGCTATGGAGTATGGCTCCTCTCTTCAGAAGTGCACTAATAAACGACCTGTCTGCAGTTCAGGCTCTGGTTGGCACAACAAAGCTCTAATTTCTGCACACTTGCCTTTTATGTAGGCAGGTAAGGAAGGAAGAAGATGGATGAGTGTGACCTCAGTTTGAGCTTTAGTAGGTGGAAAGGAAGAATGCCTCACAAGCTGGAGGACAGCTGTTAACTGTTTGCTTCATGGGAGAAAGTAGAGCCCTCATCCAGGTAGACCCCTTCTTAAGTCTTCTGTTCCATGCAGCTCATGCACTTGCCCATAGTTTAAAATGTATCCTGTCCCCCATATACAGCATAAAGCTGCCAAAAATGAGAAGGGGACTAAAAGGAATGAGGAAAAGATGAGATATCCCCCAAATACAGCATAAAGCTGCCAAAAATGAGGAGGGGACTAAGAGGAATGAGGAAAAGATGAGATAGTCAGAAAGCGGCAAAAGCCAGTTTTCTGTAGACAATTCATCTGATTAACACTTTGCTCTCTGGAAGTAAATGAGTACTTGGTTCCCAGTCATATAATCATAAGAATTTAATGATTGTCTCTGTTTGTTAGGACTTCCTGATAGGGAATCTCCTTTGTTGCTTTGGGAATGAAAAGCTGTGCTTCTCTATGAACCTCTACAGCAATTCTCAGCTGTGTGCAGTCCTGAGAGGTCCATTGGCAGAACAGCATAAATCGACCAACTTGCTGGTTCAGACCTAAAAAGGTGAAGAAGAATCACTAGTTTATACCAATTAGAAAAAAGCTCTACCTTGAATTGTCACTGAACTGAATGGGTCACGTGTAATAAAATCTAAGGAATTAGGTCACCAATTCACAACATCAGTGAAGAGGACATGATTTTGTAATGCTCCAGTAGTTGAGTGTCACATTATCACAGTACAATAGAAGTTGGAAGGGACCTCATCAGGTCCAACCACCCCTGCCAAAGCAGGATCACTTAGGGTAGTCTGCACAGGAATGCATCCAGGTGGGTTTTGAAAGTCTCCAGAGAGGGAGACTCCACAACCTCCCTGGGCAGCCTGTTCCAGTGCTCCATCACCCTCACTTCAAAGAAGTTTCTCCTCATGTTGAGGTGAAATCTTCTATGTTCAAGCTTGAACCCATTGTTTCTTTACCTATTACTGTGCACCACTGAAAAGAGCTTGGCCCCCTCCACTTGACACCCACCCCTCAGATATTTATACACACTGATGAGATCCCCTCTCAGTCTTCTCTTCTCAAGACTAAACAGCCCCAGGGCTCTCAGTCTCTCTTCATAGAGGAGATGCTCAAGTCCCCTGATCATCCTCGTGGCTCTCCATTGGATTCTCTCCTGCTGGTCTCTGTCTCTCTTGAACTGGGGAGTCCAAAACTGGACACACTATTCCAGGTGTGGTCTCACCAGGGCAGAGTAGAGCGGTAGAAGAACTTCCCTAGAACTGCAGTGATGGAGTGCAACATTTTTCTGAGTTTATATGTATCTTTAACAGAGAGGACAGTAATAGAATTTTATTGAAAACCCATATGTACACATTCATTGTACTATAAGATATCTGATTAAGTCTAATTAAAGGAGAACACTACAATTAAAAACCCTCTCACTTCTTTTGAAACTGGCACATTTTCATTAAAATGAATGCAATAGAAATGTACAATTTGCAGGAACTCGTTTACCCTCCTTTTTTTTATTATTATTTCCTGCAACATCATAGGAGGCTTTAAAAAAGTAATTTCCTCCACAGAAAATAGGAAATAAAATACAGTAACTTTTATTGCATCTGGAGAATACAGCTTTCCCAACTGTGCTATTCAGCAGTAGTTACATGACTCTTCTAGACATGCTGACATAAAAAAACCAAAACAGTTTCTGAAGGATGAAAAGAGAAATTCCAGAAATATATATCTCAGGATGTCCACAGTGAAGACTGCACTACAAAGAACCCAATCTTTTTTTGAACCATCATGTCTAATACCATGCAAGTAAAACATATTAGCAAAGGAAAGTAGCAAGTCAAATATATTGTTATGAGGAAGGGCACACTGCATGCAAATGAGGTCATATATAAGCCCAGTTCTTCCCATGTGGTGAAATATTGCTTTGGAGCTCTTTCAGAATACAAAGTACAGAGAAGCATACATAGTATTCAGTTGCCTTCCTAGCAGAGGCAATGTTTTTTTCTTTTGTAAATAGGGACTTAAATCATCAGTGATTAATCCCCAGATAAAAATTAAATTGATATGTACATTCCACTAATTAAAATCGTTCATATATGCTTACACTACTGCTGTAGTCATTGTTCAACAGAGGACTGGAAGTGTCTCAGAGGAAGCTGCTGCTGGATACTTCCCTCTCATAGGTGCATCCACTCCTCAGTGCTGCTCTGGGCTGGAGAAGAGGTTCCCATGCCACTACAATGAGCAGGACATTGTGGGTCACTTCTACAGGACTAGCAGATGAACTGAGCTCAAGATTTGGTTCCACTTCATCTCATATAGCAAATGACACCAGAGATGAGTTCCCAATTTGAACTGGCACCTAGGAGGCCATCTACAACCTACAAGCATAGGATAAGTTAAATCACAAGTGGTGTTGATAAACAACAGCTCCCCATGCTCCAGCCCCAGCCACTGAAAACCAACTGAATTCACCTAACATGATCTCCTGTCACTCTTCCTGTATTTAGATGCTGAGTTTACATGAGTGATGCAGACCCTGTGGCCAAGTACAATTCTGGGCCAAAGCTCAGGACAAGATTTGTGTATCATTTAACTCCTTCCTTCAAATGGTATACAATAAGAATTAAAAAACCCATAATCTGTGTTTTACCTAGGTGGAAAGATACACTTCATTCTGTCAGAGCTTGGAAATGGGATACACTGGTTTAAAAATAAACAAAAGACTGATGAAAAGGGATGGTAAAAATAGAAAAAAAAAAGAAAATAGAGAGTCCAAGAGGCTTAATATAAAGAATAAAAACAAATTTATAAGAGTAATGATTAATTAATATGATAAAACATGTTACATGGCTACAGAAAAATCAGTATATTGTATTTTGGAAAACAACAAACAATGCTTTAAAAGCAACCTGTCAGGTCCCATGGTAAGCCATTGACTCTATAGTAATACTTTTAATCTACTTAAAGCCATTTCTGATTGGATTTTTAATATAAAATAGCACCAGAAAAAAAAAGAAAAAGAAAAAGAAAAAAGATTAGCAGCATTATCTGTGACCATATCTGGTACAAACAACATGCACAACTTTAATGTATGTGAAAATGAAAGCTGGATAGGAAATATTTGAAAAATGTTCTTGCTTTACTTCAGAATGAACCCTGGGCCTTCTATCTTAGACAGAAGCAAAGCAGACACGAAAAAAATAAGTATTGCAGTAGGAAAGGGCTTTCAGGTAGCATCAGTATGAAGCCAATAATGTGAAGGTCAGGTATTCCCACAACACAAGGTACAAAACTCACATCTGTCATGACAGTTTGTGATGGGGAACCAAACATAAACTTAGCAAATGTCAGGGCTTGGCAGTAAAATTACAAAAGGTATTTTTGCAGCACTGAAGGAAAGCATGGATGACCCTTCTCCACCAGCTCTGAGGCCTCATGTTTTGTGATAAGTTTTCCATGAGAAATTTGTACTTAGTTTCTGAGTGGCTTTATGTATTTTTCAAAGGGGGTGGTTACATTGCAAATGGATAATTCAAAGAGTGTGACTTACAGGTTGCTATACCCTTTGCGTAAGGCACATTGATACTAAGATTATGCTATCTACTCCTGTGCCTGGTCATATGAGATAACAGTTGTTAAGCAAGTCCCATTTATTATCTTGCTACAGCATGTCCTTTATTGCAATGGCATGCTTACTTAGCAGTTTTGAATACCTGGAGAAAATCTGATATGGCTGCACTCCTGTCTAGAGATAAAATACGTGGAGGCCTCCTATTCTTAGAGTTCACACAGTGTTACTCTAGAATATGTCTCTGTTTTCATGGTCAGACACTCCCTTGAAAAGCTGAAGTACTTTTTCCTTCTTGAGTCCCTTCTTTATTTGTTGTCCATTATATCTTTGGAATACTGTGTTCTGAGGGTGTCTGCTGCCAAGTGTTTTGTCCATCCATTCCAAATCTGACTGCATTCACAAGATGCAGTCTGCTGTCAAATGGGACAAGGCAGATCAGTGTTTGAATCTGCTCTGCTATATTCCTACCAGAAACATGAACTTTGGTTCCTTTTCTGGTATGTTGGTGCTCCTGTCACATTGCATCTCTTTGGTAGTAGCACTGCACGTGTGAGTTATGACCACTGGGCTGCAGATTAAGCCTCATTTTCTCGCTCTCTTGTTTATAGATGAAGAACAACCCATCCTAGCACAGCTGGGTGAAAGGAGTACTTTCCTTGCAGGTAGAAAACAGATCTTCAAGACTTCAGGCAGAGTTGTGCACATCCCAAAATCTCAGTCTTCATTTCCCAGGGCCAAATAAGTGAGCCAAGCCAGAAGGCTGTTATGACTTAGGCTTCTCTAGCTCTTTGATTTTTTTGATATGGAAATTTCTTTGGTATCAAAGCTGGTATGTACATTTCCATTAAAAAGTTGTGGTTTCGATAAAGCTGCATTTTCTGACCAAAAATATTTTCTGTTGGAAAATTCCCAACTTATCCTGTAAAATACCCATTGGATTACACACTCAGTAAGATAAAATCACCCTAATAACTTGAGCTTTAATATATATTTACCAGCAAAATATTATAATCTCCAAAAATTTTTCAGTAGTCCTTTGAAGAAAATTGTAGATCATCCATTTGAGCTCGGTTTTAAAGTCATCTTCTGAACTCGGATACTTATTGAAATCCTTTCTGTAGCATCAAGGGCAACAAGGCTGGTGAGAGGCCTTGAGCACAAGCCCTATGAGGAGAGGCTGAGGGAGCTGGGATTGTTTAGCCTGAAGAAGAGGAGGCTCAGGGGTGACCTCATTGCTCTCTACAACTACCTGAAAGGTGGTTGTAGCCAGGAAGGGGTTGGTCTCTTCTCCCAGGCAACCAGCACTAGAACAAGGGAACACAGTCTCAAGCTGTGCCAGGGGAAGGAGAAAGTTCTTCACCAAGTGAGTCATTCGTCATTGGAATGGGCTGCCCAGGGAGGTGGTGGAGTCACCATCCCTTGAGGTGTTCAAGAGGAGACTGGATGTGGCACTTGGTGCCATGGTCTAGTCATGGGTCTGTGGTGACAGGTTGGACTTGATGATCCTCGAGGTTTCTTCCAGCCTTGGCGATACTGTGATACTGTGTGAGATTCTGTGATCATTCGGGTCTTGATCTGTGGAGACAAACTTCTCTTGGAAGCTTCTGATAACCATAACAACAACTTGTATTATTGTAGTGTCTTTAATCCCTTTCCAAAGCTTCACAGTCACATTGATGAGGTCTTCACTTTCTTTTCCTCCTCTACAGTGCCAAGCAAGAATTTCAGTCCAGGGAAAAGTCAAGATGATTAGAGATTCCAGATTTTAAGGAATCAATTAAATAGTCTTAATAAATATGGCAGACAGTATGCTAGTAAATGAAGTATTGCCAAGTTTTAGAGGCTTAAAAACAACTTTTGTCTTGTGTGAGAGAATCTGTAGGTAAACTTTGCAAATCTAAGCATGGGGGAAACAACCCCACTGCTCTGTTGTATAGTGGTAATCTCAAGTTATCATCACTTAGCACCAGTTTTATTACTGGTGTTTAGAAATATGTCATGCTTGTGTGTACACACTGAATTTCTTCCTTATCTTGTTGGTAGTCATGTAACTGTCAGAGCTGAGAGGATTGGTAAAGTTTGTAAACCTGTCTGAGACATGATAAGTACAACATTTTGTTAGACCATGTATAAAATACACACTGGCTACTATAAATTTTTTTTTTCTTTTAACATATTTACACTCCTGAGTACACTAGCAAACACTTTGACTGCATCATCAATGGGCAGTCACCCAGCTGGTCTGACAAGAACTTTTCTTCCACCTTCCCTCACAGTTCTAGGGATCATGGATCTCCTGGGACTTACATGGATGAGTTCTATCCTCCTGTCAACAGGCACCTAGGATGTTCTTCCTTGATGTTTCTGTCACTGAGAAACAGGGAGTTAAGTTGTTCAGTTGCTGTGTGCAGGTAGGCATCACATAATATGTCTTGGAGGGAGCAGAGTGGAGTAAAAGGGATTCACATCACAGGGGTAACCATGGTAGGTCTGGGTGTGTGGTGTTACCCCCTAGGAAGCAGCATGATCATAGAATCATAGAAGTCTTTGGGTTGGAAAAGTCCCTTAGGATCATAGAGGCCAGCCATAAACCTAATGCTGCCAAGTCCACCACTAGATCATGTCCCTAAGAGCCACGTCCAGATGTCTTTTAAACACCTCCAGGGATGGTGACTCAACCACTTCCCAGGACAGCCTGTTCCAATGCTTGATAATCCCTTTGGTGAACAAATTTTTCTAATATCCAACCTAAACCTCCCTGGTGCAACTTGAGGCTGTTTCACCTTATAATATGAAGTACAACAGCAGGAAAGAAAAGTTTGTAAGGACCTGCATAGATTTTTATACCCATTTTAATTAAATCTGCCCAGCATTTTAATCATGGACATCTGTGTTGTTTGAATAGGAGCTGGTGGAATACCACCCTATCAAACACCAGGTGGGAAGGCTAGGTGAGTTATGGAGAGGTTTGACTGGTTATTGGTACATGCATAGGTCTTTGAAAAATTAAAATATTGCTGGTACCAAACAGGAAAGGATAATTGCACTTGGAGTCATTTCCATGCTGCTGAAGAAAAGAGGAGAGAATAAGAGACTGATTCCTGTGCCTAGGGCTAAATAGCACTATTTGGCTCAGGTCCACAGTGGTTATGGCTGTTCCCCTTTGCAGCAGATTTGTCTTGTAGAGAGTTGTCCAAAAACAGAGCCAGGGAATGGCAATTACACAGTGGGGTGATTAGGAGATGAGTGAATAAGCACACCACAGCTCTCTTTGATTTACCAGCTGGACCTGTAGGTTACTTTAGGACAGAGTAGTTCTGTCAGGACCATCCTCCCTATAAGGTTGCTGGATTACTTTACTTTAACAGTAGCCCTGTGGGTGACCAAAGCATTTCTCAGTTTCAAATAGGAACAGAAACTAAAAATCTTTGGGAAAACAAAATTAAAAAAGAGGTAATTTTAAAATATTTGCTCTCAGAAAAGGAGATTCATTCTTTTATGAAGTTCAAAAATCACAATTATTCAATTTGTTATTTTTCTCCTCCATAAGTTTGTCTTCTTCCTTTGGGTCCCCTCTTCACCCACTCCTCCCCAACCTCTGTTTGTATGCATCTGGGGAGTAATTATGAAAAAATGAAGGTGCATGTAAGAAAGAGCTAGTGGGATATTAGTGACATCACTTTTATGCTTATGACTGAAAGAAGCAGATTGTGCAGCTGAAGGAGAAGAGCTGGGTATTGAAGGGGAAAATTTTGCTGTGGATGGACAATAGAATAGAATCTCCCATGCATTCTCCCTGCCCATGTCTAGCTCAGGAGTTTGGGGCCAGAAATTTGCTCCACAGGAGCAAATGTGTGGCATCCCTGGTCCCTGGACTACCTCCATTAGTGGGAGACTACTAAGGTTGAGTAGCTGTCCTGGAAGCAGGTGGTAGGTGAGGAGGAGGTAACAACTTCACAGCTGCCATGTACCAAAAATACCTGGGTGGACTGTTACTGTAGATCATCTGGCACTTGCTACCATCCAGGTATTGAGCTGACATTCGCTGTCTAGAGAGGCTACTCCACAGCACCATTTAATGCTTGTCACAGGCAAATCCAATAAAACAGGACAAAGTAAGCTGGGCAGTGAATGCAAATGCAAATTCTTATCATAAGCGTGCACAGGATGCTACTGTGGAGTGTGATGTCCTTTCATAAGACAAATGGAAGAAGTGAGTATCTTGAATATGGCATGGACTCGAACTTAGATGAGGAAGGGGAGCAGGGCAGGATGCAGCTGAGCAACGATGTGTTGTGAAATGAGATACCTGATCTGTTTTGATGGTTGTAAAAGAGGAGTTAGAAATCAAAGCATTTTTCAGTTAGCCCCAGGGAGGCCACAGAGGGTTGTGTCAACACCTTGTACAGGCAAACATGAAACGCCTCACCAGTTAGGTCATGAGTGTGTAAGGCGCATGGCTGGAAGACAGTAAACCAGGCAGAACCTTTGCCACTGAGCCAAGCCTGTCAGCGTTTTTAAGACACGAGGAGTGCTGCAATCTCTGGAGACTGGATCCACTGACTTTGAGGTCTTGTGGTGCTGACAGCACAGACAGCTGTGAGACAGGTCCAGAGGATGCCCTTAGCCTTAGGAAGCACGCTTCTCCTACGGCGTGAAATTTTGCTGAGGCTTTTTTCAGAGATACCTGCTGGACTTTGAAAAATCACCATTTTCCTGCTTCCATTTGTGATCCACTGAAAACTGCTGCTGGCCTGGTGAAATAATAACAGCGAACATGCCAAGACAAGTCTCATACGCTACAGGCGTTGATACTCTGTCCTTACAGCACATTCACTGTAAGGGAGCATCCAAAAAAGCCACTGGATACAGAAAGAAGACTCTCAAGAAGCAATGAAAAAAAGGTGTGGAAAATAAGTGGATGTATTTAGTAGATCATCTTCCTCAAAATGTTCAGCTTTTTCAGTTAAAAATTGCTTTCAAGCAATTTTCAAGATAGAAATAAAGAGAAATGGACACAGACACCCTGCTCTCGGACAACATCTGTTTGTCAGCTGAAAGTTTGCCCTACAGAAATTTAAATGATAAGTTGATTTTTAAAGGGACAAAATTACCTTCTCTTGATATCCACAGCTAAACTACAAAATTCAGGCAGAAAAGTCCCGTCTCAGTCTTTGGGACCACAAATTGCCCGGATGAAAACCTTCTCTGACGGCATGACCCAAAATGACTAGTGCAGTCAATAGCTACCCTTTGGTACCTGACAGCGAAATTGACTTGGCAAACACTGTTTCCCCCCCACTTCCTCTGCAGTGTCCTTTCCCTGTTTCAGCCAAAAGGAAGAATTGCTTGATGATCCCTAACTGTAGTACATTAAAAAAAAAATCTCATAGATTTAAAAGTCACTTACTGCTGTCTCCTGTGAAGCATGCCTCAGAGTGCCACGGGTTTGCTTTTCTCTCTGTGGGTGGGACTGCCTCACTCTGTATATATGAAAGACTTTTTTTTGCTACAAAGAAAGGTTTTTTTTTTAAAATGAAAAAAAAAAAAATTAAGTTCAGATGAAGAATAAATGCACTGTGCTGGTAAGGGGGGTTGGGGAGTGTGTGTGTGTGTGTATTCTTCCAGCAATTAATGCATCTGAACATGGACTCCAAACCATTTTTGTAACACTGAATTTTGGCATGGCTTACATTCTGGGCACACATAAAATAACACTATACATAAAAGATTTGCACTTGGAAAATGCTTACTTCAGATGCTCGAGCTATAGATAACCTTCCTACAGGCCTGACAATTTTAGAGAGTTAGTCTGCTTAACCTTCTTACATTTAGCTCAACTATACATATATCAAAGCTGAATTGATACTTCCTTCAGACACAAAGTAGGACTTTCCTCATAGTCATGGAGCAGGCATTCTCAACACTATTGTTTTCATAGAATGCCATCAAATACTAATATTTCCTAAAGCTACCTGCTGGATGAGAGGAACTAAAACATGGATGTGCCAATATGCGTTTCTCAATTGCTGAGACATTTTTGTTACCCCTCCATTCATCTACCTGCATGATGATGTCTGCCAAGCTCCTCCTTCCTTATTCTATTTCTCATCCTGATTCACTGTAGTGGTGAATCAAGAGTGGCTGGTGGAAATCTGATCACTGGCCTTGAGAAAATTCAAAACAGTCTCATAAACAATCCCACAGAACTGAAGTCAGTGGCAGCACATATGGCTTCCTGATTTACCCCTGCTGTTTTGGTCTAGAGAGAAGTGGTTGTAAGTCTATCACTTAAAGAGGGCAATAAACCTAAAATATGTAACAGTCTGGATCCTGCTCAGGAAGAAGTTTTAAGATTCTGACAGTGTTAACAAATATTATTCTGTCTTTAATTTCACCCTGAGGAAGAGATGGGCATCTTATTACTCAGCAGATTAAGCATGATGTTATGTCAGATGTGAGTAAAGTAAGACCTTTTATGAATTACGGTATCACAGTATCACAATATATTAGAGGTTGGAGGGGTTCTCAAGAGATCATTAACTCCAACCCCCCCTGCCAAAGCAGGATCACTTAGGGTAGTCTGCACAGGAATGCATTCAGATGGGTTTTGAAAGTCTCCTGAGAAGAAGACTCCACAACCTCCCTGGGCAGCCTGTTCCAGTTCCAGTGCTCTGTTACCCTCACTTCAAAGAAGTTTTGCCTCATATTGAGGTGAAATCTTCTATGTTCAAGCTTGAACACGTTGTTTCTTGTCTTGTTACTGTGCACCACCAGAAAGAGCTTGGCACCCTCCACTTGACACCCTCCCCACCCCAATATTTATACACACTGATGAGATCCCCTCTCAGTCTTCTCTTCTCAAGACTAAACAGCCCCAGGGCTCTCAGTCTCTCTTCACAAGGGAGATGCTCAAGTCCCCTAATCATCCTCCTGGCTCTCCATTGGATTCTCTCCAGCTGGTCTCTGTCTCTCTTGAACTGGGGAGTCCAAAACTGGATACAGTATTCCAGGTGTGGTCTCACCAGGGCAGAGTAGAGCAGAAGAACTTCCCTAGAACTGCTGGGCACACTTTTCTTGATGCATCCCAGGATACCATTGGCTCTCTTGGCCACAAGGGCACATTGTTGTCCCATGGAGAATTTGCTGTCCACCAGCACTCTAAGGTCTGTCTCCATGGAGCTGCTTTCCAGCAGGGCAGCCCCTAATCTGTACTGGCGCATGTTGCTATTCCTCCCTAGATGCAGGACCCTGCACTTACTTTTATTGAACTTCATGAAGTTTGCCTGCACCCAGCTCTCCAGCCTGTGCAGGTCATGTTGGATGGCTGCACAGCCCGATATCATCAGCAAACTTGCTGAGGGTACTCTCAATCCCCTCATCCCGGTCATTGCTAAAGATATTGAACAAAACTGGACCCAGTACTGATCCCTGGGGAATACCACTGGCCACAGGCCTCCAAATTGGCTCTGTGCCACTGATGGTAGTAGATGTATAGGAATAAAATTACCAGTCTTCAGACAAACATTTCTATTGGAGTACTAGCAGAGTGAGATTCAGGCACCTAAATGTCTTCAACAAGAGCTGGATGATGTAAAACTTACAGAGATCCAACCATAGGAGAATGTGTAACCGGAGAGGTAAACAGCCACTATGGTCAGGACTCTCATCCTTACACAGAATCATAGACCTGTTTGGCTTGGAGGGGACTTCAAGGACCATCTTGTTCCAACTCCCCTGCCATGGGCAGGGACACCTCACACTAGATCTGGTTAGAAAGTCCCTTAGAAGCCTTAGAAACTCACAGGGGTGAGGCTTCCACCACCTCCCTGGGCAACCTGTTCCAGTGTCTCACCACCCTCATGGGGAAGAACTTCTTCCCAACATCCAGTCTGAATCTACCCATTTCTAATTTTTTTTCCATTCTCCCTAGTCCTATCATTACCTAACACCCTAAAAGTCCCTCACCTGCCCCATTTTCCTCCTTTTCCACCTCAAATCCCAGAGCACCTGGGCTCTGTTGGAGTCTCCTCCCACCCCAGGTGTGGCCACTTGGCCCTCCCCACCCACTCCCCTTTTTAATCCCCACCAGGAAAGGTAGAAGCCCCAAGATGAGCCCATCTGGGCTGAGGATCCTCCTCTTATCAGTGGTGAGTGCCCATGGTGCACACTGGGTGATGGTGGTGGTGACAACAAAGGCCGGGGGGCCTGGTGGCCCCCTGGTTGTTAGGAAGAGGATTGATGACTCCTCCAATATCATCCACAGGTGCTGGCTGGGCCTCCTTACTGGGGCTGAGCTCCTCTGTGTGGTATCTTGGCTGATGAGAGTCTTGCCCTGGCTCTGGGATGGGTACAAAAATGGTGGTGGTGGAGCAGGAGGTGTTTAGGCAGGGTGGAGGATGGTGTAGAGGGAGCAGGAGCTGCTCTGGGGAGATGAAGTGGACTGGTGATGGGTTAGAAGGTTAGATGGTTAGACGGTTAGACTTGATCATCTCAGAGGTCTTCTCCAACCTTAATGATTCTGTGCTCTTTCTAGGTGTGAAAGTGGTCCAGAGAAGGGCAGTAAAGCTGGTGAAGGGCTTGGAGAACAAGTCTTGTGAGGAACATCTGAGAGAGCTGGGGTTGTTTAGTCTGGAGAAGAAGTGGCTGAGAGGAGACCTTGTGGCTCTCCAGAGCTACCTGGAAGAAGGTTGTAGTGAGTTGGAGCTTGGTCTTTTCTCCCTAGTATCAAGTGATAGAACAACAGGAAATGGCCTTGAGTTGCACCAAGGTAGGTTTAGATTGGACTTAAGGAAAAATCTCTTTACTAAAGTAGTGCTCAGGCATTGGAATGTGCTGCCCAGGGAGGCAGTGGAGTCACCATCCCTGGAGGTGTTCAAAATAGATGCAGATATGGCATTTCAGGATATGGTTTAGTTGTCATAATGATGTTTGGTTGGGTTGATAGTTGGACTTGACATTATAGGTCCTTTCCAACCTTAATGAATCTATGATTCTAGATAGACTGGATCTAAAACCTAAGAAGTGCATACCTATGAAAATCCCAGTTTGTGGTCTCCAATGCAGTATAAAAAGGAGCAGACACTGATTTCACTTCTATTTTAATTTCTATT
The DNA here is from genome assembly GCF_026170545.1 of Melanerpes formicivorus. Lineage (NCBI taxonomy): Eukaryota > Metazoa > Chordata > Aves > Piciformes > Picidae > Melanerpes > Melanerpes formicivorus. The sequence continues at coordinate 51,286,395 of NW_027142353.1, read as the reverse complement.
TGTGGTACCCTGCTGTCATTTTGAAACCAATTTCATTCAGTCTCCACAGGATGGCTAGAAACCTTGAATCTTGTGGCTCAGACTAAAGCTGACTGCACTCTAGAGAAATTTATGTTGACTTTTCATATGCAGTCATCCTATCTCTTTAGCTCAGGCACAGCTGAAGCATTTCCCTTCACTTTTCAAGTTCCTACTATTTTTAAACCTCTGGCAAAATGCCACATCTTCTAAGAAACAAAGAAAGATCCAGAAGCATTTAAATAAAGAAATAAAAAGCACTACTATTAAAAAAAAGACACACACACAAATGCAAGGCTAACTTTTATGTACATAAAAGTTGAAAGCTTTTATGCAGTAAAAAGGAATATCCTACAAAACTACTTCTATCATCATATCTTTAGATCACTTTCTGTAGGTAAATGGATAAGAGTTGCTCCTGTTAAAATCATACAGTGAGACAAATTAATGCTTGCTAAATCTGTATTCCAGTAAGCAGTTGGATGGCACCTCAGTTCGCATATTTATTTCTTGTTGGTTTCAGCTCATGCCAATATTGATCTCCTTTCCTGCAAAGCAAAGGCTGTCTCACCAGGAAGTATGAATGATTTTAGGAGCTATTATAGTGTGTTAATTCTTGATAAGATTTTTCTGCCTAAGCAACTCTTCTGCAGTTGAGTGTTGTCATTTAAAACCGAACTGAGTCGAAACTTTGTGAACTAGTTGTTCAAATCATACTGCATTGTGCTGCTGCACTACTAAATGCACAGGCAACACTGGCTGCAAATGCATAAACATTTTTCAGGGTTACAGGCATATGATGTTCTTTAATAAACACAAATATTATGCAAAATCAGTTTTGATGGAATAGCCAAACAGTCTCAGTTCTGTGTGAAGTGTCTAGTACTGAAATGTGATTTATAGTCAACTGTGAAGCCATTTAGTCTTTTAGTGCTGCTTCATACTACATAAATGTACTTGGGAGTTATTCCCAGATACTCTAGCAAGGCTTTATACTCCTCTGGTTCCAAGATTGGCTCAAAACCTTGGGAGGTCAAAACCTTTGACACAGTCTCCCATAACATTCTAATCACCAACTTGGAGATACGGATTTGAATTGGCGGGCAGTTCAGTGGATAAAGAATTGGGTGGTCACATCCTGAGGGTAGTGCTCAATTGTCATGAGGTTCAACAAGAACAAGTGTGAGGTTCTGCACCTGGGCCAGAACAATCCTCACTATCAATACAGACTGCGGGATGAGGTGATAGAAAGCAGCCCTGTGGAAAAGGACTTGGGAGTGCTGATGGACAAGAAGCTGGACATGAGCTGACAGTGTGCACTCGCAATCCAGAAGGAAAATCACATCCTGGGCTGCATCAAAAGATGCATTGCCAGCAGATCCAGAGAGGTGATTCTGATACTTTACTCTGCTCTGGTGAGACCTCACCTGGAGTACTGCCTCCATGTCTGGTGTCCTCAATATAGGAAGGACATGGATCTGATGGAGCAGGTCCAGAGGAGGGCCACAAAAATGATCAGGGGGTTGGAGCACCTCTGCTCTTAAGACAGGCTGAGGGAGCTGGGGTTGTTCAGCCTGGAGAAGAGGAGTCTCCAAGGAGACCTAATAATGACCTTCCAGTATCTGAAGGGAGCCTATAAGAAGGATGGAGAGACACTGTACAAAGACCTGCAGTGATAGGGTGAGGGGCAATGGCTTCAGACTAGAGAAGAGCAGATTTAGATTGGATGTTAGGAACAGGTTCTTTGCCGTGAGGGTGATGAAACACTGCAACAGGTTGCCCTGGGGAGGTGGTTTAGGCCCCATCCCTGGAGATAATCAAAGTGATGCTCAACAGGGCTCTGGGCAGCCTGATCTAGTTGAGGATGCCCTTGATTACTTCAGAGGGGGTTGAACTAAATGACCTTTGGAGGTCTCTTCCAACCCAGACCATTCTATGATTCTAACAAAGACATTTATTGCCAAAACAGTAAGTATGCACAGTTAGGTTGTACCTCTTCAAATGTGATTGAGGATTTGAACCAGATAAGGCCAAGATAAAGTATGCAGCAACAATCCAGTCTTGAAAAGTAGACCCTTCTAGTAAAAGAAAAATAGCTGTCCATAGTCTCTGGCACATCTGCATGGGAGCTGATTGCACAAAGGGCTCATTTCAGCTGCCCACATAGAGGTGACATGACTTTTGTCTAGGTACCCCACTTGTCTTCCACTTGGTACTCTGAAACAACCAATCTCCTGTAGGTCCTGTGTTATGCCTATCGGTTGTGAATGGATGATGTGGTGACTATGGCAGGACACAATTCTAGTCAAATGACACCATCTGCCTTACTGTGGGGAACCAAATGTGGGAGATCTATGTCCTCCTTTTATGGCACTTAGCAGTCAAACAGGATACTCTCATACATTCTGAATCACCCAGTTCAGGCTGGGTGTTAGGATGAAATTCTTCACATAAAGAGATTGGCCATTGGAATGGGCTGCCCAGGGAGTTGGTGGAGTCATCATCCCTGGAAGTGTTTAAAATAAGACTGGATGAGGCACTTAGTTCCATGGTTTAGTTGATTAGATGGTGTTGGGTGATCGGTTGGACTTGATCTTGAAGGTCTTTTCCAGCCTGGTTAGTTCTGTGATTCCAGCAGCTCCATGTCCTTCTTGTGGTGAGGGCCCCAAAACTGAACACGGTGTTTGAGATGCAGCCTCACCAGTGTCAAGTACATGCACACAATCACTTCCCTACTGCTGGCCACACTCTTCCTGACGCAGGACAGGATGCTGTTGGCCTTCTTGGCCACCTGGCTACACTACTGATTCATGTTCAGACAGCTGTCAATCAGCACCCCCAGGTCCTTTTCTGACTGGCAGCTTTCTAGCCACTCTTCCCCAAGCCTGTAATGTCACCTGGGGTTCTTGAGATTCAAGTGAAGCACTGGGCCTTGTTAAACCTCATACAATTGACCTCAGCCCGTCAATCCAGCCTGTCCAGATCCCTCTGCAGAGTCATTCTACCTTCAAGCAGATCAACACTCCCATCCAATTTAGTGTTATCTGCAAACTTACTGAGGGTGCACTCAATCCCCTCATCCAGATCATTGGTAAAGATCTCAAATAGAAGTGGCCTCAATACTAAGCCCTGGGGAACACAACTTGCGACCAGCTGCAAATTGGATTTAACTCCATTTAGCACCACTCTATGGGCTCAAGCCATCCATCCAGTTTTTTACCCAGAGAAGATTGCACTTGTCCAAGCCATGAACCACCTTCTCTAGGACAGTGATGTGGGAGACAGTGTCCAGGCTTTACTAAAGTTCAGGTAGAAAACATTCTCAAATAACATCTGTGTATCATCTAAAGTGCTAAATCTATTTCACTCCTGTGAGTGATATAATCCCTCTGTTTTTCAAGATTTTCTACTCTAAATATATCAAAACTCATAAGGCAACTCTTTTTGGTCTGTAACTTCCCTGGACACCCACTTTCACTTGTCCACACAGACTCATCAAACGCTGGGGAGACAGGCCAATTTCTTCAACCAGAGTTGGTTCCCGTCTAAAACAGATTTGAAGCCTGTGGTTCATGAGTGGCATGACTGGAAGTGGCAAGGAGAAGTCTTCTGTCCAATACTCATGATTCTTTGTCATATCTAGACCCTTCTCGCCAGACAAGGCCATGTCCCATGCCCAGTGGAGGAAGAGTGAGGCTGTATCCACCTCTTCACTATTTCCCTTCTCAGGAGAGAGGCAAATTCTTCTCTTTTCTGTATTTACCCATCCCATTTAGGGATTCCAAAGACACTTTTGAAAAGAGGGAGATCACCTACAAACTCATTATCTAGATAATGGGGAGGTGTTTGTGGCCTCCCAGAAATAAGAAATGGAATTTCCAAGGTGTGATTTCCAATGAATGAGCATTCCAACATGGTGTTTCACCTTTTTTTTCCCATTCCCATCACATTCTATGGTTCAGGGTTTGAAACAGCTTTACTGGTTCCCTTAAAGGAGGGTTTTCAAGACTGGGAAGGCTTTGCAGCCCCTGGCATCCTGGTCTGAGGATGCATTCAGATACTACATGTTCCCTCCCAAGTTACAATGGGATTGTCATCCCTGCCCCCTGTGAATAAAATACAAATGTCTAGGCTTGCTTTGAATTTGCTCTTTGTCACCCTCAAAAGTAAGCAGGGACAAAGGATTTGGAATTCCACTTTCCTGACAAGGGGATGTTCAAGATTTGCCTAGTTCTGGAGACTCAGTTACAAAATGATAAAGAGAAAATGACTGGAGTTTAGGTTTCACACTAGACCCCAGCACAGAATAAATGTCAGCAATTCAGAGTCCTTTATGGGATAAAAATAATTTCTCATACTTGAAACAGGAGATGATTAAACACCCCAGGATCCAAAAAGAGGCATTTCACGTTTTCTACCATCTTTTCCAACTGCAAGGAACAAGTTAATAATTATAGGAATGATTTAGTACTTATGGCTTGAATAGAAGAGGATCTGACATCTTCCCAAGCATTCTTAAGCACTACACTAATTCACTACACCAGCAGCAATATTTTGGATCTGACGACACCATATTTCTAATTTCAATACAGTCAGTTACTACATGTCTTTAAAGTCATTCTGAATATACAGTGAATGCATATAACTAGTGTGATCAAGAGAGAAAGAAGGAATACGTATGGAAGGCTGCATTTTCTCTTTCAAGAGAATTGGACTTGCAACTTCTTCTCTGAGAAAATTGAGGAAGAGCTTATTTTGCCAGGTAGGCTGTGATGTTCTGGTGGGGATAAACATGGTAGACCTAGATGCTGTTGCACAGCTTTCCTCTGGGAATAGCAATTCATAAGCAAGTGGAAGGAAAATTTCACAGCTTAGTAGTTTGCATTTAGCAGATAAAAGCAGTAGTATTGTTATGCTGTGATGGCAGCAGTAGGGAAAACACTCAAGTCTAATTCAGGTGGTGTCTCCAACTGGTAGCAAGTACTTTTGTGTCTTGAGATGAAATGCTGCGAAAGAAAAGCTATTACACAAGGCTGCTTTCAGCTGACTGAGTGCTTGTGTATGTTTGAAAATAAGCCTGTGATCAAAGAAGGGGCATTAAAACAGAAGATGGCAGTTTTAGGCACTGAGACCACTAGTTCTACTGCAGTGCAGAGCATGGAAGCTATCAGTGTAAGACTGCTAGCTCTTTTGTGGAGTTTTCAAATGAGTAAAGGGTTTGCTGCATTGAAGCCAGTGCATCATACAGCCTCAAGGAAATCTGTTAGATTAAACCAAAGCAGTAATACAGTTACTTTACCTAAAATTATGTATCTCAGAAGATTCAGCTTCTTGGGGATAGAAACAGGAATGCTCAATCAGAACACCATCAAATTCAATTGCATGCACTGCAAAGAAAATGTCAGCACAGCCTGAACAAAAATGTCCAGTAAACACCAATACAAAGAGGCTGAAAGCTAAATCCTGATCTGCCAGCCTGGGCCTGAGTTGGAATGGTGCTTGCTCAGCAACACAGACACAATGCAACCCTGCTTTGAACTCAAGGAGCAGTGAAAGAAACCTGGATGTCTGCAAGTGACTAGCTGACCTTTCTGCATGGTTAATATTGCACAGAGTTTGTTAGACTGTTAGGAAAAAAAATGGCTCAGAGTAGTGGCTCATTGTGCTGTCCTAAAACATTAAAGCAAGCTTTCTCTGTAAGAAAAACAAAACAGAGCAAAAAACCAACCAACCAAAAAAACTCCAAACATCAAAACAAGAAAGCCCCAAGCATCTGGAGGCCACAGTGCATATTTTCTTGTATTTACACTAACAGAAGAAAAATTCTTCCATCTGACAGGCATACAGGTGAAGTGACAACTTTGTGCCACCAATTTATGGCCACATTTCATCCCTGAAAAATGGGCTGCTTGCTTCAGGAATAACTGATGTAGGCTTCTGTTAGCCTGGACTGATTCCTCAATTTTTGTCTCGAGTTGCTGCACAGATCACTGACAGACACCGTCCCTGTGACCACAGAGCTAATTTCAACTGGGCAACCAGATGGGAGGTTTCCTGTTCATCAGCTGCAGGGCTAGACACTTCCTGTTTCCTGAATTTGGAACCACTTATGAGAAATCAGGACTAATTTCTGGGAGGCACAGGGGCTTGGAGACCCCTGAAGACCACACCCACACACCCCCCCCCCCGCATTGATGGTACTGAGCATGCTCAGCACCGCCAGGTGTTTGGTGTGGCTCAGCAAAACTGTTCTGTCATATGCTAAGTGATTGCATGAATATACAACCAGGTGACCCGATAAAAGGGGAGAGACCACCAACTTCAGGCTGAACATTCCCCCCACCTCTCCCCACTGAACTGGATGAGGAACTGGCCTTTGGAATTCTGGAAGTCCATGGTGGAGGTAGCTATTGCACCTGAACTTTTCTTTTCTTCCTTTCCGTCTTTTCCCTCTCTCCTTTGCATTTGCATACTTGTTGGTGGGCAAATGAAGTTACTTGGTGCTTGACTCTGTTTTGAGTCTAAATTCTGTTTCCAAGAACACATGACTCTGGCTGGCCAGAGTGAGACAGCTTCCTGTAGTGTTTTTGGAACACACCGAAGCTGACAAAGATCTCAGCGAGGCTGGCTTACACTAATACCATGAGACCATTTCTTTCCTTTAGCTATTGAGAGGCTCTGAAAGAAATAAACTTCTAAGGAAGGAGCTTCAGTTAAGTGCGTACTTGCTGGTGCTAGGTATAAATAGGACTGATCTAGGCTTTAGTTAATAATTAGCAAAGAAAAAGAGAATGTATCAAAAGATATCCTAAAATTTGTGTTCCCAGATAGACAATGAAGTTTTTTTACCTTAAATGTCAGCAATAGGCTTAGCATCATAAATACTCTGGTTTAGGCTGTGGTATTTCTGAGGCATGTCTCTACATTCAAAATACTTTGGCAGTGAGTTCCAGTGAAGGCATTACATTTCTACTGAAATCTACTGAAATCAGGTCAGTAGCTGAGCATAATTCTTCCCTCCTTGCACAGGGACAAATGCAGCAACTCCTCTGTGCTCTTAACTAATCTTCAGCTTTTCTAAGTAATTACCAGGTGATGCTAACACCTTTTTCTATTGCTTCATCTTGGTTGCTGAGGCTGATGTTGTCATTTACTTATACTGTAATAAAATTTCAGCAGCTTATTAGACTAGATGGGAAACACACTCCTGGCAGCTAATGATGAGCTCTGGTTCTGGGCCTGCCACCCTGATGCTCTCACCCTACAAACTTCCCCCCTTAGGGAAGCAGTGTTAAGGGTCCCCACAGCTATGTACAGGTTTATGCTTTTAACACAGGAATTAATTAATTACCACCCATGGATGACTAACTATGATCCTGTCTGTTATGTCTTTGGTCTCTTCTTTCAAACATCCCAAAACAGCCCCCGAAATTGAACTGAATGAGTGCAGAAAAGGTGGAAGTTCTAGAAATAGGCACAGCAATTGCCCTGCCTGCACTCTGGGCGGTGTGAAAGCCCCTCCTTGTCAGATCACAACTGGCATTTAAATTCATTGACTCATTGTTAGACATTACTTGTAACTTCCCCCCAAGAGTACTTATTTTCCAAAAAATAGCCAAACCAACCAAGCAAAAAAGAACCCCCACCTCCAACTATCTTAATGCCTTAATTCTGTACTTAAACAACAACTTTATCTTTTGGGAACATCTCCCTGTCCTTAACAGCCTGCCTAGTAGGTGTGTTTTATTCTTAGATGTCCCAACCCGGTGATAAGAGTCCACACAACTGAACAACGTGTTTTTGCTGTGTATTGAGGTGGTTTTCACTCACAGCTCTGGCTGTATTTTTCCTGCCCAAAGAAGACGCTGTCAGCAGCCCCAGACCTGCCTTTAAAGGGAGGTCCATGCATTGCACCTACTCAGTTGGTTAAGAAGTGTAACTCAGTACTTAAACTTAGCTCTGTTTGTTTCCTCCCCATAAACATCTGTGAGGCATTTCTAATTGGAATTTATTTTGCTAAACGACCAAATACACCAACCCCCTACTCCAGAAAATTGTTATTACTGGGAGGTGGCAGCCCATGAATTGTTGGAGGAGAGGGAGCTAAGTGTATGATGTCCTTGGAAAACGTGTTTAATTACTGTTACGTGAGCGATCGCATCTGTGATGTCTTTAGCCAAGGTAGCATGAAGAAAATTCTGGGTGAAGGAAAAATCTTTTTTGTTCCATGCCTTCCCCCTCCTCTGCAGATTGCACCCCCCACTCCGGGCTCCCCGACGGCAGCACTGCGGTGTGGAGGATGGGGGTAGGGTGGTGGAGTGGCCAGGAAGGGGGTTACACGCAGCTCCTCAGAGGGAAGCACCGTCGAGTCTCTCCGAGTGCTCCTCAGAAATGCCATTACGGGAGAGGGTGCAGGGCAGCTCGAGGGTCTCGCCTGCGAGGAGGCACTGGAAGCCACAGCGATGTGTGGAGCAGACATCTCCGCCCTAAGTGGCCGTGAGGGTGGCAGAGGTGAGCCTGAAAGGGAGTCAGGGCCCATCTTTCCCTCAGGAGCTCTTGCCCCGCTGCCGCTCTCTCCCGTCGCGTCTTGCCCCCTGGATCTCGCCCCCGGAGGCAGCTCTCCGCGAGGGAGTCGGGTGGTAAGGATGCAGAAGGCGGCTCCGAGGTAATTATTAATAGCCGTGCCCACCAGGGCGGGAGGGTGGAGAGGCGAGGTGACATAAAAGGGGGCGGCGGTAGGCTGGGAGAAGGGAGCCACCGCCGCGGAGCCCCGCCGAGAGCATGTCGCCTGTTGCACCGCTCCTGCCTCTGCTGCTGCTGTTGCTTGGGCGGCCGCTACTCGGGGCGCCAGGGCAGGGCGCGGGCACCTGGTCCCGCTTCGCCCGGCTGCCGTACCCGCAGGACCAGCTCTTCCTTCACGATACCTTCCCCGACGGCTTCCTCTGGGGAGCGGGCAGCGCCGCCTACCAGACGGAGGGCGGCTGGCGACAGGACGGCAAAGGCGCCTCTGTCTGGGACACCTTCGCCCACCGCCCGGCCACGCCACCGGGGTCTGCCCCGCCGGGGCCGGCGGGTGGCGACGTGGCCAGCGACAGCTACAACAACATCTTCCGCGACGTCGAGGGGCTGCAGCGCCTGGGGGTCTCCCACTACCGCTTCTCATTGTCCTGGTCGCGGCTGCTGCCTAATGGCACGGTGCCCCTCAACCCTGACGGGCTGGCCCACTACCACCGGCTTCTGCGCCACCTGCGAGAGCTGGGCATTGAGCCCGTTGTTACCCTCTACCACTGGGACCTTCCACAGAGCCTGCAGGACACCTTTGGTGGCTGGGCCAGCCCTGTCCTGCCCCAGCTCTTCCATGATTATGCTGAGCTCTGCTTCCGCCACTTTGGGGGGCAGGTGCGCTACTGGTTGACCATGGACAACCCCTATGTGGTGGCTTGGCATGGCTACAGCACGGGGCGGCTGCCACCCAGCGTGCAGGGAGGCCCACACCTTGGATACCGGGCAGCCCACCACCTGCTCCAGGTAAATGGTGGGTGGCAGGAAAGGGCCCTGGTGGCTCCTCGGCCCCAGTGTTATGCCAAGGGTGGGGAGGCTGCCCTCAGCCCACCCCATTGGCAGACCCCCTCCTTGTTCGACTGCTGGACTAGAAACCAAATGGATGTGCCCACCAGTGCAAGCAGCTGATTGTGGGCTGAAGGTGCAAAGCTTATAGATGGGAGGCAGGAACTTTGAGAGAGTATGGGGGTTTTGAGGACGAACTCTTTTGGGGAAGAAAGACCCTCTGTTCCCAGCTAGTTTAGTGAGTGGCATAAATAGTTTGCTATATTTATTTTTTATGCAGTATATCTGTGTATGATGTAATGTTAGCTGAAAGTGAGCATTGTGGATTCTCAGGGAGAATTAGGGAAAACTCTAAAAAATCCTTCAGTGGAGAAAGGGCTCAGCCTAATTGGAATGGTGTGGCTGTTAAGGCATGGCCCGTTGAGAATTAATACGCATTCATGAACTCTGCTAACATCCGTCTGCTCAGTGTACACTTACCAGCAGGACTTACATCATAGTGAGTATTCTACACTGGATGTGAACACCAACATTGTTATTGTATGTTAGAGGTGAGCACATCCCTTATTCAACTTTTTGTCACTTTCCAGCATTAGTTTTGCATTGTTTGGTGCTACAAATAAAGCAGGAGAAAATGTGGGTTAAATTTTAGATTAAATTTCTTTTCCTGAAGCATTTAAACTCTTCATTTAGTGTGTTGGAATGTACTTGACCATGTTTCATGGTTAAGCATATCCCACATCACCACAGTTAGCTGTCACAGACCTTCATAATCTCAAGTGTATGCTTGTTGTCGTAAAAGCCCTGCGTAGAAAGAAGACGCTTTTTTGTTTAACAACTGAGAAACTAAGGCAGTGACTTGCCTACATCATGGAAAAGGTGTAACTGAGTGAGGGAAGTCTACCAATACTATGGCAACAGTTTTGTCCTAGTGACTGCCAGACAGGGTTTTCACAATTGTTGGGCATTTCTTTTTACACAACAGTGTGAGGCAGCAATTTGTCGTTTTCCCCGTGTTTCATGAGCGTGAAACTGAAACACAGATGCAAAATCTCCACTGATTATTAGGGCCCTTTTCTCAGCTTGTGATCTTTTCACAGTATTGGTCAGTTATGTTATGCTTTCAGCTCTTCTGCAAGTCAGCTCCCAAAATCTCAACCCACCTACAAAGAAAAGAAAGGACATGCACTTTATGCATCCCTTACTTGTTCAGGTCAGAGCCTTCGGTAGAGGCAGAGAGAGCCTAGCTCTTTGGGATGGAGAAGTGAACAGCTTTAACACCAAGACCTCCCTTTTCCTTCTTACTTCTCTGTACCTTGTTGATATTGGACCTTTCATCTTTTGCAAGCAATGCAGCAGGAAGCTAGAGAGTACAGCTTCTTTGATGGCACAGCCTGATATCCATAGAGAAATGTATGCGGTCATGTAATGAAAGGTTATGTTATAGCACGTCTGGGAAGGAGTGAGTTACATTTCTATGTGCAAGTTAACTTGTTCTCTTACATAACTTTTGAATGATTGACTTTGCAGCTTCAATCTCAGGTTGTTCTTCAGTGCATGTCTGTGTCTTGAATGTAGTTTTGTAGGAGAGTTTGGTAAGTTGTTCTCAGGAACACAGACAGCCTTTGTTTGGATCAGGAGTTGGTGCAGTTTCATCACATAGCTTGGAGGATGTGTGCAGCACCAGACAGTGCTTCTGGGAGGTACAGCCCTCATAGCTGTATCAGAAAAGATGTGGTTTAATTAAAAAAAAACAAAACACAACCAACCAACAACAAAAACCCTTCTCAGCTGCATTATGCTGCTTACATCTTACATTATCCAAAAAGTCTTATCCTGGGTTTCTTTCTAATCCTTTTCTGTTCTCAGTAGCATTCTTCTCTCTCTGTCCTTTTTTTTTGACTTTTCTTTTCCAGAGAAATTGAGATTGCAGAACATGTTTTGTTTGTTTAAAAAGAAAGATAAGATATGCTGTCATAAGAGTTTGATTCTTAGCAAATGAGCAGACTAACTCTTAATATATATGGTTTTTGACAACATGCAGTTTTAAGCGTCTTCTCTCTGCATTCGTTCAAACCAAAGACCCTCATAAGTGGAAAGCCAAACAGCTAGTGCAAGCTGATGTAGTAATTTATTTTCCTGGATGCTAATTACATTAAAAAATGGAATAATTTCCTTTTAAGTATTTTTAAAAATTCAACAGATATGAATGTGGATTTTGAGCTTTGTCTTTCCATGCGAGTTATTTATCGTCTGAATAGATAATCAAATGCGAGTTTGATTCAGTTCAGGTTGTTCAGTTCAGGGCTGGTGAAAAGAGGGCAATGAAGTTTGATCTTAGTAACGATGTTTAAATTGAGTTTGAATGGATTTAATCAGAATGTACCAATTTTTTTAAATTACCTTTAGTTTCTCTGAACTTCCACAAGTGAGTCATAACAGGTGCTAACAGATCATAACAGATGACCTTCGCAGGTCCCTTCCGACCCAGACTATTCTATGCTTCTATGATTTTAAGTGGACAAAATAAGAGACACTTTTTAATTAAAAAGAGCAAATAAAAACAGTGTAAAAAACCTTGGTAAGAGAAAGCTTTTCATGGTTTGTTATTGAGAGATGTTGATCAGCAGTTGGTGAAGAGTTCACCTTTTATATGCTGTTTTCACTGACACTTGTTGCTTTTGATATGTCTAAGCCCTTCAAACATTATAAGAATTGGAGGGAGCTGTAGATGGTTATTCACAAAATCAATTGAATGGATCAAGTACAGTTCATGAAAGTTGGCGTACTCTCAAGCCAGTGGCCAGGAGACATAATGCCACCAATCTGTCACGTATATGATGCATCTCTTTCTCCAGATAGGAGCTGAGAGAGGGCATTGTATTATGTTCTGGGTTTTGCAAATGCATTTTTTTTGGGTTACAAATTCACAGTATGTGGTCTGAGTTGAACATAGTTGGATTTACTTGATATAAACAGCATTTGCAGAAACAGAAGAACATGCTTCCCCTGAGAAGGGAGTGGAATTACTGCCTGGAAACCAGTCACGTAGCAACAGACTGATTTCTATTCCAAAACTCTTTCCAAAACAAAAGGTAAGTGCTTTTTTGTGACCTTCAGCGCTAAACCTAATAAAGTATAAGTAATTGCAGCATAGGAGAACGATCTTTTCTCATTGCATATTGTTTCCTTCAAGATTCAGACAACCTTCATACATTCACTCGGTGTCATAGATTGTCATAGCTGGGAACACATACCCAATTTTTAGGAGTTAAAAAAAAAAGAAATCATTCTAAGTAATAGATTTTGGTGGTGTGGTGGTTTGGTTTGCTTTTGGTTTGTCTTTTGGTGGTGTCTTGTTTTGGTTGGGTTTTCGTGTTTTTGTTTGGTTTTGGGTTTGTTTGGGGTTTTTGCGGTTTGGTGGTGTGTGTTGTTGTTGTTTAGTTTAGTTCTTTCCTTTCCTGTTCTTGTTTTCTTAAGACTTAATTCAAAGAAGAACAAAGAGGAAACTGATTCTGTTTCTGGTTTTGGGTATCAGTTGTGTAGTATATGTAAAGAATTTACTGGATTAGTGATTATTTTAGTCACTAATTATTTGAATCAGGTATCTTTCAAATGTCAGAAATGACAAAAGAAGCGCAGTCAAACCATAGAGGAAATTTGGATCTGATGTTGCAGTTTTGTGTGCCAGCAGCTATGGACGATTATATTATGTTTACAGATTATATTAAAAGCTGTATTGTACCTTTTTGAAGCTTAAATCATCAAAAGAAAAAAGTGAATTGAGTTTCATTTTTAATTGTGATGAACAGAGGTGTTTAGGTTTCAAGGATGCTTGTTTTATTCAAATTATTTTCCCCCCCCTTGCCATTGTTACCTGTGTTACATTTGCAAAAGGAATGTGATTTTCAAATATTCTACTGTCACAAAAAAAAGGTGGCTTGTTATCTTTACAGAGTACTTTGATCTTTAATTACAGAACTACCAGGACTATGTGGAGAGTAAGGTGTTACCATGGAAAAGTAAGAGTGGACCTTCCTCAGGTGTAAGGCTTTTATAATATGAAAAGCTTTTTGGCAATTATTGGAAATCTTATTAAAACCCAGAAAGTAGGACTTGGAAAGACTACACTGATGACTGAAGTGAGATGGAAGCATAATTTACGTATTCTTTGTGTGAAGGAGCACCAGGTTGAGCCTATAGGTGTGTTAAGTTCCACTTCAGCTCTTTTGCTGTTCACTATGAGGATGGGGATTTCTTGAGGGTCCTGTTCATGAGGATTTTAGTACTTGTGGGTTTTATAGCTGTGTGTCTCTGTATAATTCTGCAGGCAGCCTCAGATCTGTGTTTTCTTGTGTAATTTTAAGTACCACATGCCTGATTCTTAATTGATGCAGTAGCTGTTGCTGGAATGATCTTTCTGGTTTGTGTCCAAGGTAATCTAGTATGCTTTCTTTTTAAACAGCATGCTTTTCATTTAGGATCAAAGTTTTTGTTTCACATGTTGGGCAGGGCTCTAGTCAGTGCCGGAAAGATAATGACTACTGTTCAACTGCAGTTTGCAGGTAAGGACATTAAGAAAAGCAACATAAAATTTCATATCTCATAAAGTCTCACGGGGTACATAAGTGTAAAGGTGTCAGCTCCTTGATACACTTTCATTTTGCATTAAGAAAACCTCACAAAGTATGAGACATTCTTGCTGTTCCCCTTTATCCCCTTTCCTCAAGCAGAAGATATCCTGTATTTGTTGTAGTTTTGGGGGATCTGAAGTGAACTTTGTGGAAGGACTTGTGTTACTGTGCATTCCTTCCAATGACAACCTTCTCCAGTTTCCATTGCATCTTGTTTCTATGGAAATTTTCCAGTACCTGGTGGTTGATGGGCATAATTCCTACCCGTGCTTAAGGATATTGTTGGTACCTGGAAAATAAAACCTAGCTTCTATTTTTGCAGAGTGAAATGTTTATTGTGGTTTAAGATAGTTCAGCTCTTTTTTTTAGTGCCTACCTTTCCCCTTTGACTGAAAGCAAGGAGCTCTGAGAGCTTTTTGCATGATAAGTCATGTAGGAACTTCTACTCTGCAACCACCATTAGACTGAGAGTGTCATCTGTGAGGAAGAAATGTTATAGAATCATAGAATTGTCAGGGTTGGAAGGGACCTCAAGGATCATCTATTTCCATCTCCCCTGCTATGGGCAGGAACACTTCACACTAGATCAGGCTGCTCAGAGCCACATCCAGCCTGGCCTTAAAAACCTCCAGGGAAGGGGCTTCCACCACCTCCCTGGGCAACCTGAGTGTCTCACCACACTCATGGGGAAGAATTTCTCCCTAACATCCAATCTGAATCTACCCTATTTCTTTTTTTTGCTCCATGTTCTGTGACAGTAGAGAAAGTTGCTTCACTCATTACATGCCTATCTTTTAGGAGGTCAAATTCTGATCTCTCTTGCTTTGGTAGAAATTAAATCAGAATGGGACTTCAGCAGATTCTTGGGCAATTACCTTAGCTTCATTCCTCACATACATTAACTCCTTCTTTGAATAACAGCATCTTTTCCCAGTCTGCTATGGGGAACAAAATATTTCCCCCCTATTGTTCAGTATTTCTTCATCTAGACAGAAGCAGTGAATATATCTATACAGCTGGTAGTACTGTTGGCAAGCAGTGACCGTTGGGGCAGTGAATAGAGAGCAGTGGTGTGGGCATTTGGAGACGTTTTGTTTTAATTATTTTTGGTGACTGCTACATAACCTTCTTACATTGGGAGAAGCAGGAAAGGACAGGCACGTGCTTGTAGATGCTCTGTAGTTTGCTTAGCTCCAGTTTGAAGTCTTGTGGTTTTTCAGTTAGCAGTTGGTACAGTATGAGGGCTGTTTGCTAATCCTTGCAACTGAGTGCATGATTTGCGTCTTTGATTGTTGCTGATGAGCAGTTAAATTGCTGAACTTAATATGAAGGTGCAAGGCTGATCTTGGCAAAGTTTTTAAAATGCCAAGAAGTGAGCAATCAAAGGAACCTGCTTGCACAGACTTGTATGTAAAGAAAGGATTTTTTTTTTTCCTTGCTTTCCATAATGGTAAAAATAAAGAAGAGGAAATGAAGAAATGCTTCTGAAGAAGTAGGGGAGGTGGCCTCCATATACAATGATGTCAGGTTGTGGAAATTATAGGAGGTGTGTTGTCTGTTTTAAGTACTAAAAAACTACTCGTGCTTGAGTATTTGCCCGCTAAAGTGTATAGAAGAGTGTCACAGGTAAAACTGTGAATGCTGATTTTACATTAAATCAGAGGAATGAAACAGAAGAATAAGGTCACAGACAACATTTCATAATGTTTAGGAAATTACTGAAATGAAGATTGGACACATCTCTGAGGGACAAGGTGACCCATGGAATATGACCATGAATAAAACATGAAATAAAGGACTTGACTTCTGGAGGAAGAACTGAATTGCTTTACTTGAGAGAAAATATGCCAGCAGAAAGAGAAGGTGAGTTGTCCTATGAGACTGCATCCTTGGCTAAAATGGGATGAGTAGGAGACAAATGATACCAAGGAAGAGAAGGTATTAGGTTCATGCCGATGTTCTCTGTAAATACACCTCAACATAAATGTCAATGGCAAGGAGAAAATTTAGAGCTAGAGGACCATATGCATATACACGAAAGGATAAATGTTCAGTATCAATGTCATTAGTTTGACTCTTAGAAGGCCCTTACAGGAAAGAGCTTCTGGAATGGCCTTTCAGTGTTTGTGGTAGAAACAAATATTTTAAGACAGCTTAGAGCAGTTTGAGAAAAGAGACTTTTGATGCATTTTGTGGCAGTGGAGGTGACAGTACTTGTGAATTCATAACAGAATGATAGATGGCCCCATTTCAACTGTGGGAACATAGCTCAATTGAAAAAGAGCAAGTACAACCTATAGTAAGAGTAAACAGTTTGTTTAGGATATCAATGATGGCAATTTTTCGCTTCAAATTGGCAGCTTCAACTCTACTTTGAGAGCATTAAATGTTCATAAGAAGCCTGGCTGGTTAAGTTTGTGGTACATGTCCCTGCAGATTTAGCAGGGAGAGTCCTTCTAGATGCACACTGGAGTAAGGCAAAGCAATTTCAGATTCTCTGAATTTGGACACACTGAGGCACATTTGTGTTCCTTCACTTTATGTCTGAGAAGAGATAGCATTTTGTGTTATGGAGAACTGCAAAAATTTAATGTTTATCTTTGGTTTTAATTCTGAAGAAAACCCCCTCAATATCCTAAATTCTCTACTGAAATCTTTACAGCTGCTGTTTACAACAGCTGATATAGGATCAAGGGACCAAGTCTGTGAATGGTTCCAGTGCCACCAGGCAGGTGGGACTGTGTGACTTCTGTGTGGTGGTAAGTACACAGGCTTTTGCACATCCTAGAATGTGGCCATCCTGGCCGTCCAGAGAGTGCTGTGGGACACCCTGCAACATGCTTTTCAGCCAGAGGGTGAGCTGACAGGGAACCATACACATTTCCAGTGGTCTGACACATGATAATTTTGTTACTTGCACTTTAGGTCTCACATTAACAGCTGAGCTTTTACTTCTGTTTTAATCAACTTAGCACACTGCCAAAGACATCTGAATGGCTTAAAATTGGCCAGGAGGGATTATACTATGGAAATACTTAGTTATTTTGTGAGTCCAAAAGTTAACCCAGGAGTCCTTTTGTAGGTTAATCAGTTTAATGCCCTTAGTAAAGGCTAGAAAATGTTGGCACCATTTGGATGGTGTTTTACAAGCTATTTGCTTTACAGTTGGGAAGGTAGTAGCATCTGGGTTTTTTTGATCCTGCTTCAAGACAAGACATCAAAGGATCAGGTGGGAAAGGGGGACAGACTTGTAGCTCTTGGTTGCACATTCTTGTGAGGGTTCACTGCAATTTTCCAATGACTTTTCTCAGTCAGCTTTTTCCTTGTTCTTTTGAGTATGTAATAGCTGCGCTGGATCAGTTGTTTTTCAGAGCTGAGGGGGCAAAGTTTACTCAATTTGTTTAACTTTCATAATTTTAAGAAATAATCTCAGTACTGTATCCACTGTACTGAGTACTGTATCCAGTTCTGGGCTCCCCGGTTCAAGAAAGGAACTGCTTGAGAGGGTACACCAGTGGGCTACAAAGATGATGGGAGACTAGAACATCTGTCTTATGAAGAAAGGCTGAGGGACTTGGAGCTTTTTAGTCTAGAGAAGAGTAAACTGAGGGGGGATCTTATTAATGCTTATAAATACTTAAAGGCTGGGTGTCAGGAGGATGGAGCCAGTCTTTTTTTTCAGTGGTGCTCAGTGACAGGACAAGAGGTAATGGGCACAAACTTGAACACAAGAAGTTCTGTCTAAACATGAAGAGGAACTTCTTTAAGCGTAGTGGAGCACTGCCTAGAGAAGTGGTGGAGTCTCCACCTTAGGAGTAATTTGAAACCCTCTTGGATGCAGTCTTGTGCAACCTGCTCTAGGTGAATGTGCTCTGGTGGTGGTGGTGGGGGTTTGGACTATATAGTCTCCAAATGTCCCTTCCAACCCCTATCATTCTGTGATTTTGCTTCAGAATATGTTCAGTAATTCTGACCTGAGGTTTGAAATGAAAATTCAACTGGCTCCAGTCTGTACAGCGATGAAATGCCTTTTGTAATACACTTACTCAATTCTTAATTTCTTTTCCTGTCATAATACATTGTTAACTTTACTATAAGTAGTGTTGACAGAGTGAAGAGCCACCAAAACAGAATGGCCTTCACCAGGAGGCAAAATCTAGGCCAGAAAGAGTCATAACAAAGCATGGGGTGATGGAAATGAGGAGTACTAGGAAAACAGACAATGCGTGAGGAGATGGTGAGATGTGAGGGTGGTTGACCATGAATGGGAATGATGGAGTTTGGTTTGTGGGACCACACTGCATTTTTTTGTGTATATTTAGCACTGAAAGTTAAGCTCAACATGAAATGCGATGATATAAAGTCTCCCAAAGATGAGTCATTCTCTGGTTCTTTGTTATTTATAAATGTCACATGAACTTTTTTGCAAAAGCTGACTGGTGATTTAATGAAATCACAAACCCTGCTTCACTATGACGGAGCCTGATTCAAAGAGTCCACATGGCTTATTGCTGTCCTTACACTGCCACCGGCACTGAGAGCGAGAGGAGCAGTGACTAGCCTGTGCAAGAAAAGAGGGATGCTGCATTGTCTGGGTTTCTCAAAGGATCTTAAGGTTAAAAAAAAAAAAAAAGTGAAAATTGAATTTTCCTTAAAGCTTTTTTTGAGAATCCTGTCACCTTCAAGCAGTAAAGTAAATTAGCAAGCTGAACAGATGTATTCCTCTTAACTTGAAGAAAATGTGCATTCCCATATTCAAGTAGCACTTCTGCTGTGTTAAGACCTTGGAAACACTGAAGGAGCTCTTGAATTCAGTTTCTCATCCTACTTCCCTTCCCAGCCATGAGCATTCATCTTGCTTTGAATGAAAAGAGAATATTGAGGTAGACCACAGCAGGGCAAGGAGCAGAGCTGCAGGAATATGATTCAGCTGCAGTTTTGCATCTTAATATGCTTGGTAGTGTGAAAAATAATGCCTCTTTTTCTTTGTAGTCCACTGTGATTACAACCCCCTGTCACACCAGATAGCTTTTTCTCATATTCCAAATACCTCCTGTTTTCACAGAGTAATATAATGTAATTAGAGCAAGTCAGAAAGATCTAAAATCTGTGAAACTGGAATTTGCTGATTCATTGAAATCAAAATATTTGAGAGAGAGTCTTCAGTTTCCCAGAAAAAGGTGAGAAATAGGGGAAATAAAAAGCTGTCATTTTACTTTTACTTTGCCATGGAAATTCTTGGTTTTCCATTTTTATGTGATACTGAAAAAATTAATTTTTATGTAGTCAGTCATTTCACACACTGCCTTCTGTATTCTTTCATTGGATGAGTGCCCACTGCTTCAAACTGGGTCAGCTTACCCTTGTGAAATTGCTGTATAACCTGCTGCAATGTGACTGACTTCTTGAAGCTGCATATTGATGCCTTTTATTCTTTGATTGAAAAAAAAGAACAGTTTTAGAACTCAGGACAGCATTCTTGCACTGTGGCGTTTACTCTGTGTCTCATATTTGTATCTGGGCTCCTTGTGCTACCTTTGCGTGAAACTAATTACTGAGCTGTTTATCCTGCTCTGCCTCCCTGTTTCTGGTAGAATGAAAAGTGGTACTTGAAGAAGTTGCTTAAAAAGGGATAAAATTCTAATAAAAGCAACACTGAGTTGGCACAGGAGGTTAGAACCAGCAAACTGTAGCACAGGGCAGCTCAGAAAAAGCCTTTTTTTGATAGCCTAGTGAAATAGTGACCACTTCAAAATTGCTTCACAGTGAAACGGTTATAGAAGCAGCACTGTGACACTAAGCCATGGAAGGTGAGAACCCTGAACTCCACCAGTCAGATCCCACTTCACCCAAGTCAGACTCTTCAGGAGAGGAATGCTTCCTGTGTAACTGGTAATTTGGAATAGGTTTGTAGAAAGCAGAGGTGTTTGGGTTAGGTATGGATGAGATACTGATGCTGGCCTGTGGGATGTGGTTTTGAGGGCTCAGGTCTGATGGTCAGGAAGGAATTTATATTATCAAAGAACATGCTTCATATTTGGCCTCTTTTTTCCCTCTTTTTGCCGTGGAAGGTGGCCAGATTCAAAGGGTCACTGAGGCATTGTACCTAAATGATTTGTCTTCTGTTGTGAGGGTTTAGGATTGGAGTGATGGCTTTGTTCTTTCCTGGTTTATTCTGATGTCCTAATGACATCAAGTTACACCAGAGGAGGTTTAAATTAGACATTAGGAAAAACTTCTGTGCCAGAAGAGTTAACAAAGACTGGAACAAGCTGCCCAGGGAGGTGGTTGAATCACCATCCCTGTATGTATTTAAAAGCTGACTGGATATGGTGCTTGAGGATATGGTATAATAGTGGCCCTGGGAGAGTTAGATAATGGTTGGACTTGATCTTAAAGGTCTTTTCCAACCATAGTGATTCTGTAACTCCTGTGTCTCATTGTGATTATCTGGAGGATTTAGTGCCCTTTCTTTTGTTAAAGGTCTTGGTTTTGGTTTGTGGCTCATAATGCCTGAACATGGGAAAGGGGGAATATAATGGATATTATTGCATAGTGTTTGAGGCTGAAATCTTGATAAACTATTGCAGGCATCTAAACCTGATGATTCATATAGCTTCTTTACCTATTTTTTTTTTTTTTTTTTGGGGGGGTGGTGGTGAGGGGGACTGTTCATTTAATGGGAGTGCTTCTGGGGAATATTAGAGCCATGAGCTACTCCAGACTGGAGGACAGAAAGGTATTCTACTCCTTTTTGGGGAGGAGAAATAAAAAGGCTGCACAACTAGATTGGAAGTTTAAATGGAAATTCTATTTACAAAATGTACATACAGAAGGCATTCAGGTAGAATGAATACATTCACAAATTAGGCTGAATCTACCAGGCCAAAACCTTCCAGAATCTTTCACCCCTACCAGCCTTGGGCAGGTGCAGGAGTAGGCTACAACTACATCCCCCACCATAAGGCCATATGACACAAAATTCCCCCTGCCAGTCAGAGCTGTCTCCCCCCACACAGACCATGAGATAGAGGCATATGAGCTCTTCTCAAGGAGAGAGAAAAGAGTGGTATCAGCTAGGCACCACCTTAGATAGTGTGCTGCCAGAAATTGGGATAGAATAACAAAGTTGCAATAGCCTGGGATAGCCAGGGCTGTCCCTCAAGACCCTCTGCCTTCTTGGAGGACTTTGTCCTTGTGGTCTTCTCAAAGATACCTGAACCCCAAACCACCACATTCCCCCCCTTTATTCCATTTCCTGTATAAACATATCGTCAAATAAGAAACAATCTTTAGATGATGTGCAGCAGAATATCCTTCATCCTGGTGTTCTCCAGAACAGTCTTTCACTTAGGATCAGGAAACAGTTGTCCTCATCAGATGAGATAAAACAGGACTATTCAGGGCTCGTAGGGTTCGTGCTTGTGTATGGTGAGTTCTTCATAGGTTTTATGGGCTCCATGGTTATCTGAAAAAGAACTCATAACAATTTATACACACTCTGAACTTAAACCCTCTCAGCTATAGTTAAATTCTTCAGTGGAACACACTGAATTTCACCATTACATTGCATTACTCAATAGGTGTGTCCTGGATTGTCAGCAGAAACCACCCCTCAGATAGGTTTAGCCTTACCCAAAGATGGAGAAACCCATGCAGTTTTCCCCAGTAAGTTCTTTTCACAGACAGCAGAACTCCATCTACAACTGGTAGCAAACCTGACTGAGCTGGACTCACTCAGTTTAATGACCTCTACTATGTACCAGCCAAGTGGCTCCTGTCGCCTTGTAGGAACCAAGTGCAGATGGAAGGCTGTTGTGTGGAATCTTACATGTAGAGTTGCAGAGCGAAAGTATGGAAGAGTAAACTACAAAGAGAGGGTAGAATTGGCAGGGGTCAAATATAACATTGGACCAGCAAGTTCCAAGTGTGGGAAAGGACCGGGAGGGTCTGGAAACAGACTTGTGGGACACTAGCATTTTGTATACCCAAGACCATGTAGAAATGCATGACTCAATTAGTTAAGCATCTAGGGTAAAAAGTATACTGTGAGATACACAGAGACAATGGAATCAACTGGTATGGCAAATCCACAGGGCAATTTACCAGAATGAAAAGGGCAACTGTCAGAGAGAGAGGCTCCAGGGAGACCTAATAGCAGATTCCCAGTATCTGAGGGGTGCCTACAGGAAGGATGGAGAGAGACTGTTTACAAAGGCCTCCAGTGACAGGACAAGGGGCAATGGCTTCAAACTAGAGAAGGGCAGATTCAGATTGGATATCAGAAAAAGTTCTTTACTATGAGGGTGGTGGAACACTGGAATGGGTTGCCCAGGGAGGTGGTGGAGGCCCCTTCCCTGAAGATATTCAAGGTAAGGTTTGATAAAGCCCTGGGCAACCTGATGTAGTTGGGAATCTCCCTGCTGACTGTGAGGGAGTTTGGGCTAGATGACCTTTCAGCCTGGACCATTGTATGATTCCTGTGACACAAATAGTGACACTGTACATAAGATGGAACCAGGACAACTGCCCAAAAAGCTTCCAGGCAAACTTAGCTTTTTTGTTACATCACTCATTTTGTAATACAGCAGTTCCAGACTTTTTAGCAGCTGGTGCAAGCAGCTGAAAGTTTTTCTCTGAAGCACCTCATTCTGGAACTGCTTCAGTTATAGTGAGATGAATTGGACAGCCTGACCCATTGCAGTGATTCTTTTATTCTACAAATTAATGACAACATTACTTTCTTTGTCCTCATATTATGTTTCTGAAAAGATTAATTATCAGCCCCACCACTGAAGCACCAGCCCAGAGCCTCAGTTTTGACTTTCAGAATCCTTAAAAGGCTAGAGTATACCCATATAGGCAGGAGGTTTCATTCTGGAGTGAGTCCAATGAAAACAGTGCACTTGGGGAGTGACACTGCTGATGTAAATCCTGAAAAAGCAATGTAGATTATCAGAACTGTAGCATAATGTGGTGGTTTGGATTCAGGTGAATACCTTTTCTATAGTCTTTGCTGTGCTGTGGAATGGGTGGATTCACTGTCTGTGAGATATGAAAGTTGTTTTTTGGTTCTTTTAATCAGCTTGTTTCCTCACAGGAGAGCATGCAAGGAAAAGCTGTGTGCTTAATCAAGAGTGGACATAGCCACTACAGAAATTTCAGCATTGGTTGGCCACTGGTTCTCAAGTTCCATTCTCAAGCTCCATTTCATGGTGCTAATATGAGAGCTGGATAGGGATCAGAAAATAATTCTTTGGTGTACTGGGTACAACTATGACAGTCTTCAACCTAAAAAGGTTATCAATAGCAAACTATATTTATCCAACACCTGGAAAACCAATGTTAAACTGCTAAAGGTTCACACCTACCCCAAGTTATGGCTGTCAGCAGCTGGGCATATTGATGGAGAATGTAGCATAGAAAATTGCTCTTGCCCCAGAGTTCAGCAGCATCATTCTGTTGTCTTCCAGGCAGGGTTTGCATCAGCTCTGAGACACAGTTTGGCATCTGCTTGGCCTTTCAATATTTGGCTTTTCAAGAACCATTATGAAATGTGGTGTAGTGTAAAGATATTTCTCATAAAGTGGTTTGGCAGCATTCCCAGTGATCCCAGAGGGAAGAGCAGCTAGGGCTTGTCCTCCAGTTCTAAGCCAGCTGTCCACTGAGCTGGTCAGGGGTGTAGCTGTGTGTACTTTGGCTCTTCATCGCAACTAGCAAGTGAAGACAGGGACTAAGCTGTCTGGCTGCCTGCAAGCCTTGAGTGTAGAACCACATAGATTGAAGTGGTGGGCCAGGAGCTTGAGAGTCATATAACAGTGCTGTACCAGGGTTGGTGGTGGCTGGGTGAAGATGAAGAAATGCAATGCATGTGCCTTCATTGCAGTACAGCCATCTCCCTTGCAGGCTGTGGAAATAAGCACAGGGGAAATAAATCACACTTGAGCTAATTTTAGATATGTTCAGCAGAGACATGCACATTTGAGTTTGCCATCCTAGGGTCCTTTGACAGGTGATGGAGAGAAGTGATCATGGTGCCTCTCATCCTATGACCTGGGGAATAGATAGAATATGTGGTGACCAACTCAAAACCATATTTTTTGTAGACACATCTTTACATTTAGTCTAATGAGAGTGAGAAAAGGTGGGGTAAATGACAGAGTAGAGGTGTACGAAAGGCTAGGTACTTTGTCCTCCTGTGACTTCTCAGGTGTTGGACTCTGACATACAGTCTGGATCATGTGCAAAATTTTGCCTGAGTCTCACCTGTTTCAGGCATGTGATCTCTTCTGTGCATCTGTGGAGAAATCCAATGTCAAGTTCTTCCATGGTTTTCCTGAATACTGAGCTGAAACATCTGACACAGAGAAGCAGCTAATACATCTCAGTGCAGTTCCCCTTTGCAAGATGGTCTGCAGCACATGCTTGCTTCTTTAAGTCCTTCGTTCCCATGTGAGATCTCATGGGCACTGAATAGCCCCATCCTGTGGCTCTTCACTCCCTTTTGCCAGTCAGCTGCTGCTGACCCACCATGACTGTTGAAGTATGCTGAAAGCATTTCATGGCTTTTCCAAAAATGTAAAAAGAGCACTCCATGGAAAATACACTTTAAAACATAAACAAAACCAGTTAAAAACTCCGCCGCCCCCCCCCCCCTTCCCCCCCAAGTTGGAACTGATAGACAAATACAAACCTTATACTAGTTGTCGCGCGGTCTCCCTCTGTATGGAAATAAAAGTTGTCTGATCTTTAGGGCCTCACTATTTTCTCCAAGGAGGCTGTTGAACTGTATTTCAATTTAAGTAATGCAACAAGTATATTCTGAATATGATAAGTGGGAAATTTTAGATGTGCATTAAGTCTTAAAAAAAATAAAAATCATTATTTTAAAGCAAATCACAAGATATCCTTCAGAATATCACCTACAGAAAAGTAGTATAAGGAAAGACATGCAGCTATCAGGTAGTGAAGAAGAAGAAAGGATTTAAACCCCTGTGTTTCTAAACCTAGCTAATGCTTTTTGTCTGACCTGTCAAGAAGGGCAATCATGCTGAGCACTGGGATTCATAGACAGGAAAGGTTAATGAGGATGAAGGTTAGATGGCTGTAAATAACTACAGGTGCAATGGACACAAAACAGTAGGAATTTATGGTATCAAAGTCAAGCCAGAGCCATCTGATAGGTTTCTGTGGTAACTGATTATCTAGAAATAGAAAATACAATAAACCTAATCAATCTATATTTTCAGTAGCACACTTGAAATGGTGGCACATGGAAAGCTACTGTTTCAGTTCTGGAGGAAGAGAATTTTCATCACTAGCTAGGAAATTGCTAAAGCAAATAATCAAAATAAGTTGCACTGAAAGTAAAAGTGTCAGGCTCAAGGACACTCCCTAGCTGAACTTTTTAATGTATTTATCTCCCATGCTTTGGAGCAAACTGGGATTGTACTAATTAGAGCATGAGAGAAACTTGAGGGACCAAGTGCCAGTGCAAAGGATAAGCAGGATAATAAACAGATAAACAGACTTTTTTTCATAAGATGAGAACTTGCTGATCACAGTTTCTAGTTTGTATGAGGTGATGTTTCCAGCAGAGATGAGGAATTACCTTACTGGAGTATGTCTTATTTGTCTGAATCAGAGCACTAGGGGAGCATGTACTTGCTGTCTATAAACAGATCAATGGGAGAAACAAGTGAGGGAAATAACTATGTCCAGGGGAAGTTTTGATGCAAGAACCAGAGCGTTAAAAGGGATCGTGAATAAAGTAACCTGAATATTGTCTCACCAAACCTTTCCAGTGTCTTGCTCAGAGTGTTTAATACTTTTACATGAAATCTTTTATTGTGTCCAGAGAAGGGCCACAAGGATGATCAGAGGGCTGGAGCACTTCTCCTATGAGGACAGACTGAAGGAGTTGGGGCTGTTCAGTCTGCAGAAGAGAAGGCTCCGAGGTGACCTAATTGTCTCCTTCCAGTATCTGAAAGGGGCCTACAGGAAGGCTGGGGAAGGACTTCTCAGGATATCAGGTAGTGATAGGACTAGGGGGAATGGAATGAAGCTGGAGGTGGGGATATTCAGGCTAGATGTGAGGAGGAGGTTCTTCACCATGAGAGTGGTGAAACCCTGGAATGTGTTGTCCAGGGAGGTGGTTGAGGCCCCGTCCCTGGGGGTGTTTAAGAGCAGGCTGGATGAGGCTCTGTCCAGCCTGATCTAGTGTGGGGTGTCCCTGACCGTGGCAGGGGGGTTGGAACTAGATGATCCTTGTGGTCCCTTCCAACCCTGAATGAAACTATGAAACTTAGGGAAATTCACAACTAGCAGGGATAACTTCTGACCTAGAGTGGAAGAACTCTTCTTCCATTCCTGTTTTTCTCCTGCAGCAGAGTCATGACTAAAAGAAGGGATTTTGGAGGAAGCATTCTCACACTAGCAATAAACTTCTCTTACTTTCTATATATATAAAAATATAAAAAGAAAATTTAATTAAACTGTGCTAAACAATATACTTTAAATTGGAAAGGACCAATTAAAGACTTAAAGGGTATAGTTCATCACACTTTATATGTTTGCATTGTACACACATCTGAACTGGTTAGGTTATGCTTCCTGTATCCTCACTGGAGAGGTTTTTAAGGCATGATAATTCTGACCAAGATTGCTCATCCATATTAGGGGAAAGTAAATTTTAATCTAAGGATTTCCTGAGTCTCTCCATGAAGTGCAAAAGAAATCTGGAGCAAACAGTTCGTCGCTTTTACATAGCAGGTCATGAGCATTGGGAATTTATTGCCGTAGCAGGTTTTGGAAGAGGGTTGTACCAGCAGACACAAAAAAGAGAGTAGACGAATATGTGAACTGTGGGTCCATAAGCAGACACTAAATAAAATAGGCTGGAATGTACTCCCTAACATTCCCAGCAGTACAGTGTAGATGTCTGCAAAATAGGAGGCTAGATCTCAGTGACTGGGCTTGCTCTCTCATAATAGCACCTTATCCTGTTGTTGCTATCAGAGATGGTATTAAGCTGGATGGACTTGTTGACCTGACCCAGCAGAGCATTCCTTTTGTCCTCATATTCTGTCTCTGCATTACCAAATGTGCCCAGTGACTCATCTGATAACAAAAATCTAATGTATCTAATGCTCTTGGCTATAAATCATATCCTAATACTCTTGAATTGAATTATTCAAATTGTATACATAAAATCTCTTCTGTTTCTTCAGAGTTTCTTTCCAACATCTCTGCTTTCTTGCATCTCACTAGTATAAGGAAAACGAGTTTTGATCTCTACACATGGAGCCTTACTGTATTTTCAAAGTTCTTTCTACAGAGACTTTGTTCCTTCCCACTAAGGTGGTAAGAACTCACATATGTGTCCCATGCAGAGCAACTTGGCTTTACTGTAACAGCATTCACGTGTAAAAGAGTTTCCAGTAAAAAAGTTCAATTAATGAGATGCAGTAATTTCTACTTCCTTCCATCTTGTTTTCCTGCCTCTCCTCCTCTCTCCCTACTTCCTTCTCCTCATCTCAGCAAAACACCTGTCTCTTCAAGTCCTTCACACCATCATTCTGGCCAACAGTTTGCTTTGCACTGATGTCTGGGCAACTAGATAATAATTACTGACTGCCAGCTGCTCTGATTCCTGTAGCATCGATTGAATCACGATTCCATGTAAGCTGTGTAAACTGTGAATTTCTTAATATCTGAAACGTTGCCCTGGTTTAATATATCCTGTCTTAAACCCATCTTTTCAATATCCTTTGGACTACATACTCTTTGAAGGTTGTGTTGGCTTAGCTGTGAGCAATGAAAACCTTTTTCTCTAGGGCAGAGTGGTCGAGCAGTTTTCTCACTATGTTGTGCACCACGTGGGATCTCTGAAAACACAAGATTATTTTCCTGTTTGATTTTGACAAAACCCACAAAGCTTTTCATGGTCTTGAAACATCAGGCTGTTTAAGCGTGCATCTACCCTAGCATTACAGTACAAATGAGGAGTGTATGTGCAATGTCAGTCTCCTAATTGCCTCCATTTGCTGTGCTATGAAGTGGTTTTGGAGTACTGAACTGGGTTGGTTTTAGATGAGGATAACCTGGAAACTGCTCTGCAGGGGCACACCTAGTGTAATACAGCTGCTAATTGACTTCTGGTCCATAGGTTATTGTAGATACTGGGTCCTCAACTCTACTGTTTGCTAAAGTAGATGTAGGCACTATGGCTAGAAGTTAACCAGCAACATATTATAATTATATTAGTCACAGAGGTACACTTAATCTACTTTTCCATCTAACAAGCCCAGAATATATGTAAGCCATCTGGCTGCTTACATGAGCTTGTACTGGTTTAAAAATCAAAGGTGGTTGTTTTACCAAACGACAACAAAAAAATCAGTCACTGGATTTATTGCTCTTCCTCTCGTACTGCACTTAGGCCTGAGATGTCACTCATCAGTCTGTTGTCTAGGAGTGGGGCTATAGCAAACACTGAGTTTACAAAATCCTCAAGTGACTGCAAGAGCCTTTTGAGGGATGTCTTCATGGAAAGCTGTTGAAATTTTTTACTATGCCTGTATAGCTCTATGATCAATTACTCATTTCTGAGTGAGCTGCTCTCCTTTAAAACACACAGTGTTTAAATGGTAGGCATCTGTCTCATTGTTAGATATTGACCTAATTACCATAATTGTAGGTGGCCTGCTGACAACTGCTAACGTAGCTACCCTAACGGCAGCTGTGCAGTAGTAGTAGTGTTGCTTTCTGGCATGTATACAGCTGGACATGAAATGATGCTGTTACTGGAATTATGTGAGCTTACATTTCTGTTGTTCTAGTACATTTTGATCTTTGTACTGGGGTTTCTCCCAGAATAAGTTTTCTTTAAATTACTGAAATTGTTATTGTACTTTGATATTGGATATTTACAGATTACAGTGTACTGGTGAAATTTCTGAAGACATGGTTATACAGAAACAAATGCCAAACGCAGACAAATTGCTTTGAAAGTCTGTCTGAAGCTGTCAGGTAACTGTATTGTTAAGTTTTTAATTTGTCCCTGTGTTTCTGTATCTGTATTTTAAAAGGCCAAGGTAAAAAAAGAAAAAAATAATAATATATATATATATATATAAATAAATGTAAAGGTTTTAGCCATATTTGGAATTAGTAAGAAAAAGAAAAGGTGGCTCTACAGGTGGATATATTCACGGTCCAATAATGACTCTCATTCATGTGTACAAATGGCTTCGTGACACAGGCTTTTGATATTTGTTCTACAGCAATTTGAAGTTTAGTATCACACTTTGAAATAGTAGACAAAAGAAAAGTTCCATCACTTTCACCTTGTGCCAGTACCTTCAACTCAGTAGTTCTGCAGCAGTGTTAGCCAAAGTGGAAACAATCTTTTGTAGGTTTCTTCTGTAAAGAAAGCCCCATATCAAAGTTATTGTCTCTTCCTCAAGAGACAAGTATTGTCTCTCTAAAAGAGAATACAGAGAACTGGCAAATTGCTGATGAAGGAAACCTGAAACATACTAAGTTGTTTTAAAAAATTCCATGCTAGGCCTCCAGAAGGGTTTGTTACCCTGCCAGAGTAAAGTCTAAACCTAACTGTGCTATGTTTAAAATCTGGCCAATTGATGTAATATTTATGAATGCCTTAGCCTGTTAATATGATATTAATGCTGGTCAGGAAGTGTCTATCACTATGGTTATGAGAGCACAAAAGCTGAAACAAGGGTTGCTGAAACAAGAGTAGTTAATTAGCAGTTACAACTGTGTGTGTTAACCAATACATGCCCTTTTCTGTGTGGCTTAGGAGAAACAATTACCCTGACAACACTTCCTTTTCCATTTATTGGTTTTGGTATTTTTTAGATTTAATTTTATTTTTCTTTCTCTAAGGATTAGATAAAATCTGCTTTAGGTCTTTGACTGTGATTTCTTGTCCTGATTGCTAAGGCTGAGATTGGAGTATATTGATGTAGTAAACCTCCCTATTCTATACTGCATCATATGAAAAAAACAGGATCTACTTTCTAAAAGGAAACAACTGTAGCTGGTATGTCAACTTTATTAACAGTTACCTTCTTAGGAACTACATTAAAACATTTATTCAATATTGTCAGCCAAACTAGATGATTTTCTTGTATACAAAGAGGTGAAACAGCTTCATTTCTACAGATAATCAGCAATATGAGGGTTGTGTTTGTCAAATGAGAATTAGATATTTAATTTTAAATGCTTTTTTTGCAGTCTTCTGTTGTACAAGAGCCTAACTTTTAGCTCAAATGGTGCTTCTTCATTTTTGCAGGCTACAAGAATAAAGCAGGGAAACTTATTTGTACACTTCTGAGTTAACACTCATCTCTGTAGTAGAACAATTTTATTTCTACCATTAAACATGCATTTAGAAATAGACGTAGAGATACTGAACTCCTACCTCAAAAGTGTATTTTCATGGTTTCAGCATGCTTTAAATGCAGTTCTAAATGTATTTCCCAAATCAGAGGAGATATAAATTGAATCCAGTTTAATCTGTGACTGCAGTATAGACAAAAGCTCATAGGAGAAGCTGAATAAAAACATATAAATCATCCTTGCCCCAAAGAAATGTGGATTCAAAAATTTTCTCTCTCATAAAATTGGATGCCTCATTTTGTTCTGCCATCACTTGACTGAAGTCATCATTCTGTTATCTGAGTCTTTAAAAATACCATCCTCTAAGAATTTTTCTTCCACCAATGAATCTCATTTTCCACATCTTTCCTTATATATGTATTTCTCTTTCCTCTTCTGGGTCGTGATGAGACCACTGCACTTCATCTTCTTGGTGGTTGCTGAGGAGCGTGGTGATGCTTGAAAATAAAGGTGTCTGACTGTCTGCATTCCTGGTTTTACTGGGACAGAATCCCAGGCCAGCTATGGGCTGCAGCCCATTAGCAATTCAGATCATCCAGGACAGCTGACTTCAGATGGCTCATAGGTGTATCCCATACTGTAAGCATCACATTCAGTATAAAGGGGGAAGTTTGAGAGCAAAAGGGGAGTTTCCTGTTTGGGATTTCCTTCTTGGTGTGTTTTTTGTGGGCTCTTCACACTCTTTTCCCTTCTCTTGCTTTCAAGGGCTGCCTTCCTGTGTATTGTGACTACTGCACCTTTGCTGGGCTTAGTATAACTTTATATACTTTGTATTGGCTATTTCATTAAATGTGTTTTCATTTCAACCTGTGGGTCTTTTCTCCCTTTTCTGATTCCCCTTGTCTACGGGGAAGGAAGTCATTGAGTGATAGAGTAGCTGCTGTAACTTAGCCCTAGAGATAGGCTAAATGTAGATGTATCCTCTCCAGTGACTGTATCCCCACTGATGAGATGTCTTTGCTGAGTAACTAGTTTTAATTCCTCATGCAGTATCCACATCATGGAAACAATTACATTAAGGAAGAATTATGGCCAGTAATAATCATGGTATTAATTAAAATTTATTAGTGAGCCTCATGGTTCTCATGCTGTTGCAAAGATGGGCAAACAACTGAGGCATCAAGACCTCTAAGTTATGTGTCATTCACTTCAACTTGCCTCATCTATCTACATGGTTCTGTGATTTACTGTGTCAGCCTTTCAGAGGTTGTTGCTGGTGTAAGACTTTTGGAGTAGAGTTTAGCTTAGGTCCTCTTGGTTTGCCTAAATCTTTCTCGGACTTTGGTACATTCTTGTATACATTTTGAGTCATGACTTCATGCAGTCACAAGGCTACCTCTTTGGAAGACACTGGGGCTACAAAGGTTGCACACATAGGTAAGTATGTACCCTTTGAGAAGCCTAAATTATCCTGCCTTGGCCTCCCACTGCCAGTTCAAAAGACACAGGTCTTGTGTTGCATCTGCCCATGCAGATGTCGTGATAGTCCAGAACATCCCAAATGGCAGTGGGTGCCACTGTGTGATCTTAGGTTACAAGTGGACATTAACACCTCTGACATCTAATACTATCTGTTAGCATCTGGAGCTGCTTTAGGCTTTCTAGGGGTGAGGTTTAGTTTCTTGAGCACTTATGGAATGCCATAACATTTGCAATCACTCACAGGTTTGACACAGTATTCACAGGTAACCATGTTCTTCTGTATTACCAGGTCTAGGTTAGGCAGGATGTCTCTCAGACCTAAATTGGCATTACCTTTGAGATTCAGTTGCCTAGAAGTAGGCCTGTAATACTATTTGGGTAGAACCATACCTCCACAGAGCCTGTTTTAAGCCAAAGCAGGGTAAAACCCCAAGTCAGGCAATGGTGCCCTTCTCTCCTGATCACTGAGCGGTTTTGCAGCTAAACCAGACTTGCAATCACCCAAAGCAGATCTTAATAGGTTGTGACTGCTGAGTCAGAGTAAATTTAGATGCATTTTATAGCTTAGCACTTCTATAGCAATACTGCATTTATTGGGCTACAGTCCCCTTTTTCAGTAGTCTGGAGACTAAGTTCTCACTCCTGAATTTAGCAATGATGTGAATCCTCCTACAGTTTTCAATGTATCAGGACCAATCAGTGGTTCTTCTTGGAGCTGTTAGCTCTCTCTTGTTTAGTATAGACTCACAATAATGTGTGTAAGTCTGAGGGTAGGCTACAGTTTGTTCTCCTAGGGTATAGCTGTTCTTCAAATTGCTCAGCACTTAACTACTCTTCTATTTTTTGCAAATTAGGAAGTATAAAAGAGTAAGTAGGATTACAGCTACAGAATGCAGCTAGAGGACCACAAGAGAGAGTTTTCCATCAAGAACGATGTCCTGCCTTCTCTATTGCAATTGCCTTGAGTATTTTGTTTGCTATTGCAGCTTGCTGTAATCATTGCTTTTGTGCCTTGTTTTATAACCAATGAGACTTGAGATATTATAATCAAATACTTCATTATCTACAAGAATCAAACAAAAGTTATTCCAAACATTACTGGACTGAAGTTAATTTATTATACAGTTTCAGTGATTTTTGCAACTTGAGCATTATTTGCAAAGGTGTATGATCGAAATCACACCCTTCAGTCAGTTCCATTACGTGTTCACCAACCAGAGCATTTCAGGCAGGTTAGGCACAATGAGATACTTTGTAGTGATTGCTCTATCTGGATATGCATGCAAACACAGCTGGATCTCACATGAGCAGCTGAATACTGATTAGAAGAAAAAGAGTTCAGTATTCACATCTGGTCAAACAGTAATCTAAACAGTTGTCTGAAGATTGAAAACTGGTACCTTTGCATTTATATTGCTTACCCTGATTAGCTGCTTTTTGCATCCATCTAGAGGGCTGAAGGGAACCTTCCATCTTAGACCATAGCCCACTGTAATTGATGTGCAGCTCTCCTCCCAGGACTATTAAATTTAATAGCCAAACTTACAGCAAAATAAACTCAGGTTGTCATGTGAGTGACCGATCTAGATTTGGGCATGAGCAATCCAAATATTTGGTTTAAAAAAGAATCTTTGTAGAGATAACCTCAAGTAAATTCCTTTCATTCTGGGTTTCATTTGCCTGTTACCTCTGATCCAATGTTTTAAGCTTGCTTAATTATGCTCAGCTTTGCTCCATGCACAGGCACCAGGTCTTGTTACATCCCATTGTCTGAAAGCCTGAAGTTTTTGTAGTCATAAAACCATGTTCCTAACCTCATGGCTGTTACTTTTTGTTTAATCCTCATTCATCTGGGGCTGCTGTGGTGTACAATCTGCAACAGCTTGTAATACATGGATTGTCAACACATTGACCACATTTGTAATTTCTTTGCTGACTATGTAGGACCACATGCCTCCCTTTTACGCACTGGTACCGTCTACTGGTGGAGACTTCTTCCAGTTTATTTGCTGTTGATGCCCAGTGGCTGTTTCTCACAGAGGAACTCACAATGGGAAAAAGCTATTCACCAGCACATTCATTCAGAAATACCTTCTGAAGCCAGATGAACCACCACTACCATGGTGCTCTCATACTTCTAATTGTCATTTTGTTATAGTAATGTACCTAGGCACTACAACAGTTATTGCTTTGGCCTGCGGTTCATAAAGGACCTGTCATTTTATATTTGCAGCCATGGAGCAGGTCCCTTTGCATGCTGAAAAAGGAGAGTCTCCTTTATGTAGCAGAAACATTTCCTGTAATACACATTAAATAATTCTATACTGATTGATCATTGTCTTCTCCTGGAGAGGGTGGGCTACCTTTCTGTTGTTCTAGTCTATTTGAAGTGACTTTTTAATACATCAACCGACTGACTTGGTTTTGTGATCACATGGCCTCTACTGCTCCTGGAGGGGTCTAACAAAGTGCAAACAAAGTGCCTGTGCTGCAATAGCATCCCCAATGTGACTGTCATTGCTAGCCTCTTCTCAGTGTTGCAGAGGTCAAATTTTGTCCTGTGTACTCTTGTTGCTGCACCTTCGTTAACAACTTGGTTAAAGGTTTAATCATATCTGCAACCATGATACGAAATCCTGGGGAAAAATAAACAAACAGAAGAGGTTTGAGCTCATGCAAACCTGTGGAGCAGGGATCTTCCTGTTAATTTTGCTCACAGCTGATAAAGTGATCAGTATACTCTTATATTTTTCTCTTTCCCATACCACTTGATCTGTTCATCATTTCACTTGGAATCGTGCTCCAGAAGTTATGGCATACTCTCTTTTAATAGACTCAGTTCTGTGTGAGTCTGAGTGTAGGTTAATACATCATCTATTCATGAAATTATATGAATTTGATCAGTTTCTGATAATTTTTCCTATTTGTAGTGATATTAATGTTGTATAAAGCTGGAGCACAGTGAAATCCTTGGGTATGAGGTGCATGTGAAGTGGCATTTCTGCCCCATAAACATAGGGGGAAATTCTTTACCAGCCTTTTCCTGATAACAAGATAATACAGACAACATATGCTAAATCTGTTATGCCAGAATCTGGCATTTTGGCTATGATAGGTGTGGTTTATGGTTCATTGCTCAGAAATCAACCATTACCCAGTAAATCCTCCTACCTGCTTTTATAGAATAAACCAAACCAGGTTGGAAGAGACCCTCAAGATCATCATGTCCAACCTATCATCCAACATCACCTAATCAACTAAACCATGCAGCCAAGCACCCTACCAAGTCTCCTCCTGAACACCTCCAGTGATGGCAACTCCACCACCTCCTCAGGCAGCCCATTCCAATGCGCAATCACTCTCTCTGTGTAGAACTTACTCCTAACCTCCAGCCTAAACCTCCCCTGGTGCAGCCTGAGACTGTGTCCTCTTGTTCTGGTGCTGGTTGCCTGGGAGAAGAGACCAGCCTCTGACTGTCTACAGCCTCCCATTGTCTACAACCTCCCATTATGATAGACCAGATAGGAGTATGCAATTATTTGTTGCTCCAGCAATACTGTCTCTATGGTTTGGGAGTGGTTTTGCTGCTTCTCATTAACACTTCTGTATGAATAGTCCAGTAATCTAATTTCTTTTGGGACTATAGTTGGGGAAAACCCTCGACCCATTTATCTCTGGTGAACTTCTGGAGCTTTTAAAGGACCACATTTGTGTGCCACTCAGGAATAATTTCTGACTGCCAGTCTGTCAGCCTTTCTCAGCTCTACAAACATGGATTTTCACAATCCAGTATAAGTTGATGTTCCTGTAATAACGGTATGTCAAGGATCTCCTCCTATCTTTTTCCTGGGAGATTCTCAGCATTAAGGTACACACAGAATGTTCCAGTACATCTCCAGGAGCAGATACATGCCTCAATTGCATCAATTTATTTTTAATCTACTGATGTGCCTAGCATAAGATTTGGAGTTAATTATTAACACCAGAGTACAAGGCTTCTACTCTGGGTGTTTTAAATGCAGGGATAGTGGTAATGGGTAATCTGAGCTCCATAATCTGTAATTTTCACCCTGGATGATAGGTTGTTTTTAACATCTTTACAAACTGCTTTGTTGGTTTAGCTGGTTAGGTTAGGCCCAGCAAGCTGAGACCTTTTTGTCACTTCCTTGTCTGTCAGGTGCACATGTTGATGATGGGCTTTGAAGTCTTGCTGAGAAAATTTTTCTTTCTAACACACCACTGTATGTCATTGGCCTTTTCTGTTTGTTGAGCTTCTACCAATTGCCCTGAGACTTCACAAAGCAATTCTCTTCATATGCTAAACCATCAGAAATGCATTCTTTCTATCTGTGCTACCACCTGGGCTGCCAAGCTTAGTTCCACAGTGTACAGAACAGGCGTTTCCAAGTGGAAAGTTTGGGTGGTGAACATGCAGAGAGGAGTATTTGGTTTCCTCCTGTGCAGACCAGAAACCCTGGTGATGTACCAAACAGAGAAATGCTTGACATTAGTCACCTCCTCAGAACTTTTACCCTTAGAGATATTGTAAATGTTTGACTGTGATTTGTTTATTTCTATTACTTAACCAACAATAGCTTATTTTTTTTTCCAAACTGATGTCATTAAAGAGTGTATTTGATACTCTAATTGTCTTCACTGTGGCTGACCCAAACAATTTTGATAGCAATGATTATATTTTGGTCTTCCCCTAAATACTCCCTTAGCATTGTGTCCCAGATTCCAGAGTCTCTTACAAGGTACTATTTTAGCTCCCTTCAGTACTGTGAGATTGTCTCTCACTTTCAAATCACTCAAACTGCTCTGTTCTTTTATCTTATTTTTGTACTCTGTTTAAGAATCTCTCATATCTTTAATATTCACATGGGTCACAACATTCCTTGAACTATTTTTGTGCAGTTCTGTAATTAATCTTTTCTGTCAGAGGTAGGGAAAATGATTAAACACATCAAGTGTCTCAGAAGCACTTGTTGTCAGAAACGAAGCTATTTTTATCTCGTCTCCCATTGCTTCTCAAAGTCAGTTGCCGCTTAATTCTTTTCCAGATGACCTTTATGTTTTCAGAGACTGTTCTCTCTCAGGAGACTTCAAACTGCTTTCCCAGCCCACTTGTCTCTTGGTGGTTTAGTTTATTTGGACAGGATGTAGACTGCAGTGGTCATGCCAACCTGCCTGTGTGGTGAGTGAAGGGCAACAGTCACTTTTCATCTCACTCTTACCTTGGCGTTAAAAGTGGCTTGTGTGTATTGTGGCCTAGAAGCTTTCCCCTCACCTCTGCATATGAATTGCTCAGATGAAGGTGAATACAGAAATTAGGTGAGGTAAGCATTCCTCCCCTCCTCCATGAAGGTGTATGCCTGCGTTTGTATAGCCTCTGATGGTAACAGTAAGATGTTGCTGAGTGCATCGCAAGTTCAGCTGCCTTACTGCAGGGTACCTGCCCAGTGAGCAACCTTTCAAGGATATGCAAGACTGAGTGAGACTTAACTCAGGGCTTGTGCCATAACATCTAGGCTTTCTCTACTTCAGAGGAGAGGTTTCTGTAATAAAATATATGTTTATGTTGTATATTTAATATTTCTGTTAGTGGTATCTTCAGACACCACCGCAACTTACTTACAGAGTATATGTACAGGTTCCGTTATCCGTTGTGGGTAATGTATTCTACATATGAAAACAGTTAAATGATTTAAGCACAGATCTGAGAATTTCCAATACAGCAATTTGAATTGGAAATAAAGGTGCCACAATCTCTGGTTTCCCACAAGGGGGATTCTATAGAAAAGTAGCTGGGGACTCACAACTTGATCCTTTGTCTGGTATCTTCCCAGATGCTGTAACTATAATGCAAGCGGTTCTTGGCTCAAAGAGGATGAAGGGGCCTCTCTCCTTTCATGCCCAGTTCACAGGTTGTAGCTTTCCTTGCCTTGCAGAGGGCGAGGGGGCCTCTCTTCTCTTGTGTATTTTGTTGCTGGGCAGTAGCCTTTTCTTGCCACGGAGAAGGCTGAGGGGTCTCCTCTTTTGTACTCTTGTCACTGGCTGTAGTCTTTCCTCGGCTTGGAGAAGGCTAAGGGCCCTCTCTTTTCTTATGCACAGTACAGCTCTTCTGGGACTTGGTTCTCTTGTGGCTTTTCCCATTTCTGCTTTCTGCTCAAGGCTCTTGCAGTGTTGGTTGCCTTGGTCCAGGTGCAAGGCCCAGGTGTGGTTTGCCTGCTAGGACGAGCTTTTCAGCTGCAGCTTCGGCAGCATTTGACTCTGATTGCTTTCTTGGTGAGAACAAGGCAAATTGCCTACTTTCTTGGCTGGTTTGATTACTGTCCAAAGACAATTTAATGCCTGTTAGTAACAGAGAAACCCTATAGTTGAACCTATAGAATGGGACATAGCCAAACATGGCCAGGGGTATACACAGTTCACAGGTGTGTTACAAGGTTAATTACACGTGCTACACATTTACCTGGACCATCTGAACCCCAGGAGATGTCCAGATTTGCACATTCACAGGTGCTTAGCACATTGTCTGGGTTAGGGCATGTTTTGGGGGTTGTCCCTTCAGGACAGTTTCTTACAGCAGTCACCTGACACAATGAAATCAAGGGTGTTTGTGTCACATTGTGGTCATCTTGTGTCTCTCTGCTGCATTTCTTTCTGTGATAGTGTTCACTGATGCTTATGCATAGAGTATGTGAAAGTGTAAACCCTCCCAGAATTTCATCTGCTATAAAACGAAAAATCATGTTGTAGAAATATTTTTTAATCTGCTTCCTTATATTTTTTGCTAGTTGTTTGTTGTTTGTTTTCCCTTCTAATATTTTTTTAGTAACAGCAATGCATCTTGATGCCAGTGGCTTAGATTCATGCTTTTAGGTTACCTTCTCCTTTTTATTCTTGTGCTAGCAAAGCTCCTCTGTTTTGCCTGTGATGGGTAGAAATAGTGTTTTAGCTAGCCACTGTGCCTTCAGAAAAGTATTTAATGTTCTCTTTGGTGCTTTCTCTGTAGAGGTGAGTGTCACACCAAACAGAGGCATTGTTCTGAGTTCATACACTGCTCTACAACTTAAGGTACCTGGGTTAATTTTCCTTCTATGCATGTTGTTATATCTCTGTTCCCAGTTTGTAAAATAGGAATTGTATTGGTTCCTGCCCTGTGTATGGCATGCATAAATTCATTCATGTTCATGAGATATCAGCATGTCACAATGACCATCACAGTGTGAAAAACAGTGAGTAAATTGTACTGAGAAAGGAAGTAGAACAAAAAAACCCCAGCATACTTTAGGTGTGCAATAAGGCTGTAATTGTAGCAAATTTTAGATTAAGTGGCTGTAGACTGAAAAACCTTCACTTGGCATTCTATGTATCACTTCCAAGGCTGAATCTCAGTCCAGGTTGTTGAGATTGGTGAAAAATACCAAATGTATTGATTCAATCATCTGTGGTAATATTGGCCAACAAACTTGAAAAAGAAAACTAGAAAATACATATTTAGTGAGAAATTATAGTGGAAAAGTGAAGTTAACTACATGGCTAATGTACTGTCTATAACATAGTCCTGTGCTTTAGACATGGGGATACCATCTTACCAGTTTCAAAGTATAGGGAAACCCTTAGGCATTTTTTAAATCCCCCTATCTGCTACTCAGAATTAAGAATATCATTTACTTGTGAAAGAGAACATTTGTCCAAAGACTATGTGGGTAAAATCTACTTGACTTTGGATCCAAGGGTAAAACATTACATCATTTGTGACATCCTGTGTTGTAGCTTTTGATTAAAATTCTTGCTTTTGATGATGCTGGGGGAAAAACACATTACATCCTCCCCTTCGTGGTATAAGGCACAGTCTGACTAATCATATTCTAGGCTTTCCCATGTCATTGCAGTAATTATATCCATTTCAGAAGGGCTTTTGATGTAGGACTGAATAATGACGTTTTTGTTGGAGGTGCATCAGCCCAGTTTCTAGTAATCAAAAAGCCGTTGCACATCTTTTCAAATTAACTCTTCTCTTTATATTGCTAAATGAGTTTCAGTAACATTTTGCTACTCAGTTTCATTAAGATGCAAATAGGGAGTTAATACAGGGTCATTCATCTGAGTGCTGGAGAGCAGGGTCTTTGTGCAGTTTGTGAGATGAGTGGTATTGTTATTGGCTCAGAAGACACACAACTTGTTCTAGAGAAATGAACACAAATTATAGAATCATAATGCTCCCAATTATAATTCTTGTGAATGTTATGCATCGTGATTCTTAGACTGTGAAGATCTGTCCTGCAATTGAGTAGGACATGACTTTGTCAGACTGTGATGCTTGTTTGCCTGTGTTGAATTATTTCTGCTGTTGCCACAGGAATTTGGATTTTGTAGGACTAGCTCATTCTATGGCATTGCAGGGGGCTTTTCTGCCTTAGAAGTGTGCTTGACGCATTCATCAAGGCTTGATTTGGGCATTATTGACTTTGATACAGAGATATCTTTAAGGTTGATCATATATGACCAATATCGGAATTTGGTGAGTTTTTTTACAGGCAGATCATGGTCCAGATATGTAGACTGAGTGGAAAAGTCAGGGGAAGAACAAAATATAAACCTGAAAACGGGACTGTGTCAGAGCCTGAAACATGAGCGAAGTACAGACATACCACTGGTCTTAGCTACAGGCAAACTACATGCTGAGACGTTAACAAAATTTTGTGGTGATAAAGAATTTCATTATTTTCTTTGTGATGAAAAGTATTTTAAGGGTAAGATAAATTCTGTTTGAAAGCTTTCCTGATCCTGAAGAATAGACACTAGCAAGCACAGCTTTTCTAATACCACTTTAGCTTAAGTCTTAACAGGTACAAGCATGTCAATCAAGTGTTTGCTATATAACAGTATGTGCTACCCTCTGGATGTAAGTACTAATGACAAGTCTACCCAAATCCAACAGCCTGGAAACCAGCACACTGGTTTTAGCCCTTAATTCTTCTCATAACACATGGGTGCCTGCACCACCCTTCCTAGAGTCAGTTTGTAACCAGACATTTTTTAGTAAAGTTTTCCAGTCAAGCCATGTGATCTATCAGTGCTGCACACATGTTGGAGCTAACAAAGAGCAAAGACCCCTCAGCACTTTTTAAAACCAGGGACATGAAGTCACCATGGTGTGTGTCAGTAAAAGTACTGAAGTGTGGATTGCCATGATGCCTAGACTGAAGTGAACTTAAAAATAGGTACTAATAGGTTGGTCACTGAGATCCAAAAGTAAAAGGGATGGTTCCTACTTGTTTTCTCTGACTTTAATCTGGGATGCTAAATTTCAGTTAAAGGAAATAGACATCTAGAAGGCTTCCATTGTCCCAGGAGATGTACAGTATCAGTTGAGCTACCCTAGGATATTCTGCCCGGTCTCCATTTGCTGCTCCAGAAGACCAAGGTCTCCCATCAAGTCCTGAATTGTGTTTGCTAGCCTCATCCAGATACGGCATCTCAAAAAAGTTTAGACATCTACATTAATTCCTTTTCCTAATCCATACAGTTATTGGGACCTAGATAGTGGTCCTCCAGAGTCTGATGACTTGGCTGCTGTACTGTACTGGGAATCACGTGCTAGAATAGGAGTGAGAACCTGTCAGCTCTATATATGTAGAGCTTGTGAGACTTCCCAGGCTTTTTAGGACATCTGCGTGGAAATGGCAGATGTGACTAGGCTTGTGTTATTCTGGAGTGCCTGTGCTCAGGCAGCTGAGTGGAGCCTGAGACCTTCACTGCCTGTAGAGGGAGCTTGGGCATGTAGGTCATGTAGACAGCAAAATATAAGGTGTCTTCAGTTCAAAATGAGTCTTACTGTAGGAGTGAGATTCAGTTGTCTGAAAATAGGTTTAGGTGCAAATCATTCAGCACATTTTATAGTATCCCAAGTGTCTCTGTGGAGCTGAGAGATGTGACAGGATTCAGGGGGACTCACAGCTTTCTGGAACTGTCTGGAATAGTCTGATGTCTAGCTGCATTAGGCACCTAATTTTAGGCAAATTAATTCTGTCCCAGATTTCCACAGAGACTGTCTGGTCTGTCAGTGGCTTCTCCCAGCTTTATTTCTATGCAGTTTTGAACTGCTTCATTAATCTAGATCTGCAGAGCCTGGAGACTTTCATGCACCATTTTCTATGTTTAGCTGTTTGGTTTGGGGTGGTGTTGTTTTTATTTATTTTTTCTTAATGGAAATAAAACAATGCAACTTCATGGACACCACAGAAGGCAGACATGTAAGTGGCTTTCTTGTCACCTGCTTTGTTTATCTCTAGAACACATCTTGTCTAAACTGAGTAGCAGGTTTTGTCTGTGGAGAGAGATGGACTCCCAAAGAGTGACTCACCCTGCATATCTCAGCCCAAAGTCTTTTCTCATTTTCTGTAGGGGCAGACTAGATGACTTGCTTAAAAAATAAAGTTGAGAAAAACCCACATTGCTGCGCTACTGTTTTTTTCCTTCGTTTTTTTCTCTCTTTTTTTTTTCTCATTGCAATGAAGGAGTAACCAGCACCTCCTTATCTGTGTAGAGTGATAACCTGTGGGGTTCCTTCCCTCTTTTCTTCATGGTACAATCGAAGCTACTAATGTGCTGGAAGATTTTTCTCCATTGATAGGAATAGGGAGGGCAAAGAGCTATGGGGCAAGTCTTCCACAGTCCTTGAGATGTGCTGTAAGCAGGCAGCATATGTGCAAGTGCAGATGACAGATTAAATTGTGTGTTTGAGAGTGTGCGTGGTGGTATCTTAACATTTGAGCTAGAGAGTCTGCAGATGAGTCAGGTCTGACAGAGGAAGAGTAGAGAGCATTTTGATGAGGGAAAATTTGGGTGTGCAAATACGAGCTGCAAGTGGTGGCACATTTGTTCATAATGGAATTTTAAATCATATTTATAGTGCTGGGTGTATAGCATTTTGGTCTGGATGTGTAATCTGTGACAGAGCTTCAGTGTGGAATAAAACTAAGTCTGTACTTAGCTCTCATATTTGACATGAGAGTTTGATGTGGTTACTATATTTAGCTTCTCACTAGCATCAAAATCCATTATATTAATTTAGAAAGGTGGTAGGACTACATCACATTCATTTGAAGTATTGAAGTATTATAAATGAGAGCATCAATGCTCAAGTTTGCCACTGAGAGCTTAATTCAGTTACACTCACATAGGTGTGCACTGTGAGTCACAGTTTCCAAGATTTTTCTCTTTGGGTTTTAATGATCATTCTAAAAGGGCATGAATGCAGTCACCTCCAGAGGCTGGC
This sequence comes from Melanerpes formicivorus, assembly GCF_026170545.1. NCBI lineage: Eukaryota > Metazoa > Chordata > Aves > Piciformes > Picidae > Melanerpes > Melanerpes formicivorus. The sequence continues at coordinate 51,243,039 of NW_027142353.1, read as the reverse complement.
GTCTTATCTGCACTGCTGGTTTATGTATCCCATGATGGCTCAAAGGCGGCAGGTTTTTGTATGGGGGCAGCTGAGCTGCGCCTTGATTATTGATCTGACCTTTAGTTGTCCTTCATTTCCATTTCTTTTTCTTGCAGTAGTGAAAATTTAAACTCTGCAAGAAGACTAGAATGATAGAATTCATTATTTTTCCTGGGTAATTAACAGTGTCTATGTGGAAAATTATTAATAATCTTAATTGCTGTCAAATGGAAATCATTGTGGTTCAAAGCCTGAATGCTAAGAGTATATGAAAAGGAAACTGCATAGCAGCTTTCAATAAATTAATGATAAAATTTGCCAACATATCAACTACATGGAGCGGAGTTATTAGGCTTTCTATGTGGCTACAGGGAGGACTAAAATTGTGTGTGACATTTTGATTAACAATTTGTCATATTCATCACTCCTGTGACTTTGTATGGCAAGAATGGAGGTTCATATCATCACAGCACATATGAACAAATACTGACTGATAAGCCTCAAAATTCAAAGGTGAGCTGGAGATAGTTAGGCTTTATTCTAATGAACAGATCTCATATTTTTACCTTTTTATCAATGACCTAGAAATAAACATTGCAATTTCCATTAGCATGTAGATGACAAAAAGATGGGATGTTGCTTCATAGAGCAAACTTCTTTGATAAGCTAGGTGCAAATTAAAAATACATTTTAGATGGTGAAGGTCTCTGGAGATAGGGTCGTTTAGATGAGCATATGCTCACAGTGTAATGCTGTGGCCACATAAGCAGCAAGAGCACATTAAATTGTCTCTGATTTACTGCTGGCAAGACTACCACTGGCATATTGTGTCCAATTCTGCTTTTGCAGTTTAAGACAGATGATGACAAATTGGAAGAGAATAAGAGGAGATCAGGGAGAATGGTTAGAGAGCTTGAAGCTATGCCTGAAGATAACACAAAGCTCCAGGAACTTAATGTGTTTAGCTTTCAAAGGGAACATCAGGAGACTGATTCAAGTGACTGCAAGATCGTGGGAAAGAAATGTGGTAGAAAATACCTCCTCAAAGGAACAGATAAAGTTATACCAAGACAAGTGGTTGAAGTCTGATATTAGAGGTAAATAGTAAATTTTGATAAAGCAAATTGAATTATTGGAACACTTTTCCAAGAATTGTAGTAAATTGTTTTTCATCACACTTTTTAAACCCCAGATTAGTAGCTTTTCCTCTGATTCAAATTGGAATGAGTTCAAAGATGCTCCTTTGTCTCGTATTGCAGAGGGACTTCGACCAACTAGACCAATGGGCAGAGTCCAGTGGGATGTCATTCAACAAGTCCAAGTGCTGGGTGCTGCACTTTGGCCACGGCAACCCCATGCAGAGCTACAGGCTGGAGTCAGAGTGGCTGGAGAGCTGCCAAACAGAGAGGGACCTGGGGGTGCTGATCGACAGCTGCCTAAACATGAGCCAGCAGTGTGCCCAGGTGGCCAAGAAGGCCAATGGCATCCTGGCCTGTATGAGGAATAGTGTGGCCAGCAGGAGCAGGGAAGTCATTGTGCCCCTGTACTCTGCACTGGTTAGGCCGCACCTTGAGTCCTGTGTCCAGTTCTGGGCCCCTCAGTTTAAAAAGGACATCGAAACACTTGAACATGTCCAGAGAAGGGCAACAAGGCTGGGGAGAGGCCTTGAACACAAGCCCTATGAGGAGAGGCTGAGGGAGCTGGGACTGTTTAGCCTGGAGAAGAGGAGGCTCAGGGGAGACCTCATTGCCCTCTACAACTACCTGAAAGGTGGTTGTAGCCAGGAAGGGGTTGGTCTCTTCTCCCAGGCAACCAGCACCAGAACAAGGGGACACAGTCTCAAGCTGCGCCAGGGGAAATTTAGGCTTGAGGTGAGGAGAAGGTTCTTCACAGTAAGAGTCATTCGTCATTGGAATGGGCTGCCCAGGGAGGTGATGGAGTCACCATCCCTCGAGGTGTTGAAGAGGAGATTGGATGTGGCACTTGGTGCCATGGTCTAGTCATGGGTCTGTGGTGACAGGTTGGACTTGATGATCCTCGAGGTCTCTTCCAACCTTGGCGATACTGTGATACTGTGATTGTTTGAGAGACCTGGGCAGTTCTTAAGAACAGATCTTCCTTTATATATCTGTGAGTCTGCAAGTAAACTGATATTCCTAGAATGAAAACATACATTGAAACATGTTTAGTTAAATGCTTTTTCATTTCTGTAAATACTGGAAGTGTGTCTGAACTCAAAAATAAGAGTTAATAAAGGTGTCTAGCTAAAAGTGTGCTCAATGCCCAGAATAGTTTCTCATGAAACACTAAGGTGCTGTTTTCCCTGACCAACTATAGTCATTTCTAGGTGATAGGTGGTATTAGTGTGGTATTAATGAGAAGTTAATTTGGGAACTGTAAATTGCTGATGAATGAACACGGCTGAGCCCTCAAATGCTGTGATTATCTGGTTACTGCAAGACACTGGATGTCAGTACTTGGGACTAATTGCATTGCCTAAAATGAAATTTCAGGTGCACTAATTGCAGTCTTTCTTTTCAACAGGCCCATGCTAAAGTCTGGCATCTCTACAATGACCATTTCCGTCCAACTCAAAGGGGGAAAGTGTCCATTGCCCTTAGTTCCCACTGGATAAAACCTCAACATATGACTGAAAAAAACATAAAAGAATGTCAAAAATCCCTTGATTTTGTGCTTGGCTGGTTTGCTAAGCCCATATTTATTGATGGTGACTATCCAGAAAGCATGAGGAGCAATCTTTCTTCTCTGTTGCCTGAATTCAGTGAAGTTGAGAAGAAGTATATCAAGGGAACAGCAGACTTTTTTGCTCTTTCATTTGGAGCTACTCTGAGTTTCCAGCTCTTGGACTCCCGCATGAAATTCCAGCAGTTGGAATCAATAAGCCTAAGGCAGCTCCTTTACTGGATAAGCAGTGAATATAATAACCCCCAAATATTCATTGTGGAGAACAGCTGGTTTGTTTCTGGTAGCACCAAGAGAGATGATGCCAAATATATTTATTATCTCAAAAAGTTCATTATGGAAACTTTAAAAGGTAAGGCTGAGTTTGTATTAATGTGTACTCGACATAATCATAATGCAAAATAGCCAGCAGAGACATGTTAAAGAACCAAGCCAAAACCTGATTTTATTCTTTTACATTCATCTGGACACTTGGACTCCAAATTCCTTTGCTGGGTTTGTTATTTTCAGCTCTTGAAGACCCTTAATGTCTGCAGATAGCATTTGGTGAGATTGATGCTGCTGTCTTTGAAGTCAGGAGGAAAATTTCTGCTGTCTCTGCTGGGAGGAAGTGCAAAATGTCTGTGAATTGTGTTCTCAGTGGATTTAGAGAAATTTCCTGTGTTATTCATTAATAGTTGATATCCATATCTTAGATGTATGAATGCATACGTACAAAATGTAAGAATGAATACATGGGAAGGCAACTGTATGCAAAAGGAGATCTTATGAAGAAAACATAAGGCTAAAAGAAGAATTTTTTAAATGAAAAGTGGAAGTATTTTCATTCTGCATCTCAGTGTCGCCCTTACACAAATTTTCCAATCAGCACAGCTCTAGGTGTCAATCACAATAATCTGAATTTAGATCAGTGTGATGAGAACTGAATGCTGTAGGTTATATAACCTAAATTATTTAAATTGTTACCTTAGTATTTTTTCTAAACCCTAAGAGAAACACACTACTGTTACAATTTGAAGGGGGAACTTTAACCTAGTTCCTGGCTGCAAAGACTGAAAGTAAAATAAAATTACCATTGGATACAAAAGGAAAATGATTATAAGGTCTACATAATTCATTGGCTTGCTAATGGGATGTAGAGTAGTGGCACAAACAGTTCTTTCTCTCTTTTCTTCTTCTGTTGCTTCTGCTTGCAACTCCTCTCTCTTGTGCTGGGGTATCTCTGGTTTGACTACTGTGTGAGATAATGGGAAGGAGGGAGGGATTGGGGGAGGAAGTGAAAAGGTCCATCCATGGGGGGGTCTGAGGAGTTTCTGTGTGGTTTATAAATTATAACTATATGTATGGTGGAGTCACCATCCCTGGAGGTGTTCAAGAGGGGACTGGGCATGGCACTTGGTGCCATGGTTTAGTGATGAGGTCTGTGGTGACAGGTTGGACTTGATGATCTTTGTGGTCTCTTCCAACCTTGGTGATTCTGTGATTCTGTGATATATAGTGCATATACTGTATATTGTGTACATATCCATTACATTTCATATTTGTAGATTTTAGTTTGTTTGTAAATATAGCTTAATTTGCTTCCATTCCAACCTGAGCCATTTATCTTGGGGTAGTTCTCCCAATTACATGGCGGGGTAATTTCAACCCATCACAACTACCTTGTATTAAACTTGCTTTGCATTTTCCTATTTCCCTGTGGTGCAGATTTTTTTCAGTCCTGACACCAATGAATCGTTGGGGCTCCCATTTCCATTTTTATTGCCTTTTAATTTCTTAATTTACAATTCAACAATTGATTGTCTACAGATTACTGGTTTTAAAAATGCTAATATTGTAGTTATTAGTTCAGACATGATAGCTCTTGTGCTACCTGCCATTTTCATTAAGGGGATGAGCAAAAATTGTTTACATTTTACCTTCAGTAGTCATGTAGATGCAGAAGATTTCCATGTTTGTTTCTCTGCTATCCCTGAAACCTAATTATTGCAAATAAATTGAAAGGTGAATAAACATAGGAGCCAGTGCATCCAAAATGGGAAGAATGGCATGCAAAAGAGTTGCTAACTTTTGCAAGCACAGTATTACTACTTTGCATGAAGTCAGATGAAGAGCTTATCTTCTTGAAAGTGTTTAATTCCTGTTACCTGTATTTCTGCTTAGTTTGTAAATTGGACAGGACATACAGGCGTCTGCCTTTTAATCATAGCTGACTGGAAATCATCTCACTTTCCAGCATTTCTTTCATTTACTGTGCCACTCCATAAATAATAACAGCAGTCTGATAGTCTTGTCATCTTGACTTAAGAATACCAGCACTTGGCTAAACTTTTTTACAGAAATAAAGCATGGACAAGTTGGTTCTGCAGAAGGGAATTTGGTGTCATTATGATGAAAATGATATCACCCAAATCTTCTGTCATTTGAATCTGCAAAGTGCCATGTATTCCAGTTCCACGTGTTCCATCGCATAGAGAATCAAAGTTCTCTATGCAATACCTAGGGGAATTTAGTTGAGAAAGATCCACAAAAGGCATCATGTTGTCTGTGAGCAGTCTGGCTGGACAACACCAAAGACAAAGGTGTCTTTCTTAGAGTCTTAGGACATGTCTATTCAGTGCAATAAAGCACTGTTATGTAGATATTCATAACCTATTTGCCATAAGATTCACTTCAACAGTCATGGGGCCTTGGAGCTATGGCACTAAGAAGTAGGGATGATTGATTTAAACCTCATAAGCATGCTTTTGGTGCTTCCTAGATATGGCCAGTATCTTTGCCTGATTGTGTGTATGCACTGGGTCAGACAAAACAGCTTATTTCTATATCTATGTTAACAACTAAGTGCAGCCCTGTTAGAGAAAACTTGTTGAGTAAAAAAGACTTGATCTGGAGGGCCTGATGTCCACACTGTCTTTGTTCCTGAAGCCAATTTCTGGATTAATTTCACCCCAAAGAAACCTAGGTCATGCATCCTGAGACCACTTATTGATGTGAACCAAAGTGTGATGGGAGATATTTGCTGAAAACTTTGCTCCTGATTGCAGTTCAAGTGCTGATGTAGATGTCCATTCTGACACTGAATGCTGTAGACAAGCTCCAGACATTTTTTTCAGTTTTTATTTTTTGGCTCTGGGAAAGGGTCTGTTTCTTTGGGATTTACAGCCCAAAGTCCTTTCACTATTTACTGTTATTGATTTTTACATATATATATTATCCCCCCCCCAATACTGTTTAGGGTTGAATAAAGTAAATAGAGCTATAATATACAGTAGAGAAATATTAATTAGAGCTGCAAATTGATTGCATGTGTCTTCCTTCATGGGTGGATATCTAACCACTTATTCCAGGGTTGTATTCACTTCCCTGCTCTGTCTCTGATTCAGCAAATAAATTGATTGTTCCTTGTAAAGTGGAGCATTTTGACCAGGAAGGCACAAAGGCTCCTCTGTGTCATGATGATCAGCCAAGAGGTTAGGTTATTTTAAGTCTTAAGGAGAACTGGAAAAGCCATGTCCTTGACAGGTCAGGACTGAGCTATTGTCAGGTGTCAAGAGGCAAAGCATAGATCCCCAGGAACCTTCCACGTGGAAGCAGGGGCTGTGGGCTTCAAACACTTCACCTGCATGCCTTGGGATTGAACAGCAGCTGAGCAGAGGCTTTTAAGGATCTGTCTATTTGATGTATGTTATGCTTATGGGTATGGCATGGTTGCTTGGACTGTTTCTATACTAATGAACTAAACAGAGCAGGAGCTGCACTGCTGTTTAATTTTTAAGCCAGCTCTGGCAGAGTTCTGGCTTGCACAGTACTGTGATTGCAGGCATGCTGTGGGGTTGCTCAGGTTATTTCCAGCAGGTAGTATGGACAAGGCCACTCAGTTTCAGAAGCAAGGACAGTTTAGGTTTTAATCAGTCTGGTTTGCCATCAACAGACATAAAAAAGATGGGAGACAGACAAAGGAAGAGAAGAAGAAAGACAATAATTTTTGTTGTGTTTTATCAGTAACATGCAATCCATGTGGGATACTGTGTTTGAGACTGCCAAACTTGTTGGAACTTCCAAACATTTTTCAAGTTGTTTGATAGGTAACACTTGAAAGTCAATACATTTTAAAAGAAGGTTTTGAAGAGAGTTTTTATGAGGTACTTAGAAACTGTAGGAGTGCTGTGTGATGACTTACAGAAGGGGTGAGATGCCGCCCCAAGAGAAAGTCTCACTGAGACTGGTTTACAAAGTGGACCTGGATTGGCTTTTATTCTGCCTGTATGGCAGATGTCATAATGCATGCATGCAGAGGTTAGAAAAATACTGACCTTTGCCAAACACAAAAAATTATGATTTTAGGAGGAGAAATATTCCATTTCCTTAGACATTGTCTCATGATGTCTTATAGAGACTGGGCCAAATTAATTGCTTTTTTAACCACAGTTCATGTAATTGATTCAAACAGAGCTATGGTCAAGAATCCACGTGGTCCTTCCTAACTGATTGTAATGAGATCCATTAATAAAACCAGGAAGTGAGGAACTTGATATTCTGAAGGTTTCCTGAAATAACACTTTCGGTGTTGCTAGGTTGGAAAATATTTTGTTCAGTCAGTATGCAGTTTGGGTTGACAGAAGACAGTGAGTAATAAAGATAAACTCTGCTGGCTATGGAGTCAAACTCAGTTTCAAAAGAATGTTTAAGAATGTGTATAAATGCATTGCTGAATTAGGGTGGGTCTAATTATGTAATTAAAATAAGCACACTCCTTTGTGCTTTTCTTAAACTGAGCCTTGCCCTGCAACATTTTGCTGAATCTCAGTGTTTGATACAAATGAAAGTGAGTATCGTTTGCAATCTTACTGCTGTAATGCTGGCAATACTAACAGATGCCATTAGGCTCAGATATGAACCTCCAAAGTGTGTAGTGATTCTTGAAAGTCTAACAGTTGACCTAGAGCATAGATACATTTTTAGAAAACCTTAAATATTTTAGCTGGAAAATACTATGCCATAAAAGATTCAAATGAGGCAAGTCTGACTGCATTATCACTTCTACTTTAGATCTGTTGTAATAAAAGCTCATAAGCACACCACAGTGTCATCAGGGATTTCCCAATATGTGTTTGTAGTGGAGGAGTAGGAGAAAAAGGAGTGTAACTTTTGTTTGCACATGGGGCAGTGCTGCATTAATGGCACTTAAGCTACACTGGAGTGAGCTGCAGTGCTTAGCAGAGTGCAGTGAAGTTACTGGCACGGTAGCTGCAAACAGTTCAAGCACAGCATGCTGTGTTCTGAGGCCGAGGCTTGGCATGCCTAATTAGCAGCACTGCTCAAATCACTGCTGCTCTTTCTAAATTTGGCTTGTTTAATGCCAAGCCAGGTACTTCTGCTGCTTTGCACAGTGCACACATGACCTGGGAGCTCCCTGAGTGCAGCTGAAATACGTTCCCTGAACACACTTTGGGGCAGGCACCAAGACACTTATCTGACCAGCTGCATTGTTCATACACATCAATACTGCAAACATTGCTGATATGGTGTAATCTACAGAGTAAAAATGAGCACTCTGATAATTTTGGTTTTGTTCTTTCCTCAGCCATCCGGTACGACGGAGTTAATGTGTTTGGCTACACAGTCTGGTCCCTGCTGGATGGCTTTGAATGGCACAGGGGGTACAGCATTCGACGTGGGTTGTTTTATGTTGATTTTCAAAGCCATGACAAGAAGTTGATGCCCAAAGCTTCTGTTTTGTTCTATCAAAAGCTTATAGAAAAAAATGGCTTCCCACCATTGCCTGAAAACCAGCCCATAGAAGGTATTTTCCCCTGTGGCTTTGCTTGGGGAATTGTTGACAACTACATTCAGGTGAGTCCGATGATAAAGCTGACGGGCTGTCCAGCCAGATCAGCACACCAGTTCTTATTGATAAGTTTGCTGGATAGACTGTCTTTGCTGATATATATTACCACAGTGCTGCAAAGAGATGTGGCTTTTGTGCCACATACAGTGTCTTTCAGTCTTCACCAGACTTTCTTCATGTGGCCAAGGAGGTCCAGTCAGATTGAGATACAACAAGGTTATAGAAAAACATACAGAAATTGAAGGGCATCTGATGCTCATCTTCCCTGGATGTGTTATGTGATCAGTTACTGGAAGTCAGTCACTTTCAAAGGGAAGTTGATTAGATTTGCTAAAGTATATTTCCAAATGTCATAGTTAATGAAATGAGAATTATTACTGCTTTTTCATGTCCATAATATTAATGGTAATATAGGCTCACAGCAGACAAATGCATGTTTTAGAAAACTTCCTTAAAGCTCTTAAAACTCCAGTAACATGTTTCTACATCTTATCTGTATATATCCTTGTGCCCTTGTTAGAAGGTTTTTGTGTGAAAATAACCCCAAACCAACCAAATACAGAATCAAAACCCTCAGAAACCCAAACAACCATCAAAACAAAAAAAACAAACTGCAACCTCTCCCCCCCAAAAAAAAAAGTAGATGAAATTTCTGTATTTATTCTTTGTCATTTTGTGTAGTACTGTAACTGATGAAGACCTGCAGTGTCCCTGGAAAGCATGGAATTAGATCATGGACACAGTTCATGCCTCTCATTATTTCAACCAAAACTGACACTTTGAGAGAGTCTTTTAAATTTTGAAGCTTCATAGAATGAATAAAATAGTGGCTTGGTTATGGTGTCTTTAACACTTTGGCTCTGTGGTTCTCAGACGCTGTCGTGGCTTGCAGGGCTTCTCTAACCACAGCAGAGAGCTGTAGTTACATTCAGTGCCGAGGCTTATCCCATAATAGAATTTTTAATTTAAATTTCCCATAAAGACAGGACCTTTCTTAAGGCTAGAGTAGAGGGGGCTTGGGTTTGGTTTGTTTGTTTGTTTTCTCACTCCAGAAGTAAGGTCTGACTTTGTTCTCTTGCAGCCTTCTTTCCTGGGACACTGATTTCCAAGAAAATTCAACAACCATTATCCCGCTAGCTCCTAGGTAGATTAGGGATTGAAAATAGAATTGCTGCCTTTGGGATCAATAATGGCTATAAAGTTTTGAAGTCAGTCAGCCTAAGACAGTTAAAAAATCCCTCTCACCCCCAGAACCTTCGAAGTTGAATATTTTCATTTCAGAAGCCCATTCAAGCATTTTGTGCTGTAGGACTTAGGTAGTGTGATTTGTAGATGCATCACAGTGGAAGAACTCTTTTGACAGCATTCCCACAGTATTAGTGGCAATGCATGGTTTAGTAATCTACAAGGGACAATTTTCCAGAAAAGCAATTTCCCTCAGACATGCTGCTTTTTATTACTTTCTTCTATAAGCACAGTACTGACCTCTCCGGAGAAAATAGCAACTGATTTTCAGCAGCATCTTTATGCGGTCTGCAGAGCCTCAGCTACAAGTTGAACACTGGTTGTAGGCTGACACCTGCTTTTCAAACAGAGGGCAGGACAAGGAAATCTGAATTCAAGGGGAAAATGTGCACCCACAGAAAAAGAAAAATAAAGAGAAAAGAGGGCATATAAACACTTGTGGTACTTGTAGTACTTGTAGTTTGGATCTTTCTTTCAAGAGTTCTGCTGCAGAATGAATGAGATCTCACACTGTGCATTTTTTAAAGTAATTCACTTTTCCATTTTCTAGTCCTTACTGTGTTTATAGGTTTGTAGTACACATTTAAAAGCAAAAGCATAATTGTGTGGCACCCTGAGAAGTTAGTTTATCTCCTACTGTGTTGATGTGTCATACAGGCAGTTCTGACATCCGAAGACCTAAAGACTTATGGGAAATGTGTTAATTGTTGGAGTCATGTACAGTGGGGTTACTCAGAGGCCCAAAGAAAAATTGATTCAGACATCAACAGTCTGCTGAAATAGCTTGGAAATGAGTTCAGTATGAGTTAAATAAAAAAGGACTGCTTTAGCAAGAAGGAAAAATGTTGCCTGTCAACTGAATTCGTGCTAAAAAGTCAAGTGCAGAACATTACTCATCTTTCATCATAGTCAGGAAAAGAACTGAACACAGAAATTATGTTGCCTTCAGTATTTCTTTTACTGTGTTCAGGGAGTGGTCCTGAATCTGCATCTACTGGGTAATTTGCAACATAATCATTGTGGAGGCCCTACTTCATCCTGAAAGAAAAACATTAGTCTTTGCTCAGGATCTGCATCTCTGGAGATCTGTTGCAAGCTTCATTCCATATCCCTGAGCAATCCTTTGTTTCTTATACAGACTGGAGCAATCTGGAGAAGCTATAAACATGGTGAGCATTAGCATAAGTTTGTTTGGAAAGCAGGATGGAAGTAATCCATAGATTGGGTACTTTCCTGATGTCACCTGTTAACAGAAAATTAACTCATGTGAGCCAGAGATGTTATCATATCAGAGATGCAAGACAGGTGCTGAATGCAATGTTTTGACTTATGATAGGCTTTTACTATGTTGTGCCTGATGGTTATGATCTTCCCACCTACCTAGAGCAAACAGCTTGAATCTGGTGTTTCTTATTCTGTCTAGGTAGACACGACACCCACCCAGTTTCTTGACTCTAATGTTTATGTGTGGGATGTTCACCAGACAAAGAAGCTTATTAAAGTGGATGGAGTTTACACCTCGAAACGCAAGCATCAGTGTGTTGACTTTGCTGCTATCAGGCTTCAGGTCTCTCTTCTGCAAGAAATGCATGTCACACATTTCCATTTTTCACTGAAATGGTCTTTAATCCTCCCTTTAGGTAACCTGTCTGTCATCAACCACACACTCATGCATTATTATCAGTGTTTTGCTAGTGAACTTCTTAGAGTTAACATAACTCCCGTTGTTGCTTTATGGCAGCCCATGGCTGAGAATCAAGAGCTTCCAGTTCCCCTTGCTAAGTATGGAGCTTGGGAAAACCCAGAAACTGTTGAGGCTTTTGTTGAGTATGCCAAATTCTGCTTTACAAGTCTTGGGGACCATGTCAAATTTTGGATCACACTGAATGAGCCGCCTGTGAAGAACTTGACATACACAGCAGGGCACCACCTGCTGAAAGCCCATGCGAAAGCATGGCATCTTTATGACCAAGAATTCAGGACATCTCAGAAGGGTAAAATATCCATAGCTCTGCAAGCTGACTGGGTAGAACCGGCTTGTCCCTTTTCCAGGAATGACCAAGAAGTTGCTGACAGAATTTTAGAGTTTGACATTGGCTGGCTTGCAGAGCCCATCTTTGGGACTGGTGACTACCCACAGGTGATGAGAGCATGGCTTCACCGAAGAAACAGTGTCGACTTGTATAATTTCCACTTGCCTTATTTCTCAGCAGGTGAAAAGAAGTTAGTACAGGGCTCATTTGATTTTTTTGCCTTGAGTCACTACACTACTACCCTCGTGGGCTGGGAGAAAGAAGATGCGCTGAAATACGACCACTACCTTGAAGTGCAAATGATCAATGACATCACATGGCTGCACTCACCCAGCAGAGCTGCAGTAGTGCCCTGGGGACTGCGTAAATTGCTCAAGTGGGTTAAATCAAAGTACGGTGATGTTCCGGTTTATGTTCTGGCTAATGGAATTGATGATGACCAAAATACGGTGCATGATAAGCTCAGAGTGTATTACATACAGAATTACGTCAATGAAGCTTTAAAAGGTAAGGAACCACACATGGTTTATCTACCACAAAGCCCAGTGTTGGTCTACGCTGCATGTGATAGAGTGTATTTAACTTTAAAAAAAGAAATCCTATGCAAAATGTTTCATAAATAAGATGTTATTACAACATAAAGGTTTTCCCTTTTATTGAAGATGGATCAGTGTTACTAAACATCAGGAAGACTGACCTTGCACATATTCTGCATAAGACAGCAGAAAACCTCTGTTGTGGATTCGAAAAATTTAAGTAGCTGCTTTGTGAGTAGCTCCACACATATTTAGTCAGATTTTCTTCTTATTATTTCACTTCTACTGTTGTTTTTCTTTGTTGCTTCTCTTCACCGATGTGCCTCAGGGCTGAGTGTGAGTTCTGTTCCTCAGCTGTCTCTGTATCTTATCCAACAGTGATCTTATCCAACAGTGATCTTCATAATAATGCAGCTATCTAGCTCATTATGCCATTTCCTGGACTCTTTCCTGTTATTCAAAGCACAAAAAAGTCTTTTACTCTGTCTCAAAGATTCATAAATTATAAGGCAAAAGGGATGCATATTGAGTCATCCTGTCATACCACACACCCTGGTTTTCAAGAAAAGCATGAGACCAGGGTGAGAGAATTTTTCTACTGAAGATTTTTCCACGTCTCACTATAAGCTGTTGCAATAATTATTTACTGTTTATATATATAAATCTTACTTTTTAGCTTCAGCTTTAAGCTGCTGTGTGTTCCCATGTGTTTTGACAGACAGAAAACAATCTCTCTCTTACTTAGCTCTTTGGTTATAACAGAGACAAAGCTCTTGTGTTCTTTACTATAAAACATGTAGAACCTTTCAATTATTAAATGTTGTTCCATTTGCCAGACTTTTTCTTGAGAGGGGTAAGCCCAGACCTGGAGACACTGTTCCTACCACAGCCACACCTATATCTCAGGCAGATATAATGGAACCTCATACCCTTTTACTCCTCTTTGGTACATCTGAGCAGCCATTTTGTCCATGGCAGCTTGTTGGTTATGTGCACTGTGGTTATCTATTAAGATTTCAAACTCAGTTCCAGATTCCTGCCCTCCAGGCTGACCTCTCTCTGCAGTACAGTCTACTCGTTCTTTGACATTCTCACATTTGTTCACGTTCAAATGGCAGTAGCTTGCTTGTGAAAAGCTTGCTACGCTAAACTAGATTAGGTCCTGGGTCTTTGTGTTATTTGTAGACTTCATGAGGATTGGTTTTACTTTTCTTTCACTTAATGTCATTGAATTTATTAATGCTAAAAGCCAGTCTCCATGACCATGGTAGAAATGCACCTACTGTGACAGTTACTTACTGCAATTACATTTCTAGATTTAATAGTTTTACTTGAGCCTAGTTGAAATCTGTTTATTATCGGCTTCCCTTGGCTTCATCACATTCTATTTTCTTGGCCTCATCACATTCTATTTTCTTGACCCAAATGCCATATAATACCAAGTCAGTTGCCTTGTGAAGTTCTAAGTATATTACATCAAACATCATTACTTTTATTGATCAGCTGATCTCATAAAAAAGATGTCAAGTTAGTTTGACAAGATTTATTGTTCATAAAGCTAAGGTGATTGGCATTAATCATATGTACCTCCTGTAATTCTTATTTATTGAGCTTTGTATAATATATTCTACTCTTTTACACAGTGAAAGATGTCTGGCAGTTCCATAGTTTGCTAGGTCATCCTGTCCACTCTGTTAAATATTGGCTTTAACTTCCTCCTCTGTAATTTCCACCTCATTCATTTGCTGAACGTCAAGTGCCCAAGATTTCCAGACTTTTTAAGCACTGGCTGCATGTTTTCTGTGTCTTTAGTTTAAAAAAAAAATGCCTTGGTTATAATTGGACTTGGCTTGGACTTTGGCTATGTTTGTACAGGTTCAATAAATTTTTTTCTCTATTGTTTCTGTCTTTCCTACCCCTTCAATGTTGTTAATGTTTCTGTTTGTAGAATCATAGAATGGTTATGTAGTTCAAACCCTGCTGCCATGGGCAGGGACACCTTCCATTGGATCATGTTGCTCAAGGCACCATCCAACCTTACCTTGAACATTTCCAGGGAGGAAACATCCACAACTTCCCGAGGCAACCTATTCCAGTTTCTCACCATGCTCACTGTAAATAATTTCTTCCTAATAACCAGTCTAAATCTACCATCTTCCAGCTTAAAGCCACCCCCCCCCCCCAATCCTATCACTACAAGCCCTTGTAAAAAGTTCCTCCCTATCTTTCTTGTAGGCCTCCTTCAGGAACTGGAAAGTTGCCATAAGATCTCCCCAAAGCCTTCTCTTCTCCAGGCTGAACAGCCCCAACTCTCACAGCCTGTCCCCACAGGGGAGGTGCTCCAGCCTTCCAATCATCTTTCTGGCCCTCTTCTGCACCTGCTCCAACAATTCAATGATTCTCTTGTTTCAGAGGCCCCTGTTCTCAACGTATGTATGAATATGTGCCTTTTGCCCAACTCCTGTTAGCCAGGACACCTGCACATCCCCTTTTTGTACAGAGCTTTGTTAGTCATTCTGATCTGGTACCAGTGTACTGCCATCACTTTCTTCACCCCTCTTTGATCTAGCCTGGAAATAGCTGGAAATTAGTATTGTAGAATTTCAGCGTAACTATCACATGCAAGCCATAAATAAGCCTTTCCACCTTCTTTGTCCTGAATGAATATGAACATGTCACTGCTAACTAGCCGTAATACTTGCCCTAAAGCTCACTGTCCTGCTTTTGACATCCTGCACTCCTCCAGTGCTTAGTGCCTCAGTAATACCAGCTTCTTTGTTATCTTTGTGCTTTTGCCCATCCTGTCCTTACACAGGGAGCAAGCTCTTATTTTTGGCATCCTGACTGATTCAGGTTTCTCCAAAACTTGCCTTTTTCCTGCAAGTCCTTGAGCAGTAACTGGTATGAATTACAGATCTTGTGTCCTTTCCTCAGTGTCGTGCTGGGGAGGAGTGAGGGGCTTTGGTATCTGTGTGCTTTCACCTTAAAGTTCATTCTCTGTCTTCTTCCTCAAGCTGGTTTCAGGGGCTGCATGTGGCAGCAATTGTGTGTGTAATGTTGCTCACCTGCATTGTTCCAGGGGGAGCCAAGAGGGTTGTGCAGATAAATGGCTCCAGGATACAGTATGGGACCCTTTGGACTGGGGCTATGTTTTTAAGTGCTTTGTACACTGTTTAACTACAACTTCATCAATTGAAAGCGAAGAACAGCAGCAACCATTTATGTAACACCATTAAATCCACATGCAGTTTTACAAACACAAATTAATTGTCCTGGGGAGCAGCTCTGTAAAAGGGTAAGTAAAGATTATTTCATTTCAGTCATGAAAAATACATTAGAGGTGCTAAGTGACTTGCATGTGGCTGCAGAAAGAGGTATTTACAGAGGCATGTGAAAATGCTGCAAGTGTTAGCTTTCCATCACATGTTTGTCTGTTAGAAGGTATTGCTTTAATTTGTTGAAAATAGTGTTTTGAAAGACAAAGTATTACAGTTTGCATTTACTACTGTGGATTGATTGGTTTTGTCAAGCGGGACTAATGGCTCAAGGTTAATGCTCCGGCTGCTGGACCTCTTCCAGTAGCCACGTTAGCAGTATGGATTGTGGACATGTTCTCAATAAAGACTAATACAGGTCATCTTGGATCAGAAACTCAAGTCAATAACAAGAGAGGACTATGATTTGCATAACCTTTCCACTTGCAGTGGTGATATCCCAGTGCATGACCTTAGCATGGGTGCATCTTTTTCTGGTGTTACTGTAGCCTGATGTCTTTTGGTTTTGGCTGTCCCCATCAGGAGGTGCTCTGCAAGGCATAAGTAATAATCAAAGGAACAGGCTGCAGAAATCCAGGTGCAGGAAAACCAAAGCCTATATTCTTTTCTACATAAAACCAAGAGCCATCTTTTCATGACAGCTCCGTGCTGATCATTAAACATAGTCAGGCACTCACAGCTGTGTTTACCAAGCACAAGGAAATGAATTGCAGGATACTTGCAGATCACACTGTCTGGAAATGGCTGGCAGATTCTTACTTTTTATGAGAAACACTTCATAGAGATATATGTACCTTACCTTACTTTGGGGAAGAGAAGTGCAGATGTGGGTTTAATATGCCACTGCCCCTGCTTTAGATACTGGCAAGTGGCACTGCTCTTGAATGCCAAAGTGCCACCTATTCATTTCTTCAACCCTTTGCTTTCTTCCACAGCTTACACCTTGGATAACGTTAACCTGCAAGGATATTTTGTCTATTCTTTTAATGACAAGACTGCTCCTAAATATGGTCTGTACAGTTATGTGGCAAGTCAATATGAACCAAAGCCTTCTATGAAACATTACAGAGAAATAATTGACAATAATGGTTTCCCTGATCCTGAAGCTCCTGAGCTGCTGTGCCCGGAAGAGATTGCCTCATGTTCTGAGTGCCACTTCTTCCGAACCAGAAAATCATTGTTAGCCTTTATCTCTTTCATATTTGTTGCTTTTATTGTTACTATATTCTTCATTATGTACTACTCCAAGAGGGCAGAAAGAACGTATAAGTAGAGCTGTCTCTGTGAATCCATCATTCACTTCCTTTTTTCTTGCCTCCCCTTGGGAAATCTGAAATAAGAGTGCACGATGTTGTGATTGCTTCAGCACTGGGAAGACATTTACATTGCCTGATACTGCTGGACCTTGACACTGGGAAGAGATTGCTAGCATATGGCTTCCAGAAATCATTATCTCTGGTCTAGTACACTTGGTTTATGAACAGTCCTTAATTCCTGTGGTTGGAGTTGTCTCACAGCTTTGCCTGGGACTTTTTGATGAGGACATGCTTTCTCCTCCTTCATTTTGCCTTGCTGAATTTGACAGGTGAAAGTATGTTTGGATGACATGGAGTGATGGAAGAGCCTGAACATGTATTCTCCATGAGAAGACTGGGGAGAAGGAAAGTGGTTAACTTTTCCAAATCAGGATCCAACAGTGGTGTTGCTTGACAGCGTCAAGTTCTGTGACGGGAGTAGAGAATGTGACTGAGCAGAGATGGAGGAGAATTGACCATAACAGTGCCTGGGGAAAGGACAGTCCTTTTCCTAAAGCAGATGTGAGGGGAAGAACAGGAAGACACAAGTCTGTGTTGCTAGGAGTGCTCAGTAAATCAGTTAACTACTACTCAGGTTGCTGACAGCTGTATCTGACTTCAGAATGCCATTGGGGAACTTCAGCTAAAGGAACTGTGCCCTTCTCAGTGAGGAAAGCAGCAGAGGTATGACCAGGGGTGGCAGGCCATCTGATAGGAAGGGATGGGAAGGGTTAAAGACCTTCTCTTTGCTTTGCTTTGTAAACTAGCAGAGAGCAGGGACTGGGATGTTGTTGCTGTCTCAGCTGTCAGAAAGCTGTGTGCCTTGACCCTGAGCCCTCGTGCTCTGTGCCCATGGCCAGGCTGGGGCACCCCATTTCTGCACTTCTCACAGCGAGTTGCGCACAGCTGCTGCTCCGCTGCTGCCCAGCTGCTTACCTGCTGGAAACATTTGGATGACTTAGGAAAATGGTCTCTGCATGCTGTCTGTGTTCAGTGTGGAGACTAAATCCCAGCATTTTGGTGTAATGATCCAGCACTTTATTGATGCTTGCTGCTTTTGCCTGGGTCTGAGATCTTGGAGCTGTTGCTCTAAGTGTCTTCCAGGTTGTCTGGAGGGTCTGCTTTGAGCAACTGGATCTGGCCTTGGCAGCATTTCATCCCAAAGTATTACTGAATGTCTGAGGGCCTCTCCTTTTTCTTTCAGCAAGATACATTAGCAAAATATTGGCAACGTTGTTTATTAATAGAAATAGAGAATGGAAAAAACCCTCCTGCGTCATTTTGCGTGCCTTGTGGATCACTGCATTAGGAGTGTCCTCATTATAAAGCAGTGAGGTAATTTTTCTCCACTCTCTAACTCTAGGTCTGCACTACCTTCAGCTGTAATTGCATTTTTATTGCTATGTGAATAATGTCACACACTGGAAAGGATATTTTAAAGGAGATGTGCTCTGTGTTAATCAAGAATTATTTATCTACTAAAGCTGATTATGCTTTATTAAATGTGATGTGTATCTACTAGATGACTAGTAGAGGACTAAATGACCTCCCAGGGTTCCTTTCAACTTGAATATTTCTGTGACTCTAGATCATAAATTAAAACTTGCCTATGAAATCCAATTTTAACTTGTAATTTAAGATTATATTTTTTTCTGAAATAATCTAGACAGACAGAGAATGATTTATTTCTCACCATAATGATTAATATATTTGTCCTCTCATTCCAGTCTTCGTGTCAATGTGCATGTTGGTATTGAGGTTAAGGTGAAAAATTCAGGGTAAGTGATGAAGTATTAAAAGTGTTTTTAAAAATTATTTATAGCCTGATAGGATTTGCTGAAGAGCAGCAGCTTTCAGAGGGCTGTGTATTTATACATTGGTGGCTGGTGCAGTGTGGATTACAAAGAAATAGCTCTCCCTAAATGTACGCAATGCCAAATGGCTTTCTCCATGGCTTTCTCCATGGCTTTCCAATGGATCACCTTGCAGTACATTACTCCAGCACTCAGGTGCCTTCAGAGTGCTTAACAGACAGTGACATTCAGTTAATACAAACTGCAGCCAGGTCATGCTGAACTTGTGTGCTAGGGCTGTGCATGTATGTGTGTTATATTTTGATGTCGCTAGAAGAAAATACAAATTCTGGGCCTGATCTTTCTGAGAAGCCTCTGGGTTTGAGGGAGTTCAGGAGGCCTTGGGCAGGGCAGGTTCTGAAGAGCATGGGTGCCTTACTGGTGGGCACTTCTCAAGCAATTAACCATCCAGCAAGTTGCTGCCATGTGCTACTTAATGGCCCAGACACAATGCAATGTGAGAAACGGCAGCCTGAGCACGGGGGAGATATTGCTGGCTCTTCCTGTAGAGGCTGGGTGATATGTAGCCACCGACAGGCAGATGGCACCAGCTGGATATCTAATTTGTAGGTAAACTGGGATGTGTAGCTCTGAAGCTGTGTGATTGAATCCACTTATGGTGCTGTGACCCATAGAAATGATGAAGCCTTTGGTGCAGTCGCCTTCAGAAGCATTTTTCAGTATCACTGCAGAGCAGCGACTGGCTTGAGCTGGGCACAGCGGTGTCCAAAGCCTTCTCCTGCAGCGCTGCCTGAGCACAGTGATGTGCGACACTCGGTGGATGAATTGCACCGTAATGGGCCGGGGAAAATACAGGCTGGTCTGATAGAGATAATGGTATGGCTTTTGCCTCTGGAATTTGCTTCATTTCATGTAATCAGGGGCCAGTGCAAGTTTCTTGTCAATCTTCTTGAAAAAAAACTCTCACCCTCTACTAACAACAACAAAGGCCTTGAATAGGCAAAGATTAGGTACCTGTCCTGGGAGAACTGGTGTGCTCATGCAAACTGATGCAGTAATCACCTCCTGCCATCAGGCCATGGGGCACTTCTCTTCCGTCCTCATGTGTGAGCGATGATCTGACGCTGCCTTGTCACCATCTGTGTGTCGAGAACAGAAGTGCTGACAGTGGCAAGGACTTTGAGGAGAGGGGACTCGCTCCTCAGGCCGCAAAAACAGCTCTGGGGAGAACGGTGTTTTATTTCCTGAAAAGCGACCAGAGCTTGCATGTGATAGATGTTAGCATACAGGATCTGCTGTAGGCTGGGCTCCTGAGTTTTAACCTAGTTTCTAGAATGAAATGTTGTTGCCAGGTTGCTCAGTGCTCCAGATTAAACCTTGTAAAATACAAAATTATTATTTCCCCCCCCCCCCAAAATACTTCTGTGATGTGAATGCAAGGTTTCCGGTTTATTTCTTGTAACGAGTGTACAGAGTGCCTCTGGGAAGGATGCCTTTGCTAAATGGAAGAATGGAGGTTATGTTGTTTTTTATAACAATCTCAGAAATGAAATAAAGCTACCATATGTCACAAATCCTAACATGATCTTACTGGTTCATCTGTCCAGTTTCCCTGTTGGCACCATGAAGTACAGAGTTCCTAGGAGAGGCTGTTGTGGTAACTCAGCAAGGAGTTTATGTGCCTGTTTGTTTGCCCAGTGTCACTTAAATAACTGTAGGTTTTGTTGGAGCTTGCTGGGGCCTGTGTCTAAACAGAGGTTTTCCCAGCAGTCTTGGGACTTTTGGCTCTTTGATTTTTAGGTTGGCTTGGTTTTGGTTTTGTGGTGGATTTTGGGTTGTGAGGGTTTTTTGGTGTGTGTTGTTGGGTTTTTGCTTGGCGGTTTGTTTGTTTTGTTGGGGTTTTTTTGTTTGGTTTGGGTTTTTTGTTGCTGCTGTTGTGTGTGTGTGTGTGTTTGGTTTTGTTTGTTGTTTGTGGTTTTTTGCTTGTTTTGGGGTTGCTGAGATTAAAGGAAGTGGGAGCAGTAAGGGACAAAAGTAATTAATGGGACAGTGACCCATACAAGTATCAGCATGTTTAGACATGGAACTTGCCCCTCACTTTTCTCCTTGGGTTGTATTTGTTTGTTTTTGGATCACTCAGAGCACTTGATCTGTTCATTCTGCTTGGCAAAACCCCTAAGATGAAAATGTCTTTATTCATGGCAGAGAAGTCAGTTTTAGGTGCTAGATTTTGGGTTCAGCTGAGGAAGCTGACTTGTGTTCTGTGTTCACTCATGCAAAGCTGAGATGAGCAGGTGAGAAAAAGAAAGGGGAAGCTTCTTCCCATCTTTGATATGCCACTCATGGACTGTCAACCCACTCTTTGCCAGCTGTCACAAGGCTAAGAGTGGTGTGGCCTGGTTAACCCCACCCTTTTTCAAAAATAGGAAAACAGAGGAAAAAGAAAGTGAGATGAACTGACAGGGCCTGGTGTATCAGAGGCTTTGATTTTGTTTCATTAGTTGAATGGAAACACCCCTGCAAATGGTTCTGAGAAAATTAAGATTGCTAAGAAACTAGAAAGTTGAAACCACAGCAGTCTACAGCCAAGACACTTGTGGGTGCTGACATTTTGCTGGCTATTATTTTGCAATGGTTTGAGTGTTTGTGAAGGAATGCCAAAAGGGCAAGCAGGACAGAGAGAAGACAGGGAAAACACTACCGAAGCACGGGCAGAAGAGCCAAGGGTGCAAGCTGATGTGTGAATTCCTCACTCTAGGAGCTGAGGGAGCAGTCCCCTGGTGTGGGGATGGGCTACAGAACTTTGAATATTCTTTGTTAAAAAACAAAATATATTTGAAACCCCCCTGCTCTGAAAAGTTGCTGCCTCCCATGTTTGTCTTTTACGGCTATATCTTCTTTGTGAAGTTTACTGCCAGAAGCCTATTCCTCACTGCTCTCCTGAGCACATCCAAATGTGTTTCTGGCCTTAGTCCCAGGTCTGAGGTGCAGAAGGAAGCTGGGTGCTGGGAGAGGTGGCCACTTGTCACTGGCACTGAGCAAAGCAGTGAAAATGCCAGGGATGATGTTTTCTGAATACTGCAAGTTCACATCAGGCTGGATTAGATGCTACTTCAGTTCTTTATTACTAGTAGAGTTTCTTCCTTTCTAAGAGAATAACACAGAAGACTTTGGGGTTGTTTTGGCAGAGAAGGATGAGTTTTTAACTTCTCCCCAAGCTGAGATGTATAAAGTACTTTCACTGATTTTTTGATTTATTTTTTTTAAAGGCATCAGTCCTTGCAGGGAAGGGGAAGACCTGGGCAATGCCTCCTCAGACCCACCTGTTTGCCTCTCAGGAGCCAATTGAGCCTCCAAGCTGGAGCTTCCCCTCAGGGCTCTGCCTTGCTGGGGTGGCTGGGACAGAGCAGGGCCAAGCCTCAGGCACCTTCTGCAGGACACGCAGTGGGGTCTGGAGGAAAAGCAGAGCTGGCAGCATGTTCTGGCTTGGATCTTGCCACGAGCTGGCTGTTTCATCACCACCCTCTGCGCTCGGGGCTCTGTGCAAGGCTTTTGGCAGTGCTGTAAAGCAGCAGGGCCACACAAACACACCTGACCCACGAAATCTGGTTATTCTCCCACTGAGGGGAAATGCCAATTGGTCAAGTGTTTAGTTGGAGGTGTAACAATATAAACTACCTGCATTGTAAAGTTTTATGAGGTGACAAAGTTTTGTAGTCTGGCAATAGCACAGCTGAGGTGGAGGCCATCAGATGCCCTTCCAGGAAAGGCAGGAGAGCAAGCCGGCAAGGATTGCTTTGCAGCAGGCTGCAGCATCTCTGGTCAACCTGAAGGTGCCCCAGGGTGTGTGAGGCTGCTGCTTCTCCAGCCTGGGACAGGCGTCATCCACGGGCTTAGTGCTGTGAGAGGAATGGAGCAGCGCCAGCTACGCTCTCTCTCCATCTTGTTTTTCCTTCTTTGGGCATGTTTTTATTTGTATTTGGGCTATGAAATGGGGAGTTCAATTCCAAGATATGACACAGGTATGCCAGGATATATAGTTTATGTAGAAGACAAAGCAGTGTTTATAGGCCTTACAAATGTTTTATTGATGGTTATTACTTTCCAGCAACCCTTTTGCTCCCCTCTCTCCACTAGGGGAGTCTTATTTCCAAAGCTGAGACAATAAATGGTCGTAAAGTAAGCTGCCGGTGTTGCAGTTGTCTCTCCCAGCACTAGCTGAGCCTTAAAGTGTGCTTCTGATGGAAGTTTGTGAATTTTATACACATTTGTAACTCATTTATCTGCCATGTTGCTGCAGGATCTGTGAGCAGATATTGCCTTTCCTTGCACCGCACAGCGGAAGGCAACGGGGTCCTGCGCTCGGCGGCACGTGGTTGTTCCTGCTTGATATTCACAGGCACATTCCTCCAGCTGGTGATATATTGTTATTGGGCTGGAAGAAAAATAATGCAACCAAGCTCTTATTATTTTCTCCTTTTATCTATTTGGCCATATTAATGTGGGATAATCATTATATAAATGCACAGGAGACCCAGTCAAGGACGAATTCATTTTTAAAGTCCTCCAATGTTCCTGTACATCACTCATTCATCTTCTGTCTTTAATTACAGCAGTTGATCTCAGAGGCACTTAAAAGATTAAATTACTCAATTATTTGAAAAAAAGGACAGCAAAGCAATAACTGTATCTTTTTTTTTTCCCTGATAAATACCAGTGATTGCTGGAAAAGGTTGCCCAAGGCAAGACATACTGGGAGGCCAGGGAGGCTGTACTGCAATATTTTGGCTTAACCCAGTGATACCTGTTTAATTTTTTCATATTGTCAGCCATTATTTTTATTTGCATTGCCAATAACCACAAACTTTTCCATTGCTGTCCTAGTGGTTTCAGCAGTGCTGTGAATGTTACTTCTCAGCTATTGACAATTGTCCTGGCTCCTTCTTGACTGCTGAGAGAATGACATGATACCACTGGATGGTAACTGCTGCTCAAAAAGACGTAAGGCCGTGGCTGGACATCAGCATGCCCAGGCAGTGAGCCTCATTCGGGACGATGCTTGTGGATGGGGTTTGGTTGGGTATTTGGGAGGGGATGTAACTAAAACACATGTGGTGGCTCATTCCGTGTTTTGGTGGGTTCACCACTGTCAGGGCTGGGCATGCATACAGTGCCCTGCTGTGTGGCAGTCTGGCTCGGGCTCTGCAGTTTAGGGGAAGTGGGAAAGTTGGTCTGCCAAAAGTCAGCTCTGACATGGTGCTCTCCCTGTCCCACAGACTCAGGAGGGAGCTGTTGGTGGGACCTGTGTGTGGGCATCAACACCAGTGTGGCCACAGTACATCTGCAGCAGCAGTGCTGGTCCTCCTTCACCAGCAGCTCTATTGCTCACCAGGAAGCCTCAAGTACAGGCACTGAAGAATGGGAAATTTTCCCTAAATCAGCATTTTACCTCTTTTGCAAAGCAGCAGACACATGATGAGCCCAATGCTGCAAGCCTGGGTAAGGGGTGCTGCTGGTGTGAGCTCTCCTCCATGGGCCAGGCGGAAAGGGACATGACTCTGCAGGGAAAGAGAATCCCAGGCTAAAGAGTTAAAATCCTGCACTTTCTCTTCACAGGCCCATTTGAGTTCCTGTCCCATTGGGAGCCAGCTGATGCTGGGCAAAACACCAGAGCAGCAGGGTGGCCAAACAGGATGGCAGACCCCAGGCAGCTGCCCCGTGTGGGTCTGGGATCAGGCTGCATGCAGGCACCCAGCTAGCATCTGTCCTGCATCTATGGTGGGGCACTGCTGGCCCGCAGATGCTGCTGAGAGGGTTACTATCATCTGCTCTACCACCTGTGGTTCCCACGTTTATTTAATTAAAAAAAGAAAAAAAAAAAATTAAAAAAGGGAAGGAATGGGCCAGGCCTGGTCTGGGGAGGCACAGATGGCCCTGCTGCTAATGCGCTCCCATCAATTGCAAGCTGTTGCAAATCCTCGCTGTAGCAAGTGCTAGCTCTGTGTTTCAGCTATGTGTCTGTCTTGGAGCTGCTATGAGCAGGTGAAAGAGCAGGGTTTAGGCTGAGTTTCCCTAGTGCCCTCTGTAGAATGGAGCATTGGGATTAAGAAATAAACCGTAATCCTAAAGTTGGCTGCCAGCAAAGGTCCATGCAGCTGCTCTGGCTGAGCAGGGCAGTCTGTTGCTGAAGCAGAAGCTCTTGCCACAGAAGGAACTATTTTCTTGTTGAAGCAGAGGCCCAGCCAGGAGCCCATTCTTCCTCCTTGCAAGCTACTGCCGATGAACTACACACTGTGGTTCAAGCCTCTGCTCAAGGTAAAGAGCAGTTCTCTGTGTTCAAACCACAGCTGCCTTGAGCCTCCCTCTCTTGCCAGACACCTGTGCCCAGGGAGAGGATCAAAAGCCCTAGCTTGCCATTGTGGTGGGACTGAAGAGCACTTGCACAGTGGTTATTTTCTTCATCTTGCCTTTCTTCCTCCCTGGAGGAGAGAAGCAGAAATGATCTCTCCTTACCTGGAGTTTTGTCCCTAGTGTGGGGCATTGGACATTGTGGACTTGAGCCCTGGCAGTGTCTGACTCCTCTGTTTCAGCTGCGGTGGTGTAATGGTTTGGCACAGGGGCTAACCTGCCTGTTCCCCCAACACAGAAGTGCGGGGAAGAGTAACACATACAACTCAGGGCTGAGATAAAGAGGTAAGGTAAGTGTTTAATGTAAGTAAGATACCATAATTACAATGCATATTACTTCAGCTAATAATCTAATTGATCTAATAATACAATGCATGGTTACCTTAGCTTAGCCTATATGTAGAAGAGGAGCGAAATACAGGGAAAACCCCAGCATGAAACAGAAAACCAAACTAGCAGCTACCTGACTCCCACCTGTTCTGCCACTATGCCTGCAGGAAGGAGCCAACACCCAAGAAACCAGAACCCAGGAGTAACTGGAACAGGAAAGCCTCCCATATTGCAATCTGAACTTCAGGGCCCATAATACTTTGCTCCAGTTAGCACTTTCACTTTTTGAAGCTGGTATGACTGCAGCATGCTGTGAATGACAGCAGCAGGTTCAACTCAATACATGACAGATGGGGACCACAGACTGCTTGGTCGCCATCACTCTGCTCTGAAGGCTGTGAGCTCTGTTCCCTGCTGTGGACCCTGAGCTGGGTGAGTGGGGCACAGGCTGGAGCCCAGCCTGCAGACAGATTTGCAGGGACTGAGTCAGGTAGAGGACATGTTTGGCTCAGGAGCTGGGCCCTGAGGGATATCAGTAGCAGGACAGAAATTCTAGAATCAGAATCAAAAAGTGTGGACCAGTACAGATTAGGGGTTGACCTCCTGGAAGGCAGATCCATGGAGAACCTTGCAGCCATGATGGACAGTAAGTTATCCTTGGGACAGTAATGTGCCCTTGTGGCCAAAAAAGGCAAATGGTATCCTGGGGTGCATTAAGAACAGCAGGTCAAGGGAGGTTCTCCTTCCATGATACTCTGCCCTGGTGAGCCCACATCCTGGAGCATTGTGTCCAGTTTTGGGCTTCCCAGTTCAAAAGGGACAGGTGTGTATTAGAGAGTATCCAATAGAGGGCTACAAGGATGATGAAGGGACTGGAATGTCTGTCTTATGAGGAAAGGCTGAGGGACCTGGGGCTGTTTAATCTGGAAAAGACTGAGAAGAGATCTTATTAATGTTTATAAGTATCTGCAGTGTAGGTATCAAGATGAAGGTATTAGTCTCTTTTTAGTGGCGTCCTGTGATAGGACAAGGGGCAATGGATACAAACTAGAACACAAGACATTCTACCTCAACATCAGGTAAGGGTGATGGAGGCCTGGAACAGGCTGCCCAGAGAGGTTGTGATCTCCTTCTCTCAAGACTGTCAAGACCTGTCTGGATGTGTTTATGTGTGACCTGCCCCAGGTGATCCTGCTCTGGCAGGGGGACTGGACTTGATCATCCTCAGGGGTCCTTCCAACCCCTACCATTCTATGATGTTTTCTGCAAAAGATGCTAACCTTTATCAGCAGCATAATAGAGACCTGGGTCTGGATCCTGTTGTGAAATAGAGAGGGTATTTGGGAGGGTATGAACCCTCCCCAGCATTAGCCTATTAAAGGCAGACAAATAGTTACCTGTGGTGTTGTAACATTTTCCCTTTTGTTTACTCATTAACCTGGTCCCACTGCTCTGCTCTGCATTAGCCCTTGAGTTCTACACCCCCAGGTCTTTGCTGAGCTGAGTTTCTTGCCCATTGAAATGGGACAGTCTGCAATCACATGCTGCTAGGTGGGATCTGCTCTGCATCCATCGCTACTTTTGGACACATTCCAGCAACTCAGCATCTTCCCTAAATTGAGGGGCCCAGAACTGGACACAGTACTCAAGGGCTGAGTACAGGGCAGAATGACTTGCCTGCTCCTGCTGGCCACACTGTTCCTGACACAGGCCAGGATGCCACTGGACTTCTTGGCCACCTGGGCACACTACTGGCTCATGTTCAGCCTACTGTCAACCATCATCCCCATGTCCCTCTCCAGCCACTCTGACCCCAGCCTGTAGTGCTGCATGGGGTTGTTGTGGCCAATGTGTAGAACCCAGCACTTAGATGTGTTAAGTCTCATGCTGTTGGACTCTGTCCATCTGTCTAGCCTGTCAAGGTCCCTCTGCAGAGCCCTCCTATCCTCTAACAGATCAACACCTGCCCCCAGCTTGGTGTCATCTGCAAACTTACTGATGATGGACTCAATCCCTTTGTCCAGATCATCAATAAAGACATTGAACAGGATCAGGGTGGCAACAAAGAACTAAGGTCTTAAATGTACTGTGAGTTCTTATGCCAACAGATGAAATGAACGCACCAAGGAAATGTGGCTTCTTAGTGTACACAAATTTATTCAACTCTGCAATTATTTATTTACAACTAATGACTGATACCAACAGATGAGGTAAAAATATGAGGTATTGATATGAGTATAACATTTAAAAATGCAGTTATCATAATGTATTCTCAACGGCAATGTAACAATACAAAATACTGTGGTAGCTGAATGGTACACACGGCATACTGTGCATTTTAAAGAACTCTTATTTCATTGATACATGGCTTAGAGATAGCAGAAGCACATGACAGAGCTTCTCCAAGGGTAGAAGGGCAACCCTACTTTGCTAATGGTGACAGGTGGCACAGGGCCCCTACCAGCTGAGCGTGTTAGGATAAAAACACTGTCCAGGTTTTCCCTTCATTTCCTTAAGAAATTATTTACTGTTAGACAACTGCCACTCCCAGGACCAGAAATTCTGCACCCATTAATACTGAGGCACTGCTGTATTCATTTATGCACAAACTAATGCAGCAGAAGTGCTCTAATTGCTCGTGGCTTGAAAAACAGACGGCATGAAACCTGCTGCCATGGCTATGGGCATTTGGGGCTGCTTTCTGGGGTAGAGGTCCCACTGGAACCAGGAGCCTGGCCTTGTCCTGCCAGGTTGTGAGCCACCATTTGCTCCCAGGAAGGCTGGACCTGGCTGGACCGGCAGCTGACTGGTGACTGCCAGACCTCAATCTGGCCATGTAAGGGTGCGAGTGCTTCCCTGTCTTTAAGACTTAAAACCAGACAACACTTGCACATTGCAACTACTGTTGGCCATAAATTCAAGGCAGGAGTTCATGAGCAGCTGACCTCCCTGATCCTATATTTGTACAATAAAACATGGGTGAGACGAGCTCACAGGGGAAGATGAGTGAGTATTTTGGGATCCTCTGCTCCACAGGGACACCATGATGGGTCAATCTCCCCCTGTCCACCCTGAGCTCCTACTGTCTTGCTTCCTTGGATTGCAGGGCTGTCCCCTGCTAGCACAGCCCTTATACATGTGCATGATGGCACATGGGACTGGGCTCTAGCAGCTCTTAAGGACCACACATGGTCCACCCCACAGCCCCCATATCTGGGGCAGATCAAAGAACAGGCTTTGAAAATATGTCCATTTCCTGAATCAGGGCATAGAACTGTAGCTTCATGTAGGAAATCTTAATGGATTTTGCTGGAAGGACTGGGCTAAAACACTGGCTATGAATGACTCAGCTGGTTTCTGCAGCAATAAATAAAGTCAAAGTGAACAAATGTGATTAATGAGGAACAGTATGAACAGGCTTGTACATTCTTATTGAATCATAGGTGCAATACAGTTTTTGGTCTTAGGTTAGTTAAAAACAACTCTGCCTCAAAGATAATGTTGACAAATTATTATTATTATTACTTTTAAAGCATTCTTCCATTAGGAAAATAATAGGTCCCTGAAAATGAAGTGATATAATAGGCTTAAATGGCTCCTACTCCTCATAGTTCAGGGGCTAATCCTGCTCCCACCAGTGCCTACAGAGGCAGGATCATGCAGATCAGTGCAATATAATATGAAAATGCTTGCTGTTACTATAAAAGCAATCTTTACAACCATAGTCTGCATTTAGTCTTTTTAATCTCCAAGATGTGTGTAAAAGCTTTATAAAGTTTAGTTATTTGTACAATAAGAATATTAAAAGAATATTCATCTGCAGGTCGTTACAGCCACTGGATGTGGAAAACCTGCTTTGGAGGTTCTCAACAATTAGCCATCTCTACAGGAGAAGGAAGGAACAACACAGAAACACTCAGAATCTAGACAAAATGCTGGGGGGGGTGGGGGATGGAAAGAGAGATTTACAGATTAATAACTTGCCAGTCTGATGTCAGACACCTCAGTGCACACAATGTTATCTGTACTCGCCAAGACTGAGCATTCACTTCCAACACTGCACACACTGAGGTTCTCTAGCGGCAGATACACCATTAATTAAGGCAATAAGTAAGTGTTCAACACCTTGTAATAACAGTCACAACTCTGCAGCTGAATATAAATGGCCTTCACAATGCCTATCTCAGTTACATTTTCCTTTATTTTGTTTGGTGAAACTGATCCACTCCTTGTTATTTTTAAACGTACAGTAACCTTCTTCCTTAGTTCTGCTAAATCTTCCTACGTCTCCTTCTAGGTACCTTCTCACAGCATACACAGACACAACACATATTGGAGAACAGGCATCTCTGTCACAGGGATTATGCCTGGTGGCCCCGTGACAATAGCAAACACAGCTTATGTAGCAGTGACACATGAAGAAACAACTGAGAGATCCACTCAAGGTCCAGCTGATGCAAGTGATTTGCACTGAGTTATATACAAAATAATTAATTTATACATATACATATATATATATAGATATAATATAGATATATACATCTGTACATACATTTATTTACAATTAAAATATGCTTCTTAGAAGCCTTTAAATACCAGAGTTATGTAACACAAAAGTAATAGCAATAGTCTAATTTTGAAGTCATAACGATAAAAGCTCTCTGAAGAAATGTTTACTTCAATAACTGAAATTAGTACAGAAGGGATGTGGTGGGGGAAGGTGAAGTCTCCAGAATAAAAGAACTTTCCTATTAAATTCCTGTTTCAGTTTTGTACAGACTCAGGCCTGGTCAGATTTCTGCAGCTTAAATAAAATCTTTGCTTTGAGCATTCCTGTTCCCTGCCAGACCCCGATTTACGCTCACATGCTCCCATGAACACTTCCTCAGATTTTTGTTTCTGGTCCCTCGGCGATCAGAGGCTGAAATGAGTTTCTGATCCTGGCAACTTCTGCTGCACACAGATGTCCAAAGCCTTTGTTGTACCACTCTGGGGAATGTCCTCTGAAGAAATGGAAAGAGAATTATTGAGAAACTCAAATACTCAAGAAATACGCCCTGCAGGAACAGGCTTGCCATGCTTCCTACTCCCCGCTGCCCACAGTGGTGGTGAGGACTTCAAATGCTTGTCACTGTAAGGGTACTCTGAAGTTTTCCCTCACAGTAATCAAATAAGTAGATTTTATTCCTATAATCACATCGTGACAGTGGTAGATGCTGAGTGGAAAAATGAGCATCATGGACAGAACGGATGGCAGAAAGACTCCAAAGCAGCAAAGCTGCATTGACTGTGTCCTCTGTTCCCAACACTTCCCCTCCCTGAGCTGAAGGGTTTTACCCTGCTGAGTGGACATCTGCTTTTTGCAGGTGGCTTACTTACTTGAGGTCAATTCTGCAGATGTGTGTCAGCCTGGCTTTTCCTGAGCCACACGGCTCTATCAAGTACTGGGAGTCCATCACAATGGCTCGCACAGCTCCCATAAGAGGAGCCTCTTCGTGCTCCACAGAGATGGCAACCAGCATGCACGTCCCCTTTGGCAAATCTGTCCTCCATGTCCTGCAGTGACACAATCAAGATGGAATCACTTTAGTAATAAAACTTTTGGGCATATGAGTAAGAACCAGATTAAGTTACAGCTGGCTTGTCTGTTTGTCCTTGCTGCTGCCTGTAATGCTACTGGGCTGTTGTAGGAGCCCCTGGAGAATTTTCATGCTCCTCAGCTGGCAAGTCTGACCACGATGTGGAATGGCCACCCAACTACATTGCTGAAGGCTCCAGGTGAAGAAGTTCTGCTTTGTTACATGAGCATCTTGTAACCATTATGCATTACAGGGCATTATACAGCCTTTTGGAGACAGAAGTTTTGGAAGGGAAATAAAGTGGGCATAAGCTATCTAGCAAAAGCTGAAATGTTGCACTGCACCCATGCATACTTACAGAAGAACAAATATGGTTTTAGCACAGCAGAAATCATCACTACTACCCACACTGACATTTGAAACTCCCGGAACATGTTTCAAGGCCATCTGAATTAAAACCAAAAATTGTCCTTTCACTTTTTCCCCCCTTCTCCCATGTTTCTAGCCTTTCTTAACATGCTGCAGTTTTCTACCAAGTGCAGGAGACCAAGACTTTAATACTTAATATCTTTTTCTTGTTCTGTAAGCACTGTCTGCATATTCTCTCATCTTTCTCATCTGCCTTGAATCTTATAGGATAGGTCTGTGCTCTTTTCTATGTTGCAGGACAAAAGGAGAAATTCTCACTGTGCTGTGCCATGTGCATGGGATTATGTGACCTTCTGAAGTATCATGTTTTAGCAAGTAAGCTGCTTTCAAGGACTGTTGGAAGTTTGGACTTCAGCAAATAATAATTCTGCAGTTTTCCTATATGAAGTCGAGCTGCTGTTCAAGAGTCTGCAGGAAGACAGTGACTTCAGAAAGTTTCACATGTGTCTGTGCATTAATAAAAATCAAGAACTATCTTGGCAGATGGAACACATGGAGAGTAGGAAATCACACCTCAGATCCACTGTGAAATGCTGAACTACTGTGAATGCCTGCACAGTAGTTAGATGTATCTTTGGTAATGAGATGGCACTTGGGCCACTTGTGAAGCAGAAACCCGTGTTCCAGAGATTGCAGAAGACTTATGATTCTTATTCCCAGTTACACAGCTTTAGGCCAGTTTCTGTACTTCTGTAAATATCTAACAGTAGCAAAAAGGGGGCATGGCACCCAACTCCCAGAGATGCTGTGACACTTAGCATTAAACATCTGAGGAATCTTTAATGCAAAGTGATGCCTGTTCAGGGCCGCTGAGCACTGCGTCAGATTCCAGCCATGTGAAACACTGCTGCAACCTCTCACCATTAGATTCTTCTCAAGGGAGCCTAATCCCCTTGTTATGACTGTCAAGAAGAAAAACCACCCCACAAAAACCAAACCAAGCCAAAAAAAGAAAAGAAAAAAACAACTTAAGTCTATCCTTTCACAGCCAAACAGCCAAAAGTTTGATTGGGAAGGAGAAAATTGTTGCCTGTTAAAATATATTTACTCATGTCCCTGAAGGCGAATTATAATTACATTGCTCACTTCCCACCAATTGTGAAGTATCAAATTGACTGCACTATCACTGGCTAGCCTTGCTCAAGACTTAATGATATAAATCAAGAGAGATAAACAACAGAATCTGACAGATCAGCCTGATGGCTGTTTACAGATGTTAAAACCCCACCAGCATTCAGTTTTGATATGTATTTCAGTCCTTGGGGGTCACTCTGCCTGGGTTATTGAAAAGAATGAGAACTTGATGGCAGTATTTTTCTTTAACTAATGTGACTGCACAGCAGGTCTTTAAAGATCATAATCCACCATGAAACCTAATAGTGACCTAAGTGGCAAATACAAGGACAGAAGTCCAGTCCTCAAAACCTCCCCACTGTGCCTGGACAACCTTCTCGGTGCTATGCAGAGGGCCAAATATATCACTGGTTTAAGTCAATAATATTCTGTTTAAGAAATGTTATAAAATAATTAATTCATGTTATAGAATATTTTCTATTTTTATATTATAAACATGAATTCTAAAATAATTAACTTAGCCCAGTATACTATGGGGAGGCAAAGAAAACAGAACAAAGCAAGGACTGGTGTTTGAACATCATAAAGAGCTTACAGAACACACTTTTTAAAATCTTCCCCCAAGAGATCCAACAATTCTTCCCTGTGACTACCAATATCTGCATTGCTGTCACTTGGTAAGAGAATACCTTGGGTCAAAAAAGGGATGTGCTATTAGAATTGACTTTTATTGGGCTCATGTTTTTCCTTCCATCTTTTTTCCCCTCTAACACAATTCTGACTCACTTGACAATTTCCTTTGTCAAAACTACTTGGTATTTCTCTGGCACATCCTTTCAGTCAAAGAAAGCAGAGACCAAGAACAGGAATGCACAAAATCTTTCTCAAATAAATAACTGTAAGACTGACCCTGTGAGCGAAATACGTCAGCAGCTCCACAATGGCTCCTAATGAGCAGAGCGGCCAAGATATAAAAAGCACAAGGTGCACAAGAGTACTTTTTTTGGTCTGCTCTGTACAGGCAGATAGACACTGGCAGAACTGGGATTGAATTTGGAATATTGATACATGGCTGTACATTGGAGAGATGTCAGACCACATATCTTTCTGTTTGATTCTGCACTAGGATTTTTATGAGTTAGCAAAGCTGGGTCTGCAAAGACTCCAGCTTCAAATCTAAAATAACGACTTCTACAGACACCGTATAACAACCTTAGCTTAAAAGCATCACGATCTTCTGTACTAAACATTTGGGTCTTAAACATCAAACATTCCCCAGAGAACAGCAAAAGCAGTGTAAAAACTAATTGGGTTCTATTTGCACTGTTTTGACAACAAACAAAGCTAAGAGAGAACAGCAGCTATTATCAGACATCTGTTCTGCAGAAGAAATGATATTTACGGCCTCAGGAGTATGTACTGCTCAAATTACATCAGAGAAAAGGTCAGCATGGTCTAGGTGTACAATTTTAATTCAGGTTGAGAAATCAACACAGCTGCCCAGAAGCAGAGTTCTCAAAGCACAATTAGATAGCTGCAATTATATAGGCTGAGGTAAGACCAGATCTTCCATGTATTCACTGCAGGAAGCAAAGACGCTGGAGAACTACCCTTAGCTCACCTTAGAACAACAAAGTCTCGGACGGGATGGGGAGCCATGCTGTTCAAAACATACTGGTAAACCTCTGTCTGCTTGTCCAGGCTCTCAACCACCTTCCACTGCAAGAAGTCTTCATCCCAGAGGTGCCGTTCTCTCAGCACTCGGTTCAGGACAACCGATGGCGGGGCTTCCACTTCCACCGAGGCTTTCCAGAGCCTTAGCGGGTTCCCGTCCCCAACCTGGAGTAAAGCAACAAAGAACATAAACCCCCATGATTTATGTCCCTGTGTTCAGCAGAGGATAACTAAGGGCAGAATCTTGATATGGGTATCTGATTTTAGCTGAAGAGCATGCATATTTCTCTGCTAATCATTGCTATTATTACTATAGCTGCTGCTCTATTGTGTGTGAAAACATATGCACACTAGTCCTGGAAGGAAAACTAAAGTGATAGATTACTTCTGCTCTCACGCCAGTGTGTATCTGGATCAGTTCCCATGGTGCTAGTGGAGCTGCTGTATTATTTCTGGCGTGACAGACACTTTTTCAACCCCAAGCATAGTAGTGTAATGAAGAATATGTCTGTGCAGCAGTAAAAACAGATGAGAGACTGAAACCTTGAGCTAAAATAAAGCCACCACTTTGGGCAATCTGGTGCACTAGATGGGACTGAGGGTCTAATCACCCTTCTGGTTGATTGGTGGAAAAGCAGAACATATGTTGGTTTGGTTATGTTTCAGGTACACAGATGTTGGGCCTTCAAAATGGCTGCAAAAGAGGTATTGGGAAAATCACAGAATCACAGAACGTTAGGGGCTTTCAAAGAAGTACACAAGCTGCTTGGTAACTCTTCCTTGCTCATGGCTCCTGTTACTTGTTACACTTCCACAGAATACAATAGCAAGAGCAGGAAGTGCTGGGCTGTGTACAAGATGAACATCCTAAGATCCACACATGTGGCTCCTCTGCATGGTTCTAGGGGTCCTATGTGAGATGGCAAACAAGTTAATTGTAAGCACTGGCATGTGCAAGCCCTGCTTTTCTAACCCCTCCCTACCCTGAGATCCTTACATACAAATGCTAGTGCTCCAGAAACCTCAATCATCCCTCCCAGACCCAGCACTGTGCCTCAGAAATCCACCTTCCACCCCTCCTACCTTTAATTATTTTACTTGTTATAATTCCTTCTCCCTAAAGCTCTCAGTTCCACAATCCCCCTCCCCTAGACCCACAGGTACTCCCAATCCCCTTCATAGTTTCATGCACCCCAGACCATTCACTCCCTCCCCTCTCCCACATCCTACTTCCACTTGAGCCCTCCACAACCTCCCACAGTCCCTTGTTGGAGAAATCACTTACAGAAGCTGGCTACTAACCAGAGTAACTGTGATTTCTTTGCATTAACAGAGGGGTTGCACCTTCACACAATCATACAGTGGTTTGGGTTAGAAGGCACCTTCAAGATCTAGTTCTAGTCCTTCTGCCATGGGCAGGGACACCACCCACTAGAACAGGGTGCTCAAAGCTCCACCCAACCATGCCTTGAACACTCCCAGGAATGGGGCACAGCACTCTCACAAATCAAAACTTCTTCCTTACATCTAATCTAAATCTACTCTCTTCCAGTTTAAAGCCATTACCCCTTGTGCTATCACTACATGCCCTTGTAAATACCCCTCCTTGGCTTTCCTGTAGGCCTTCTTCAAATACAGGAAGGCTTCTATAAGGTCTCCCTAGAGCTTTCTCTTTCCCAGGCTCTCTCAGCATGTCTTCATAGGAGAGGTGCTCCAGCTCCCTGATCATCTTCATGGCCCTTCTTTGGACTCACTCCAACAAGTCCCTGCTCTTCTTATAGTTGAGTCACCAGAGCTGAGCAAAGTACTCGAGATGGGGTCACCATCTCACCCAGGTAATGTTGTATGTTGTTTAAAGTCTTGGTTCACACTCTGGTTGTGTTTGCTGTATCGCTTACTTTACCCACTTTGGAGACCTTAGATTGATTTGTGTGGCTTTTCCTGGAATCTCATGCTTAAATCAAAATTGTATGACATTTTTACCTGGTTTTATTAAAAAAAAATCAATATGGTGTACCTCACCAGTCAGAAGGTTATATATTTAGTCAGGCAACAAGTCAGGGCATCCCATGGCTAGGCTATATTTTGCTTTGGTTCCTTTATTGCTTCTTCTCACCCTCCCACCCCCAGATACCTTTTTGTAGGCAAGTTCTGTGTTCTCCATACTGGAACATGTGACCCATCCTTTGAACTTCTCCTTTGCTTCCTTTTGGAGATTCTGCATGAGACTCTCCAGGTACATCTGATAGCTCCCTCCTTCCTCATCCATTTGTTTCCCAAGCTCGTCTAGGGTGGGAGAATGCACTTCTGCATCAACGTAGGAGTTTCGCGACTGGGTGACCATCTCATGTGGGACCTATGCCACAGAAGGGAGGGAAAACACAAAGAACATCTCCTGCTGAGGACTTTTCCTAAGGCAATCTGTTTCTAGGCTTACAGACCATTCAGCATCCAACTATAATGA
Organism: Melanerpes formicivorus; assembly: GCF_026170545.1. Lineage (NCBI taxonomy): Eukaryota > Metazoa > Chordata > Aves > Piciformes > Picidae > Melanerpes > Melanerpes formicivorus. The sequence goes on along the minus strand of NW_027142353.1, from coordinate 51,206,308 downwards.
GCCTATGATCTATAAAATCGATACCTATTTCTGGCTTTGCTTCTTATGCAAGATGAGAAATCAAAGTAGCACAATCAAACAGTCTGTGGCTGAAAACAGCACGGCTCCTTGTGCTGGGTTGAGGCAGCCCCCTTCCCCACCACGAGCAAAAAGTAACAACTCAGACAAACGGATTGCAAAAGTGATGGAAAGTTTAAATAGAAAGCAGTGGACATTTACAGAAAGCCAAAAGCACAGTGACAAAGAAAGATCCCAAAACAGACCCAGAGAGATCCCATCCCCACCTGAGGGTACACCCAAAACCCCCAGGGCTCCTTCTTCCCCCCCCCCACTGCTAGGCTAGTCTCAGCTGGCCAGGTCTGAGACTGCCCATCCCCCCATGGCCAGGCCCGAAGCCAGGAGGCATCTCCCCCAGTTACCAGCTCACGGAGGAGGAAGAAAAGAGAGCGTGCTAGACTCCGCACTGCATCTTATAGTGGTGCAAAGGATTGTGGTAGGAAATACTACATAATTTCCTGTGTCCACCCCTCTGGGCTGGACTTCTGGACACAGGAAGTAAACATTGCAGGGGGCACCCAGCTCAAACTGCAACACTCCTGCAGAGCAATATTAGACTGATCAACTTCATGTCAATACATCTGTGTTACTCCTCTGACCCCCAGAAGTGCTTCCTTGTGTTTCTGGGGAAGGGAGATATGAAAATTACCTCTCCTCCCCCTGCAATGAAAGTAGCTGCAGGAATGACTGCATCTCCCTATGTAATTGTAAAGTTACTGCCTGACACACAGTAATAAAGTCTATTAGCTCCCTTTTTTGAGATGAACAAGTATTAGCTGAGGTGTTAAAAGCATTTTAATAAAATGCAATGTTGAATCAGCAGAAATTCTTAATTTGACTAAAATTTGAGTTTGAAGTTGCTACAGAATAACTACCCTGCATTTTTAACAGACTTTGAACGCTAGAAGAGTCATAAAGAAATGAGATAAACATTAGATGCAGCAAGTTTGCAAATAAGTAAGGCACCATCAATCTCTGAGCTAATCCAAGACAGAAAATGTAAGCATCAACATAAATACATCAAAAGATGCTGCATTATGTGGCCATGAATAATGCCGTTTGAGTCTCTCACTCACCTCAAAAAGTTTGTTGCATTCCATTATCATGTGAGCAAGTCCCTGAGTAGCTGCCAGGTTTTCACTGAGGTCCTTCTGATCTGGCTTCCCTGTTGCGTATTTTTTCTGTATTACTCTGTAATTGAATTCAGTGTCTCAGGTAAAAAGAGCTGAATCTTTTTAATATGAAAGCAAACAGCAGCAGGATGTTCAGAACACCAGAGAGAAAAGCCTATCTTTAATTTTTCATGTAGCACAAGCTCAGGCTGCAGGCAGGCCTCTTTTAAAGGCAAAATGTTTACCTAAAATATTGTTGAGCCAAAGGTGAAAGCAGGAAAGGTTATGCACATCCTGCATTGGGTGGTGTAAATTTTGAAATGGATTTCTAACAGAAATGATGTGCAAAGATTTACATTGTTACTGCTTTGTGCTTGCTCAGACACTGGTTACACACACACGTGACCAAGATTCTCAGTGTATCCTGAACCAGATAGGAAGGAAAAAGCCACTTGGGAGGGACATCAACTTGGAACCACTAATGTTTAGCTGAGTTCGGTCTACATTCACCTTTCATCTAGAGGTGGCCTGAAATAAACTTGGCTTCCCAACTCCTAGAATGTAGCCAGAACAGTGCGAAAAACTACTCATTGAAAATCTGTGCATTCAAATCCTCTAAGATGTGGTCAATCTCTTAACTTCAATCAGAGCAAAATCAGGCTCTTTCCCATCATGGAAGCCAACATTCTGTAAAATTTACACTAGTGCCCCATTGAATTTTTGCATGGAAGGCAGGCACTGCATATTCAGAACGGCCAGAAATGCCTGCTGGGCTTGTGGAAACACCTTCTGTGCATGTACAAGTATGTTTCTAGCTCTGCAGCATGGGCTTTCTCCTCTCACTGAAGCCATGCCCTGTGTAACATGTTGTAGAGAGCAGATGCTTTGGAAAATCTTCTCCTGCATATCTTTAGAAGCACTGAAAGCAGCACTTTGTACTAACCTCATGGCTATTTATAATGTTGAGAAGAAGCTTACCTTGGTGAGCTTTCTTTCTTCACTATATTGAGATGGAAGAGAGAGGGGGCCAGACAAACAGCTATGTTCATAGGAGTCATCTGATTTTCCTCCACAGAGGTGACATCACTCAGGAAGCACAGCAGAGTCTGCAAAACCTCCCGGTTCTCATCTGACATCAGCATGATGGCTGCCTGCACTGCCTGCAGCCGCTGCTCCTTGGGGACATCTGAGGAAAAGTAAGTGACATGCAGAGGGGTCAGCTGTAAGGTCAGATAAGGAGTCAGGAACAAGATAGAGTTAGCACAGGCATTCACACTCTGGGATTGGTTTTCTGAAGGGGCAGATGACAGAGGGGCAAAGACCAGCTGGTTGTTGGAGGGCCCTGGCATGCGCTTGTACAACAAGCACAGCTTTGTGTAGCCAGTGTAGGACATTTCTCTGTTCTTTTGTCAGGCTGTTCCCCAAGAAAGAGACTGAACTTCATGTAAAGTTTATGAAGGGAGAATAAATGGTATTTTTCAGGTTTGTTTTGTCCCCTGGGAAGACAGTTCAAAAGCCTTAGGGAAGCTTTGAGAAAATACTTAGACTTGTGTTCTAAACCATAAGAGTTTAATGAAAGCAGAGATGGATATGCTCAAATAGCACCTCAGACAGATTAGTTCCTAGAACTAACAGAAGTTTTCTCAGTTTGGACTTGGAGCCCTCCTCTGGGTATTACCTACTCTCTATATAATTGAACAGAAGAACAAAAGCAGATTTACAGGAGAGGGAACAGCCAGCTTTTAAGCTCTGCCTGCTAGCGTTGTACAAGCACTTCAGTTTAAAAGCTTTCAGATGTGAATGACAAAGCCAAAAGCTTCTGATCTTCTAGAAGCAGAAAGGCCAGGTCTTTCTAAGAAGTCAGAGGAGCCTTTGCTCCTGGTACTTCTTCACCTGTACTATTGCACTGGTGAGACTGATGCATAGAGAAGACTGGTGAGCCCTTCGAGTTACAGGCAAACATTGTGCAAATGACAGTTTTAGGGAAATGGAGAACGTTTCATCAGTGCTATGCCATATAGACTACTATACTAATCATCTCACTCCTCTGTCTTACAGCAAGTCAAGCATTCTGGATATATGATTAAGGTCCTGGATATATGAAAAAGATCCTCAATGAGTCCCAGAAAACCAGAAATCCCTTGCCAAGACACTAAGAGAGGAAAAATGTTTCCTAACTTCACATTAATAATTTGTTAAACAGGATGAAGGGGAAGAAAAACTTCCAGCTAGAGATTTGTTTAATTGCAGACATTATGAAATACAACTGGTATCCCAAAAATTTTCAACAGTTTTCTTCCTGTGAAAGGAGTTTTGTCAGTACTGCCTAAACCAGAAAAAATACATTTGTTGTTGATCACATGGGAAAACTCCAACACTTCTACTCATTTTTAATCCAAACATTGGTCTCCAGTGTCTCCAGAGCCAATCTTTCCCTGTTTCCACCTTGGTTTAAAAGCATCCATCCTTCAGTCTTTTGGAAATTCTTTGAACTACTGGAGGAGTTCAAGAACATCTTTCCTAGCACTCTTTTTTCTTCAGATTTCCCACTGCAGTACCACATAGGATTAGAGAGTCAGGCTTTTCACATTATTTTGCTGGCTGCTAGCAATGTTTTGTGTTCAGTCTCATGGCTTTTCTGAATCCTAACACCAGGCTTCCAACTTGGAGGCTGGGAGCCCTTCTGGCTGCAGACCTAGTAGTGCCAATGACATTGAGATCTGCCATGTGTTTCTTCCTTTGTCAAGGGGGTAGTTTACTTGCAGTCTCTTCTGTGCCAAGAGAAGACATTCCCAATTTTCATCAAGCAATAGTTTAAAGGTGATTTGTTTCCAAGGACATGTAGAACATGTCCTTCTAGTGGGTAACCTTCTCCTTGGCCACTTCACTATGGAAACAGTTGTGACTGCTATTTTATTAGCACCAAGAATTTCTTTTGCTTTTTTGAACAAGCTCATTGATGTGTGCTTGGCAGGCAAGACCTGCAACATGTGAGCAAGAAAGAAGAGCAGAAAGTGATGGTCCAGGGCTAGGCACCAACTGTTTCAGTTCACTTGTGTCCCAAGCCATCACACGTGACCAAATCCACTAAATTTATTTGTGATGCTGTTTCTCAGGTGGAGGACCACAACATTTCTCCACCAGCCCCAGACACTGTGATGTTAAATACATTAGTGACTATGTGCCTCAGACAGACTTTTACAGCAAAGGGAGGCAACGGAAGTAACTTGGATTCTTTAGCACTGCGATTATGGTGTGTTTAAAAAAGGCTTTCTATTGTTTTGGCAGCTGAAACGTCTGCAAGTGACAAGACTAGACACTTCTCTTTACTGCATCCAATTATTTGGCTTAGACTGGCTGGGTATGCTTTTCTGTATCTGCCAGAACACTGGCTGACTGGCCTTCATAATGGACATTGTCAGGAAAAAAAAATCCAGTTTCTCTGTATTTTCAGTCTTTTTCTCATTGTTTATTTCTCCCTCAGTCTGGAGAAGAGATACACAGTAATTTCCTGATGTACAGGGATTTTCATCATTTTGAGGCCTGGAAGTCTTGGATTTTGCTGAAGATTTCTTATACTGAAATGAAGAAATGCTTGTTGCTTTTTGTTTGTTTGCTATTTTCCCCTCGATGAGACCTCTATAAAAGCCTGAGGCAGCTTGTTTCTCGTATGTACATTTTACTGACTATCGTGAAAAAGCAAATAATCAAAAGTCACAGCAAAGAATGGGACTACACAGGCACATGCTCTCACAGTGAACTAGTACTTCTCTCTGCACAGAAGACTCACTTGTACTGAGCTATCTGCATGGAACAGGCCACAGTTTAAAGAAATCTGAAGACAATTTGAGCCTTCACATTTTTTATGCCCATGGCAGCTAGTCCCAAACTCTTCCTGGCTGTGAGGCCAATATTCAAAGCTTTTCAACATCTGAATGCTGTCTTTGCATAAAAACCTTATGTAGTTCTAAAAGTCTCTTAGTGAAAGATTTTGAGGGCAGGGAGGTTCTTTTATACATCTTAAAGGTAGGCAGAAAGAATCTTATGGAATATTAACATACCCAAATGATTTACAATACATTATTATATAATATATATTCTCTACTCATTTATAATAGCAAAAACATTGCAACTTACACTGGTAGATGTGCAGAAAAGTCTCTCCTAGCTTACTTGTGAGGAGAGGTTCTGGCAAGTCCCTGAAAAATTGCTTTACCATGTCTGCCACATCATATGCTGACTGATCTTCATAGCTGACATTTTCTGGGGAGCTCTCATTCATCTGACGTAGGGCCTGGATTCGGGATTTCACTCCAGATTTTCGGAACAGACCAACCTACAAAGGCACCATGTTGAGTGGGGTAAAAAAAATATTATTTAAAGAATATATATATATGTGTGTGTGTGAAAAATTCAATTACATGGGACTTTGAACATGGACAAACCTTGGGAGTCTTCTGTTCAGTCTGGAGAAGAGAAGGCTCCGAGGTGACCTAATTGTGGCCTTCCAGTATCTGAAGGGGGCCTACAGGAAGGCTGGGGAAGGACTTCTCAGGATCTCAGGTAGTGATAGGAATAGGGGGAATGGAATGAAGCTGGAGGTGGGGAGATTCAAGCTGGATGTGAGGAGGAGGTTCTTCACCATGAGAGTGGTGAAGCCCTGGAATGGGCTGTCCAGGGAGGTGGTTGGGGCCCCATCCCTGGAGGTGTTTAAGACCAGGCTGGATGAGGCTCTGGCCAGCCTGATCTAGTGTGGGGTGTCCCTGGCCATGGCAGGGGGGTTGGAACTAGATGATCCTTGTGGTCCCTTCCAACCCTGACTGATACTATGATACTACTATGATTTTACTCCAGGTGAGAACAAGAAAATCATGCAAATGCAGTGGTCATGACCTACCCACAAGTCTTGTAGGCAAGTGCATGCTCTCACAGCAGGACTGCAAGAGTTAATAACACCACTGCTCTGTAGCCCATCCTAGAGTGAAAGTTCAGAGTGTAAGTGGTTTCCCTGCTGCCTGAAGAGTTTAAGAAAGATGTTCAGCTGATATAAATCAGAGTGGCTTGCTTGGCTTGTGTGACTGTCTGTTGATTTACTCCATCTGAGAATCTGGTTCCTCATGTTTATTTGGGTATATATTTTAAAGACTAACAAGAAAATATAAGGCTCAGCTAAGTAATAAATTCTGTGGCAAAAGATAAGTACATCCTGGTAGAGCTTTAAAAGCAAAACCAAAGTTTTTGTTCAACTTCCTTCTCTCTGCTTCTGGCAGTTCCCTTAAATCCCACTACAACCCCCAGTTTCAAAGTGGGGGCCACAAAGTGTGGTGTCACTAGGATACATTTTTATGCTGTTTGCTTGCTATTCTATTGCTTGCTATTCCATAGGAAGCTTAATTCTTCAAGTGATGCCTTCACAACAGTGCTGTGCTTTTATGTCTTTCTTGCCAGTGGAATTCCCCTGGGGCAAATTCCAGAGCTTCAACCACATTATTTATTCCCAAGTGAGTTTACAGTGACTCATTTGGGAAGTGTCAGCATTGTTTTCCTTCAGTTTTGCAGGGGAAAAGGCAAAATATTGAGAGAGACCTACAGAAAATATGTATTTCAGGTTTGGAACCATAGATTTCTGTTCCTCCATGACCACTGTCCTGCTGGTTATCAGTTCAGTTTTCTGCATGGCATAGTCCACCAACAAAAATGTGTAAAGACAATAAAATAAAGCCTTGTGGCCTTCTTTCCCTTACTTCTGCCAGCACAGAATTCATGGAGAGGACCTTCCTCTCCCTAGAACACCTCCCATGTTCCAACTGTACAGTATTCAGGACTTTTGTTAACTCACACATTAATGACAGTAGTTCCATAAATCACACACTCCTTAGCTCTATGAGGGGATGCATTTATTGATATGGAGATTCATTGCTACAACAGATTGGCTGCGAGGCAGCCCTGTTATGTCTCTACTTATTGATGAATCCATTAGCATCACTTGTGAGCTAGGTTTATGTGTAGGATGTAGAGGACTGCACTGTGCCCTGTGTACATCCCTCTGCACTGTATTTCTGTTCACAGGTGAATCTCTGCTTTTCATTATGACAAGAGAATACAAGAAAGAGCATCTAGATCTTTTCATCTGCTTTTCCCATTGTTGTCTTCTTTTTAAATCCCTTTTCTGCTTAAAAATGTGTGAAGATGCAGGACACATGCTAATTCTATCCAAAAGCCATAACATCTTTGGCACATGGTAGATAAATGTGAGAGCAGATGCTCACTTCTCAGCTTTTGATGGAAAGTATCCTTGCTGGTATATAGAACCTTTAAAAACTTCCAGCTACATCTGACTGAAGAGGTCAGACATCAAAGCTCACCTGTGCAATCTCCTGCTGCACATCATTTTGCTACAATCAATCTCTGGTTTTGTGTAATGATATTTATCCAAACTCCTACTTCCCTTTTTCTTGGGAAAAAAATCAAGTTCTTAATTTCATAGAAGAAGATGCTTTGGGCTCTGTTCTGCAATATTACAGAGTAATTATGTAAATAAAATTGGGCTATAAATACAATGACTGATCAGAGGTTAGTCTCACACAATCTCTTTACTATCCTCATGCTGTGGAGGATATCCTACAAGGAGCCACATGATGACAGAAAGAGATGTAGCTGATACAGGCAAAGCAGTTTCTATTTCACAGGCTGAAACTGAATAACATATCATACAAACAATGGTGAGACTCCTCATAGTGAGTTGGACATTTCAGTGCCAGAAGCTAGACCTTACAGTGATTTAGAGCATCCTCAACTTTACTCATTGCATACAGTAGAAGATCTGGTGCCTGTTTAGGACTTTACACTGTCTTCTGCAGTGCATGGAACAAACACGTAAGCAAGATGCTAGAGCAGACCGAAGGCTGCTCACACCTCTGGTCAGACATTAGACTTTGAATTAAATGGGAATAAAGGGAGTGGCTGTAAAGCAGGGAAGATGAAGTGCCTGGAGGGTTTTCTGCTTGAAAGTATTTTGGTGGAAAGATATTTTAAATGGTCTCAACCTGTATGCCTCCTCTTTCATTTTCTCTCCAACATTTTCTACTCTGAGTGGAAACTCAAGCTGAGTTGTAATAGCTCTTCTGAGTTCTGACACTTCCCAGCAAGTAAACTCTCCCTCTTGGAGCAGATAATTGCCTGAGACTGCCCCTAGACACTCCTTTTGACTGCCTCAAACTCCTCAAGAGCCTTCTTTTTCTCTTTGGTTTTACCATTCCTTTTACTTCTCCATTTCTACTCCCTCTCTTTTCTCTTTCTTCCTATTGCTCTGCTTCTTAGCTGACAAGCCCATCCCTATTTCCACATCTCCTGTTCCTTATACTTGGATGTCTCCTCCTCCAGTCCCATCATTGATTCCAGTTTCACTGCATCACTTTTCTTCCCACACTGGGTTTCCCAGCTCAGTACACAAGCTCAGGTTACCACAGCAATAACCAGGTATCTTAGCTGTTGAATATATTGTTTCTAGTTCTCTCCATGCACCTTCTCCTTCCATCCTCTATTAATACATTTCCAACAGGCTACTCCTCCCTTCAGCTCTGGTACTACATATGGTAGGCAGAATTCATCTCACCTTTTTTGACACCCCAGCTTTAGATGTCAACATTTGACTGCTACAGGATTCCTTTACATAGAGAAATGATAGGAAGGGCCTGTGTCTTTTGCACTGGCTGTAAGGGAAATGGTTGTGATTCACAGCAAGGGATTTCAGTTTTAGACTTTCAATTTTGGAAAGATAACTGTCATGCAACAAAAAAAAAGCCCTGAACAGCAAACAGAATGGTGCTTGGAAAATAGACCACTTGCAGCAAGAACAGACCTTTTTGTGTGCTCAGAGCCAGGAAAGCAGCAAAGTCAGCAGAGTAAAATGCTAGTTGCCCCCTTTGAACTTACTGTTATCTAAAAGCAGTTATGGAAGAGCTCACATGACATGAGGTCAATAATAGCAGAGGACTGAACATAATCAGCCAGGGGGTTTCTTCCAGTAGTATGAAGATACATAACCTCATCCTTAGGGGAAGAACAGTAAAAATGTGATTGGTATGTCTGCAGCTAAAGGGAATCAAAAGATCTGAAATACTTTGAACATGAGGGTCTCCCAACTTGCTTGCTGCAGCTAAGAGTACTATAAAAGGAAGTGTATAGTAATGGCCTCAGCATTGAACCCCTGCTGACCTAACTCTATCTGGATATATCTGACTTTGTCAACAGAATATTTTGAATATTTTGCTGAGCTTGCTCTCTATTCCTGGACTTTCCTTTCTTTCCTAAGTAAATAAAACCTTCTGTACCAAATCTTGTGAAACAGTGAATAAAGTTAACCCTCTGTGGCAACAGTCAAGCACAAGCAGTGCATATAGGGGTGGAATCTGGGAGCTGTGATATCTTTCCAGGGCTTATTCAACAGATGTGAAAATCTTATGTCATTCTTTGAGACAGGCTATAGTATGCAAATCAGAAGGACTGTGATAGCTACAGAATTCAACAGATTAGCTGGATACAAACCTCAAATCAGTATTGGCAGCAAGTATCAAATCACCAGAGGAGATCTGGGCCCAGTATGAGAACAATCTTCAGATAATTCTGGTACTATGTACAAAGAAGTTCACCACTGGTTGCTTAGGGTGGCTTTTCAGAGAAAATCAGCTGAGTCCCTGAAGTGAAATTCCTACCTGATCTAGACAGTTGCTCCGTAAGTAGCGTAGTGCTTGTTGTATGCTCTGAGGAAGAGGCTGCCCCGTTCTTTGGACATGAACTATCAGAGGCACACCAAAAACATTCTTGTCCTTGTAGTCTGGAACTTTCATCCTCTTCATGAACTTTGGCACAGACCTGAAAATTAAAATTAACAGGCTGCATGAAAATGTCAGAATATTTACACTACCTCTCCAAGGAACACTGTTTGCAGACATAGATAACTAGGGCGTTTGATAAAGATGGTGAAACAAGGTTTAGTGCACAATACATGGACACTTTACAACCTGTATAACTGATGGATGTCTTGACAACTTTTATATAGGGATGGCCTCTGGCTCTAATATAACAATGTAACAACCTGTTCTAACAGAAAACTTTTACTACCCAGTTGTCATCTTGCTGAAGTCAACATGTTTTAAAACATCTGTTAGGAACTCAGAGGAATAGAATAGCAAAGTATAGAGGAGAGAGTATCTGAGAGAAAAAGGAGATTCAGTCCTCTAACATGCTGAATGATTTTTATACTACCAGTTACTTGATTTAGTATTTCTATTGACTAACAATTTGAAGTAATAAATGATGGTGGGAAATCCCTATGTGCCAGACTCATCCCTGATGTTACATGATTTACACTAGTTGAGTAACTCAATTGATGCTGGTAAGCTTGCTTTCTTCCAAAAATGATAGTTAAAACAAGAACAAATTGGATTCCCTTTGTGGACATCATGACTGCAGTGGAGTAATAAAAAAACCCCAGGATGAATATCACCTAAATGTGACAAAGATTGTTCTCATATATGTGGGAAGAAGATAAAACTTGGATTAAATGACCTACTGAAGGAGTATAGCATGTAACTTTATAGCTACTTAGAGTCCCACTTTAATGGATCCTTAGAGACTGATTACACAAACTTAAGAAGTATTTGTCAGGAGGGGGAATCTCTGTACAAGCAGCAGGATCTGGAATTTGCTGTATTCTAGTCTGCTTTTTTGGAGTTGGTTAAATTAAGATTCCTTTCAGTACAGATGTTGTCTGATGCTCTCTGCTGCCTGAAAAGAAAGCAGCAATCAGGGAGTTCATCTCATTGAATTTTCTCTCTCTAATGAAGATTTAGAAAGACTTAGCAGTCCAGACTCTCCCTCTACCCACTGTGGAGTTAAAGACCTTTGGAGGGTGACCCAAACCCTCACCCTTGTATAGAATGAGTGGCCTTTAGAGTTGCCTGTCTTTTTCTACTGACCACAGACAGCTGACCTGACTCACTCAGATTAGATTTAGAACTTTTTGGAGGTGCTGATGTCAGTGAGGTGGACCTTACATATAGTCCCTTGTATCTGATTTTCCACTTTCAAAGGCAAAGTTGTATTATCTGGCTCACAGCTGAATTTAGTAGGATTGTGGTAACTGTTTGAACATGGAAATCACAATGTAAATGCCAAGTCATATTATTTTTATGACTCAGTGTCTCTGTGTATTAGGGAAAGTTTCTGTTATCCTTTGGATTATTTCTCAAGATACTTACAATCTTTCCTGTGCCCATTTCCATGCAAGTATACCTTAGTCTGCATGGTTCATCAGGGTTCATATGCTATAAACATGCAGGTTTCTGTAGCCAGTTGCTACAGAAGGAGCCATGTAGCCAGCATTCATGTCCCTCTGCCTTTCACCTCACTCTCCGAGTGACCAGGTAGCTCTTACAGCTGCCACAGCTGCCAGCTCACTCCAAGACAGGTCCAGGACTAGGCTAAAACTTGCACCTTTCGACCTGCGAAGTTCTGCAACTATTCTAACCTTTCTTTTAAAACACAAACCAACCTATATCAAATACATGGAGTATCAGCAGCAGCTGCTTCTTTTCAAATCACAAAATGGATTCTGGGCAAGACTTACTGTAAACAGTTCCTACTTTTAATCACTCTCTACTACTCCTGTTTATTTTTCTGGAACTGGAGTGTTGTTAGGGAGGTCGGGGTTCTTTTAGAGAGCAGAAATGAAGTCAGATCTCCAGAATCTGTTTCTGACTTTGCCACTGGCTCACTAGGCAACAGTGGATTCAAGAAGGCAGTTTCAAATTCTACAGCTGAAGTCAGTTTCTTCTAGTTGCATTACTGAATTTACTACCAAAATAACAAAATTAGGAGAAACTCTCTCTTTTCCAGTGATTGATGGTACTCACCAGGTCCAGCCATGCTTGTTTGACATGGAGTACTTTTCCATGATGGCAGTAAGACGAAGCAGAGAGAATTTCTGCAGTAGATTCAGCTGGGCTGCTGACTGATTGCTGATGTGAAGTGATGCAACAGAGTGGCTCAGGCGATGAGAGATTTGGAAACTGTGCCATCGCAATCGCCTTTTCCAAAAGAAACAACAGGAAAATAATACAACAGCTTGGACTGGGCAGAAAAGAAGATGGTGTGCTGTGAGAGAGGGCTGGGCAATATACACAACATACAGAAACACACATGGAGTACGGCTTGTGGTGCGTCAGCTGAAACAAAATGTAGCCTGGAGGCAAATAAAACAATTTGCTCAATCTCTTTAATTTTGGAAATGCCCAGGCTTTGATGTATAATGTCAGATTCAGTTGGTTGCAGGTCTCATCCGTGTACTCAGGGAAGCAGTGTTCCCTGCTGTGCCCTTTAGCCCACACATATCCAACAGGATGTGGGAGATCCAAATCCAAATGTTCTCTCCCTGACTCAGAACTGGGGTTTGATCCTGGTCTCTCACCTCCCAGGAGACCAGCCTGACCACCAAGGCATTTGGAGAGGAGGTTCTTATTATTAAATACTGAAGGATTTTTTGGAGAAAGGACAGAACCCTGTGCCTCCTTGGCAAGATCTGTAACCACCAAGCTATTGAGCCACTTGCATCTTCTCTTTACTCCAATGCACTTTCTCTATAGTGGATACACTGGAAAAAATTCATTTCAGTTTCTTGTTTAGCTGAACATGAGTTTGGCTCAAATCCTAAAAACTTAGGGACTGCTCATCTGTTGAGTAGTTTCCTCGAGTTCACTTGCTTGTGATGGTGGTGAGCAAGTATGGGCAGCAGTACACCATGGCACAGCAGAATCCTCTGTGAGGATGTGACAAGCCTGACAGCAGATCAGAAAACACCAGGTATTTTCTCACTGCTTTTGCACATAGAAAGCCACCCTACACACAACAGTAAGGCTCCACAAAGGCCTTTACCCAGGACCATGCTCCCTTGGCTCAACAGGAACTCATCCCTCTGACTTAAAACAGATCTCTATTAACAATATCCCACTTTTTGCTTTTATTAAGAAGTTAGTTCTGCATCATCATTTCATCTTGCCACATAAGAGACTGAGGCAGGGTAGGGAAATTATCTCTGAGCACAAAGGGGCACATTTTTAAAGCAGAACTGTGCATACAAAGTGCACAAAGCTCCTGATGCATAAATATGAGGGTGCATGACTTAGAAGACAAATTGAAAAAATATTCCACAAAATATACAGGGTGCTACTGTGGAACTGATGGATCAAGGCAGAAGAAAAATGCCCTAGTTTGCTCTATTACGCTGATTCTCCATTGGTTCCACATAAGAATTTTCATATCAGGATGTCCTTTCTCCCATAGAATCATAGAATCAACTAGGTTGGAAAAGACCTCAGAGATCATCAAGTCCAACCTATTACCTAATACCTAACACCTCATGACTAACTCAACCATGGCTCCAAGTGCCACGTCCAATCCTTTTTTCAACACCTCCAGGGATGGTGACTCCACCACCTCTCTGGGCAGCACATTCCAATGACAAATTATTCTTTCTGGGAAGAACTTTCTCCTCACCTTGAGTCTAAACTTCTCCTGGTGCAGCTTGAGACTGTATCCTCTTGTTCTGGTGCTGGCTGTCTGGGAGAAGAGACCAACCCCCACCTGGCTACAACCTCCTTTCAGGTAGTTGTAGAGAGCAATAAGGTCTCCCTTGTAGTCTGACCCTTCCCTGGGAATTCCCCATCCTCATATAGGAGGAGTCTGACCTTTCCCTGGGAAGTCCCCACGGGAGGAGTACAACTGTAAAGGTATACTGCACCTTTTGACTCCCAAGCTGAGAGCCTCTGGATTTGTGTACAAAGTCTTGCTACCTACCTGCTTGGTCTTGTGAGTGATGCTCCCACCCCAGAGTCTCTCCTGTCCCTAACAGCAGTGGCTTCAGATTCAATCAGGGATGTTCCATCTCTGTCCATGTCACTTGGTGTGGTTTGGCCATCAGAAACAGAGTTTCCTTCAAAATCAAGTGTGATCTGTGTTGGTGACTGGAAAGGCAATGATGGAGATTCTCTGACCAAGACATCATCAACTGGCAGACCTGGCAACATATTCTTTGACCAGCCATCTACCACCTCCTGGAGTCCATTGACATGTTGCAAAATGTCATCTAAATGAGGGAAAAGGACATCTTTCTCCAAGTCCAGGAGGTCCCCAGTACTAGCATACAAGTGGGAACCTGGCACATTGTCATAAATACTAATTCTGCTCTCCTTAGGACAGCATGCCATTAATCCAGGCTCTTTTGGAGTAGAGCAGTTCTGCTTTCCCAAAGAGATGCTGCCTGTCCTCCAGTTTACACTGCTGTTGTCTGTTGGTGAGAGGCTTTCAATAGAAAGTGCCTTTGGGAAGGTCCCTGGTTTGTGATCCTTGGGGATATGCACAACCAAGTTCTCTTGGGAATGGAACTCATTCTTGCGGTTTTGGTCCACTACTTGCCGTAAGGCCATTCCTGCCAGCACGTCTAGGTCCTCTAGGTACATCCCACCTCTCTTGTTTGCTTCATGGCATTTCCGTTCCTTCAAGCATGGTGTGCTCACCCCACTGCTGCTGTTTTCGGACTGGCTGCTCTCACTGCTGGATTTGACAGAAAAGGAAAGTCCTCTTTTGGCCGAATCTTGTCCTAAGTTTTGGAGATCACCATTGACTATCTGTATACAATGCATGTCTTTCAAGGACTTTGGCTCATACTGGAGAACAGGTCCACTTATCTCTAAAGGACCTGTTCTTCCTGAGCCTTTTAATTTTCCAGGCACACCTTTTGCTTTTAATGTCTCCATGCGTTTTAGAAAGGTTTTTGCTTTGGTTCGTGTTGGTTTCTCATTCTTCAGGCTGTCCTTGGGTGACAGGGCAGTGTTTATGGCAGCAGAGTCTTGCAGCAGAGTGCTTTCTACATCATGTTCGCCAGAGCAGTCGCAGGTCTCCCTGATAGCGCTGCTGATGCCTGACTGACTCCTGTTGTCACTTCCCCCACTGCTCTCACTGTGAAGAGATGAGACTTCAGGTTCACTCAGATCTGTAAGGACACTCTCACTGCTTGTTGTATTTTTCATTTTAATGTCCCCAGAAGATCCATGTCTGTCTGATCGGTGAAGCAAAGCATCAATGTCGTCCACCCGAGACCATCGTTTGCTGGTTCTTTGGAAAGTCCATTTGTTACTGATAGCACAAAGGTCTTCTTCATCTGAATCTTCACTCTGCAAAACAGCAAGCGGCACATGTTAAAAGCAGGTGCTTTTACTTACTATTTGAATTAGTGTGATTGTGAGCAACAGGTGGTAAAGTTTCCCTGGATCTAGTTTATGAAAGATTGGTCATCAGTTCTTTCCTAACAGCCTCCTTCATTTAACAGTAAAGATGACAGTAAAGCGTCTTAACGAGCAGGGAATGAATGTCTGCTCTATGGTAGGGAGCTCACGAGCTCCACCGGTGCCTCTTGGCTTCTGTGGGCCAGACTGCCTGTGTACTAAATTACATAGGACTGATGCCAATAATGACTGATACCAAAAAAAAAGTGTTGAAAGGTTTGAGTAGAGGGATTCTTTCTTGCAAGGATGGTGTTAAGACAGAAATGGTAAAGTCTGGCAAGTAACTGGCTACTACAGCAATGTGAGCTATTTAAGAAACCAAGACAGCAAATATCCGGTGATGCACTGAAGTTTTGCAGTGCGAACTAGGTAAACAGCTATAAACTCCACAGACCAGGTACATCTAACAAGATTTATGTTTCAGGACATAACTGTGGATTAATAGCCACCATGTTTAAAATAACAGTAAAAAATAATATTTAGAGATATCCTTAGAGTGGGTCTGAGTGCAAAGGAAAGCAGCAAAGGCAGCTATGGAAGCAATGGGGAGGAGGAACAGCCAGACTCAGTCCTGAATGGGGCAGCATCGACAGTTAAGGTGAGTCTCCTACAGTAACACTATCTTCATTGCCTTTGCCATCACAGGCACCCCAAACTCAATGACCTCCAGCTTGTCCCACTGTCTCTGTCTTTCCCCATTCCCTCCTGAGGAAGTAGCAGCCCTGCAACCCGCCCTGGTCTTGTTCCTCAGTTTGAGGAATGCTTATGTTTAGGCAGCTCCAGGAGCTACTCTGCAGTGCAGACATGTGCCTTGGGGGAAAAAAAAAAAAGGATAAAAAAGCTCTCCCTATGACATTTTACTCATCTGTTTGTAAAACCAAAAAAGATACATCTTCAGCATGAGTTGCACAATCACTGTTGAAATTGCTGCTCTCTAAAGATGTGAAGCCCACAGTTGCTAATGAGTATCCTTCCCCTGACTTTGAACTGGGTTTATACTGCCTTATTCTTGCACATTTGTTTTAGAGCAGAACAAACTAACTTCACCTACATGACATCCAAACAGCTCTTCACATTCTTGGAAGCAGTATGAAGGCAGTAAAATATGACAGGCTGTCAGACTAAAATGAGGTGCTAAACCAAAAAGACTATTTTGGGACTGGAAAAATTCTCATTTTAGAGGTCTATTATTAGAAGTGCTTTTCTATGAAGTTTTGATGGTAAAGTTATCTCCCATTTCTGACTAGATCTCTGCTGGCCTGATTAATTGAAAAATGTAAACCAAATTTTACAAGAATGCCCAAAACCTTAAATAATGCAAAACCTCAAAAGATGGAGATTGGGATCAGTAGCATGCCAGGTCTCACTAATGCTTTGCCAATTTATCACTTCGAGCTGGCCAGATTTTTTAGATCATGTCCAAACCATAAAATAAAATATAGCCATGAAATTCTGCATTTAGTCATTCCTCTTTTATCTGTTGAGGTGTGCAGTGCTCCTGCAGCTGATGTTAGTTCACAAGAGTGAAGATCTTAGATCTTAGCTAGCTGTGGCTAGCTAGAGAGAAAAATTAAGTAGCTGGTGAAGCATCAGGAAAAGGAGCTAGAAAAAGCTTATACTGCTTTGGCCATTTTGTCTGCAGCAAAGAAATGACACATCAGACAGCTCTGCCTTCATTTTAGCTCCACATTTTATTGTATGCATATATGAAGTAAAGGACTGCACAGACCCAGGCACTTAAAAATCCATCTATTGTGGTCTTAGTTGTGCCACAAAGTGGATACTTTAAAAACCGCAAGGGTATGTACTTTCAAATATTTAGTAGCGCTAATTGTATCTACAAAGCATACCACTGCTGAAGCGCTGATGAGACCAGCCAACAGAATGAAAATATGTATTTTTTAATTTGTTGTACATCCTAGTATGCCAAAGGGACCTTAAAGAAGATTCTTGGCTGACGCAAATCCCTGTAGCTTCATTGACATTCCTCTATGAGCTAGACAGGATTTAGCCTGTATTTTCTACAAGCTGGAATCGATTAAACTAACCAAAGTAAAGACAATCTGAAAAACACCAAGATGAGAGCAGAGAGTAGGGGACACAAATAAACATGAATTCAGTGGTAAATACACTTCAAGTACTTTTTAGAGGAAAATAAGATCTGAGGTTCTTTTTTTTTTTCATTTTGAAAGTAAGAGATGAACAGAAATGGATAGCGGTAGAAAACAAGTTTTGCCTCTAACCACAATAAAGATAGGACTGCATTTTGCCCCAAAACCATCAGAAAATACAGAGGGTTTTCAGTGTCAAAATTTGCAGCTCAATAAGAAAGAAAAAGTTTCAGCTTTGGGGTTTTTTAAATTGGTAATGAGGCACACTTATGTTTCATCAGAAGCAAAATCAGACAAACGAAGTATCCTGATACTGAAATGCTGCCATGGTGATTCACTCCACATGCGACTGCACTGTGAAGTCCTGTGACATAATGTGCTTTTCTTTTGATAGAATCAGTACAAATTCTGGAAGCCACGAACATCCTGAATGACCTACTGTTCTTGTTAGATATCAGAGTGCCCCGACAAAAGAGACTGTCCTAAAAAAAAATGCAGAGAGCGCTTTGCCAAGTGACGTGTCACCAGCTATGGGGACACTGGATCAAGAGTAGGTCTGAAAGCATCGATTCATCTTACGCAGGCAGAGCAGACATCTCGAAGACTTCTACTGACCTAGGGTGAAATGAAGTGCATGGCTTTGGAGCATATTCAAAAGTTCATTTAATACCATTATGTTTGGGAAGACGAGAAGGGGCAAGTTTCTTGAGGAGTGACTGATAACATTTGCCAAAGAGAAAGAGGTTTTGATTCACAGATTTGTCACAGTTGATTTAAAATAGTACAGCTTTTTGACAGAGGGTGTACTTTCCTGAG
Source organism: Melanerpes formicivorus (assembly GCF_026170545.1). Taxonomy (NCBI): domain Eukaryota; kingdom Metazoa; phylum Chordata; class Aves; order Piciformes; family Picidae; genus Melanerpes; species Melanerpes formicivorus. The sequence continues at coordinate 51,187,870 of NW_027142353.1, read as the reverse complement.
ATACAGAGGGATGCTAACAAAAGGCAAAAAGAGGGTTTATTTGCAGTGGAATTCTGCCACATTTTTCCAGCTGGGGGCAGGAATTCTCATAAATCGACAGCTGCAGAAGGCAGTTAATCCAAAGGCTAATCTCTGTCTGTCCAAATCGCTTACGGACATATTTACAGCACACACATGAGAATTTCTGTATGCATCTTGATAAAGCCAAGGGAAAGACAGCAGCCCATAGTGTGAATGGTTTGGGTGGGAGAGCAGGCAGTGGGGAAGGCTCACATTGTGCTGCCTTTCACAGAAACTTTGCCTGGCAGCTCGCTTGGCTGTATTTTTATGAATCACTCAAGCAGCTGCACTAATTCTGTGAAAACCTGTTATGTCAAACCTCCAAAGCAAGCTGATTTTGCGTTTCATTGTTCAGATCACTATACAGACTATCAGGAAAGGCAGTATTTACAGCAAAAAAAAAAGTTTACTTGGTTCAGTGTTCAAATCCAAACCAAATTTCTAGCCTTTACACTTGCATTTACATTTCCTCCTGTCAGCAGTCCTTCCCTCCCCCCCACATTGTCTTCTACTTTTGGTTGCTCTGTATCTGTTTTCTCAAAATTCCTTTGTTCCCTCTTTCTCTGCATTTTTCTATGCTCTGCTTCTCCCTGGCCTCATGCAGGTATGGACCCAATTAGGTTCTGTCCCGCTGAAAAAGTATCAGTTATGGAAGACTCATTTTCACAGAAAAATAATGGTCATATGCAAGGGGAGCAGATCCATTCAGAACAGGAAGGAATGGCAGCAAAAATTAGTAAAACTCAGAGATAACAACAAACCCCTCCTTTTTTTTAACCTGATGTTCATCAGACACTTAAAACCTGAGCAATTAAGCATGCAAACCTCACACTAAACCCAAAATACCTGCTGAAGAGGGCAGGAACTAAAAAAATAAACTCAGAGGATGATGAGTGTTCACCTATATGTTGCTTTTTGTAATTCTGTCTCGTGAAGTTCCAGTGTCTCTGCTTGAACACAAGTACAGGAGCTCATGGACACAAACCAGACACTGCTACAAGCAGGTCTATGACACAGTCAGTTGAGTTAAGTTTTTGCAAAAGAGGGACCTCTCCCTACAGCCTCTCGCTATAGCACCTACCTGCCCAAATCATAAAGTTACTGGGATTTTACTGCCCCTTCTCTCAAGTATGATATGGGTGTTTGATGTGAAAAGCATTGGCACTTGTCAAAGACAAGAAAAAAACATCAGATCTGAAGCAATGAAGAGGTTCCTGTGGCTCCAGTGAGTGGACAAAATGGAATCTGAAGAGGCAGTGTGCACAGAGGAGCAAATGGGCATGTGCCAAAGGCAGAATATCTGGACATTAAAACCATTATTTATGCAAGTTTCCCTCAGACAGTAAATAGGATATGAATAGACTGAATCTGCAGAGACACCAAAAATGCAACTCTCAGAGGCAGTTTTTAAAACATATTAGACAAACACTCAAAGAAAGGAAAAACAGACACCAAGATTTCTCAGAGCTGACAACAACCATTGTTCACTACTGAAGGGCTTCAGGGGAAATCTGTGACCAGAAAACCAAATGTTCAACAGTTAACCCTGACATGTTACAAAACTCTCAAAATCAATAAGCAGTTTCTGCAGTCCTCACCAAAACCCTTTAAGCTCAAATAATTCTCGTGTTAGACAGGAGCTTGCAAGGATGACAGTTTCTTTTCATATTCTTAACTGGGAATAAGTCAGTACAAGACATTAAGAAAAGCCATTGCTTTTGTCTGAGTAGTTTCCATTTTCTCCATGCAGGATTTTCCGTTGCATACTCACATGGCACTGGCAAACAAACCAGCCTAGTGAAACTGCTCTGTTCTCTCACCCACTAACTTGAATTGCATGTATGTGAAGCTTTAAGCACTGCCTGTGTCCTTTCCATACACCCAGTATTGTTCCTGCTGTATCGGCCAACGTTTTTTCCCAATTTATTTATAGTTTCAACATTCAGCATTATCAGATAATGCTGACACACATGTTCAAAGTCAAATACACCTAACATACTTTTAAGAGCATTACTGACATAAAAGGCTACATTGGGAAGATCTTATCACAAAAGCCAGGACCAAGCCAACACATTTCATGAAGTTTCCTTACCTTTTTTCTTTGGAAGTTCACATCGAGTTTCATTGAGGCGCACTTGTTCAGTGTGTTCAGTCGTCTACAGGGCAAAGCAAATTCAAAAGATTAGGAGGCTCTGATTAAAGGGCATGACTTCTCTGAAGTTCAACAGCGTTTCTCTTATCTGCCTGTAGGCTGCCAACTGCATACAACAGGATACAGAAACAGTACTGCTTGTATTATTCCAGGCTATAAGACCACTGCATTAGAAGGGAATCTTAGCTTCACAGTACTTGATAGCAAGGTTTTATACATTGCTTTTTAATTCATAGGCAAAAGAAAAAAAAAACCAGCAGTTCCTTACTTTAGGAAGTTAGCCACTCCTTTAAAAAGTTGACATAAAGAAGAACTTCTAGCAGTTAGTTACATATTTCTCCACAGCCCATAGTTCCTTTCCCACACCTGTAGATCTTACAGACATGTTAGCATACCCAGTGTGTAACAAAGCTGACATAGTTTTAGTTATTTTTGACCCTGTTCGTAGTGATGTCACCAGGGACTCTAAGGTTTCTCTTCCTTAAATGCAAGGCTGTCTCAAGAAGATAGTAGGTTGACATAACAATCTGTTAAAGATGGAATGTGAATGTGTGTGTGTATCCCTGTGCAGAGGCAGTTAGAGGACAAGGAAACACGCTCTTTCCATAGAGAACCTAGTATGCTAATCATAATTGATTTAGGTTTTATTTGTACTTAACGACCCTGATTCATGGAACAACCCATCTTCTGAAAGCAGAGGCTCAGAGTTGAGCATGTTAAGCTTTGAGCATTTTCAAAAAAACACATTTTCATTTGCTAAATTTCAAAACAAAGAGAGGCAGAGTGAGAAAGCCGTGTGCCCATAACACTTCGGTAGGCTGCCTGCATCTCCCATGTCTTTGCAACAAGAGCTGCCCGTGTTACTTCTGAGTCTCCTGAACAAGCTGCAAACTATCTGGTAACAGGTATGTGGCAAGTTTCAAGGACACAAAAAAAAAAAGGATGGCCCAAATAATAATATATCTTGCATAGCAAAAGAACGTTATGGCATTAACATATTCCTCCCTGGGAATTCTAACGTGAGAAATCCTTTCAAATTGCCACCACTAATGAAAAATCAGCCCACCAAATGTGGATCTTCCTTAAAAAAATGTCCCTTATAAAATATCACTAGCTCATTTTTAGATAAAATACTCCAGCCAATAAAGCTGCTATGCCATATCAGAAAAGTCCTGAGCTCATCATATTAATGTGAGGATAATGCATGCACAAGCACACCCCACATGCATGATTGTAATGTTCTTGAAATAAATTTCAGGCTTTGTGGCTCTCTAGCTCTATCTTCAGCCTTCTGCCCACAAATCCTCCTCTGGGATTACATTGCAAAGCTGATCTTTTGCCCAAACATGGAATTTCTCAACCCAAAGATGCATTTTATTGGCACCCTAGGGCTGAATAGTATTCAGCATTTCTTTTGAGTGCAAAATATTTAAATTTATTTATCAACAGAAATGTCAAACATCACAGGCACAGACAAAGGACTCCAGCCCAAATTTAATAATAGAATCACAGAATACCAAGTTGGAAGGGACCTCAAGAATCATCTAGTGTCATGGGGTTAAGCCCTGGAAGATTTAACCATAGGGACAGAAAGTCCTCTAGGGGCTAGACAGTCCAGGAGGTGGACCCAGGGAACTGTAATTTTGTTATTCAATCCCATAATTCTGCTATCTCTTCATCATCTGGCAGCAAGGCCAAGGGGGTCTCTTTTCTCCCTCCTTTGGGCTCTCCGGAGGGAGTCCTTATGTGGTACCATGGGGATGTAGGCCTGTTTATGGCCTTCAGAGGCCTGTGGAATTTTGGCCTGTTTAGGCAAGGGAGGCCATGGTGGGGGGGTGGGACAAAAGGAACACTGGGGCTTGTGATTTAGTCTGGTTGGGGAAAGGTTTTGGGGTTTTTTCATATATCCTGTATATGTATTAGGTGTTAAGGATTCATGTGTTCTGTATTTTCCTGTATCTCTTTGAATATCATTCTGTATTTCTCTCCAATTCTACAAGAGCATCTTTATTTTACTTCCTTTAGGAATAAAATTGTATCTGTCCACTCTTTAAAAGAAGACATCTAGTCCAACCTTTCTTGGGAAAAGCATAGCCTACATAAGATTCTGAGTGTCCATTTGGAGACAGCCTCCTCCAAGAGGAGCCTCTGGTGGCTCAGATCAGAATTCCTCTGCATTAGCTGGCCAGTGCTGAAGGGACAAGTTGGTAGCCACATTTTCACAGTGACATGCCACCACGTGACACCTGAGTGATAGCTGCCACATCTGAATCACTCTCCTTGAGGTCAGTGGGAGCCATTATAATGACTTCAGAGCAGGGCTTTCGCTTTCCATACTGTATGGAGAACTGGGTTTATCTCCTAACACCACCTAGAGCAATACAACTCATTAGACAGTACTGACTATGCAGTCATAATTTCAAAGCTCTGATGTAGGATGTCCCATATACAGGGACCTTTGGGTCATTTATGAGATATCTAAGTGACAACAGTTACGGAAAAAAAGGCTGCTAGCTGCTTGGCACCACGGTTCAAATTTTAACAGCTAGGTTTAGAGGCCTATACACCAGGCTGGTACGTAGTTGTTATTGATATTCACAGTCACTGTATTTATGTGAACACAAAAAGTACAAGATGGCTTCAGTCTTCCTTCTCACCCTTTTATCACAGCAGCCACAAAGGTTCCCAGAGCAGAGCTAGTTGCTGCTATTTTGGAAACAACACAAAGATCCAGCTATAAAATTTTCATGCCCAATTACTATTTTGGCAGACTGACAGCATTTGCTGCAGATTGCATGGCAATTTTGTATTGTTTGCTACTCAATAAAATCTGAGTGGAATCTCTTGATAGATATGCCTCTAACCCAAAGGCCTCAAATTTGGTCTTTACTCTGCCAAATTTTCAAATGGTATTGCTAACAGCAGGAGTGTTAGACTATCTGAAAGAGATCACAGAAACCTTTTACAACAGGGAGTCTTAGGCTTTCTGACTAACATACTGCCCACTACCTTAAAAAACTAAAAGGTTCCTTTGCATTTCTGTCTCCCGTTGTCTTGTGTACTACAATGCCACAATGATTACAAAATGAGATTGAGAGTCTGATTTGAACCCACAACAGCAGAGAAATTCAGTGTTTATGCTGGAACCATTACCATTCAGAGCTAAACTCTGCTCAAACTGATTATTCACTCAAGCACTCCAGCTTTAAAATTATCCTCCAAATAAAAATGAGAAACCCATTTCGTTCAGTACTACAGGCTGTAAGCACTATTAGTCAGTGTGAAGGCTTGGTCATGCAAAGCGTTGAGGGCAGTTTGGGGTGACTGAAGAATGAAAGTTTGGCTCCCAACCTGGGAAATGGTGCACACAGAAATAATAACCAGCCTTTTTTTACCACCCTTGTTTCAGGAAAGTGCATCATGGCCTGTAGCTCTTGTATGATAAACTGTCATGCACCCTGTAGTAACACCACCACAGAGGAGAGCAAGGGTAGAAAACTGGCCACAGTGGTCAGCCAAGATGTGAGGATTTCCTGTGCACTGGAAAACTTGGAAGCTGTTGCTTTGATAACTAATACAGTGACAAAGCTGCTACTAGGGGGGGAGCACCTGACACTGTTTAATGTGTCTGATGATCCTGAGAATCTTAACATTTAGCACAACTGCTTTTTACAACTCATTCTCAGCTAAAGGTTTGGAGCTGCAGAGTTACAGCAAATTAAATGTATGCAATCTGAGAACATAACTTGTATAGAATACTTGTATTTTACCTGTCTACCATATGAGGTGTTGTTATTCCTGTTTTAGATCAAAGCTGCTTAAAAACTCTAAAGTGTTTATAATTTAAGCCCACAGTCACAGGTGATGTCCTCTGAATAAAGTAATTACAGAAAAAGTTACTTGAAAGTCACAAAGCCTTTATCATCATATAAAATAATCTGGAAAGATCTGTGTCTATTCTTATGTACTACAAGTATCAGCAGTGCCATTTGATTTAAGCTAATAGAAAGTATTTTGTCACAAGTGCATCTCTCCAGCTGCCAGTTTATTTTCCAAACCCTCATCTTTCAATAAAAGAGAAAAAAACAGCCCAGTCTTTATCTGTCCAGCTAACAAAGAAACCTTCATAAATACATAAACTTAATGTCATTGCTGTAGGTGTATCTCTGAATCTAAAGAGAGGCCACAGGAGCAACAGGAGACCTATTCCCATTTAGCTGTGTAGGTGCTGGACTCCTAGTGACCATGACTTAAGCAGTACCATTGTCAATTATTCCAGAGAAGAAAGACTGGAGAGGATCAGAGAGCTATGCAATGACTGCACCTCACCACTTGCTCTCTCAAGAAAGAGACAAGGACAGACATCATACTTGCAGTTTTGGATGATCCTTCAGCTTTTTGCGAAAAGACAAAGGTGAAGAGATCTCCTCAACCTCCTACCACTTAAAATCATAGATTTTTTTTGTTGGAAGAGACCTCTAAGATCATTGAGTCCAACTGTCAGCCAATGACCAGCATGGCCATTAGACCACATCCCAAAATACCACATCCACATGTTTCTTGAACACCTCCCTGGGCAATGTATTCCAATGCCTGACCACTCTTGCAGGACAGAACTCTTTCATAATATCCAGTCTAAATCTCCCCTGACACAACTTGAGGTCATTTCCTCTCATCCTGTCACCAGATAATAGGGAGAAAAAAATTAACCCCACTTTACTACAGCCTCATTTCAGGTAGCTGTAGAAAGTAAAGAGGTCTCCCCTCAGCCTCCTCTTCTCCAGACTAAAAAACTCCAGTTCTCTTAGGCCCTCCTCATCAGACATGTTCTCTAGACTCTTCACCAGCCTTGTTGCCCTTTTCTGGACCCTTCCCAGTTCCCAAACCACAGTGAAGTATGTTTTCCACTATACCAGACTGAAGCAGGGGCATGCATATGTGGAGAGACGGTATCTCTTGAAATAGGCATAGAAATCCCTCCCAGCAGGCCATACTGAACAGCAATAGATCAAATCTGCAATTATTCTGCTCAGTGGCATCCTTGAGCAATTGCTGTAAGATCCAGGTCTTTCCTACTGAGTTGTCTTCAGACACAAAGGCTGCCACAGAGAGAGAGAGAGAATGTTCTATTTCCTATATTTGTAACAGATGCAGTAAGAAGCAATAGGTCTCACCTGCAGCAAGGGAATTTTGGGATAGCATTCTGACAGCTACACCCAGGAATTACCTGGATCCTCCAGGAAAAAGAGTATTTCCTGGCAGGAAGAGATGGACTAGATGACCTCTCTTCCAGGCCTATTTTCTGTGGTCCTTAGAAATGCTCTCTGCAGTCCCCTGTCACAAACTCATGAATCCCTGCAACGCACAGCAACAATGTGCAGTGGAACAGTGTATACTCTCTAACGACTTTGGCCACAGTTGCAAAAAGGGAAGTAGAGTTCTGTCCAATTATCTTGATGTTGGTGTTGTGAAAGCTTCCATTACATGTAATAAAGCCTGCTTGGTTAAAGGCCAGATGTTTCTTTGTCCTTGCTGAAGAGGAGAGGAGCACAGGAGAAAAAGGAGAGAAACAATGCCTCTACAACATGTTTTTGCAGGACTACCACAGAATTGCTGCTTTTTGAGTCCTGGGAGACAGTACTTCAGCAATGCAGTTATGGCATATTCATCACAGGCAGCATATAAAAAGCTAGATAAACAGCAAATCCAAGCTCTCTGGGAGGGACAAATCAGTGATTAGTTGCAGCAGCTGTAGTACTGTAGGGTTCTAGTCCCACTTCTGTTACTGGTGCCAAAAGGAGAGTACCAAGGGAATCCCAGCAGCATGAAAACCACGTCTGTTGCCAGAGAAAGTATTTGCTGAACTCCACGTAATGAAGTTTGGTCTTTTCTGCTGTGCTTGGACATAAAAGTTATTCATCTGCAACTCAAATATGACTCATTTATTCAAGGATTGTTTGTACTACTGCTAGCTCATTCTTAAAGGGCAGGCATTTCAAATTCATTGGATTTGGGTCTTCTCAAATAATGTGATGTTTTCTAGGAGTGTAGGGGGGGTCCTGCTCCAGCATCTTCCATGAGAGGAATTAATTCAGAATGGCAGCATTATAGGTATCACTGCCTGGGTAAGCAAACATCTCTGCTGCTGTTTCCACTGATATGCTAACAATAACAAATCAGTTCATGTTTTCCAATTATCAGAAAAGACATGTCAGTTGTTATTTACCTGCAAAGAGGTTCTACAAGGTCCTTGTCAAGAAAATCATGATCTTTCTTCACTGCAGCAATGTCAATGGGAAACTGGGAGTCTATAAAAGGAGACACAATACTAAAATCACTGCTTTCTATTCAAATGAAAATACATTATCTTCATCTAAATTGCTTTATCTGTGCTTGCTCACTGAAATCTAGCATGACCAATTTCACTCAGCTGTGGTTCCCTTCCAGCTGTATCTGTGAACCTTTCAGTCACTTTATTGTTTTCATTTTAAAGGTACAGTTGGACACCCTTTGCACCAACTGAGAGAGCAAGATTATATCAGTTTTGAGCTGTTCTTTCTAGCACCTAGAGCAAATGAATGAGATCAGGGAACTACCAAACCACTTCCCAAACCACATAAGCAGCAATGTTCTCCATTCCTGTTACAGTGACTTAATGAGTTATTTGCTATACTGACTTTTCCCTTGAAACAGAAATGTTCCACACTTCTTCCTTTTAGTACAGGTCCCAACAACAATGATTACAGACAAAGAGTTACTTGAGTAACAGAGCCAAAAAAAAAAGAAAAAGAAAAAGAAAAAGAAGCTGAAATATAACCCCCAATATTAGCTAAAAAGCCAGACTAATGTGCTGGAAACGGACATTTGTAATGAAAAGTGACATGACTGCAACACATTAGTGGGCTCTGTAATGGTGGGACTGGTTCCAGCACTATGGCTGCTCTCCAGACTGCTCTTCCATGCTTAGGTACCACAGCAGGATGCTGAGATACAGGAACTGCAGCCAGCATTTTCAGACACTGGTGCTTAATGCTGACATAATAGATGTCTCTAAAACCCACCTTGTATTCAGAAATGCAGACTGCCTACAGTGCATAGTTGACTGTATGGGAACTGTGGGAGTCTAGCACAGGTTGGCTTTTCAGAGGAAACATCCCTTTGAGTTTGGCAAGCAGCAAGGCCTCTTTTCTTTTGGGGACTTGGTATCTGAGATACTTTGATTACAGGGAAGGCACAAAGATTCTACTGGGCACCCAGGGACTGGGGCAGACACACATTTGTGTCAGCTTTGGTCTGGCAGGCTTATCAGTCTTAGCTCCTTCCCGGGTTTAAGAGAGCCCACCTGGCTCCTGTGGAGCCACCCAAGTGTCTTTGTTTGATGATCCTAATTCTTGGGCACCCAAGCAGCCCATCAGAAGCCAGCACCTGAGACTTGAGGGACATCATTTGGTCATCAGAGGCTGACAAGCTATCCTCACCACAATGCTCCCCACCACCCTCAGCCCCACGTGAGGGATGGAGGCTGTCTGAGCTGGCTCACCAAAAGGCTGGCTCTAACCCACAGGGTTTCTTGGCTATTGCTCTATGTGTGGAGCTTTGCTGTCTCCAGACCCAAGCTGACCCTGGAAGGTATCCAGTGGCATTTGGCGGAGCTGTTTTTGGCTAATAAGCCCAAGCAGGTCTGAGCTGGCTCTGTGTCTCTGGCAGAGAGAATATGCAGTTTGGGAAAAATGAGGATCATCTGCAGTTTCCCTCCCAGCATTGAGCTAGGGAGTGCAGGAAAATCCCATCCCAGTCTTCAAACTGCTCCTGAATGCAGCAGCAGTGCAACCACTTGCCTTGCCCTTGCAGATGCTGCTTCTCTGGGCATTCACATTACAGCTAGGAAGGGGACACAGCCATTTGCTTTGAGTTAGCAGCAAGCTACTGGCTTTTCTTGCTTTGCAGATGTGAAATGCAGCTCAGGTTATTCACTACTGGTAGCTTTGCAGAGTTTTCAGTCTTTTTTTCAGTAACTTTTAGTGCTTTCAATCTTATTTTAGATGATGTTCAGGAAGTTTAAAAGAAAAAGAAAATTATGTATTTGGAATTTCTGAACTTGTTTTTGTTAACCTTTGAGATTCACACAAATTATGTCCTTCTTTTTTACTTCTTCCCATGTCTATGCGAGCAAGAATCCTACTTTTCTTTAGGCATTGGTATGACTCCAGCAGCTGAGGCTTTGTGATGCAGCCAGCCATGGCTATAACTCAGTCAAATGCAGAGTTGGCTGACTGCAAGCTCTCCTGGCAAGGTCTCAGTGCACTTTCAGTACTGCACAAAGAGAAGAAAAAACTACTTACTTTCATAGAATTGAGCATATTGGGGAAATCCAGCTGCACGTAACCAGTCACACGCTTCCTTTGCTTCAATTTCTGACCAGAAAGAGAAAAGAGAAAAGTTAACACTTTGGTATTACATTAGAAGTCCTTATAATTAAAAGACAATTGCTGAGGGGCTTGGTAGTAGCTGTTTGTTGCTCTAAAAGTATCGTCATCACTCTGAAGTATTTTTTAATAGCATCAAATAATAACAACATCAAAGAAAAAATAATAGCATCAAATAAAATAACCCTCAAAGGAATCCCCAAAACCCTGGGGTCTGCATGACCTCTCGGTGACCAAGATGAAGTGATAATCATCACCATGCAGCAGAAGTTGCTCATCCAAGTTTGTGGTCCTTCCCCAAGGGTAAGTTGTTGGGAAGAGGTGAAGACAAAGAAGGGTGGAAATAGGGTAACAGGGAGCACTGTGTTTTCTCCTGCTCTGACAGTTCTTGAGGAGAAAAATCCCATGTGAAAGCCACTGAAAAGTTCAGCCAGGAAAATCCAGTGCAGGTCTCATGTTACTGAAGGGACAATTGCACAGGTAGGATGTGCCTGCCTACCTTTACTCATTTGAACTCCATTACATAGACTCCCTCCACAGTCAATATAGAGAGAGAGTTACTTGCAAAGGGTGATTCATTTCACCTTAAAGCAGTGTCTAAAATCAGTTGGATAAATCAACTACTGGCAATGCTTTTCTCGTATGGCTGCTAACAGAGGGAGAATTAACAACTACAGGTATGTCTGTGCAGCTGAGTAAAATAGATACAGGTAGCAGCTTCAAGTGCTGGGCCCTGGACTGCTTACTATTTAATTTTAATCAACTTCTAGGCCTGTTTTGGACTGTTTCCATTATTGATTAAGACAAATCTTTTCTTGTGAAGGTCAGAGGAGTCAGTCTGTGTCATCTTGTCCTTGCCTCTCCACTACTTAGAATTATGGACACAGCTGCTGCTGGATGAAGTTGCCTCTATCAAACAGCTTCCACTGGATAAAATGCATCTCATCTGTATGGAAAAGGTTGAGGAATCATCAGCCATGCAAGAGAAAAGTCCCTCCTTATTCTGGGCGTGACTAGGAGCAGGTAAGCATGAGGGAATGGAAAGAAATCACGTTCAAGAAGGGGACTACATTGAAACCTAAAGCTTTTTGCACAGGAGAGACAGATCCACCCCATGCAATTACTACAGCAGCAGTAAATAAATGTCAGGTACAGAAGAACAGAGTATCAACTTTTAAGTGTCTCCAGCAGAACAGGTTTCATGTGCTCCAGCTGGCACACACGTGGTTACACACCCAACCTCTGAGATGCATGTTGACAGTAAGGTACCCCAAATTTTACCAAGCTCCATGGACTCATTCTACAGGTTGCATTGTGCCAGATTCAGCTCTGCTCAGCACTCATGCTGAATGCATATGCAGGTGCTCCCAGAGCAACTGGAGGAACGACTGAAAATAGAGGCTCCCCCAGAAAATCGTGGGTTGCTGGGGAACCCTGGGCAACACTTCCTTGATACCCAGATCTAGATCAGGATCTACCACTTGAACAGTTTCAGTGTATAAGATCAAAGTCAAAACACATATCTGCACCTCTTCAATTTGCAAAACACTAAGGAATGGAGTGTGCAGGTGCTGAAGAAAGTAGACATTTTATGTTGCTTATTATTCAACCTGAATGAACCAGTCAATGGTTTTGGCACATTTATGGTTGTAAAATCTAGGCACTCATAATACAAAACATTAAATATAAAATAAGCAATGGAACTGGAAAAGCAAAATCAGGCTTAGTTACTCTTCTGCATGTTCTGCTTTCCATGGAAAAAAAAAAAATCCTGTTGTAAATCTGCTTTTCACTAAAATGCATTTTTACAGAAAGGAGATGCTGGTGTGATTCTTTCCCCACAAAATTCTGTTCACTCATTACACAGATTTACCCACTGAAGCTCACATAAAACCTGATTTGAATATACTCTGCAATATGTGACCCACACACCTTTCTGCTCCTCTAAATACCAGCTAATTTTGCTGCAGAAATCAAGAATACAAGGTCTAATGTACCAAAAGCTTGATTTCCCAAAGATGATTAGACAGCCAGTAATAGCTCTGCAATGGCCATGACTATTAGCAGTGCTGAAAAGGATTTACCACCAGGTCTTCATTTGCTTTGACATTAGTTCATGTCAAGGCCAAAAAAAGGAGTATGAAAGTACATTCAGTTCTTAACACTGCACAAAAGAACGAGCAGCTTACATGAAACGTGGCTCTCACTGCTGCACATCTGTGTGCTGAAAGCACATCTCTATTATGTTCCAGTGAGACTGAATATTTTTATTAAATGCTTGGAAAAAAGACAAGTCTTTATACTTTTTTTCTTTTGCTTAATTCAATCTCATGAAACACAGATGAATCAATCCCATTTCAAAATGTATTTTACAACTCAGAACAGCTGTAGGTACATTCCAGCTCTATCTGGCCTGGAAGAACAACTAACAGAGGCTGTGGGTGAAGGAGAATGCTACCAATTAATGCTCTTATACGCTTATCCTATTTCACTGTATTTTGCAGTTGGCTGCTCAGAGGAGCTTGCTGAGGAATATTCCTGCAGCCCAAGTGAGACCTGAAAAATCCCATGTTGCAATGGGTGAATGATTGCAGGGAATAATTAGGGAAGTAAATCTCACCCTTTTGTGGCAGTTTGGTTGGTCCATTTTTTCCCCCCATAAGTTTGTTTGCAACACTGCAACCAGCCAAAAATGACCGATTAACTTCTGCCTACAAAACCTGGACTCTATCTCCTCCATGAGGGCACCTATGGGGAGTATTCTCATTCTCTGAATGATGACTTCGAACAAATAGATTCAGCCTTGAGCAAGACTTGCTAAGTCAGCTTGCAGGACACTGGGTCTTGGACATGTATCAGTGCCCATTTCCCTCTCATATCTCTCTTTCCTATTTTGATCTTATTTAGAGGACAGCAAAGCAGAAGTGCAATGAGTGCTGCTGGCTCAGTACAAAACAAGACTTTGCTCCTGAGAATACATTTCTACTCTTTATAGGCACCTGTTCCAGCCATTCCCTACTTGTCTGCTCCTACAGGCTTGGTGAAAAGGCATAGCCAAGTTTATATTCCTCAGCAGACATCGAAGGAGATTTCTAGTATTTCACCCAGGGCAAGTAAACAAAATCACAGTTCAGAATGCAATACAGATGCTTTCATTACTGCTTCAAACACAGTTTGAGATGCTCAGTTTAAGCTTTGCTCTCTGTGCTTTTTGTTACTGGCTAGTTACAAACATCAGTGAAGACTATTTTGATAAGGGATGAGTACAGCACAAAAAAGACCTCACTGAAGCTATCAATAAAGGGTTGCAGAAATACTTTGACAGTGTTGGTGCAGTCCTTTTCCCATGTTCAGACTAGTGCAGAAACATGAACCAACCTGTATCAGCAGCACAGTTTAGGAGCGACAGTGACAGACCTAGAAAACTGCATGTGTTCACAGATGGCTCCAAGGCAGCTTGTCAACAGCACAGAGAAGGGCTCTCACACTCAGAGGAGTGTTTTTAGAGAGGGCACGACTCATAGTTTTGTATTCAAGGCTGGAAGGAGGCAGAGATCCTTCCAGAAGCACATGAGCCACTGCTGACCCACAAGCAGCATCTCCCTTAGCATGACTGAAAAAAAGGCTGCTCACCACACTGCAGCTGATGGTGGATTTGCACTCATGCCAGCTCTGCTGACAGAAAAATGTCAGGGATAAGTTATGTACTGGCCTCCACTTGCGTGGGCAGCAGTTAATGACAATCATTAATTACTAAGGTTAGATAATAATTCAGTCACAAATACTGACAGCTACAGTCTGTCTCATAGTACTTGAATCCTCAGCGTTTGGGGATTTTTCCAGTTTTGAGTTGAAGTTTCACAGGAAACAAACTTCTCTTTTCCATTTCACTTTTGTACCAGTAGTGAGTTACAACTGGGATCCACACATGCAAAAGCCCGCTGGCCACATTGCTGGGGAGGTCAAGTAATGCTCTCCTCATGATCTCCATATCCTGTATCTGCCAACTTTCCCTAGGAGATATGTCCAAAGTTCCCTGCACACATATATTGCTGCTGACCTTCCTTATGCACTGCCCCAGAAAACCCCCAGACGTTGCCCTTGCTCCACCAAAACCTTTCAGTTGTGATATGCAAGCAGCGGCTCAAAACCTTATCATACACTTCTTTGATCAGCCAAGACATCTTCCTCCCTTCCACCTTCCTAGGGGACTGTGTCTTAATCTTTCCTCCTAGAGTTGTCCCGTTATGTATGAAATTAAAAGTTTATCAGTGACACTGATACAGTGTTGCACAACAGAGACTGAAGTGCAAATCTCTGATCCAAACGTAGAGTGAATAGAGAGAGGTTCACCCAGGAAACATGACAGATGTTCAGAGCACAGCTGGGACTTGGCTTTGAGTCCATCTCTAGTGTTAAGCAGGTTTGAGCTTATCTCCCACAGACCACGTGGGTACTCTGGCTATTCTGGGGCTCAAATGGAGGCAGCTGCTTGCAGCCTTTCTTACAGCACTTTCTCTGATTCTTCACAAACTGTTTTGATACCGCTCAATGCCAGAGGAACACTCTAGCACCCAGATGCCACCGAAGACAACATTCTCCTGCTGGATTACCAAGTGGACCCAAATCCTCTCTAAGGGCCCTCTTTAGTCCACATTAGCTGCATTTTAACAAGCCCAAGAAAATCAAACCACTGGGACAGTCCCTCTTCACACAAAAGAATGCAAAACTGTCTCAAAAGATGTTTGGAGAAAATTGCTCTGCTGGGAAAAAATCATGCAAGTAAATTAATTTTCTATCTTGGGACCTTATCACTGTCCACAAACAAGGGTGCTAAACCCTAGATACTAGAGTTTCCTTCCTTCTCTTAACTACACATCAGCATTTCATCTTGCTTCTGCCTTTTTGCCTCTCTCCCTCTGGCTCCTCTATCTTTTGTTTTGCTTTTTCTCCCTTTTAAAAGAAATTCTATTTCTTATTTAAAATTCAGATCTCTCTTTGCACAATACCACAAAACAAACAGCAACCAGAATAAATAAGGTACATAATTACCACATCTATTATCTTCGTAGCAGCCTTATGTGCTAACCTTTATTATTCATCTGTCTGTAACAAATCACTGTTTATGCTTCCTTTTTTCATTGAGCCTATATTGCTCACCACTTAGATCCAAATTATTAGACATAAGACAAAATATCTGGGAGTGTCAGAGAAAACGATCAGTGCATTTGACTGTGCAGATGCATCATTGAGCTCCAGCGACCATCTCAAGCCAGTCTGCTAGGTAGAAGAGGTCTCACTGTTCCAAACATTGTTTGAGAGTAGAGTAACAATTTGGTTTCAGCCCACCTCTGTGAAAGGCAAGCCAGAGAATACTCCTGAGGAGGAAATATTGATCATGTCTTATGCCTGAGGCATGCTCAAGGCAACTATGGATGCTCCTGCCTTGAGTCACTGGTCTTGATTCAAGCTTTGCACCCCATACACCTGCTGTGTCACCAATAAGCTATGTCACCAACAAGCTATGTCACCACCCTGATGTCCTCTCAGAGAAGCACTCATGAGGGCAGATGGGATCTGTAGGACAGTTCAGTTCAGGCTGAAGCTGTATGAAAAGAGGCCAAGCACACTTCAGAGTCATCTTGCAGCCCAGCCCAAGATACTTTAAAAGCTGCCATTACTCTCTTGCTCCTACATCTCGTAGTCTTTAGGATACTTACCAGGGTAGCTGTTGTTTTTATTTTCACAGAGTGATACTAAAAGCACTTCAGAAGCACACAAGCAGGTTAGAGAGAAGGTTGGTGGGAATGAGGTGCCTACCTCCTTTAAAATATAAAAATAAGGCTATGCCACCAATAGCCTTAGAAATCTGGTCTGGACAGACCAAAATTTCTGATACTTAAACTGATCACTCCATAGTCACTCAGCTTCTACATAATACTAAAGGCTGATAGGTTTCCATTGAATGGCATTAGCAAAGCTATTGTGGAGTGAAGAAATTAGACTACAGTAGAGTAAAGGTGCTAAATTGTCATTTCCAACCCTAGTTATACTGTGTGATACTGTGTGAAATTGAAAAGAATTGGAAAATACATGTAAAGATGAGAAAAATGTGATTTTTCTAAGATCACATAGGAAATTCACTGCAAAACAGAGGCTCACATCTATACCTGGCATGGAAAAGGTTAATGTTATTGCCTTAACTACTAGATTATCATATTGCTTCACTTACTGTAAGCAGATTGGTGTAGACCACGGAAACATAAAACTTCTCATATGCCCTAAGGGAAAAGTCCCATGCAATCTAATAAAGACAGATATGATTCTCTGCAGCCTTTCATGTTGCATCACACCCATCAGAATTCCTTAAAAGGGAACATTCTAAAGCTTATTTATTGGATGGCATAAACTTTTTTGTAAGGGGTATTGGGTGTTTCTGAAATGGTTTAAGCTTTTAGCATAATTTCCAAAAACCCCAGTTAAAGGACTGCTTTTAATTAGAGGTCTAATGGCTTATCCCATTCCCTTGTACGCTAGGACTCTTCCAGGGGAATTTCAACAATAATGCAAAGGTAATTGTACCATGTACCCATAAAATTACCACTTATAGTACAAATCTATCATAAATAAAATACAATATAAACACACAATGAATGTATATGATTTTACTATACCATGGCGTGTACTCTTCAATAAACCTTGATAGTAGGATTTTCAAAAGTGAAATTTCATTGGAATTATTTTATATCATGCCATATAATTACTATTAGAGTCAAGGTTATGTTTTGCAACTGAGGAGCAAATAAAGCTGTCAAAGTGTTATTTTTAATAGACCTTAAACTTTTGCAGAAAAATTGTGGCTCTAGTAATAATGCAATAAAATATGGACCTTTTAAACCACTGCAGCTGACTATAATTCAAATGTCAATAGAAAAGGATCCTTTCAACTTCATGAGTAGTTTCTTTATGTGTAATAATTTACACTTGGTGAATCATAGTCAGATGATGTCCATTCATGCTCTGGCTTCTTAGAAAGGTTGAAAGTGAGAAGAATGATTATTTATTGACATGAAAAAAGAAATCTCATATGCCAAGAGATTAAAAGATTTAGACTGTTTACTGTGCAGAGCATAATAATTAGGAAGGGTTACAACAAAAGGCTAAAAGAATCAGGGGTAATATAAAGATAGGAAATTGGGAACTTGTATTTGCTCTACTTTGCAGCACAAGAACAGAGAAATTAATGAAAATGGAGGAATTAATAATAAGGAAGGCAATATGAACTGATAAAGTATTATATAATCCATAACATTCTTTGCCAAAGGACACTGGGATGAGGAGATGAGTGGACTCAAAACTGAGCTGGGGCCTTATGTAATTACTCAATGTTACCATCGCAGATTTGAGAAAGTATTCTCTAGAATGGAATAAATGAAACCAAGCTAAAGACAATTATAAGATTATTTTTTTCACAGTTAGATGACCCCTTATATACCTTTTCCTTCTGGGCTACTGACACTCATTGCTCAGACATAGTGTGAATTGTGTTTGTTTCAACTACTACAGTTGTTTTGTTCCCTACTATCACCAAATTCTACACAGCCTAGCTGGGAGACTTCCCATCAACCTTTTATCTTGAGTAAGGCTCCATTTCCCAAGGAAAAAGCTGTGTTATTCCAGAAAGGAGTTAGGAACCCAAGTCCTCTTTGGGTGAAAGAACTGTGCTGAATTTCCTTCCTAAATTAATGGGATGCTGGTAAAACTGGTAGGCTTCAGTTTTATAGCAGGTTCATCAGGCATGAAATGTTACAGTTCTGGCAACAGTGTCTGTATTAATATTTTTTACATTTAGATCTCATCAAAGCTAAGTATGCAACAAAATGGTTTTCCTCATGCTAATAATGTGATGCAAATAGCATCTCAATGACAGGGAAAACTAACTGCTTGCAGTGTAGGAGAGGCTTTTGTACAACATTCTATGCTCCACCAGCTCTTCAAGCTGAGAGGTGACTCGGAGAGGACACTGAAGCAGCCAGCACAAGCCAGCGGTAATACAGGGACTCATAAAGATAAAACTAACCCCGGAGACTCCCAATTCAGAGTAATTAGCCACCTTCCCTGGCAGCCACCATTGTGCCTAAGAGTCTTTAACATAAAATCAGTTTCTTAGGGAATTCTCCAATTATGTGGACTTGTAAGTAACTCTCTCTGCTGAGGTACAGGGTGTTCAGCACAACTGGGAACCTAAACACGAGATCTGGTCTTAGTATTCAAAGTCTTAAACATAACATTAATAGCACAGCAACGATACAGTGCTAACTGATGCTGAAAAGCCATATTCATGTTATATAGCTCAACTATGTGATAAAGCAAAAAGATTCAGGTCTTAACCTTTGAGTGTCCTCTTGAGGTCTTCAGCTGCTGCTTATCATCAAGGTCACTTCTATTTACTGATTTCCCCTTCTGCTTTTCCTTCATGTTTTCCACTCCAAAGTCACTTCACACTAACTCTTTGCCATTCATCTCTCTGACATTTTTGCTACCCATTGTCCCAGATGTCCACTCAGTTTATACAACCTCACTCCATGCTAGTTTCTTTTTTTATTTTCATCTTTCTTTTAAATTCATGAAACAGGACTTTAAATCAAAAAAATCTCTCCCTATCTTCAAGTATCACTTCAAAATCACTTTTCTCCTTAGCTTACAATTGATTTGTACAATGCAGCACTTTGTGATGATGCTAGTAAAACAATAGCTTGCATCCCACATCTCATCTTGAGGCACTTTAAATGGATATAAAAACTGATGTGAAAGTTATATATAGGGATCACTTCATCCATGGGTGAAATGCAGCTGCATTAGGATGAAATGTGGCAGCTGCACAGAAGAACGCTGCAGCAGTTTATGACAAGAAACAAGGAGAATACTTTATCCAGCTGAAACTACTAACTGGATTTATGAGATAGATAAAATTCAAATAATATATATATACTGGGAGCTGACAAGGACACCAGGCTCTCCTTCCTTTAGTCTTAGGGAAAATACTCTGTATTACTAATGGGCAGAAGTGATTAACAGCTTGGTTGCCTCCACATCCTCCCCCTTCCCCATTAGGATTTATATTCCTTTTCTTGCCTTCTGACAGCTCCCATGAGTCTTGGCTCGGCACAGATTTGGAGAACAGAGTACCACCCACCCATTCTTCAATATCATACTGCCCTTCCCACCTATTTGGCCTGTTGCTCAAAAGCTGAGCACCACTGCCTTGAGAATTAACAGGGCTTTGATACATGAGCACTGTACGTCCACTGAAAAATGTGTTTGGATAAAAGCCTGGAAAATGTGAGTCTTTATATAATACAAAAAGACTCTAGTATCATCTAATATAAAATATATTCTATTTTTAATGTGGAAGGAACATTATCAAATAGGTAGAGAAGGGGTAACAATCCCACCTCATAGGATGTATTTCAAAACTTCCCAGGGCTCATAGAGTCACTCCAGGCCAAATTCTGAAAACAGACTCTTACTTTATGAATTTCTGTCTTTGGGTTCCCAGTAAGAGGTCTAGGTGGCATCTAAGCTTCTGTGTATTATGGAGTGGCCTGAATATCAAAATATTTATTGAAGTATTATTGAAAAGGGAAATGTTGAATACAGCTGGTATGCAGAAAACCTTCCAGTGTGTGCTCACTTGCCACCCAGAGGGTACTATAAAGGGATTTTTATAATGTACCATTGCTAGCTCCATAACTAATAGACATTATTAACACGCAGTTGTTGAAGCATTGTAGCTAGATGTACCTATTCATGTTATTCATGATATTCATGTTATTCATGATATATACATGTAACATGTTCATGTTGGATCACTATTTTTAAGAGTGAAAGATTGACTCTCCCACAGGCTGCAAAGCAACTTTGAAGAAAAGGACCTGAGGATCTGGTAGACACACACTTGAAAAGGAAGTAGCAATGTGCCCCCCTGCAACACAAGTTGCAGATGCACAGTACTGCATCCAGTTCCAGGCTCCCCAGTAGAAGGCAATTTTACTGGAGTGAGACCAGCACAGGGCTGTGAAGATGACTGAGGGATTGGAGCATCTCACAGATGAGGAGAGGCTGAGAAAGCTGCAACCATTCAGCCTGTGGAAGAGAAATCTCCGAGGAGTTTCACCTATGCATATAAACATCTGAAGGGATGATTCAAAGAGTGACAGATAAGGGGCACATACTCTAACACAGAAGGAGGCATCAGGAAACTTTTTTACTGTGAAGGTGACTGAGTACTGGTACATGTTTTGCCGGGAGGCAGTGGAGGCTTCATCCTTGCAGCCACTAAAGAGCCATTTGGACATGGTCCTAGGCAGCCAGCTGTAGGTGGTCCTGGTTGAGCAGGGGGCTGGACAGGATGACTTCTAGATGTGCCTTCCTACCTCAACCATTCTGTGATTTTTGTGATGATTTCAGGAAATGAGTAAAGATAACCCTAAACTGTGAGGAGGAAAGTATGTCCACTAACAACATACTTCTCCTAATGGAGAATTCCAGATGAAGACTTGCTGTAAGCTCTTCTATGCCCCTTTTCTTCTTGAGAAAGACTAGCATCACTGATTTTAGGACCCAGAAAGTCACAGGAAAGATAAGCACAACACCAGGGAGAGTGTAGCTAATTGGAAGTACATATGTATCAATTGCACCACTCCTGGAAACCTGCCATAAGTTTATACTTGTAAAGCTAAGTGCTGCCTTTGTTCCTGGACTGACTCTTTGATTAGGTTGCTAATACTTTAATTAAAGGACCAGTAAATTTTTCAATCTGTAGACAAGGTATTTTGCTTCTGCACACAAACAACACAAGGTGTTTTGTCTGGTATTCTGCCCTTGAGATACAGTTTGAATTTGGATGCAGCAGATTGGACGCCATTACATGCAGCCTGCAGCAACCTTCTGTCCTTACGAGGTTCTGACAAATGTCATCTCTTGCAAGGCTAGGGGAGATTTGCAGACAGCCTGGATTCAAGCAGCATACAAGATGCACAAGGTCTCTGGAATGGTTTGACATTCTGAGGGCTCCCAAGAGGATGTAGTGGTGGTCTGAGCATTAGTTTCAGCTCTCATGGGTACTTGTAACTCCAATTAAAGGCAGAGATTTAATATTTCTGGAAGTCAGGGTTTTCGAGCTCAGTGTCCTGAACTAGAGGTCAAGTTTCAGACTTCAATGCCTTAGTTTTAACACAATACTCAACATAGTTTGCCTGTGTGCGGTACTGAAGTTAATTGGTCAGGCAGTAGCTGGAGCTCATCAGATCAAAGGCACTGAGGAATGCAGGAGAATGCTTCATGTTATAATTTGAGTGTAAATGTAAACAATACCCCAAAAGGCAGGTGTTGTCATCATAAACTTTCTCTCTGAATTATGCAGATAAGCAGAACAAAACATAATTACTCATCAGCATATTAATTATTCTTTCATTATACCCTTCATGTGCCGTAGACATTCAAATTACATGTGGGCAATCAGATATACATCAGAGAATCCCTACCCATCCAAGGTGGTCTTCATGCTGTGAATTTATATTAAACACTGAACATTAACATGAAACTAGCTCCCCTTGGAGATAATACTTTGATCTATTAATAAAAGAAGACTTCTCAGTTCTTGTTTATCATGAATTAAGATTAAAGCACTTTCTTTCGAAGTTCTGTGTGAGATGCGTAATTTGTAGTGCAAGAAACATTGATAAGACACAGCAGATACAGAAGGGCTCAATTATTCAAGAGAGAAGTCCGAATCCATGGCTTGTGCACAGTGAATGCAATGCAAAGTGCTGAGTTCCCACCTGGTGTTATCAATATTATCTCCCCTTTTCAGCTGATTAACACCTCAAGCAGATCTGACTTTAGATCCCACTGTTTTCCTTATTAGCACTGTCCATGAAAAGGCCTGTTCAGATAAAGATGCCTGTCTGTCTGTTTTGAAAAAACAAAGTCCCAAACAACAGATTGTCATTTGTTCACCCAGCTTGGAAGGAGCTGTCATCTACACACAACCCAGTAACAGGAGGGCTGGCATTATCCTGGAAGTCCGGGCAAGAGCTGTACCGTCAAACCCACCCACCTGACTTTTTCTGATTCACAAGCATATCATAATTACTAGCATCGAAGTGTATCAACGTTATTAGCCTCAAGACTGCAGTGAAAATTCATTTATAAAATGAAGACTAACATAATTTAAGGATATCTACTTATTAATGATTAATGTTTCTGAAAGGATTAAAGATCAAACAACAATATATTTTTTAATGCTTTTTTCCAGCTGCTCTTCACTACAGGAATATCACTAATGAGAACTGCCAGAGTGTCTTCCAATTAGTAGTAAGCACAAATATTATTTTCTTTAACTGGATATTCTGAACTTGTTCCACCTTCCTTTCTGGAGTTGGACTGATACTATGTCAGTTCCAGGTGTGATGCAGTAAGCTGGCTCTGCCATGAACAGGGGTTGGACCAGACAACCTTCACTGCTTGATGGGTCTACTGCATTTAAGAATTATTTCAGTGATTGAAGAAATGGCATATGCTTGTGTAAAGATGTTATTGCAAACTAAATGATATCTTCTGTTTTGACTGTGCAGAGCTGTAAAAACAGCAGAGTCACATAAGTATGTGTTTCAGTGTGATCTAGTCCAGAGCCACTAATTACATGACTGTATCCTGGTCTTCATAGTCATGAGAAAAACAAAGAGATTAAAGGAAACAATTACTCATGTACTAAAAAAAGAAAATCTTTCCTCAATCTGTCTTTACCAGGGCACCCATTTTAATCAAAGTGCTGTCCACACACTTCTTTCCAACACAAAACCAGCACTAAATGTGGGAAAGTCCAATTAAAGGTTCTTTTTTTACAGTAGAAATAGAGCTACTGTCCAGACAGTTTCCATCATCCATCACATGATGGAAATTTTGTTTAATATTACTGAACAGATACAGATAACTTTCAATATCAAAATGATAAACTCAAAGGCTAGAATTTTAAGGACATATAAATTTCCTAAATGTAGGGTGCAGATCCCTGAAGATGTTTGAAGTCTGTAACTCTCATCTGCCTTCTCAAACACCTTTGACTCTGATTCATCTGATCCTGCCTTTCACTGTCAGGTGGCTGCAGACATTGTCTATGCACATACACATCTAAACGCACTCCAAAAACCTAAAGGAAAGATTACTGAGCAAAAAGTGTCACCAATGAACTTAAATGTGCTGGATATCTGAAGTAAAATACTTCCAGGATTTTTCTTCACACAAATCATTGATTTTTTTTGTTCAGTCCCCCTTCAGCAATGAAAGCTGCAGTCCATGCAGCTACGGAGCAACACACACAAGTCAGGCTAAAGCCATTCCTACATGATAGCTGTACATAAACATTGATTCCTTCATGCTGGAGGGCGGAAGGAACAGACAACTTGGCTATGTTGTTGTGGTTATTATTTTTAGCATTTTGGCTGAAGTTTCTAGTTTCCTTTCCATACATTTTTTAATAGAAGGCTGTGGGGGTTTTATGCACTCCTTCAAGTAGAGAACAGACTTTCAGTGTAATGAAAATGCTGTTTTTCCATTCTGCAGCATACCTAGGTCTGTTTCCAGCTATTAAAACCATCATACAAAATAACTGTTCCCTGTAATACAAAATTCTGCTGGGTATCCACAGTAATAGAACCTCTGTAATTACTCTACAATAATCATTGTCAGCAATAAAGCAGAGTTAGCAAAGAACTAATTAGCGCACCACCTAGGACTAATGACACTCTACCCTTCTTTACTGCTATTCTTAGCTAGCTGCTCCAAGCAGGGAAGACATAAATTGCACTTTTCTCAAGTAGCATGGAAGAGTTTTGGTAAGTTAGATGCTTTTGTAGTTATCACTTTATAAAGTTGAAGGCTGTTCTTAAGCTACTTGGCACGTATTACCCTGGAAGAAGACAACAGGATTGCTGGACATCTACAACTGCCTGCTCCCTGCTAGTACAGAAGAGTAGGTTCATGGGGTAGACAGCAGGAGATGCCAATAGGAGAAGCACTGTAATTCTCACCAGTAGAGAACTATTTTAATGTCTGTCTCTAGCTGGGTAACAGGAGCAAATACAGAAGGATGGACTCCACAAATGTCAGTGAAATGGAGTCCCTGGCACTTTTTAATTTGCTAGCTGAATTTCAACTATTTCTTAATCTTCTAATAGCTGATGGGAAATCAGCTGGACAGTTTCAGCTGCCATCTCTCAGACAGTCCCTTTGTTCTGATTTTCTGGAGAGCACATTCCCACTCACATGAATCACTATTTGCCTGACTGTGGGCAAAGATGATTTGGTCACTAGACAGTGCTACCAGCAAGATATCTGGAAAGTAAATGACTAATTCCTTGCTCAGCTAGACTTTTGCTGAGAAATGAGACACATCGCTTAACACTCACATTTCAGTGAAAATACTGTCTTCCCTCCTTAGGAAGGAATATTGTGAGACTCAATATGCTAAACTGTGCACTACACTCAAAAATATGCTCAAAGTACTTGAGGAGCATGTACTTCTCTTCCATGAGGTGCTCTTCCTTCCTTTACAAATTCAACAGCCAGATGGCCTGGACATAGAACAGAACAGATTTTTTTGGTGGTGTTAAGGATTTGGTTCAGATCTCACCCGATCTCTAGACCTATTTACTTCACAGGAGTATCTAGCCACCGACATACACTAGACACTTGTCTTTCCAGCAAGTATTTCCCATTTGGAGTTATGACCTGTCCTAAGTCATAACCTGATTCCTGATCAGTTAGAGAGTGTTTACCAGATCAGTGAATATAACTCCCTGCTATAGTTTTGAGGTCAGTTTAGTCCAAGAGAGAGGCTAGTGAAGTATAAATAAACAAATAAAGACCACATTTTTATGCAAAACCCAAGAAGAGTGTTGAAGTGCATACTTGAAATATTTCCTCTGAACTTTGCAGCGCTGCTGGCACACCACTGGTTTAGCACTTAGTGCTTGTTCAACATGTGCTACGTGGATGGACCAAGGTCTGTGTATGTACATTTGCCAAATGGAATGATAGAAGTAACATGACTAGTTCTGAAAAAATAAGTGTTTAAGGCTTGCTCCTATTCAGAATGTTTCATAACCTTCAGCACTCACAATGTGTCACTCATGGTCTTACAACATATTCCCTCTGAACAGAAGTGTCTTTGTGCTCACCAAGAAGCATGTGCTGTGCAAGCGCCATACTGTATTTTGGCAGTGACTGTTAAAAGCTAATTTACAGAGGATTAAGGAGATGGAGAGTGGTGTGTGTTGTGCTGCAATTCTGAGGAGCATTAAAATACCTTGATTAAAGAAGAGATGAGAGATCGCTGCTATCAGTATCTTGGGGCCTGAGTTTCAATTTGTGGTGCAAAATTTCCATTTGGTCTTTGGGATAATATGCCCCTGAACAACAGCTGTTGCCCTTGCCTAGAAGGACTGTGTGAGAACACCTCCCCACTTTGGACATCACCTCCAGTCAAGGTGGGAATTGTCCCCAGGGGCACAAGGCCACCCAGACCCACTCATTCTAGAAGCTCCCTGCTGGCTGCTGTGCTGTCTCTGGAATCAGCTCAGGGCCTTCTCCCACCTCCAGATATGCTCCACAAAGAGCAGGATCCAGGCACTGCTCTGGCTCTACATTCCCTCAAGGCAAGGAGAATGACTGAATGTGTTGAGGACATGAGCCATTTTTAGTCCTGTGCTATAGTAATGGGATATGCAGATAAACACAGAGATTGAAAATTGGTTGTGTATGCTTTGAAGTACAAGGCAAAGTGTTTTCCAAGTCTAGTCTTTTTCTAGACTTGACCTTGGTCTGCACTTATAAGAATCTGACATTTTTTGATGGTTTATTTCACTTTCAGATTTTGGCAGGGTCAAGCCTCAGATACGCCAGAAGTATGAAGAGATAAGTGGTTCTCCAGACAGAAACAGAAGCAGAAAGCAGGCAGCTGCCTACAAAAGATGGTCTCTCCTACAGATTTCACTGTAAAAATGCCTGACTTGGTTTTCAAAGGCAAAGGCCTAAATCTGACAATGAAATCTCAGCAAAGTGGAAGTTAAGGATTTTAAATAACATCTTAAGAGCCCACATGTTGCTCTGAAACCACTGGCTAAAACTGAACACACGGTAAAGGTATTTTGATTTAGGACATAGGCTGTATTTTGCTGTATTTTTGAACACTGTAACAGTAGTTATAAACCCAGGACCCATGGTATCCTGTGGCCATTGTTTAATGCTCTGAAAGCTCACTTGCTACTAAGGAATCATACTGCTGTATTGAAAATAACAGTTCTTTGTTTTCAGTCAGAGCATCATCTTTAAAGACAAACATTAACCCAAACAAACCACCCACTAGTTTATCTGAGCTGGAGGATGTACAGGGAAAGTAACACTGGGAAAGGTAAAAATTACTCACTGACTCTAATTCTGGGAACAGAGATGGGGTTTTCATTAAACTTTCTCCAACTCCAAGACAAATTCAACTGCTAAAAGTTGCCTCAAAACTGAGTCTACAAAGCCACTATTTTTTGAATGTATTTCAAAGCATTTCCTTCATTCATTGTTTACCAATCTGCCCTTTCCTCATCAGGTGTAGAATAAACATAATAAATGCTTATCACCTGCAAGCTCAAATCCCTTGAGAAAAACATTTTCAGAACAATGCTATCGTGGTGAGGACTTTCAGGGCGTGCTGCAGTTTTAAAGTTTCTCATAATGTTCTCATTTTTCTTCTAAATGAACACAGAAAAAAATATGGCGCTCATTTGAATTCTCAGTAGACTTCAGAAAGGAAATTCCAACCAGAAGGGTATTCCTACACCTAAATCTATGTGGGAATGATGGTGGATGATTGTCTTAAACAGCAGCCAGGGGAATCAGAGCTAAGAGTGGGTCAGTGTCAGATCTGTTTGTTCCACATAACAGTTAAAGAGTTTCAGCTGTGGGGCTGGTTTTATAAACTAGGCTTCGATAGGACATATCAGAAGCTTAGCACTAAATATATGCTTAAATATATAGGCGATCTGTCTTCACAAAGGTATTCTGTCATCCATAGTGATTTCTGGATATGAAGAGTGGGAATCATCTCATCTATAGGCAGCTGCATTGGAACTACTAATATCCCAGGTGCTCCCGAAGACTATGGAGAGAAAGATGTACTTTTCATGAAAACACTTATCTTACCTTACAGTTAATGTCCCAAAGAGGTAAAGTGGCTTGCACCCAGAAAGTGCTCATTCTTCTCTAGGGACTTTTGAGAGAATTTGGGACCAATAAGCATACAGAGACATTTCCAGAGACATTAAATAACTTGTCATTTGAGGCATTTCCTTTTAAGGTACTATGTGACTTAAGGTCTGTATTTTCACCTGTTTGTACCTGATTCTCTCCATTTACAGTGATGGCATAAAAGATCTGTGGGATTTGAGACTCACACAGGAACATTCCTGTGTAGAAGCAGTGTTTATCACAAGCAGCATGTATTTCCAGCACAAAGCACGTCACTGAATTAGAGTTACTTGACCTCAGAAGCTACTAAACACAAATATAAGCAAAGAAGTCAGTACTTGAGTCACTCATCCCATCTGTGGCTTATTCATCAATTCACCTGCTGGCTTTCCATAGGCTGTAAGTCACTTACCAGAACTAAGCTATGCTATCAAGATTAGCCACGCAGCCGATACTATATTTCTTGGTATTTTGATTTTCCTTAAGTATCTTAAGCTTACAAACACTTCCAAGTACTTCTAATTTTTTTATTATTTTTCAGAAAAAAATGCTTTCCTTTCCCTAAAATGTGGTCTGTCTCTAGACAAAGTTGCTAGCTTAAAGCACAGGGCCAGCACAGCTAGTTTTAAGTTGAAGTCATGTTGAGGGCAGATCTTCCCAGACCTTTCAGGGAGGTAAGCATCTCCCCTTTTCCAGCACCTTAAGAGCATTGTTCCTTGCTTTCCCTAAGATGTATTAAATTAACTGCTTGCTCAGTGCACAGTGGAGACTAATATGTCAACGTGATGCTGGCAAAGCCTCATCAGAGGATTGTTAAAATTCATGTGAATACAATATAAATGATTTGTAGGCTCATCATGCTCACTGTATCAGTTTCCTACAACTGTTATTGATTGCCTTCTTCCCTGCACTTTTCTTCTCTTTCAGTTTAGAAACTTTGGGAGTAAACTTCTAACAGCAATTTGTTTGTGCCATGCCTATTTGCCACGCCATGCCACACCAGGACACAAATAAACCGGGAACACGATGTAACACCACAAGAGAAGATTTAACTAAGACCCAATTGTATGTGAATGCATCTGTATGTGGGAAGAACATTCCCTTAAAAGAAAATTCTTACAGAGAAAAACAAGTTCACCCTTCACAAGTATGTACCATAACACAGGACAATACACCATCTTTGACTTATGACTTCATCAGGAAGAAATTGGCTAACAGTGGGGTTCCTCCTCCAACAGGCAGATGTGCTTGCTATTATATTGTTCCTTTGGATTTGAATTTGAGGTATCCTTTAGAACTATTATGAAGCCATAGTTTGCTAGGAAGTGGGAACCTGACCCCTCTCACCTCTCAAATAAATTACCTCTAGTTCAACCACCAGTGTTAGGATGGGAAGAGGCTACCAGTTCTTGATTTAGATTATGAGGTTACAAGCAAGAAAAGCAAATAGACTATATTTCAAGGAACAACTTATGAATTTAACTGTCTCATTTCTTCACCACAGCAGAAACTTGGTAACAGTCTGAGTAAATGCTTTGACTGCTGATATACAGTCCCTTAAAAAAAAAAAAAAAAGGATGAGTTTATTTTCCCAAAAGACTTAAGGACAAACACATTTCCAACACTAGGGCCTCTGAAGAGGAAATACTTCAGGGAGAATATTGTTATTAGGTGACAGTGAGCAAATGCTTAAGCAGGAGTGATTGAAGCAGACTGTGTACCCTAAGGATTTAATGAGCAGCTTGGAGGAGTTGATGGCCTGCAGCATAGCTTCAGGTCATTAAACCTCAAATGGTTATTCATCCCCAGGAAATGCTTTTTGTCAAGGTCATTAATGCTATTATAGAGTGGAGATTGAGGGTGAATCAAAAAATTGGCATGTAGTCTGTTTGCAGGAGAAATGTTCTCAGTGAGCACAGACACATCATGTCTGTGACTCACCTAGCTTGCCTGAACGTCCATGTCACTCTATGCACCTTTTCTAAGCTAACTGTCGCTACAGGAACTTCATCATTCATTGAACACTTAAATTAGCAGCTTGGCATAACTCCAAACGATAACATTAGCTGAAGTCCCTCCTCCTAAGTAGAGACATCTTAGCACGTGTTTTAGGTTGGAATCTTGGCCGCTATTGAATCCCTTTAGAAAAGAAGTAAGAAATCTGATTCGATTGATATGCACACTGGTGGCCACAACAGTTGGCTTGCTGGTGCACAGATCCCATGAGTTTTTAAAAACAGGGTCTAGAGTTAGGCAGTTATTTGTTTGGTTTTTGTGGATTTTGTGTAGCTAATTGTTGAGACTTGGAAGTCAGACTTTGTGATTTATTTTCCCCCCATATTCTGCTACTGGTTGGTTTATGATTTGAATTGTGCAAATCAAATCTTGTAACTCCTTTAATTTATCTTTATTTTCCCACATTAAAAGGGCTATAACCATGCCTACCACAATGGACATTTTGAACTTTGAATTAAATCTATTTATAAGGGACCTGGAATTTTTTTTTTCCCCTTAAAAATCAAGCATTGATCACTATAGCTTAATAGTTATGAAACTGAAGAATAATTCTGTATTCTGTATCTTCAATTTCATAACTATTATACTATAATGATCAATGCTTGATTTTGAAGGAAATGCAACAGATTGCAATTGCCTAAATCTGTTCCTTCTGCCATAAACAAAGCAGAAAACCCAGAAGACTGTTACATAGCAGGATAATTTTGATTACATCCCCGAGGATGATTTAGCACCCCAATTATGCAGCTGTCCAAATTAAGAGACGAAAGAGCCTGAGGAGATTTAGAAAGCTAAAGTATATTCTGCTAAATGAAAATAAAGAACAAAAGGACATAATGATCTATTTAATTCTTCTGGCAATGTCTGCATTAAATGATCAATGCTTAGACATGCACTGCTATTTACTGTTTGACTAAGTGCCCTAATGTTCACTGGCATTAGCCAATGCAGCCTTATCAAATGGAACTTACACAAATATTATTTCAATTACATGTTTCTACACTGGTGCCAGGAATACACCTATCTCTAGGGAACTGGTGGGCAAATTGACTCTTATTCTTTAGTCTCATTAGTTTCCTGAGAGATATTCACTGAATTAAAGTCTGTAAGTTCTTGGTGTACAGAAATGTACTCTTACAATGAAAATTTGTATGATACAACCACACAGTTTTTACATGTATTTGGGTCCTTGATTTTATGAAGCATATCACATATATATATATATATATATATTTAGGCACTGGTACTGTAAAAAATGAACTTATGCTACAAAATGAAGCTGCAGTTGAAAAGTGTAAGTACAGCTGAATATTTCTAGGCAGGAAGTTCTGCTTAATTTATGTTAGATGGCATTCCGAATACCTGAAGAAGAACTGCATACATGTCACAGTAAAGAAAATTTTATTTGGCAGTACTGGCTTAGACAAGGTTATGAAGCCATAAATCAGATAAAATAAGTATTTGGACACTAAATTATTTTTGGACTTGGAAAATTCCACTAATGCTATATTTTTATAGCAATATGTTCCTGCAACCTAGATCACAATCAAACTATAGATTTAAAGTCATGCAATGAAAAGGAATGATGAATTTAAACTCCTGCTGTAAGGGGTCCAACTGTGCAGTTTCATGAGTAAGACTGCCTTTCTGATCAAGATTTTCAACAGATTTGTGTCATCAAAATTGCTGCACCTAAGCACGTCTAACATTTATTTCCTTGCTTGCTTTGTTGGATTGCGCCACAAGGCATGCATCCTACTCCTTATGTAAGATAGCTTTGAAGGAGAACCACGTGTCCTTAGTCTGTCCTGTATTTTCAACAAAACAGACAATTCCTTGCTGCCAGCCTCCTTTTCTCTTTCTTTTTTTGTAAGGATACCTCTTCTTGCTGACTTTCCAACAGCCTTTTTTTTGTTTGGTTTGGTTTCCACACCCATCCCAATAACGTTCAGGATACAAGAGTGAATCTGTCAGATTTTATTCTTCCATGTGCTCTTGTCACTGATTTTAGGAAAATGTTGAGCTCGACTGCCTGTGAAGGCAGTCACAAGTCCTTCAGTGGATCTTATGTAAACATAGAGTAAGGAATAACTTGATAACACCACCATCTGCCACATGTACTTGGGATTGATAACAGCCACATCCTGTAAAATGACCAGACTTCCAAAAAACATCACAACATTGACTCGACTTTTCCATAGAATGCTTTGGGTTGGAAGGGACCTTTAAAGCACATCTAATGATGACCCCCTGCAGGGAGCAGGGGCAAATTTAACTAGAGTAAGTAGCAGAGTCCTGTTCAAACTGACCTTGAAGGTTTCCAGCAATGGAGCATCCAGCACATCTCTAGGTAACCTGTTCCCAGTGTTACACCACTCTCATTGTAAAAAATGTCTTCCTTCTATGTAGTCTGACTCTTCCCTCTTTTAGTCTACAGTGATTACCCCTTTTGTTCTTTCAAAAGGCATTGATAAAAATACTGTCCCCATCTTTCTTATAAGACCCCCTTTCTCCTCCCCCAAATGACCACATTCATTTTTATCTTAAAAATTATTTCATGCACAAAGTCAAAATTAACTACATTAAATGAGGCCAAAGTGGAGAGTGAAATGTTCATCTAAGTCACTCTCTACCAAAACTTGCAGGACTAATATTTATTTTTCCTTAGAGGAATCCTGGATTCAGGGCAACTCCAAAAAATACATACACCTGACCAAACAGGTTGCTTTCGTCTCACCTCAGCTAGGTGGCAAATTTACTACTCCTTGCTGAAGCAGATGTTTTGATGATACAGTTCCAGCTCTGTTCTCAGATGGAGACATTAACCTGAGCAGTGTTCAGCCACTGTGGCTGGAATGCACTGCTTACTTTTCCAGCCCTTGCATTTAACTACCTCTGGATTATCACACCTGTAGCTATTCAGCAGGAACATAGTAAACTTCTCTTCTTTTCCTGCATATAGTATCTTATAGAACTGCTGTGCTGCCATCTCAGCATAATTTGCATCCCTGCTTCCAAAAATAGTGCAATGCTGCTTTCCACGGTTTGTAAGGGGTGCCGGATGATAACCCCAGCTGCAGCGCTCGGATTAGTTAAACCTCACTTCTTCTGATGAATACAAAACAGCAGGTCTCTCCAACATAGCAAAACTGTGAGTTTTGAAAGACAGAGAAAGCAAAAATACCAGTGAATGAAAAGCTAAGAATATATTTTGGGTGAAGCGTGGAAGAGAGGATTGCCAAATCCTCAAATAACATTGTTTATTTAACAGTATCCTGTCGGGGGGAAACTACGCAACTGCAGTGATTCTGAGTAACTGTATGTACTTCTGTCATAATCTGATGGATTATCACGAAAGTCTGCTCCTAAGAGAAAAATATTTGTGTCAGGCAAATACTGGTCTTCTAAATAGCTCATGGTTATCCTGTACAGCGCACAAAAAGTGTGTCTGAGCAGCCAGGACTATGGTCTTCCAAGTAAAGAAAATCCCCAAATTCTAATCTTAGTGTTAAATACTTCTCCAAACCAATATTTTAAGGTGAACATTTTTTTACAAACACCAACCACTCTCGATACTAAACAAATAACCTGAAGAATACATTGAAGTTTTGTATGAGTGGAAATATTAACCCTAAAAGTTTTGCAGGAAGAGCCTTATGAATAGTTCACAGGTAACAATGACTGTTTTTCTCTGCACCTGCAAAGCAAAATGCTGTCAAATATGTACTTCTAACAACTGTTCAAAAAGATTGACACCATTTGAAGAACCTTATCTTGCTATGTATAACCAAACCTCTATATTTAGCTGGTGTCTCTGCAATGCTCAGCATATGTAAAGTAGCAAAGAAGCATTAATTGTCATTACTTTGCTGTCATATTATTATCTCTAATCTCAGACCCTGTGCAGTAACACTGCTGTGGCCGTTTGAGGCTGTGCCTTTAAGAAAGGGACAGTGCTGGGACACTCTGGCTGAATGTTTTGGAATATTAATGAAAACAATCAGATATTCTAAACAAATTTAATGGGTAGGTTGATAGAATGCAACTTTAAGTTTTGAGTTCAGCTGGAACTTTCCTCAGTTCGCTCCTTTCCTTCTCCCTTTCCGGCTCATCTGCTTCTGGGCTCCCTGCCAGAGCGACCCTGAACAGATAAGCAACTAAGGCCTCTACTAATATTCTGCTTTATTAATAATTACCTTTTCTCTCTTTCTAACCCTCTTTGGGAAAAAAGGGAGGTAGGGGGAGAGAAGGGGGTACAGGGGGGAACCCTCCTCTGTCACGGAGGAGGGAATTTCGTTCCTGTATTATTGGTTTTTTTACTTTGGTGTATATTTCTGTACATATGTTGCAAATACTGTAAATTGTGTACATATCCTGCATTTCCCACATTGCTTGTAAATATAGCATTTCCCTTGCTTCTCCAGTTGGGCTAGCTGTGGTTATTTTTCCCCTTTGTGGGGGAGAGGAGGTTAGGCCTTCTCTTCAAACCACTACAACTGCTCAGTGACCTCCTAAAGCATCAATGCAGAGATCATGTGCTTCCTCACTGGCTGTTTTGTTCTATTTCCTTTCCTTTAAGATATTTTAAGGCTGAGGCAATAGCATATGGAAAAGATGGTATTTACTCCCTCTTCCAATGCAGACAAGACCCCAGAGTTTGCTACATTTTGATTCACACATATGGAGGCTGACTGATTCCAAAAGCAGCTCCAGTACCACTAAACAGAGACATATCTGCTTCCCCACTTAATAATATCTGTTGACTCAGTTTTATGCTTCAGTTTACAGCCTGTTTTGGTAGCCCACCCTACATGCAATGAACAGAATTAGATTAGATTAGATTTTACAAAGGATTGCATTTTAAAAAGTCTCAAACGTCCTCTACTGCTCCTCTTTAAAAACTTTTTAGTTTTATTTTTAAGGCGTTGTTCTTGTGGTCAGAAAGGAATTAAATACAAATGCAAAAAGAACAATTTAGAAAGATAGTCTTAGGAGCAGCTGTTACTCAAATGTCTGTCAGAGGATCAGGTACAACTGCTCTGCTCCATTAATTTTCAATCATAACTATCAACTGGCCTCAAAAGTCTCCAAGATTTTTTGATGCTTTGAAATGAAAAGGGCAAAAACATTCTCCTCTATCATTTCGGAATATGTTAGGGCATTAGCACCTGTAGCAACTGTAAAGACCCTTCCAAAGCAGATTTTAAGAGCTATGAGCTAAGAGAGCTCCTTAAAGTACAGCAGCCAATTGTGAGACCAGTAGCACCTGTTCATTTTTACCACAATGATACCATACCCTTAAGGCAAATATGTCTTTCAGAAGATGAGAAAAGTAGAAAGGGCAGCATCACAAATGAGTGCCCAGGAATGTTAAGATGGAAGTTTATCCTTAAGTGAAATACAATACATAGCTTCACTGTGGGTTTATACCTTGGAAGCACTTAGGAATTGATTTCATAATTATTTCATCCATAGATATACAAAATTTGTAAGATATTTAGATCGCTTCTCTCAGCCCCCCACAAAATACTTTTCAACTGGAAATACCTACAATAGCTACCAAGAAATAAGAGCATATAGTACCTAGACTCCAAGCTGTGATACATGTAGCTTGCTGTAGTACATCAGAGGTGCATGGTCTCACGGTATTCACAGAGACTTCTACTTAAAGGGCAATCTCTTTTGCTAAAAAGCCCAGCTGAGTATATTTGGAAACACTTCCATTTTCCAAACTTATGTTTGTCCTAAAATCCTGCATCCTAACCACAGTCAGAATCTTTTTTCTAAAAAGCAGTCTCCAGACTGCCAAACTTTACTACCAAACTTTACTACCAATAATTATTCATCACTGCTGCCTCCAGTATCTGCCATTGTTTTCTCAGGTACATGAACAAAAGTTTCCAGGAGCTCACTACAGTAACCATACAATAATCTCTTCTTTTGTCCATGATGGGCATTTGCACTAAAATACTTAAATAGGGAGAGTAAATAATTTATCTGTGATGGGCCCATGTTATCTTGACACTACCAAGTCTCTTGCACTCTTTAATAATTTCCTAAAGACAATATGTTGAGTCCAACAGCAAAATGTATACCTGCAATCAAATATAAAAGACATCCTGAAAGAACTATTGATTTGCCCTCTGTAAAGACAAGAGGGCTAAGGGGAAGACACATTGGAAATACTCAAATTTGGGCTGATAAATCTAATATCCCCCTAATGTGAAAACATTTTGATTCAAGATAGGTACTTTTTCATGCCATCCCTTTTGAAAATCTCCTTAGGTTAGAAGAGACTCTCTCCCTAAAGTATTTTGTGACTTCAGGTGAAAACATACTCAGTGCTTTATCTGTTAAATTCCCCACTCACTCATATTTCTTTCTGGATGCACTGCTGCTTGGACACTTCTTGCATCCCTACCACCACCCAGAGTAGTTATGTTTTCAAAAGCAAAGTTTAATTTCTATCAAGCTTCTAAAGGAGTAACATTAGCACTGCCTTTTAAACACTGTGCTCCTCCATTCAGGAAGGTTATTTTTCTGCCAATCTAAAAGACAAGCACTGAAGGGCTTTCAGCTTAATACTCAGTCTTCAGGTTAGTTGTTTTTCTAAGAGTGCTCTGCTCCCTGAGGGCATCCCACGAGGTAAGGATGCCTCTCTGACAGCCCAAGATGGTGCTTTGTATTTCCTCCCAGAGGAGACCCAGTATCACCCCAGATGGATTCTGAAGTGTTATCCAATGGTGTGAAAACACACTAGAGGTCTCATTTGATAATTCATAAAAGCAAGCATATTTTAATTTCTATTCTCATGCAGAACCTGTATGTCCTGCTGTGCAAACAGCAGAGTACACTGTCCATGAGATTAACATTGTGGGTCAAGCTTTTGAAGCAGAGATATCTCTCCTGAAGTCTATGTGTATACCAGTCCTGTTCAGTCCAAAAGCTAGTGCATATAAATTGCTATTAATAGAGAATTGATCATACACCTAATAAGACAAAGTTTCTTACTCCCTGCTTCCCCCACCTGCCCCATCCCCATGGTGCAGTCTTTGTAAACTGGACACATAGAATCATAAGCTTTGAAAAGACCTCTAAGACCATAAAGTCCAACCACCAACTCAACTCCACCATGCCCACTACACTATGTCTCAAAGTGCCATGTCTACATGGTTTTTGGACACCTCCAGGGATGGTGACTCCACCACCTTTCTGGGAAGCTTATTCCAAAGCCTGACTACTCTTTCAGTACAGAAATGTTCCTAATATCTAATCTAAACCTCACGTGGCACAACTTGAGGTCATTTCCTCCTGTCTTATCACTAGTTACTTGGGAGAAGAGATCAATACCACCTCCCTACAAACCTCTTTTCAGGTGGTTGTAGAGAGTGAGAAGGTCTCCTCTCTCAGTCTCCTCTTCTCCAAACTAAACAATCTTTGTTCCCTCAACCACTCATCATAAGAATTACTCTATAGGCCCTTCACCAGTTTTGCTGCCTTTCTCTGGACACTCTCCAGCACCTCAATGTCCTTCTTGTAGTGAGGGGCCCAAAACCAAACACAATATTCAAGGTGTGACCTCACCAGTGCTGAGTAGAGGGCACAATCACTTTCCTGTTTCTGCTGGCCACACTATTCCCAATACAGGCCAGGATGCATTTGGGTTAAGAACTTCAAAGGAAACTAAGACAGTGTGACATTAGGTTCCCACTCTTAACAGTCTCTCCCAGCTGAATACTGAGGGAAATGAGGAGACCTACCTCGCCAGGATGAAGCCAAGTCTCTGGACGTTGCTCTCCTAACTCCTACTTGCAGAAGTGGTGACAACATGAGAAGATCCTAGGCCAAGTGGAGATTCTGAAGGTCTGTCCAAGTCTATTATGTTGGACCACCACAGACTTAAACAGTGAAATAAGCATGCAGATTCAGACTGGTATAAAAAATATTAGAACAGCTTTAGGAGGAAGCTGTCTAAGTATACTGCACTCTGCAGCAGTCTCACCATATCTGTGACTTTCCTGACAAATATTTAAGGGATGGGAGACAGATCTGGGGAGTGGCATGTATAAGCAGAAGGAAGGACTTGCTTTCAGTGAGATGGGGGAAAGGAATCCAAATTTGTATGAAGCTAGGCTGCACTGATGCCAGTGCTCAGAGAGCAATTCATTTAGGTCAATATTACCATATTCTCTAAGAAGGGAATAAAGGTCAACCACTACTCATCACTGGGCAGTGGGCTGCTCCAACTTTTGGCAGCTCCAGAATGACTCACAGAAGGAACATATCACTGCTGCATTCTGTGCCAATGCTGCAGGAGTGACTGCATAATGTTTTCACATCACAGTGCACTGACATTGTGCTCTCACTCTTGTCCCTCCCACTGCTTCCTTTTTCAGAAACTCCAAGACAAGATGCTGTGGCACTCAAGAGGACCCCTGCAGCCCACCTCTGCCCTGAGCTATGTACTTGTCTAGGTCCAAAAAAACTCCTGAAAGAGTAATTTGCCAGAAAGGACCCAGGAGCACTCTATTTCCCAGTGTTGCTAAGCTCCAGCACAAATGTCCCTAGAAGGCACAACCAAAAAATGAGGAAATAATCACACCTGTAAAAACCCAACAAGTAGACAGCCATTCTCCAAACACAACACTGTATACTCATCTTTTCCACAAATGTCACATGCAAAATGTATACAAAGCTCACCCATCTTCTACCAATGCCAGCCAAAACCATGAAATGCATCTACTAGAAGGTACCAAAGCTTTTACTCAGCATTTTTTTATGGTGTGAAGAGAGAAATTTGCACAAGTGTTACCATTATTTGTATTTCATTATAAATCTGAGTCAAAATCAGAATCTTATGTCAGTGCTGCTCAAATGCTGAATGATAATCTCACTGGTGCCTTACAGTGTTTATGGTACTCACAGATAAGCAGAGAAGGAATGACTAAGAAAAAAAATAATGGGTGCTTTATGGATGGGCATCCTATGATGGGAGGAATTTAGCTTCTCTGAGTTAAATGTAGAAGATATGAGCTCAACCCCTCAGACTGAGTAGAGCCCAAGACCTCCTCTCTCTGGGCTAAGTGCTTTAATTCTTGGGTTATTATGCAAGAGGATGGTAAGTCACATCCACCTTCAAATGAGTAAATGGATCCCAACTTCACTGAGGTGTCATCATTTATTTCCTCTATATTCTCAATGGAAGAGGTATTTACTTAAATGAGGTGCACTGAATTATCCTTGAGTGTGTGGATGGATGGATGGAAAGAGGGAACAGATCTCATTCCACAGATCTTCAGTAAGCAACTTCTGATCTCCTTATACTGTACAAGGAATTTAAGCAGCTTTGACAAATAGACTGGACCATCTGCTTAAACTCAGGTGCCTAAAAGCTTGAATTAAACAGACTGGGTTCTCCACAAGACACATGGTCTCTCAAGCAAATGCCAGCACTTCTTCATTTTCAGACAAATTCCATGGTATTGCTAATTATAGTGGGCCCGACTTTCATCTGGAGTAAATTAGTGTTGTTGCTGCCAAAGACTGGCCCAGAAAATCCATATAAAACTGCAGGATCCTTGCAAGAAAATGAGGCTCTGTGTTAGGTGGAGCCTTGTTGCTAGGAAGGCCTGTTGCTGAATGTTTTAATCCAAAAGATTAAACACATGATTTGACATTATGGTCTCTGACTTAGCAGGGTAAACAGCCTTCAAAACCACAATCTAGTAACAGTGTCTTTGTCCTTGCTTGCCATCAACAGCAGACTGTTTTCTCTTTCTTTATTTCAAAGGTATCCACAAAAATAAAGCAGGATAAAACCAGAAACCAAGCACTTTTTCAAAGGCAGAACATAATTTAAGGTTTCAGACAGAGAATAGAAAAGCGTGGGTTTTCTCTGCCTGTGGATTTCTTGTAATTTCACTGAAGATAAATATTTAGATAACAACCAATGGGATATTTAATTGTCAAGAGCTATTATATTTAAAGAAAGTGCTAGAGATTTTCCTATGTGTTTTGACAACCCATTCCCATCATTTACACTCTGTATGACATATAAATACAGTCACTGCTATAATTTGTAAACTGTTAATATTAGGACTGTAGAGATGGCTATGCTTTCGATTCTACATTAAAAAGACAGCTTTAATATCAACATCTGGCTGAACTTCCATTACTTTCCATCTTTTATTTGTAGTCCTCCTCCTTCTCCTTGGCCTCCTTATTTTTCTCTTGTTGCTCCCCTGCCTGGTTTGATCCGGGAAGCTGCACACCCTGACTGCTCTTGGCTCCTGTGATACTCATAAACCATGAAGCAAAAAAAAACCCCAAAACCACAGAGGGAAAGGACAAAACCAAAAGCAGGAGGATATTTGGTAAATCTAACTACATGGATCTCTCCAGCTGTGCACATAGTCAGGCATCTGAACTGAGAGACAGCATCCTCCCCTACCCTTCCATTTTCTCCCCTGTTCAGTTTGTATGAAAATAAAAAGTCTTCAGGTCAGGATTACAAGTTCTCATAAACGTGACCAGCACTCACAGAAATAGGACTAGTAGTGGGACAATTGATTTGTTAAATGCTACTGTCCCAAGTCAGGAATTAGCCCTTAGACTGACAAAACCACAATGGGAAGAACAAGAGTAAAAGATTCCTGAGTTTCAGGAGCTACTCTCAGTACTATTTCAGATTTACTCTTATTTGAGGCTTTTACATCTCAGCTTATCTAAGTGTAAAACAAACTCTGCAATTAATACCTAGTTCAAAGGGATCCTGTGAAGTACTCTAATGGGAATTTGAAAACTCTGGAGGGAAACCACTGCACGGTATCTAGTAACGGAAACTGCACGGACAGACTCTCCAGTTGGGTACCAGTGAAGCCACAGATAAAATACTAAGTTAACAGATACAGCAAAAGAACTTCAATAAGAAATGCATGTGTCAGTAGATGAAGTATTTAATGACTTCATCAGCATGCATTTGTCAAACTTTGTTGGGTTTTGTGTACAGTCACAGAAACACCTCCAAAAGGATGAAAAGAACGCTATTTCTCATATCAGAAAAACAATTTGACTCAGAGAATAAGAAAATAAAACCACTTCTCACAAAGAAAAATGAACTTGTAAGATGATGCAGCTCTGAAACAAATTACATATATTCTACTAATCAATAAAATCCAGTTGCCAAGGCAACGCTGACATCAGAAAGTGAAATACAGAGGTCCGTCTTACATAAACACATAGACATACCAGTATGTTATGTGAACTTTTGCAATCTAGCAATGACTTCAAGGAAAAATATGTTTTTACAAAAGAACACATATTTTCCCAGGCTTGATAGATTCTTGTGTAAGAGCTTTTATGAGATTTTAGACAAGTTGTATTTTGTTTGTTAGCCTTTGTTCTTGTTCTTTTCTTACTGGAAACAAAGAGAGGTTAGGAAAAAATTACTCCCAATAAAAATTAATTCCCACTATTTAAGTGACTTGAAACAGTGACAACTGGATGGGAGAAGCAGCCCTACCAAAGCATTTGAATATTGATCCTGAACATAGTTAAGAATGAAAAGGCTGAATTCGTAGATCCTATTTGTATTACATTATGCATGTCTTAAGGGTCAAAAACTGAGTACCAAGACTGTAAATAAAAGCAGTATTGTTTTACAGTACTTGCAATTTTTATTGTACATGTCTCTAATCTGAAGGTTCAGTTAGTATCATAATATCAGTCAGGGTTAGAAGGGACCACAAGGATCATCTAGTTCCAACCCCCCTGCCATGGGCAGGGACACCCCACACTAAATCAGGCTGGCCAAAGCCTCATCCGGCCTGGTCTTTAACACCTCCAGGGATGGAGCCTCAACCACCCCCCTGGACAATCCATTCCAGGGCTTCATCACTCTCACGGTGAAGAACTTCCTCCTCACATCCAGCCTGACACCTTATTAATAACTATTTTAATCCCACTGAGCCGGGTGCAATGAATCACAGAGCAGGGTAGTAGTGATACCAGCCAGCCTCTTGCAATATCTAATTTTGCATTCAATTTGGGAAGTTCTTGAAATTACTTCATTTAAATATTTCAATTATTTCACTAGCAGAGCCTCTCAGTACAAATGGAGGTTGCTGGTACAGACACCTTCTTTCCCCGTAGCTAAATGACACCCAAATTTCCCAGCAGCATTCACAACTCCTTGCCCCTTTTTGCAAAAAGCATGAACAATACCTGCTGGTCATAGGATACCACCTCATGGTTCCCTAAATTACTGCTCATGTTTCACCCATTTGCATGCTCAACCACCTGGAGCTGGCAGATATTTTCCTGCCTTGGATGCCATAGCAACCAGGGCTGAGGAATTAAGGCAGAACTACAGCTGTCTCTTGAATGCGCGCTGGAAGCTCAGCTGGGCAATATAAAAGCAGTATCAATAAATAACACGAAGCATGACAGTGTTCAACTGCTGCCTTAGAGGTCTGCCAGCATGGCCATTATCAGTACCAGGTTTTCAAGATTCTCTTTTCTGGAGGATGGATTTAAAACAAATAGTTTAAAATGAACTGCTTTAGCTCACTCAGCACCTCAGCTCACTGAAGAAGTCCAGTGGAGATACCCACTGAGAGCTG
This sequence comes from Melanerpes formicivorus, assembly GCF_026170545.1. Lineage (NCBI taxonomy): Eukaryota > Metazoa > Chordata > Aves > Piciformes > Picidae > Melanerpes > Melanerpes formicivorus. The sequence goes on along the minus strand of NW_027142353.1, from coordinate 51,145,295 downwards.
GGTCAGCCTCCTAATTTTCAGTTTAGTTTAAAAGTGAAGTTAACTCATTATGCAGCTGTCTCAAATGTTCTTGTAATGACAAACCTGTGGTGTTTTCACAAAGATCTGAGAATCCGTGATGGTATTTCCAAGTACATATAAGCAATTACAGGCCAAACAAAATAGTGTCTTCATTCCTCATTATGTTAAGTGATGAAAAGACTGACTGCTATGTGTGATTACCTCTTCTATTAATTTGGATGTATAAATTAGACAGGTTCCTACAGGCCTGTGGAGATATAGTGCACTGTGTAAGTACTAAATACTACTTTGAATTCAGTGGCTCTGAAGCACAAGAAAAGTATACATCATTGTGCCTGTGTCTACCACATCTACTGCTGGTCATCAAAGTCCATAGTCCTGCAAACCAATCAAGTCATTAGCTACTGGGGAGATTGGGGGGATGTGACAATTTAACATCTGCTGAACAATTTATTAAATCCTTCTCTGACAAGCAAGGGCCCAAGTCCTGCTCTAGGTGTATCAGCTGGGACACAGACAAAGGAGAGATGCAGAGAGAAAGAGATGAAGAGATGCTATTGATGCTCTGCTGAAGCAAAAAAAGCAGATACAGAGATGCATTTTGGATTTGAGGTTTAGGGTGTAGGTGACGTGGCAGAGAGTAGGTGCAAGATCCAAATACTCCCTCAAAACTAAGCCAGGTGGGGCCATACTGTGACTTTTTAACTCCACATCAGTGTTCATGGCTGGCAAAGGACTGCCATTTGCAGTTCTCATCCCTGTTCAAAGCCTTCATAATGAGTACTAAAGCAAACAGTATTGTTTCTTCTACAGGCAACACTAAAGTGAAAGGCCATTTAATACAGAATACTTAAGTCCATCCTTAGGTCCCTCCTACACCACTCCATGAAGATGCTTCAGCCACCAACCCCTTCTGCAGAACCATTGGCTCCAATTAACATTCTGCCCAAACTGCTGTCTTTGCTGGCAGATTTCAAGAACTGAGACAGCCCTAACAAGTGCACAAGATTTTCCATTTCATTTGTAACTCAGTAACTCAATTCCACCTTTAAAAGACAGCTATCATATTTACCTGCATGTGGAAAACCACCTCCACAAAAGTCCCCTCAATCAATCCTTTTAGTTTGTCTATAATGTCCACAGATTTAATAGGAACTTTTATGTGAAACAGGGTGATTTTTACTGAGTCTGTTTGCCTTCAAAAGCATCAATAAATGAACAAACCAGAAGTAATTAAGGAACAAAACAATGCTAAGGGCTTTATTTAAATAAGCAAACACCAGAACATTCAGGACTCAGACCATCCTGTCTGTTCCTCTCTGCAAAAATGTTCTTCAAACAGCAAGTAAGCTTAGCTCATCTGGATGTATTCAGTGGATGGAAACTGAATTTAATGTAGCTCCCCTGGCTTTTATCTGCTTAAATCAGAATCTTATTATTATTTTAACTTTACAATCTAATTAATTATAGCTATGTCCTAACAACAAAAAAAATTGCCTGGGCAGCCCTAATATTATACCCCTGTATTTTTTATGAGGTGACCTTTCTGTTGAGTTCAAGAAACCATGCTTAATTACTAGATTTGGGTGGGAGTTTTGCTTGTGAGGATTGAGTCCATTATAAGCAAAGCCTGCTTGATTTATGCATAATGTTTCACTGAAGGTACAAAGCAAGTAGTCATCAACTTAATGCCACTTAATGCAGAAGGCTTCAAAGGGTCATATAAAGTAATTCTTTTTATGGGACAGCAAAAATTCATGATTCTAGGTTAGGGTTATAAATGAATAAGTAAATCACTTACACACTGCATTCAGTTGGCCCCTACTGCAAACTCATTTAGAACATAACAATTTTGCTGTTGCCTTACGTCCGGTGCAGACATTCAGTGGGAGGCTTTATAATGTTCCACAGCCTACAGAGCTCTCTCTTTTTTTTCTTCTTCTTTCTTTTTTTAATCTAATTTTCTTTTTTTTGACAATATCTGATAAGAAAACAAGATGCAGCTGTAGCTGTACCACCCAGATTATGCTTGTTGTGTATTACCTCACACAGTACGAAAGGGCAACATTTATTAAAGAATGGGATAATATGAAATGTGTGTAAAATATGGTCTGAGATATGTCTGTAAGAAGTGAGGCACTCAGTGAGGCACCTTTGTGGTGGCCACATGAAGGACATTTCCTGGTAATAAAGAGATGTAAGAGCTGAGTAATGAAAATCTAGGGACTGTGTGGGCAGCAGCTGAAATGTCTGGAGCCTGAGCACACCATTCTACAAATACTAGAGAAGTGGAAGGGTTGGGGGGTTGGGCAATCCCCAAACGTGCTCCAAATTACCAGGAAAATGCAGTTCCATTGGATTACAAATCAAGTTTGCATCAGTTTAGACCATTTTTTCCCCTCTTGCCCAAATGCAAGATTAAAAGGAGACACTGGACTTGCACTGAATCTGCTTACTGGCACTACCACATTAAGAGTCCTCCCAATGAGGAAGACAATCACCCTCAAGGAGTTCATGATAAAGGCAAAAAGTGACCAGTGCACTACATTTGCCCTGCATTATAAAGCAGCTCACCAGCATGCCCAAGGAAAAGAAATGGTATCTTCATCTGAAAGCCATGGTAGTAGCCCCTGGCCTCCTCAATTAGATCTATCAAAACTCAATCTATCAAAGCTCAAACTCAATTAGTCAAAAGCAAAACCAGATACACCTCTAAGAAGGTCCCAAGAAGAAACTGTTCTGGGGAAGATAACCAAGACATGTAGTGGCTGAACAGGAGGTCAACGAAATTAAGAAAATAGAAAAGGTTATATTAATCAACATTCCTGTAAACTTACAAATCAGAGGTCAGGACATGAGCAACAAAGAGATGTTTGATAGCCATAAGCACATCCTCAACAAACAGATAGAGAAAATGAGTGTGCCTCAGGAGAGCACAATGAACACTGAAGTCAAAGAACCTGAGTGGGCTGAATGACACTGCAGGGCAACAGTACAGAATGCTGTTCAGAAGGGAGGTGATGCTGGGCTTATTCTTGGAATACTATGTAAGCACAGTGCTTAATAGCTCTGAACAATCTGATAAAAATACTTGATAAATATGTGATGCTTCCTTGGTGGTGGGGTCAAGTAGGAGATCATTCTTTCCTTCCCTCTCTGTCTGAGAAGAATGTCTTGACAGTATTAAGTGGTTACATCTGGGAAACTGGACATGATGGGAGACACAGGATACTTTTCCCTTTCTCCAGGTATGTTACATGACCGTGTATCATATTTAGCACTGTAACCATTAGCAGAGGACCTTGTAAAGAGATAGCAGAGTACAAAATGAAGTAGTACTGTCAACTGAAAATTCCATTTTCTCCCCCTTTCTCTTAAATCTCAACACGGTAGCAGTGCACTGACTATGAAATGTATCTCCCCACTCTTGCTTTGTCATATGAAAATGGTGACACTGATTGCCTGCAACATGAAAGCAAATATGTAGATATGCCTATTATAGAACAAGTGACTGTCATGTCTTGATCTGAGACTAATTGATTTGAAGACAAGCACCTTGACAGACAGGCAGGTAGAGCACACACAAAACCAACAGTAAGGTAAAGGAAGGACACTGACGTACAGCATATCCCTGTTGTCTCTACTGTGTTTGACAAGCTTTTTATTCCTTACAAATAAACAACAGGCATTGTGGCTACTTTATCAACAAACATCAGCAGAAAACTGAATCATCATTCCAGTGTACAAATCCCATATGCTAAAGAAGGATGAGCTATTTCAGCACAGCCCTGCACACTGAAAACAGACATTTCCCCCAGACCTTTCACAAATTCTTTCCCCCCTCTTCAATCAGAGTGTCCATCATCAGCCAAGCTACCGTAAGGCTACAGAGACCTGTACCCATTTCTGTCCATTCCATTCCTCTTCAGATCTCTGCAAATCATAATTTCCAAAATGTGCCTGGTGCTAGTAGAAGAGAAGCCACAACTTTCAGCTCACCGAGATCCAGAAAGCAGTAGTACACCTCTGGCTGTGTGTAGTAGCAAAAACAGCTACAGGACATACTAGGCTGCCCAACTCAGCACGATCTGTGCCCCTCAGATGGTGCCAACAACCCTAACCAGGACAGGATGTCAGACTATGTGAAGAATCCACTTTTTTTTCCTTCCCCCCCCCCCCCCCTTTCTTTCCCCCAGTTGTCCCTGCCATCAGTCACTGTGCCCCCTCCCCCTAAGTAAATGAAATCAATCAGCAGGGATTTCTGTAAAATACATAAAACAGTCATCTTCCAGACTCTACCAGAAGATAAATGGTTCCAGACCTTGGACTGCAGCCATTTTCCCACACATGCTACAGTGTTTTGTCATCCATATTGGGCCATAATAGTGAGTGGGTTTGGGGTTTGGTTTTTTTTTCCTCAGTCAGCAGCCAATGCTCCTGCTTCTAACTCGTACATTAAAACCACTGCAACAAGAGTAATTTTTCTGTGCAATTTGTAATTTGTACAGTTTTGTTCCAAACAACACATGGGATCTTGTACAGAACTTTGACACTTTTCTGATGCAACTAATATTGCCTTATTGCTCCCAGCTGGAGCTCCACAAACCTTTATGGGATTAAAGCATATCACCCCAAATACAAGCCACTGAATTGAAATGAGCATGAAACTATGAGCAGTGCAAACCTTACCTGAGAACCTGCTAACAAGAAATAATAGGATTGCTTACAATATCTCCTGCTGGCTTCTGCTAGTTTCAAAGCAGCATACAAATACACGACAAAAGATGCATCGCAATGTTGAGTTTACAATTCATTTTAACATATTTTAAAGCAAGTTCTTAATAATTTGTTAATATCAAATGCACTTTGGAAAGAACCATGAGGCTTTTTCATTATTAAGAAATGTGCAACCAAATTCTATCCTTAATTAAATCAGGAGTAATTTTATTAACTGCAGTAGACTTAAACCTGACTTACATCAGTGTAAGTGAGGGTAGGATTTAGCCTCGGGGTGTTTATACACTGTAGTTCCAGTTAGTTTAGATCTATTTGGGTGGGAACTCCTTTCCCCTTTCCAGAAAAAATATTCTTGCCTACCCTTTTTCACCTCACAACTGGGGCCAAAGCAGTATTTTCTTCTAAGGTATTTTCCAGAAAGGTTACAAGCAAATCTTATCCTGGACAGAAGATGACCTTATTAAACAAAACCACCCCCTGAAGTGATGGACACCAGCAGTTTTAAAGTTTGTTTACAAGTTTTTAAACAAGCCACCTCCAGCAGATAAGCTTACTTACATCTTAAAAATAAATTAAAAAAAACCCTTTAAGCAAAAGCTGTTTTAGAAAGAAGCTACTTTTGTCTGTTTGCAAAGCTGAAAAGCCTCTTCAAGCAGTACTTAAACAACCCTGCTACAGTATAGACACTTACTGTCCACAGATATCCTTGGGCTTCACTGTACCTTTCAACCAAAATCACTTTCTCCTGTACTTCATTTTCTGCTCTCTTGAAATCAGATTCCCAGTTCCTGACAGATGGCTCCTCTGTCACCGAGTGCTGCTTCCGCCTCCTTATCGCTGCCAGCTAATACTTCCACGATGCTTAGCTGTTGTCTGCGGAGCTGTGCTCTACATCATTTCTACTCTGATCAATGCTCCGCTTGGTTTTAGGTTGGTTTCTAGTCCCGCCTCCTGCTCTTGAAGAAACGAAAACTCACAGCTGGATTTTCTATAAATCATCCCTCTTAACAGTGGCTGAGCAAGTATGGCAAATGCTACAGCTAAGACCTGCTGCTCTATTTGAAACTTCAAAAACAATTCCTCATCTTAATGATGCACACATGAAAGTTAACCATGTACTAAAATCACTAATACTGAAATATAGTGGCCAGATAATTGTGACCTTCGGGGCTTAGAAGCTGATTAATGTAACACAAAACTCCTCTCTGTTCCAGAGGGGGAATATAGTAAAACATACTGCCTCAGTGAACTGCTTTATATAGTGTCTCGCTTTGAACAGCAGCTTGTCATTCTTGCAAAGATAAATTTACATTTGCAATACAGAGCTTTTTGACAGACTCACCCCGTGTACATACTGTTTAGGCTAGCAGCCCTAAGCTTGAAAGAGCCTTTACCATTGTAGCAGCTCTTTTGAAGTGTGAGCAGGAAACACTTTTATTTTCTGCACAGCACTAAGTGCGCTACTGCACAGCGCTGAACTCATTATCATGTTTAACAAAGCATGGAGTACAAAAGCAAGGTGGTACCATAAAACCCGCACTACGAACTTTGTTCCCATGAACAGAGCAAAACAGAGTAGAGTTTCTGCAAACTGTATATTTTTTATTCCACCACCCTTCAGATCTTCTTTAGAAGCTGATGAAAATGACTGGGCAGATCTGGATACAGCCTGAATGGGCTGCAAAATCCTGGTGTTCTGGGGTTTTCTGCGATAACAGTCACATCTCAACTGAAAGTGCTGGCAGGGCTAAAGCTAACTCCTTCCCCACTAACAGTTGATCATGTCCTGGTGGCACATATGGTCCCCTCATAGCTGCCCATGCTGAAGAGCAGCTGAGGCTCAGTGAAAGGCCCTTTGAGTTTCAGCTTTGCCGGCGGCCAGGGACGGGTGCGAGAGCAGCAGATACCGGCAGTGGAATTTCCCCAGGTGTGCTGCTTGACACCCAGCAAGGAGAGAACTTCCCTTGCCAGGTATTAGAGCAGGACTACTGCATCACCAATCCTGTATGAGTGGATTTTGTCTAGATTTTATCTACTTACACTGACTCTCCACCTGCTTCATTACATGCCCTGCAGTTCACCCGAGTTCACAGAATCACAGAATATATCTGGTTGGAAGAGACCTCAAAGATCATCCAGTCCAACCCTTGACGCAGTACTGAAAGGCCAACACTAAACCATGTCCCTAAGCACCAGGTCCACACGCCTCTTGAATATCTCCAGGGATGGTAACTACCACTGCTCTGGGCAGACCACAAGAACGTTCAGTTCTTCCATGCAATAGATGACCTCACAAGCTTCTCTCAGATCCCATTTAAATCTCTTTTTTTCCTAAGCTGAAGAATTTAATGTTTCATGCTAGGGTTGGCCAGCCCTGCTGCCTGTCCCTGTATGTACTACTACTCCCATGAGTGATGCAGTTAGTCCTTTAGGTCACACAGTAAAAGGTGATGTCAGAGCACCCAACCTCAAGGCTTGATCCTAGACTATGACTGCTGTTTGTGGAAATGGGGAAATGGAATAATTCTCTTTGGTTACAGTTCTGCAGACTTGAACTGAAAATGATCATCTTCCTCTCCACAGCACAGCACACAAGAATCTGAGAACAGCTACACAAGACTAATTTTCAAACAGTCACTAGCCAGGCAGACTAATTTCCAAACAGTGACCAGCCAGGCAGCCTAGGAGAAAGAGGTATGGATTAAGTAGCCAGGAATGTTGAGGGTAGTGTTGCTCTCATGCAGCTACTACTCTTAACCAGCAGCTGTAAGACACAGGACCTGGGCCCTCGTCCAAGCAACTGTGACTCAGATTTGGAGTGCTGCAACGACAGTGCTCTCCTGTGGATGCACTGGTTGATCAGTGCCAGTACCTTGATGATGGAGAGTGAAATGAGCAGGGGAGAAGCACCATCCCTGTGCCTGATCCAAATATGTAATGGCAAATGTTGTAAATCTGCTTTCCAGGTGCTGCTGTACATTCAATACTTATCAACTGTCAAAACCCATGACTCATTAAAATTGCTTGCTTGACCTTTAAAATGTACTCAAAAATCCATAAATGAGACCAATCAGTAGTACATATCCATTTGAATAGCAACAGACTTTTGAATCCCCAGCAAAGAGAAGGTTAAAGGCTCAATACTACAGTGCGACGGGCACTATATGAAACCAGGATAAGGATCTTCCAAAGATTTTTACAAAGCATTCTGTCTACTGCCTGGAGTAATGTTTAAGGCATATAGGGCAAGATTTGCTCTTTCTCTGCCCTGACACTGTTAAACACCACCTGAATAACAAGAAAAAAGACCACTGCATATGAAAAGTAATATATTTAACTACATTGTCCTCCATGTGCTTAAGCTCTAGACAGAGTACCAAGTTCCCTGGGCATGAATGGGAAGGTCTGCTCCCACCAGTAGCAAGTAGTCAGTTCATAAACTCAATCTAGAGTAAACACACAATAAAGCAGCAAAGGACCATAGATGTTGGTTTCACAGGGCTGCTTCTCGGTGTCAGTCTTCTCCTATTGGACCATACTATTTGCTAAGTGTGAACACAACTCTACAGTGTGCCTGAATGCAAAATGGTCATGGAATGAGCTCATGCCCTGGGAGCCACATCATCTGCACTACTGGTTCTCTCTCTGGCTCTGGTTTCGAATCACTCCTACCAACTTTCTCCTAAGCACTGTGAGTCTGTCTGTGGATCCCTGACCCTTCCTTGTTTGGTAATATAGATGTTGTCCCAGGGGTGGACAGTATGACAGTTCCTCCTACTGCTGTTGTGCAGATACAGCAACCCTTACTTCACCCTCACCTGGAGACAGTTGTGAGACCTGCTGAGACTGGATGCCATAAAAGAAATTAGTCTTTTTCTCAAACTGTAGCTCCAAAGATCAGATTCCTAATCCCATTATAATTTAGAAAAAGATTAGAAAATATCATATGAAGTGAAAGACTTGGAGATCTACACAGGGCTCACTAATATGGCAGTAACCACAGAAGTGACTGGGAATGATCAGATAGCAAGAGTGAAAATTAATGGCTTAACTCCCTCTCTGAAATGCTTATATACCAATGCATGGAGTATGGGGAATAAGCAGGAGGAATTAGAAACTATTGCACACTAGGGCAACCATGATACAATTGCCATCATGGAAACGTGGTGGGATGACTCACATGGTTGGAGTGCTGCAATGGATGGCTACAGGCTCTTTAGAAGGGACAGACAAGGAAAGAGAGGTGGAGGGGTAGCATTGTATGTTAAGGAGTGCTTTGACTGCCTCGAGTTCAATGTTAGACACACCAAGGAGGAATGTCTATGGATAAGGATAAAGGGAAAGACCAATAAGGCTGATATCCTAGTGGGAGTCTGCTACACCTGACCTGGATAAAGACATGAATGAGGCATTCTTTCAACAACTTGGACATGTCTTGCATTCCCTAGACCTTGTTTGCTGGAAGTACAACACAGCAGAAAGGGGGCAGTCCAGGAGGAGAATAGAATAGAATAAGAATAGAATTAACCAGGTTGGAAAAGACGTTTGAGATCATCGAGTCCAACCTATCACCCAACACGATCTAATCAAATCAACCATGGCACCAAGCACCCCATCCAGTCTCTTCCCAAACACCTCCAGTGATGGTGACTCCACCACCTCCCTGGGCAGCCCATTCCAATGGCCAGTCACTCTTTCTATGAAGAACTTCTTCCTAACATCCAGCCTAAACCTCCCCTGGTGCAGCTTGAGACTGTGTCCCCTTGTTCTGTCACAGGTTGCCTGGGAGAAGGGACCAACCCCCACCTGGCTACAACCTCCCTTCAGGCAGTTGGAAAGGGCAATGAGGTCTCCCCTGAGCCTCCTCTTCTCCAGGCTAAGCAACCCCAGCTCCCTCAGCCTCTCCTCATAGGGCTCCAAACCCCTCACCAGCTTTGTTGCCCTTCTCTGGACACGTTCGAGCAACTCAACATCTTTCCTAAACTGAGTGACCCAGAACTGTGTGGATGACTTCCTGTTGCAGCTGGTAAGGAAGCCTACCAGGGGTAATGCCCCACTAGACCTACTGTTTACAAACAGGGAAGGGCTGGTGGAAGATATGGTGGCTTGAGATAGTTTGGGGCACAGCAACTGTGATATGATAGAATTTTCAGTATGTGGCGGTTAAGAGGGCTGTCAGCAAAACCTCTACCTTGGACTTCCAGAGGGCTGACTTAGATCTACTCGGGATGCTGGTTCGGAGAGTTCCTTGGGAAGCAGCCCTCAAAAACAAAGGGGCCTGGGAAAGCTGGGCTTACTTTAAGGATGAAATTATGAAGGCACAGGAGCAGGCTGTCCCTTTGTGCCATAAAACATGCCACTGGGGAAGCAGACCAGCCTGGACAAGCAGGGAGCTTTTGCAAGAACTCAAGATGACTGGGCACAGAGAGTGGTTGTGATTGGTGCAGCATCCAGTTGGTGTCTGGTGACCAGTGGTGTCCCCCAGGGATCAGTACTGGGCCCGATTCTAGTCAGCATCTTCACTGATAACTTGGATGAGTGGATCAAGTCTACCGTTAGTAAATCTGAGGATGACACCAAGTTGGGGAGAGTGTCGATCTGCTGGAAGGTAGGAAGACATTTCAGAAACACCTGGACAGGCTGGATCAATGGGCTGAGGCCAACAGTATGAGGTTTAACAAGGTCAAGTGCAGGGTCCTACACTTTGGCCACAATAACCCCATGCAGCAATGCAGACTGGGGGATGAGTGGCTGGAGAGTGGCCTGGCAGAGAGGGACCTGGGAGTGCTGGTTGACAGCAGCTGTACATGTGCCAGCAGTGTACACAGCTGGCATGGAAGGCCAATGGCATCTTGGCTTGTATCAGGAATAGTGTGGCCAGCAGGGTTAGGGATGTAATTCTGCTCCTGTACTCAGCACAGGTGAGGCCTTACCTCTAGTACTGTGTGCAGTTCTGGGCCACTCACTTCAAGAAAGATACTGAGGTGCTGAAGCAGGTCCAGAGTAGAGCCATGAGACTTGTGAGGGGACTGGATGGAAAGTCATATGAGGAGAGGGAGCTGGGGCTGTTCAGCCTGGAGACGAGAGACTCGGGGGGACCTTATCACACTCTACAACTACCTGAAGGGAAGTTGTAGTGAGGTGGGGGTTAGGCTCTTTTCCCAGGCAACTTAGAACAACAGCAGAGGGCATGGCCTGAATCTGCATCAGGGGAGGTTTAGGTTGGATGTCAAGAAGCACTTCCTCATGGAAAGGATAATTAGACGCTGGAATGAACTACCCAGGTTGGTGGTGGAGTTTCTGTCCCTGGAGGTGTTTAAGGAAAGATTGGATGTGGCAATTCGTGACATGGTCTGGTCAGTGCGGCAGTGCTAGGTCATAGACTGGATTCGATGACCTCAGAGGTCTGTTCCAGCCTCAATAATTCTGTAATTTCAACTGTTAGAAAGAGTCCTTGCCCAGAAGTTCAACAGGCAAGAACACTCTGCTGGGGGATAGCTTAGGGTGCCACTCATTTTCATTTGGTCTTGCTAATCTGTAGCCTCTCCCTCTTCTGACACTTGGGAAATCACCAGAAGGAAACATGACCAAATATTTTTGGTAGGTGAACTTTTGTAAAAGAAGACCTTTCACCTTGATATAAATAACTGCTTTGCAAGGAGCTAAGACTCCATCCAAGCACCTTCAGCTCACAGAGACCCTGTGATAAAAGTATGGTAGAGAGAGCAGCCACAGAACTCCGTGTGAAAGCACTAGTGAAAATTTGCCCTGCTTTGTCCTTAAAAAAAGCTCAATCACAGGGGACTGGGACAATTCAGGTTGGAAAGGACCTCAAGAGGTATCAAGTCCAGCAGTCCCTTTGGTTTTCTGACCTTGCTGAACCATTCACAAATAGTTTCAGCTCTCCACACTGAGGGAAAGAGAAGGAATAAATTACTTGCAATTTCCCCCTTGCAATTTCTAAAGAGAAAAAGCTCGGCATTGTCTGCCTGGGAGCTGCATCATAGGGATTGAGAACTTAGCACAGTATTGCAGATGGGCCCCCATGGTGCCACATGCTCAACTCTCCTGTGGAAATGCATCCCTGGGTAGAGCCAAGGGCCAGGCTGCCTTGCCAGGCCATATTTGGGAGTGGCTTGCAATTATTCTCCAATCTGTAAACACAATCAAGCCTTTGATCTCCTCCGTTGCTCCCAACTGCCAGCCTCCAGAATGATGCCAGCATTTCCTGCTGCTATCTCCTAATCACACTACCACACCACTGATAACCACCACATGAATGCAAGCCAAGCTGCCTGCAGAGGAAGGGCACATGAAACCAGCGTCCCAGGGCTTGCCGCTTCTCTTTCATCTCATTTTATTGTCTCATGTCCTATGCTAACCCTGGCAGATTCTGGAAGAGAACTTGAGGCAAAAGTTTTATTTTGTGCTACCAGGATCAGTGAACCCTGCTTTCAGGTTTCCCCTTCAAACACATATTTTTTCCTAAAGATCATGAAATTCTGAAACATTAGAGAGATGAGGGAACACAAAGTGCTACAAAACACTAATATGTTTTCAGCCAAAAGGACAAGGGGGAAGGAAAAATAATATTAAGGTTATTCCTGTTTGAAATTCTGCATGAGAGTGGATATTTCAAGGTGAAATAGAAAATAAAAAGTGATTTAAAAACTTTGTATCTCAAGTGGAGAACTGAAATGATAATGTGGTGAGTGGGGATTTTTCATCCTGGGCAGTTTTCATGTAGCAGGTGCTCTTACTCAAGGCTGCCATATCCCAAAGGCATTTGTCATTCACTTACTATTGCAGTGGTTATGTAAAGTAAGACAGTTGTACTATCTCTGCCTGATGAGAAAGCCATACACTTCTGCATTTTAATATGAAACACAATATTTGAAAGATCAAAATCTGTATTACCTAACTTATTTTTCAGCAAAACCTCTGTCATATATATTTGGTACTCATTTAGCTCTTCAGAGTCTTTCTCCTGATGGAAAATCTCTGGAGTTTACATGGCATATCTCTATGTCACATGTGTTCCCTTAATAGCCAATATAAATGTTTTTCAACTTTAAGCTCTACAGCTTGAGTCCTGCTTATGAAAGCCAAGCAGTGCCTCTCTGCTTTACTCATCACACAACTGAATGACTGCTGATCTGCCCTCCTGCCTCACACTTAAGCAGGGGCTCTCAGAGCCCAGCCCAAAACAGATTGTCTCTCCACTTCTTCAGGCTGGGACCTGAGACAGTGTACACATCCACTAAGGTGATCTTGTGGGACAGTGCATCTCCAGAAGCATGAAAATGGCGCTTACTGCACTTCAGTGACGGGAGACCAGTCTAACACGAGGTTCTACCTCTGCATAGCAGAGGTGGGGTATGTCATCAGTTTGTTCAAATGCCTTCAAAGAGCTCAGAAATAAAAATTCTTGGAATTGCTGCATGAATCAAACTTTTTTAAATGTTTCTATTAAAATGTGTATCATTGGCTTGCTTCAGGGAAGGAAAGAGATCTTGTTTTCAGCAAAAAGTTAATTGAGTGTCCTGAAAATTCGTAATTAAAAACTCCCCTAACAGACAATAATCATCCAGGTTGCTAATTTCCTTCTGTACAGAAAAATCTTTAAAAGGACAGAGTAAGAGAGAAAAGTTCAGCATCAGCATTTGCCTCAAGACCCAGTATGCACCCAGGGGTTGGCTCAGGCTCCTTTAGGAAAACAAGAGCTAGAAAAGTTATTTTTGTTGCTGTGAAGAAAAGATGGATTTCTGAAGCTATATGCCTGCACCACTTAAAATTATCTCAGCCACACACAAATGTGAAATGTCATCCTGAGGGACATCACTGCCATTGTTACCATCTCCCATGCACATGTCAGAGAGAAGTGCCACCACTGTGGGCAGAAAATGCAGATGCTATTTGCAGTGCAACTATACAAGACTGGAAGCAAAGAATATGGTTTCCAAATTAAACAGTGGGAGTAATTTCTGCAGACAGGATGTAATTACTCCCCTTGTAAAAGAGCTGTGGAACACTTGATGGTTCCAAGCACTAATACCTATGGAAACAAAGCTTTCTCCAAATATCCAGCCAAGTGCTAGCTTACAGTTATAGCTTGGGGAGCCATAAATGGTTGAGAATACATCCTGAACTGCCTAAAACTTCAAGAGACTTCTTCCAAATACTGCTCTAGCTTGACTGCTGAAGTTCCTGAATTCAGGTGTGATTGCTGTCCAGGGAGAAATTTCTTCTGTCTCTCAGGAGCCGTAGTCAATGCACTGACTGTGCCACAGCCCTAAGTATAGATTTTCCACCATTGTATCTCAATGCCAAGTCTGTGACAATTTCAGGTAATTTACCTGACAAGAGTATCGTATTCCCAAACATTCTGTTTATGAGCAGGCAGGATCTAAAACTATGTAAAATATATCAGGGTAAATGCAGTATGATATATGGCATCTCAAAGTTAACATGCTTCTGATATTGATTTCCTTAAGGTCTGACCAAAATACATTTCCAGGTCAGAAATAAGAAGCAGCATGTAAATGCAGAAACCTTTTACTTATAGACAGAATGCTCCTAGCATCTGAAAGCCTCTTCACAGAAAGCATGTTGCATGAAGTATTCCAGTCCTTAATACCCTGTGGCAGCTCAACTCTTAACATTTATATGTAAAAATTCATAACCATACTTATGAAAACAGATAAGCAGAACTCTCCACAAAGAAACTCTATTGTGAGGTTTTTACTAGCTGTACTAGAGCTTGGGAGGAAACAAGTGCCCCAGCACCACCTCCTTAATTTCTACATAAACCATGAAGTTTTGACAGGACATTCATCCACCCAAGGCCTCTAGCCTGCTGCAACAAAACCAACTCCAAAGAAGGCTGGAAGGCTTACCTCACCTCTTGCATGCTACTTTGTGTTTCACAGAGATTTAGGCGGAATTCATTAAAATAAAGAAAGGTGCTGCTTATCACAGGATAAGATTGTCTCTAAGCAACAGGAAAATACAAAGTTTTCCTGTACAGCCCTTCCTCAAACATCAGCAGAAAAAAAGTCCTTATGTTCTGACCATTCATCTGAGAACTGCTGTGGAGCAGTTAAGTGGCTGTAATCAAGACATCAGAGGTTTATTTTAAACAAGCACTTAGGTGAACAGTCATGAAATATCAGTATTAGCGAGCCAGTAGGTGTGTGATTCTCCTATCCTCACACTGATTCAAGAGAAAGCAAAGGAATCTAGTTTGTGATCAAAAGAGCATTTTTTTTTTTCCCCTTTTAAATATGTAAAGGCACTTTTGGAGCAAAATTCAGCAAGCTTGAGGGATGAAATGCTGTCTCCTTGACCTTTCAGATACCCAAAGCACTAACATTTGCTTTCTTGGTAAATTTTGCCATTGACAAATTTGTTTTCTTTTATCCCACACATGCACAAAAATCTCTACTGAACGTATTTCTATCACCACAGTTCTCCAGATCTTTCAGTATGCCTTACAGAGGAGGGGAAAAAAAGAAAGAAACCGAAAAACTGGCAATACATGAGGTAGCTTTGGGCAAAGAAAATGATGGATTCTCTCAGAGTCATTTCCTGCAAAGTGAGATTTGCTTTAAGGATCTTGATTACATATGTAAGTGCTGGGAAGCTACTCAGACACGCGAGACAATCAGTAACAGTCAATGCAGCCAAGACAGAGGCCACTACTGGGTTTTAGAAATTAAGGGCCTGAGCACAAGGGAACAGAGAGAAGGGATTTTTCTGAAGAGCTGAAGACAGTGAAATTTGATTTATTTTACATCACTCTAGTACTTACTAAGATGGTATTAATTAGACATATTTTTATATAGCAAAAAGCATACGATGCCAAGTAGGCCTTGTCCTCCTCTTAACTCTCTTGGCAAAAGCAACAAAGACTTCTTAGCACAAAAAGGCCATGCTGTGGTTTTGTTTTCAAACATCACTTCTAGGAAAAAATAGAGGGGAAAAAAGCCCAACCAACTCTCTGTAAGATATTCTGTACCCAAGGACAAAGCTGAATGATTCCATGTGAGTTCTTTTCAATCTTTACAGACTTGGCATTTGTGGTATGAACTCTGGAAAGTCATTACTGGTAATTTTGTCATTTCAAGTGGTTGTTACACATGACAAATAGATGCTTTTAAAATTACAAGTCAGATCCTAACCACCTGAGAGACACTTACAGATCACCTTCCAACAACTTCAACCTAAAACTGTTTCACTATGTTTTAAAAGAAAAAAAATTCAGATGCTCTAAGCAAGATCCTACATTTGGTGTGAGAAAGAGGTTTTGAAACAAAAATGAAATGCTGTAAATAAGTGAGAAGAGATGAAGGAGACAATATGCTGTGCTCTAGTTCACTTGAAGGACTACCCCTTTTTTTGGATTAACACAAAGTGAATCTACAGTGCAGTAATATCTTTCCTCTCTACAACATCCAAGCAAAATCAAGGAGAAAACTCATCAGGCATGCAACCATTTTCCAGGAAAGCTTTCCTTCGTTCTAAGTAAACCACATGATTTATCCCATACAATTCCACAGTCAAACGGATTTTCATACACTGAGATACAGGAACACCTTGTCAGAAGTCTGGTGAAGAGTCCACCTATGAGCTTAGTTTTTACCTGCTACATTTTGTTGACGGCGGCTACAAACCAGTCTAAACAGAAAAACAGAAAGGAAATGGAATTACTGGGTTGTCTTTCAGGCACTCAGATTTTTAAGTGACAATGCAGGCAGCATGCTGTGATAGTCTGGGCAGTACCAGCAACCTGGAATGTCTCCCATCTCCATTCCCAGAGGGACTATCTGACAATGCCTCGGAAGAGACATGATGTTCTTAAAGTCTACCCTAACCAAATTATCTAACAAAATGAAGGGATAGCACTTCTGTGAACACATGAACAAATAAGCCTGATTCACAATGGATTTCCAAGCAGCTCTTTCCCTACATGTAATCTCTCACCAGTACTAATATTCTGTTGACATGTACTGTGTGAAGTTGTACAGTAACAGTCTTAAGAATGTTAAAAGTTTCTCCTTGATGCAGGCACATCTGTTGACACAAACACTACAGGCGGCAGTTGTGAAATCTAAGCATTTCTGTCAAAATAACCTGAAACCAGGCTCCAGATTTACCGAGAGTGTGAAGCGGATACAGCATACACACAGAGAATGTTTGCATAAGCCTTGTTTCCACAGAGAATTGGGGAAAATATCTACTGATTTTAAAAAGAAATTGTTTTCCACGGATTTATACAGTGGCTGGAAGGTCCTGCAGCTCTGGCCATTGTCCACTAGAGGCTGTGAAACCTTTATGTCTGCCCTGGACCTGGCTGTTTCACCAGCCAGTGAAAAAGAGATGAAGAATGGGAAACAACAAAAATGAGAATTTTTAAATTCTGGTATTAAAATCTTAAAATTTCATTCATGGAGCAGGGCACTCCTGCCCTTATGGGCTGTTGGGAGCAGCAGAACCTGCTGTAGGCAGCCAGCTCTGCTCACCTGCAACTGGAAATTCCAGAGGAGCAGGTGGAGGAGGAGGAGGGTGAGGAGGAGCTTGCTGTGCAGCTGGCTGGAGAGAAGCTACTCCTCTATAACAAGCCCCAAGGTACAGTGAGCACTTAGACCCAATGGGCCACTTTTAGAACCAATTCTTCTTTTTCAACATCACTCATTGGAATCTGACAAGCTGCAGCAGTCTACTGAAAGGATGTCAGGCCTGAGCACGATTTAAGAGTGGAGTTCACTGGAGAACTAAAGCAAGAGACACGCGTGCACAGAACAACCATAGGTAAGGCTGGTGTACAGGGAAGAAACCTAAGGAAGTTTCTCTGTACACAGACAAGCACAGAGGTATAAGCAGAAGCAGCAATACCAGCAAAAGCTTAGTTCTTCCACTCAAAACTGAGGCTCACTGGGTTATCTTATCACACCCTTGTGTGAGAGAGAGTGAAACAGACAAAACTTGAAGATGAGACCTGCACAGAGCTGTGCTCTAAGGAAGAACATTAAACATGGACTTCCACAGGAGGTGAAAGCACACGGCCCCTGCAAATCCTAGGGCTGGAAATCAGATCTGAATGTCTTGTTGCAAACTTAATTTTTGACAGGTTATCTTGAAACCTGCAAAGGGTCAATGCAGATCAGATTATTCCTCGGAGTTATTGATTGACCTACTTTCTGCAATGTTGAATTTCATCTGCCACTGTGCTGTTCAGATACCTAGCTTAATTATGTCCTATTTAAGTCCCTTTATCTCCTGCTGTCTGGATTAATTAAATACTTCTGTGTCTTCCACAACCTCTGTTAGCATAACCATGTCTACTATTCCTAAAATGAAATTTCAGTGCAGCCCCATAAAAAAAAATAATTACCTCAGTGAAAATGTGTATTTATTTCTCTTCCTTATATTGCCATCAAGTACTTGGCAACCTTGTGGGCATATATTCTATTAAGATTTGGCAACTGTGGTCGTAAATCCCTTCTAGTTGGTGGGTAGACACCTCAAAGCATTAAGGTATTTTGCAAAATATGTCACTTTGTCCTCTGACAGCTGTTTTGTAAGAAACTAGCAATCAGGTAGTCTGTGCCCAAATAAAGGACAGTAGTTCAATTCAGAAGAGGATTTTGCCTTTTGCATTTCTCAAGGGTACTTAATGGTAGCTGTTGAAAGGTATCTAGATGCAGGAAAGATTGTGACAGCAGACGTCCCCTTGCTATAGAGGGCTGAGGCTGTCCACCCTCTCCACACAGGCTACTGGGGACCCTCAGGCCACGGCATATGGCTCAGCTGCAGGCAGAATACTGGGAAGCTGGCATTGAAGCTCAGGCTCCAGTGGCAGAACTTTGGCCTAAAGCTGTGCACAGGCAAGCATGATGCAAAACAGCCCTCTGAGCTATTCCTGTGACTGGTCTTTTATCAAAGGAGGCTAAGAAAACATATGTGACTGTTCATGAAGAAGAGAGGTTATTCCTTACCAGAACTGCTGCTTTGATAGAAGAATGTGGAAAGCAGTATGAGCATCCTTCCTCACTTGGATAGAAGTAGTGAGAGAGAGTATTGCCTGGGGATGCAGAGGCACATTCCCACCTCGCACTTCCAGCTCCAGCAGGTGTTACCCATCTCCTCTGGCCAGTGCTCTGGGAGAAGCCAGGTCTTTATCTCTAACATGCTGCATTTAGGAGGCAGCCCTGAGAACAATCCCAGGTGTTCTCACACTCTCTAATCCCATCAGGGCTCTTTTAAAGCAAGTGGTGGTTGTTTTTTCTGGTGTCACAGAAGTTACACTTAATGGGTCTACAGCTATTAGGCAGTTAGAAAAGTTATTTGCACTTTGCAATTTGCTGCCAGAGTTGTACTGAGACAAGCAGCAAAGTCCTTGTGAACTCCACAGCTGCTGTGATTTTTTCATGTGAGCAGGGAACAGTTGCTTGAGGCATTTTTGAGATATGCAAGAACACAGGAACAGTTTATTAATACTGGAAGTGAATTTTCAATTACTGAGAGCAGATGGTCAGCTTGCACAGTGAATTAACCTTAAACCATCTAGACTTACAGGACTACTGCAGTACCAAAACAGTACCAAAATCACAACAAGGAATCCTACATGTTCACAGTCCTAGGTCAGCTCAAATTTAGTTCCTATATATCCTATATCTTGAAATCCAGATAAAGCTGTCAATACTAAACTGAGTTGGTGGATCTACCCCAGAGTATACATGTCTTCTTTTTACTTTCATACATAACTCTCAGAGCAGTGAAAGCTAAGGTAAAATAGTAAGCAGTTTAATAAAATAACCATATTGGCATCATTAATAATGCCAGGAATACAGCTAATCCTCACTTGTACTACTTCAGCTGTACTGTAACAAGAATGGAAATATAGAAGCTGAAGTTACATGACTATGTTTTTCATTAATGTATAGTCTGTTAACAAAAAATAGCCATACACACATTGCTTTAACAAATAAATCTGTGAGGCACTCCAAAGCTTTTGAATTCTTTCCATACACATGCTGCTCATAAAGATTCTGTGAAAGAGCTCAACAGAGATGTATGCCTTGAAAGTACTCAGTGCTGCCCATGGACAAATTAGAATTACTATTGTGTGTGGCAGTATGTATGTGCAAATGGAAGGGCTTCCTAAACACCACGTGCCTTTCAGCCTACATTTCAGCCTAAGTAAACCGGACTATAATTATCGGGAAGGGTGGGGGGTGGTGTGTGTGGCAGGAGAGCGGGGGGGTGGGTGTGTAGAAGGGAGGCTTTAAGCGAAGAGCTGTGTTGTGCAGCTCTTTCTGCATGTGTCCAGGGAGTTAACTCTTAAGAGCTAAACAGCCCAGAGAGGCCCATGTAGTCATTCGCCAAAACAGTCTTCTCCTTAGGAGGCAGAAGTTTCAGCTTCCCAGATAAGTAGCACTGGACTGTGAACAGCAAAGGATCATTAATGTGACCTGCAGTTTACAGGTCTTTGCAAATGGATAAACAACTGCTTGAATGTTGTGTTGCAGCTAAAGGCAGCATCAGAAAGAGTTGGCACATGCCAAATTTGCTATTGCCTTGAGTAAGAAGGTAACTGCACTCTGGACTGCAGTAGGGCTCTAAAGATCAGCTGAAAGGCTGCACCAGCATAATGTGGAAAAAAAAGGATGCCAATTGTATTTTCAGCAGGGGAAGAGATGTTGGTTTGTGGTGCTCCTGTTGAGTTCAACTTGCTGACCAAGGAACAGTGATAACAAGACAGATCCCTGCACTCCAGATAACTGCTAACAAAACACCTGAAGATTTTGCCTGATTTTCCCTCACGTAGCTGAGGGAGCACAAACTTTCTCTTCCAAGCAGGATATAATTTAAATTTCAGGGACATACTTAAGGTGGAAAAACTCAGGTTCACATTTTACAACCAACTTTATTCCCCTATGAAGGTAAAAGTCTGGATAGCAGTCCAGTTTCCAGACCACTATATAATTTAGCGATTTCACAGTCTGGCTTCATGGCATAACGTACAAAAATATGCTGATGCATGTGACAAGCTTATACTGCCAAAAGGCTGTTCCTATACCTGCAGTGAGGCAAAGTGTGAAGTGTTATAGCAATTTTCAGAAACCTTTCCTCTACATTTCCTTTTTGAACACTCAAGCTGAAAATCACAGGATACTTGAAGAGTCCTGCAGGACTGGCTAAAACATTGTTAAGCCATTGTTTTGTTGACTCAATGCCTCAGAACTGCTTTAAAGTTTTCCAAACCCTTAAGAAAACAAAGTTTATACAGGAAGTTGTTTTGACAGAATGTGATTTACATATGCATCTACTTAGTATGTTAAAATTTAGTATTACAACCCCTGCCAACTATAAAAGAATATTTCCATCAATATCTTAATATTGGTTATTCTTGGAAACATTTTGCATTTTCCTGAAATTTATGTGATCCCACAACCACTTTAGTAACCTACACTGTTGTATGTGTCACGGCAATTCCACTTAGTGTCGTGCAGAGACCTCCCACTTTCTAAAAGCCTTCGGGTCCAATTCTGCAGCTGGTTTTGGCCATTAAAAATTAAACTGAAAACCCTTTTTCTTCAGCCAATATTCATCTCAGTGTAGATTGATTATATGGTAGCAATTTGAAAACTGTAGTGATCACACAGCACTTGGACCTCTCTCCATTACCAAAGAAAGATCTGGAGCAGATGCTGGCTTACATACACTCAAGGATTTCTGATTTCCAGACTAATTTCTAATTTTATATAAACATTTTTTTTTTGTCCTTTCTAAATCTGACATTGCTCTTCATTAAGGGCTGGGATTTGGAAAAAAAAAAATCCCATGGGATTGAAAACAACAGATGTTGTCTGTTTTAAGCTTCCTTTATTCCAAATTCCTGATTTTAGTGCTTTTTAGATTTTCCTGCCTCTCTTTTCAGAGGCCTGTGATTTGCTTTTTAAATGGATTTTCAAGAGACTGACTGTGACTGGAACATTTGTAAAAAGAGATTTTACATTTAAAATGTATCATTTTTCAAGAAAGTTACCAGAAACATACTAATGACATGATGGAATAAATATCAGGAGAGTACCACTGCATATCCATACTGTGAGCATTAAAACCAACATACTGTTGTCCCAGCAAATGGGAGGCACTCCTCACCCCAATGCCGTCTTGCTTCCATCTCCTTCATTTCGACACTGCTGAACTGTCAAGTTCAAAATGCAGCATCCCACCCCACTGACTACCACACAGGGATTTTCAAGCTTTCCTTAGAAACCAAATTAGTTTTTTCCCTGCAATCTGTAATTTTCCTACACCTTCTCACCTACCCTCCATCACTGCAGATATAGGCCAAACAGCCCCTGCCCTTAGGAGGTAAAACTCATTCCTTCCTCAGATGAGTGACTGCGTCCTTTGAAAAGATGCTGTGATCATGATGTCAGTGATTTCAAAAAGGACTGAGCGGAGAAATAGCTGTGTAATACTGTGGAAAATATAACTGAGTAATTTGATCCTTAGGATTATGCTAGGAAAATAATAATTAGGTATGGATGTTTGGAACAGTTTTGGCACCCTTTAAAAAAAAAATAATGAGAAGTTTCAAAACCAGCCACAGACATTATTTAGGTACTGGATAAAGTTATGGCATGGTGAGCAGCAGTAATTTCACCTGTCTAAAAAAAGAAATTTGATAAGTGGTTTTATCAGAGTGTAGTGGTACCAGACAGTGAAGAACTCTTAATTCCAGGAACAGAGCACAAGAAGAATGCCCAGAATGCAAGGGCAGACAAACTTGAATTAAAAGTGTGAGGTTTTCAGACAAGAGAAGTAAACTCTGGATCAAACTACCAGGGAATGCAGTAGATTCTGCCTTTAAAACATAAAATAAAATAAAATAAAATAAAATAAAATAAAATAAAATAAAATAAAATAAAATAAAATAAAATAAAATAAAATAAAATAAAGTAAAATAAAATAAAATAAAGTAAAATAAAATCATGTCTCCAATGCAAGTTTCGGGAAAGGATGTTGAAACTAAACTGTTTTCAACACAAGCCATGAGGTAGTCAGGAGGCCAGGCCAAATGAACTAATGGGTTTAGGCTTTATGAGATCAAATATTCCTCTTAAGTGTCAAAAACTCTGTGTTTACAGTGATTATAGCTGTGGTCATTAATTAAAATAATTGCAACTGACTACTCCTTTGATTTAGTCAGAGTTGCATTGGTGCACGTTCTCTGAATTGCAAATGGAAGAAATACTACACTTTGTCTCTTCACAGATGGCAAGATTTTAACAATGCCTTCATAAAGACTTGATGCATATTTTATGCCTTGACTTCCTCTCGTAGCCTATTTTGACAACAGCAAATGCACAACACAAATAATAGAATTCAAGTTCCAAAACATTTTTTTTCCTGGTTGCAAAGCTTAAATGGATGCAAACATCAGTCCTTACAGAATGAGCAACATTCATGCTCGGTTAGGAAAAAAAACTTATTTTCAGGTTAGAAAAAAGGAAAAAAATTACACATTTCCTGGTCTTCAGTACTGATCTCTCTGCTTCATATTCTGTCAAGCTTTTGTTCCTCCTGAGACTCATGAACGCTACCATTATTCCCCATGTTTTTCCACTTCCTCTGGGGTTATCAGGCAGCTGGGAAGGGACGTGTCTGTGGTATTTGTCACATGCAGGAGATTTGGAAGTTCAGTTTAGTTTTCAGCAGGATGAAAAGTGTTTTTTATTAAATTTTTGACCAAATTCAAACACATTAACCTTTCATAAACACCAGGGTAAAGGGTATGAATCCAGCCTTTGCTAATGCCTCCTGATTTCCCATCTGGAGGACAAGGATGCAATGACACATTATTTAATATGAAATCATGAGCCAGGTCATCAACAACAGCAACACCAGCCAGCACCCAACATGAACTCCAGGCCTTACAGTTCTGAGGTGTTTTGAGGTCACATGTCTTAAGTTCATGGACTCAGAAGACCCATGTATAAACAAAAGTGCCCTGAGCTGCATGTACGAAACTCTTTGCCATGATTTACAGGCTTCTGACTACGGCACAGGGGCTCTGGAAAGTTGATCCTGTACCAGTACAGAGGACCCTGAAGGCTCTGGCTCTCCTCACAGCCCACCAGCGGAACTGCTGAAAGACACCCTGAGTCACCAGGTGTTTGTCAAATCTGGCATGCTTTTACTAAATGTTTCAAACTCATCACTTCACCATAAAAAGTCTGAGAAAATATAACTTTGAGTGGTTTAAAGACCAGGATGCCCAATAATACTTCAGTATGTCTATTTGGACTGAGCTGTCGTGGCAGCTGGGATGGCTGAGGTGTCAACTAGCAAAGCAGAGGGGAAAAAGATTTCAAACCTGTGTTGAGTGTGTGTACACAGATTAGTGAAGAAGGCAAAGCACACATACAAGGATATGGTAGAATAGTTACTGGCAATGGAACAGCAGCAGCTGAGTAGTCAGGAGAGAGAAGAACACAACATTACCTGGGATATCTGCTGGTAAGGGACTTCAGCCCACCTCCGTATTTCCAGTGTTCATTAATGACTATGGAAATACTGAAACACTGCAGTTCAGCCAGTGGCTGCTATCTTGTAACTCAAAAGTGCCTACTAAATGTGGGGTAGCAGGAAAACAGGAATTTGAAAAATTGTACAAAATCAAAAATATTGAAGTTCAGCATTTGGTGATGTACTCACTCCTGATGGCCCTTCAAAAATGATGTGTGGGCTTTGACAGATTCCTTCAT
The DNA here is from genome assembly GCF_026170545.1 of Melanerpes formicivorus. Taxonomy (NCBI): domain Eukaryota; kingdom Metazoa; phylum Chordata; class Aves; order Piciformes; family Picidae; genus Melanerpes; species Melanerpes formicivorus. The sequence continues at coordinate 51,120,756 of NW_027142353.1, read as the reverse complement.
AGACTCACAGAAGGTTAGGGGTTGGAAGGGACCTCATGAGATCATCTAGTCCAACCCCCCTGCCAGAGCAGGATCACCTATACCATATCACACAGGAACCCATCCAGGTGGGTTTTGAGTATCTCCAGAGAGGGAGACTCCACAACTCCCCTGGGCAGCCTGTTCCAGTGTTCCGTCACCCTCACAGTGAAAAAACTCATGTTTAAATGGAACTTCCCATGCCTCAACTTCCACCCACTAACCCTTGTCCTGTCATTGGGCATCATCAAGAAGAACCTGGGTCCATCCTCTTGGCACTCGTCCTTTACGTATTTATAAACAGCTTTTCAGCCTTTTGTTCTCAAATACAAAATTCATCATCATAGATCTGCAAATTTATTGACAGCTCTGATCTGTAAGTTGCAAGCTGCTGCAGCTCAGAAATTGACAGTTTACCGCTTGGTCTGGACTATTTTATGTTCTGTGGAATATGGAAGAGTTTTGGAAATAGAGCAATGTGCTGATGGCAATTTTGATTCTCTGGATAGCATCTCCCCACAAAACTTTGTGGAAACGGTATTTTTGTGTGAAAATCCATATGCACAAAGCACGTCCTGTCAATTTCTTTATTATATGAAAGTATGTGAAGATTGCATGAACAGCAAAAGCAAAGTGTAGTTGCAAAGAAACAGATGAAAAATATGCCCATCAGCTTTAACACACTAATCTGGAAAAGTCAGCTACTGTGAGAAGAGACATAAAGATAACATGTTTTCAAGTAGCAGCAGCAAGTTTTATCCTTCCAGTGTGTTCCTGGGAAAACCCTGATGAATGCAAAGAGAACAACTGTGAAACACTAAACACGCTGCTAATGCGTGAAGCCCTATGTTCTGGGGAGGGAAGAGCATTCAGCAATAATTGAATCATCCAGGGCTGTGCTCAGTGGATACCCTAAGGTGATTATGTTCAGAATAGAAGCTCTCAGAATGTCATTTAGTAAATGAAAACAGAGTTGGATACCAGTAATAAACCAGTGCCCTCGAGCTACTAATTTTTTATAGCAACTTAATTGAAACATACAAATCACTGCATGTCTCCTGTCTAGGAAAGAGGGCAGCACTGAGACCAAAATCACAGACTGAAAGTGAGCAACAAAGTTAGGATTTTGCTTCCAGGAAAGAACAGTTCACAATTTACATTTTTCTTTCTCCAGTGATAAATAGGAGTTTGTCATATTCTGAGTGCTCAATTATACTCCTGCGATGGGTGTAGAGCTGGGTACCAGCTTGGTTCCAACTTTCCAGTTGCTGAGGAACCCAGTAAAGTGAAATCAAGAGAACATTGTACTTTTCTCTTTCTTACTATAACAAGAAAGTAACTTTAAACTGCCTTAGCTCTTTAATCACCTGATTTCTATTAGCTAATTTGCATGAATTAGAACTATATTAATCATCTTTAAAAAGCAAGCACACATTTAACTCATTCTATTGTAATTTAAGTGATGTATAAACATCACTTTTGGCATGCCTGCCTTTTTGTATACACTTAGTACTTTTCATCATACAATTCAAAGAAAACTTCACCAAGTTGTTTTTCAAATGAGTAGCACATCTTTCAGACAGATGTCCCTAACATAGCTATTCTTTCAAACTGCAAATCACAAGAACTAAGTTGGCTTTGGAAATGTGCAACTGTAATTTTCCACCACTGAGGCTTATGAAAAACAAGCATTTCTTTGGATGCAATCGATCACTACTGAGGGTAAAATATGAAGGAAACCTTTCTTGTCTTGAGAGTAGAGGTGACTCTAGTCCTTTCCAACAATGTACTGCAAAGCAGAAACCCCAGCCTGTCACTTTACACACTACCAGTTCAGCAGAGTGGTTGAGGAAGATTTGCACCCGAGTCTGAACATGAGTTTGTGCCCTAACACTACTTGCTCAAACCTGAATAAAATCATCTTGGGAGGGGCAAAGGCATTGCAGAACAACATCCTCAGCCTCCAAAGACAAAGAATCATCCCCAGCCTGGCCATGCAGCTCTTCCTACCAGGTGTTGCTTCACTCAGTAGTTTTGGCTGCAGAATTTCTACCAAGTCTGAGTCTCCAGCCAGCTCTTGTATTGCCTACTTTCAGCCCTTTTTTTTTCATTGCTGAAGACTGAGCATATTACACAATGGCAGCTACCAGAAGATTTTCCTGCCTCTCTCATGCAAAAGAACTTTTTTTTCCCCCAGAAGATTAGTTAGTTGCTTTGAAGATAATTGCTCAACAACAAATTCAGTTCTTAACTCTCATTTACATTTCCTAGAAGTTGTGTCAAACTAATGCCTTTGGGGCTGGTGCTTTCTGGGCTTAATCTTAGCCCAGAGGTGATTTTCATGTATGTAAATATAAATTTAGACAGTTTACCTCTTCTCACATCAGACACACACATGAGATGATTTTTCCTGGGAGTCACATCTGAAAAGCTCTGCAGTTGTTCAGTATTAGAAAAATATTGCACAGGTCTCATTGAGCTCTAAGGAATATGCCAAGTTAGGAGAAAATCTGGTTTCAGAGACATGAAAAAATGAAAGGAGAAATATAATTAATGCAGAATGGCATTGAGCCATCTCATTTTCTCACTGGGATCACTGCACTGGGAAACGCCAGAGTCAGTACCAAGAGCAAGGTACTAATGAAATGTCTGAGACATTCCATTTGGTCCCTAGCCTCTTCACCAGAGCTGTGATGGCCTCTGGCTCTGCTCAGGAGTCCATAAGTACTTGCATGGGGGTGGCCTGAGCAGTGTATTGATCCTCAGAATGCCAAGTCCTGTAAAGGTGATCAGTCACCACACCATGTCAGACAATAGTAATTATCAAAATTTTCAACAGTTTGGATCCTATCCTGATCTATCTACACCTACATCTATCTACAAATATACATCTATATCATCTATATCTGTATCTATATCTATCCACTTTGCTCTGGTGAGATCTCACCTGGAGTCCTGTGTACAGGTCTGGAGCCCTCAGTATAGGAGGGACATGGACCTGATGGAGCGGGTCCAGTGGAGGGCTATGACAATCATCGGGGCATTGCAGCACCTCTGGCACAAGGACAGGCTGAGGGAGCTGGAGCTGTTCAGCCTGAAGAAGAGGAGGCTCTGGAGAGACCTAACAGCAGCATTCCAGTACCTGAAGGGGGCCTACAAGAAGGATGGGGAGAGACTGTTTACAAAGGCCTGCAGTGACAGGACAAGGGGCAACGGCTTTAAGCCGGAGAAGAGCAGATTTAGATAGGATATTAGGAAGAAGTTCTTTACCATGAGGGTGGTGGAACACTGGAACAGGCTGCCCAGGGAGGTGGTTGAGGCCCCTTCCCTGGAGGTATTCATGGCTTGACAAGGCCATGGGTAGCCTGGTCTAGTTGGGGATGTCCCCAGTGACTGCGGGGAGGTTGGATTAGATGACCTTTGGAGGTGCCTTCCAGCCTGGACCATTCTATGATTCTGTATCTGTATCTTTATCTATGAACATGATGATAAGCAAGAGCCTTTACCTTCCCTAAAAGGTGGGATCTGGAGCAAAACATCTTTTATTAATTGCACATCATAACCCTGACTGCATGGTATACTATCATCTGTTGACACTCAGGAGAGGGCAATTATGGTAAATGATGTGTGGAAATTAATGATCACTGAAGACTGTAAACCAGAAATCAATACTTTTGTGTCTTTCTAAAATGGTCTATTGCTAGATAGATATTAGTGGTTGTATTTCTCTCATCCTGTGAATATTAATAAGGTAGCAAAGACTGGATATATCAAAGCCTTGGAAACAAGGTTATTGCTAATGCAGGTCCTCAGCAATAACATGTTAAGGCTACCAAACAACTGATTTGTGGGATGCTAAGTAATAGCTCTGGTATAATACAATCCTTCATTTTCTATTCTGATGCTTGTTTACTTCTGTCACCATTTATTAAAATACTATTCTGATGTAATTAAAAAAGACAGGACAACAATAGCCTTTAGTACCTCCTCACAGTGATAAGCAAGATGCTTAAACAAGAGCTCAGACGCTTGACAGACAAGTACAAATGGAGCTAAATTCACTTTGATGAGCTGTGTGACAGCTTCTTCCATGAATGAGGCACAGCAAAGAGGCAGGTGATTAGAAATTACCCCACAATAGGATGCCTGGCATGCACAGCTTTTGAAATCCTATTAAGCTGTTGCCACCAAACGAATGAACCTGCTCATTGCAAGGGTAGGGAATAGGTGTTGTATGCACCTGATAGGGTGAGCTATCAGTGCTTGAGACACTATGCTTGGGTGAATACACCCAGTACCACCGGTCCTGATTCAGCCTTGGCAGTGACACAGATCTTAAATGAATTTCCAGCCATTAAATTAGTACAAAATGGATTAATGCTTAAAGCCTGTATCACTGTATCTGTTCCACTATGTTATATCACTACTTAGTAAATCAAAAAATGTAAAGGTACCAAATGGATAAGCAGCAGGACTCCAGGAGGAAAGAAACCTCATCTTGCTTCAGCCTCTGGCCAGGGACATCAGATGCTCTACATACAGGTTATTTGCTATGGTAACCACATCCCACATGAAAAGAACACAGGATGTAACTACTGATTTTTTGCAGCAACAGGCTGGGGTTTAGATGCCCACAGCACCAACAGTGCTTATCAGTGACCTGTGCATGCAGGATTACCAGTCTAGGACTAGGTACTCCTAAATCACTCTTGAGTGTGGACTTTTCACACAGTCTACCCTGCTGCATTACAGTAACATAATGAAGCAACAACACTAGGTTGCTTCATGACTAAGGTTGCTTATGACTAAGGTCCACTGGTATTTATGACCTAAGAATGTTTTTGTCCCTATTACAGCACAAAGTAGAAACAAATGTTACATGGTAGTTTTATTTTACCACCTAATGTAATTATACACCACTTTTAAATCTGAGAAATCTAAATTTCCCACTGCACAAGGTTTTGCATTTTTCCATCTCTGAGTAGAGAAGAAACATTGTATATGTACACATCGTAAGCCATATGTACATATCATGTGCCTCTGGCCTTGCTATGTTTTCAACTGCCAATAGTCATATCTTTCTTAGCATGTGCTCCTCCCATCTGTTGTAACCAACTGTTGTCCCTAAGCCTCCATCAGCTTCAATCCTACAATGACTCACCCAGTTGCTCAACATAACCTCCTTTGTTTGGGTGGAACTACACACAGTGCATAAAGATAAGGGTTAGGGCCACCACTGTGAGCATTCTGAGGCAGTAGATTTATTTTGTCAAATGTCTGTTGAAAGCCTGGAGCAATGGGGCTACAGCCACAGCTGCAATGCAAATAGCACTATACCCTGAGCTGACATGGGCTGATTTAAGAGTCTTACTGTGAGCAGATTGAACTCCATAAATAATGCCAGAGTCCTGGACTGTTATGACACTGTGCAGTGTACATAATGGCACTGCAAAAGAGGTCCATGAACTGGCAAGTCAGATGTCTGTGTCCATTAAGCACAGTTTCTAAGCAGATCCCACTGCCACAGTGGATGGTTCCTGTAACTGAGTAGGCTTTTCTTGAATGAATACCATTGTTGTGTTTTAGGCCTTGTTTCAGGCTTTCTCTCATGCTGCATTTGAAAACTAGAGGAAAGTTTCCATTTACAGGATGAAATTCTTTTCTACCTATTGTCATAAGCCAATTTTCAATTTAAGACTTGCACAAAATTATATGAAAGAGATCTAGTCCACAGAGACTTCTAAGAATTTGTTTTGCAATGTATATTTAGCCTGATTTCCTAAGGAAATACTGCTCATATGATCATGCTTTGCATGTTCATCTGTCTGTCTGTCTGTGCAAGGCTCGTTATCACCTCCCCCAACAACTTTTGAGCAAACTGGCTGATTTGAAAGAGAGACAGATGGCTCAAAGGTATTAAACTCTTAAAAGTTTTGTGAAAATAAGCAGCAGGGTAATGTAAAGAGAGCCTCTTAGTGGCTCGCTAAAGAAAAGGCTTCTGCACAAATTCGATCCTTACTAAGCCAAAGAAAATCTGCACAAAGCTCAACCCCGCCATGCTAACTCAACACAAAGAAGCTTTTGCTGGGTCTGGTGCTCCTGAACTAGTTCTTGTTATCTATTGCTAAGGAAACATCATCATATTTACTGTAGAAATAGCAAGTTAAATTTTAATAAGGACACTGCTGAGGCAGTTAATATGCAATGCAATGAGATTCATTAATAAAACACCCTAAGCCACAAGCCTTGCCATACTTTGACACTGGCTAGCTTTGACATTGCATCTGAGAAAAGTATTATCACAGTATTTAAGGCTCAGATTAAGATATTTGACATTGGCAAGTACATCTAACCCCACTCAGGAGGTCTGGCATTAAAAAAACAGCACTCAGCACTCATTCAACAGGCCCTCGAACACTCTCCCCACAGCACACAAATTGTCCTACAAAGAGCCTAGGTGGAGAAAGTCTGACAAGAAGCTTTGATCAGACAAATCAGGCCAGGCTTTTATGCAGAGTTCCCAGCTCCACAGACAGTGTGTTTGATGGCAGCGCCCTGGCTGGAGTCTCCGCTTCCATTATCACTCACTGCTTGATGCTCAGCTTACAAAAGATACTGCACTTCCCAATTTGCTTGCCTATTCCATACCACATAATTGCTACAACAACACTTGGAACATTGGTATTTTAATGCTTGCTTATTTTCTGGTCAAAGACAGCAAGCACTTTTTGATTAATGTTACAACCCAGAACTATACCTGTCTCCAAGAGATTAGTTAAACAAGAAGAGATATAAATCTCTCTCTAGGGCTTTTGGTTATATTTGAGACCCACACAGAAACACATAAGCAGTATCAAAATAAGCAATGGCAACATTGCACAACACTGCAGTCCCTGCTCTAGTGGTACTGAGCAGCTGCAGTGACCAAAGTCACACTTTGTAGGTGCACTTGAAGACTGAGCACATCAGCACCTAATAGGCTTTGCTGGCACCTTCAGGTAGCCAAATGTGCACTCTAGCAACCAAACTGGTGATGCAATTTTCTTCCCCTGGTTGCTGTCATCCCAGCACATGGTTTCATACACAACAGCAGTAGGTAACTGCAAGCGCTGACACTGGAAAGGTTCTTTTAAGAGCAAAAACTTCTCCTCAAGCAGGTAAGTACCAGACCTCCTGGGCACATCAGCATCATGCACACTGACAGCAGATCCTCTCCTACTTGCTTTTGGGGCCACCTTAGGTCTGTAATCCTTTATATTGATGTGCTCCTCAAGGCAAACAAATAATGCCACCACCAGCCCAAATAAGCTAAACTACCTCTTCTTGAGGCAAACATTATCTTATAGGCTACCCATGTTCATCATCCCTGGGTCCTTTCCCAAATCTCCACAGAAACATTGCTTATTGAATTCTAGCACCAAAGTAGCCACTAATTAAAGCCACTGTTCCATCCTGTTAGCAGTTCAGTGATGGCACCTATCTTTTGGGATGGGATAATGTTCAAAACCTACATCTGTATGGTTGCCTCTAGCTAACCTCAACAGCCGTATGCCAAACTACTCAACACATTCCTGGTTGTCTTAATCTCCATGACTGTGTAATTCCCTAACTGGTGTACTCCCTCCACGCCAGACATTCCTGTCTGCATGCAGCTGTGCCATGGGGATTGTGAAAGGCAACAGCTGCCACCCTAGTGGTCCCCCCAGTATTCAGTATGCATGAACTCACCATTCCTGTCTTGGGTCACAAGCCGTTATCTAATACCCCACAAATATCTCCTCCATTGTATCTACACCATGCTGTAAGGATGGTACAAGCCAATGCAGAATAATCCCTCTCCACCTGCTGGCTCCACACCTGGCCATTGCTAAACCATCAGAAAAGCAAAGCACACAAAGTCCTTTTGATTACCATGTTACCCAAAAGCTCAACGGGACAGCCACAGCATTACAGAACAAACTGCCACACAATTTATCAAGGAGTCAAGCTGACAAGGTGCTAAGAAGCCCCCTGGAATTCATCTTCAAGACAGGTGTCCTTGCACATCCACAGGGCAGAGCAGGATCTCCTGCATGAGTTTGAGCTGGGACATTCACAGGTGGAACTGTCAATAAAGCTTGCAGGAGAGAGGAGGAAACAGATGACTGATGGACTGATAGACACCTTGATGCTGTAGCACTTCCAAAAATCTCACGTGCAAAGTCAACAGGATAGAGTTTCTTCCACAGATGTGTTTCATCCTCTCTGTGATGCATGGAAGTTATTCAGGGCATACTGAGCATAGATGCTGTGTCTGTATAGCTGAACTGTGGCTTACTGCAAATGCCTTAGAAACTGTATGGGGCAGAGTCGAGTCCTCAGTTCAATCTTCCTTCTGTGAGCTTGAATTCCACATTTATTACAGTACTTGAATACCTAACATTATGGAAGAACACACTCAAAAGTAAGACATGACAGTGCGTGGCTCAGAAGTAGCCATACTTGTAAGGGTGTGATCACTTCAGGGCAAGGGCACAGAAAGAAGCTATGCACAAGAAACTACACTTGACTAAAGTACAAAGAACTGAGAATGCTGAATGAAGTAAACCACCCTTACCCTAAGAAATTAGGAAGTTTTCCTGCTGCCTGTCCTGCTGCTCTAGGGTCAGGCTGTTGCTTAGAACAGCATGTGGCTACTTCTAGAGGGTCACCTTGAGTTTTCTCTCAACACTGCCTTGCGCCCTTGTCCTGCTTTCCAAGCCATCAAGGAATTTGTACTACAGTCTCTGAACCACACCAATTTGGGAACAGACTATTTTTGCTTATGAATATGTCTGCAGAGGAGCGTTCATCTCTCTGATTTCCAATTATGCAACACAGTAGGCTCACAAATATAAAACTGCCTATTTTTAGCAACAGTGTATACATCCTGAAAACATTCCAAATCTGTGATTTATAAAAAAATGTTCAGCTTATGGGCATATTTCTATTTAATTTTGTTTACAAAGTAGAGAGAGAAGGGGAGAAAAAAAAAAAGGGTGAAAGAGGCAACTATAGAAGCAAACTGTGCAATCGAAATAAAGTATGCATGAAAGCTGAAATAAAATGCATGTAAACTAAAAATAAATATGAGGATTTTGTTTAGACAGCTTCTTTTTTATTAATCAGTGATCTTATGCACACTAGAGTTCTTTCTGTCAAACATGTAAAATAACACTGTCAGCATACTTTGTCAAGGAGAATTGGAAGAGGTAGCATGTGTGCAGTGTGATAAGGGGAAAACACCAAAATGAAAATTACAGTTATGGAAAGTTATCTCTGTAGACAGATGCAAAATATAAGGCCAAAATCTGTGTTGCTATTTCTTGTGGTAGAGAGTGATAAGGCAAGAAAGTAAAGCAAATAGAAGAGAAAAATTGGACCAGCAATAAGATAAGCAATTAAATCAAAACCCATTCTGAATCTTGACATTTCCCAAGCACGCTCAAGAGCACTATGATATTACTGGCACATTGCAACCTCCTACCTGCCGATTCACATGAGCTCCCAATAGTTTTCTTTATGAATAATGCCAGGAGAATCTGCCTTTCCTCTGCCCAAGCACTGTGTGCTTTACTTGCGCTGATCTCTCTTGAAATGTCAACTTTACATTTCCAATATCCACGAAGAAATTCTTAATAAAAAGATATGGTCTGCATTTCCGAATGAGCCCTTTCATTCCGCTGGCCCTGCCAGTTTCTAGGGAACTTCTGTTAAGAATGAGAGGCCCTGCTTAATAACACTGCTTTCCAACAGTAATCAAGATTGCTGCAACCACAGATAATACAGACACTAAAATCCAGGCAAACATAACCAAGATTTTGTGCTGGATTCCTGTACACAAAATGCGGAACAAAAGTTTTACATTTTTTTCTGTGCATAACCTTGCTATATTTATACTAGATTTCCACCTAAGGTACTTTGAAATTACTTTAAAGTAATTCTGGTGAGTTATGAAATAAGGACACGTTAGAAATCTGCAAAGAAATCCAATACACTGAGTTGCTTTTTTGCCCCTCTCTAAATTGCTTGCATAGCTCCAATCTCCCTTCACCTTTAATACCATAATGCCGCTGATTGACATCAAAAGTAGCAGTCCCATCCCTCACTACATTTTTTACCATCTCCCTGGTAAAGAAATCATACAAGCTGTCTTTCCTTTTTAGGGGGGTAATCAACCTGATCCAAGTCTTCCTGCAGTTGCACTTTTACCAGACTCAATCCAAGTGAGGGAAGTGGCCTGGGACAAAAATATCCCCTTTGGCAAGAATGTGCATTTCAGTGGGATTACGTGTCCAGTGACACTGCCCAGTGCAGGAGGCTGAGCAGTGAGCTGCTCACTTCTCCAGACCAGCATCCAACACTGGTCACAGCCAACACTGCAGAAAACAAACCCCAGCCCTTGTCCTGCTCACTCTGAGTCTCAAACCCACTACTAATATTGTTGTCAATACCAGAAGCTTCATTCAGAAAGATCATTTTGGCTATAGTTCAGTCATAAGACAGATGTGTTAGGTGATGTAGTTTTTGTGGGAGGTGAGGGATTGCCTGGTGCAGGTGAGCTACCTGCCCTGACCAGCACCGGTTTTATTGACATTCAGAGATGTTATGCAGCCTACAGCTGCCACATGGGTCACTTTGCTACAGTCATATGAGTATCTTTGCCAATTCATTTGGAAAGAGCTGCATGTGAAGTGCTCCACTAAATACATGGTACTATTTTAGTTCTAGTATGTCTTTTGTATGTTCTGTTCTGGAATGGCAGCATGACCTAGCAAACGAACACAGTATTGGGGAATCTGGAATCGTAACTCTGGCTTCGCTGCCCTCTTACCATCTATCCTCGACCACAACCACTGAGCTTTACTGTGCCCATCTTCTTATGTTCAAGGCACAGCAACAGCTACAGACCCTACGTTACAGAGCAGCTACCAGCATTTTAAAGGACACTGAACATCTGTCACTTCTGCTTACCTCAAGCATTTCAAATGGCCTGAGGAGGAGGGTCAGGGATGTTAAAGCCCACATCTTTAGAGTCATACTTAATTTTGAAAGCACACAGCACCACTTATAAGAAATGGTAAGCTTCATTTCTGCTGGCTAGTGGGGTATAAAACACTCCAATTAAGAGGAAACTCTAGTAACATTTTCTGGATATAAAATCACATGGGACTCCTTATAATCTAAAGCCATTCAAGCTTTTTTAGTTTAAAATCCTTTAAACTAGAACTGTAGAGTTTGGGTGTTTTGGTTTTTTCATGAGTGACTTACTTTATTACTAAAGCCATCCATAGTGAAAACAGTACTAGTATTTATCTGGCTAAGCTATTCCTTTGGACCAGCTACTATGAACATGAAATCTGTGATGGCCTTTTGCACGTTTGCTATATAGAGAAAGTAATTTTTCACATGCATTTGTTATCTGGGATTTTTTTGTTTTGTTTTGTTTTTAATGGTGATAGGAATTGGGGCACAGCATATAAAATGAAAAGGTAGGTAACAAAAACTTGATGCCTATTTTTAGCTCCAAACTCTTCCATTTTCATAGAAATAAAAAACTGTGCAGATTCATTTTCTTGTGTGTACATCCCTGCAGCAGACCTGCATGTACTTGCCCTCATTTACCTGAGTCATACTTGTAATCCTGGATAGGTAATAGCAGTTTAAATACAGCTTTCCATTGCCGCTGGCAACAATATGACTCAGAAGTCAGGGTAAAAAACAACTTCTGATTCAGCAGCCCTAGGTCTTTTTGGTGGCTCCTCTATCTCCTGCAGTACTGACAGCAGTGCCCATCTTGTGTCCTCCTTAACCCTCCTTTGACTTGTATTTAATTTCAGTTGTGACTTCTTCAGCTGCTCTGCCAGTATGGCCCCACCTCATGCTGTATACAGGAAGTAACAATACTGGGAGGGGTAGAACAGAGCTGCCACTCCCCTGTTATCTCACCCTGTATCTCTCCTTTGCCCCATATTTTCTTAAACTAATCTGCACCTCCTCAGGCTGGTATAAAACAATTTAACTCAAAAGGCATCAACTCATTGGGCTTGACTGAATGCTTACCAAGACAAATCACAACAAAAAAGACTACAGACTCAATTTATTTTTCTCCACTTTCATCATACTCTCCTGTTTAAAGACTTCAGAGGAATTGCAGGTTAGTTTCATTCAATGAATTACAGATGCAATAGAGAGTACCTTGCAGAACTGGAAGCTCTACAGCAGTTGAAGTTGCAGGTCCCAGTCCAATTGTCTCTGCTAATGCACAGTTTATTACTTTATATTAAACTGAAGAGGACAAGAGTTACATGTGAGAAGGGTTTACTGTTGTTTATGCCATAGGATTGTGGGCAAGATACTGAATTTACCTCTCTCATAGCCATGGTATTAAGTACAATGTAACCAATGGACTGTTCTCTGGTGGTTGCTAGGGAAGAAGACAGAACAAGCAAGCTTCTCTTTGACTTGGTCTCCCACAGCATCCTCATAGCTAAACTAGGTAAGTGAACTTCATATAATCTGGGTGACAACCAGCTGGACCACTAGCCTCACAGTTTGTGATCAGCAGTACAAAGTCCAGCTGGTGGTTGGTTACTAGCAGCATCCTTCAGGAATTGATACAGATACTGTCTTTATTAACAACCTGGCTGATGGAATAAAGTACTCTCTCAGCAAGTTCATGGATACCAAACCGTGGAGAAAGTGATATGCTGGAGGGCTGCTCTTGAAAATGACCTTGACAGGATGGAGAAATTTGCTGATGGGGATCTCATACTGTTCAATGCAGGTAAATGTTAAGTCTTGTAGTGGGGATGGAATAACCCTCTGCAACAAGGCAGGGACAGTGCTTGCAGAAAAGAACTCCAGGATCCTGTTGGACACCAGTTTCAACATGTGGCCAAGAAGGCCACTCTCACACTGGGCTAACGTCTTAGGAATGATGTAGCCAGAACATCAAAGTAAGTGATTGTACCCCTCCAATCCAAACTTGTGAGACTACTCTGTTCAGTTTGGGGTTCCCCAGTACCAGAAAGTCATGGGAATAGCAGAGCAAGCCCTGAAAGGTCAAAGGACTGAAGCACTTGGCACTGAAGGAGGGACTAGCAGAGATGGATTTTGTTGTTAAAAAGAAAAGGTTACGGCTAGGAGAGGTTACTGCTGGCTTCATCTACTTAACAGGAAAGTGGAGCTAGACTTTTTAGAGGTACACAGCTGGCAGGATGCAACACAAGGGAAACAACTGGCAGTATTGTAAACTCTATTAATACTTAGGCAAGATGGGTGGATGAACAGGGGAGAGAAACTCAGTATTCCTAAGGTTGGAAGGGACCTCAAAGATCATCAAGTCCAACCTGTCGCCACAGACCTCATGACTAGAGTAGAGAGGACACTACTGCCCACTGCAGGCTTGAACTTGCGACCTTCCCGTTAAGGGTCTGATGCGCTACCAACTGAGCCTTACATACAAGGGGGACAGAAAATTCACCATGAGAGTGGTCCAATACTGGCACAAGCTGCCCAAAGAAGTTTTGGAAGTTCTAGTGTATCAGTCCTTGGAAATACTCAGAACTAAACCTGACATAGCCCCAGGTAAGCTGATCTAGGAGTCCCTGCTCTGAGCAGGGATTGGACTAGATGAATTCCCAGTGTCTTCTAACATAAATTACTCTGTGATTCTGTAAAGTCTTTGGTCTTGATGCCTGGGAGGCTCTTGTTCACTGAAGTTTTTGAGGTTTTAATAAGCTTCTATGAAGCAGACTGATATCAAATCAGCAGTCACAGTTTCTAAACACCAGACTACAATCAGGTGTATTTCTTGCACTTTGTGGCACTGCTGTGAGGCTCTTGCACAGAATATTTTTCTGCAAGTAAGAGTTCTTTTGTTTCAGTACAGTGTTTTTCTTTGCTGGGATCTGTTCTGGCATCTGAATTCTTGGGTCTCTGAGACAGCAAAACAAAAATGTCCCTTACATAGCTGGGGTGAAGACAGCATGTAACCATATGCACAGCACCAGTTTTCTAGGAATGAATGTTGTCTGATTCCTATTTAAAACTAGAATTCGAACTGTATTTCAGCAGATTGCAATTTTATTGAAGTGATTGGGTGAAAACTCAAGTTGAAAAGTCAATAATCTTTTTGGTAAAATAAAACTATGCAGAGTCTCATACATTTTATTTTTTTAATCCATACTGAAGAATTCCTTAAAATGTCAAGAGTTCACTCTGCTCAGTGCTACACTTCCCTCCAGGTTAAGCTTCTGAATAGGAACCTTTTAATCTCAGTCACTCACAGTATCACAGTATCACAGTATCACTTAGGTTGGAAAGGACCTCGAGGATCATCAAGTCCAACCTATCAACACAGACCCCATGACTAGACCATGGCACCAAGTGCCATGTCCAGTCTTCCCTTGAACGCCTCCAGGGTCGATGTCTCAACCACCTCCCTGGGCAACCCGTTCCAATGACGAATGACTCGCTCGGTGAAGAACTTCCTCCTCACCTCGAGTCTAAACTCCCCCTGGCGCAGCTTGAGACTGTGTCTCCTTGTTCTGGTGCTGGTTGCCTGGGAGAAGAGACCAACCCCTTCCTGGCTACAACCACCTTTCAGGTAGTTGTAGAGGGCAATGAGGTCACCCCTGAGCCTCCTCTTCTCTTCACTCATATCAACAAGAATGGGTTTAAAATTGCCTTGGTGCCAATAACTAAACACACCATTTCACAGATTGCCTGATACCTTTTGTACTTGCTTTGTCAGTGCAAAATTAGAAGACATCCCAGAGAATGTAAAATAACAGCAAATCATGTTAATCACAGATTTTCCAGTTTGGAGAAGATGCAGGCTCTCAATATATTGAAAATGAGTCTGCCATAGCTATGTGTCCTGCTACAGGACACTGAAGCATAAATGTTGCATCTATTTCTTGGCATCTCAGATTCTTTAGTACACCAATGTCACTAAACCCCCCAAACGCTACAACTGAAAAAACAGTATTGCAGCACCTGATTTGACAACCACCACTGCCATTAAGATCTGCTAATTGAAGGATGACTTGTAAAAGATAAAGCTTTATGTTTAAATCAGCAAATGAATTTGTATCTTTTTGTGTGTGATAAAGCTGTAGTAATTGTTACTCAAAGGTAGAATAGAATACAAACATTTACACAAATGCTGAAGCCCTGACAACAGGGAATTTGATTCTTTCTAATGAATTGTATAAAAAGCACCACAGTGCAATATTTTAAATTCCCACTGCATTCTATTTGCACCTCTAACACGAAACACTAATTGTGGTTTTATGCAGTTTTATTAAAGGTTAAACAAAGACACAAACCTAAACTCTGCATGAATTACAACTGTAGTTAACGTATCTAACAAGAAATGATCATCACTATAAATCTATTTCACATTTTACAACAATTATTTAAGACAGCTGAGCCTCCTATGAGCTGACAGACTGATGTCATCATACAGCAGCTGCTGATAATAACCAGCATGTGTTGGCAAGAGCTTTTTGTGTTCTGAAGATAATTAAAACTTGCTAGTATTCCAGCTGCTACATACTCAATAAGGAATACTTTTCAAAAATGGGTGGTGTATTTCTGTTTCACTTTAAATGGATTGTGGCCATCTCTACTGAACATTCACTGCCCACCATTAATTACATAACTTCACTTTTTCATAGGTTTTCTACAAAACAAACTATATGCAATAGTTTAGACTGGTCAGCTTCATGTTCTCAGGAGGAAGAAAGCATTGTAAGAACAGAAGGGTTTTGCTGAACAAGGAAACATATGCATGCACCGACCTGCACCCTTATCCTCAAAATTCTGTGTAATCTGTATCCAGCTTATACTTTAAAGGCTACAGCCTCTTTACTGGGACCAAGAGTGTTTTGAAAATCTTTATTTTCTCAGAATCGGTCAGGATACACCATGGAACTATAAAAAGCCCTGCCAGTGTGAGGAGTAAATAGCTGTGTAGAGCCATTGCAATAAAAATGCTACGGTTTACGTTGGCCCTTTTTAAAGCTTTAAGGTATTTCTAGGATTTCAGACTACAGACTTCTTCTAGTTCCCATGTAACATCATACACAGTGGCCACTGAAGACTATCTTCCTACTCATACAATAACCTTGGGCTCTATGCCCAACAAGAGTCCAGTAGCAATGTAGCATTTTTCTTAGCCAAAGCCTTCTACGAAAGGGATGCAAACTGCAACTTTCTAGAACAATGCAACTTCAAAGGCCTGAGCTATTTCTGAGTAACACATAACTACTTAGTTAAATTCAAGTAAGAAAATGGTTTCTTGCATAAACTGTACGTGCTTAGTTCTGAAAAAAGAACTGGTTTGAATCAGAGCCTCTGACATCAGGGCACAACTAGCCCAAAACATCATTATTGCCAAGGAAGCAGGAAATATTCCCAAGTCTGGGATTATTTTTCTTTCTATAGCACACATTTCACAGGTTCCTGTTTACAGAGCCAATCCAGACACAGATACCTCGAGCAACTCTGCCCAGTGGTCCTAATTGGAGGCTATTGGAGAGCTAATGAATGAAGATTTCTAGAGAATGGCTCCTCCGGTGCCAAAAAAAGTGCAGACTGGAGAATTGTCAGAATCAAGAGAAGCAGGATGGTGAAATCATGGTTGAATGAGGCAAAAACTATTGACTTCTGTACTTTTGGAAATCTTAATTTCTATATAAATCAGTTAAATTACTACAGAATTTTATTTTTATTATCACACCTCTAAGACCTGACAGAATAGTCTGTAAAAATACAAAGGCAGATTGCTGTGCTCTGAGTGGATGAGAAAATTCTGTGTCATTCCAACTTCCAGCAACAGTGAACTGTGGAAATTGTTGTACTTGAAGTGCCTAATGCCCTCAGAAGTTTAATTTTTAGGCTTAGAAAAATATATAAACTTATATATAAAAATACTTATTAAAATATCTGTGCAAGGACCAACAGACAGATAGATAAAGTAAGGAAAACTTGCTACTCAGCATCTACACCACAGCTCAATTGGGACCTTACTGTGCTCTCGTGCATATCCATCTGATGCCTCATATCCAAAGCAACAGAGCATCATCCTTCAGCAAGTTTGGCTGCCAGCAGTGACAAAGACACAGCTATACTTCACAGGTGGGTTTTTGGACATGTACTGGGCTCTAGTCACAGGAATGGACACTGAAACTGTGGGAGGTAACAATATGTAGCAGGGCTAACGGGAACATCAGTGACCCCTCTTTGCAGCTCCCGTTACTGTCGGCTTTCTTTCCACATGGACCTGAGGTGCAAAGTGGTTTCCACTGTCACACTAAAAAGATAATCCAACTAACAGAAAAGGTACTAAATTTCCCTCAAGTCATAGTCCAGTTCTCTCAGCCAGCTTAACAACTCTGCTGTGGATGTCAGAAGCCAGATTACAGTCTTGAAATAAGGATCCTCTGTTTTGTCAGTCTTAAAATAGACTTTAAGAACCCAATATTAGACAAAATAAGTATTACTGGGGGGAAAAAAAAACCACACAACCCTTAATTCACATTTTTTTTAGCAACTGCAATTGTTCCTCTCAAACTTCAGAAGCCAGAACTAATGAATTGATTTTAAGATAAGAGGCCACTTGAAATAGTAAGACTTTCAGCAAGCAACACTGACATTATGCACCAGGAAGCTGAAATGCTTATTATGCAGCTTAGCAAAAACTCAAAAGACACAAAGTGTCTGATATGACTGGCAGCAGCAGCATCTAAAAATAGGTCCACATAAAAGAGAATTAAAATGTCACAGGAAATTTCTTCCATGCTTCAAAAGCTGCTGCTGAATAGAGCATTCTTGGTCAGAATATACAAAGCCTCGTGCCCCATGTGCAAGGGCACACCATTGCCTCCTGCAGCCCCTCAAGAAGCACATCAGGGCTGTGAGCTAGTGGGGAGGGATGGCCTTAAGTATCTCAGAAATGAACCTCAGACATGCATTTCCTTAGGCAGCAGCACTTATGTGATGTTTGAAGAGCCACTGGCAGCACAAAGACAGCTCTGGCTTTCAGCATGAAGCAGTAGATGAAGGTATAAAATTCCAGACATGAATCAGCACCAGTATTACTTGATCCAGCCTCCATTATTCAGGCAGTGGAGTGAAATGCAGCTTTCGCTGCAATGGCTCAGGTTTTGGCAGGAGGATCTGGTTTTAATGCAGAATCAGCAGTTTGAATGGTAAAGAGGTTTTGGGAAAAGTATTCTGAGTATCTCAGCCTGTTAATTTGGATGGGGCTCTTAGATATAGTTTGATGCTTGCTGAATTTGAAAGAAAAGAGACTCCTTTTAACTCTGGATAAGACCTAGGCACACTGCCATGCTTTTAGCTAAGTGAAGCTGACAGAATGGCAGTTTCAAGAACTCATTAGAAATATATATATATAAATATCACTGTAAATAAGACAAAGGAAGAAATCAGAATCCAAGGACTTACTGTCTCTCCATCTGCAGCAGCTATTAACTTTTGGATTTTACATTATTCCCCTCAGATAGTATTTGCAGGAAGAGAAGGCCATTATCTTTGAAGTCACAAAATGATTAGATATTCATCTGCCACCATCAGATGCAATTAAAGACACAAAACTTCGATTCATCCCACACAACATTCTAGTTTGCCAATCTGGCAATATTATGAAAAAGCCACATTGCGTGGCTCCTAGTCTTGTCCTATCCAGACTCCCACTCCCATACCAATTGGAGACTAGGAAAAACTAATCATTCTGTTACTTCCTGAAGCTAAAAGGATGCAAAAGGCCTTTCCCACGAGTGCTACACTTGTGCCATCTGAGTGCTGACAAGAGATACTTCTTGAATCTAGAGTCATTGTACATCTTTGGTCCCTTTTCAAGTCTTAGGTTCTTTACCAGGATGCTTGATGATGTTACAGTTATGGGGACAGGCAATGTGATCTAGTTATTTGGAGTCTGTTATTTGGACTCTAGTTATTTGGTTTTGATTACACACAGATTTGGGATACTGACTTCAAAAGAAGGCAGCTGGGGTGGTGGTTAGCTCATGTGAACTGTCTGCTGCATCAAATAATGGGAAAGACTTCAGTAGCTGGCTTTTTAACAGAATTTACTTTTGCTTTTACACAAGTGGAAAGGCAGCTCATGATAGATACATTCACTTCTGTGCATTTCCTTCCAAAACTTCAAGCATTAAAAACTGTATTACAGCAGGGAAATTTTTACCTCTTTCAGGGTAAATACTATAGAAGCATTAATGTTAAATCTTTGGACATGTGGAGCAAGGTTTCTCCTTGTTTTTACCTTCTATGGCAGTAGTGGTTACATTTACACTGTTAAATAAAAGCCTGAATCTCTCTTTTTTTTTTTCAGTCAAGTGGCATCACTCAGCTCGTGTTTGGACTGCCTAGGACTAGTCCTCTCTCCCATAGACTTGCTCTGGGTTGAACAATCTGGAGAAGGCAAAAACAGAACCAGGGAGTCACTTGCTCAGCAGAACATAGAGTACTCCAGCTCACCTTCCATTCCTCTTATTTATCAGTACAGACATGCTCACTTTGACTCAGAAGGATACGTTACTGCCATAAACCTAGTTCCAACACAGGATCATAATGTGATAATGTGTTAAGATCTAACAACTGCAAACAGAAGCTTCTGCATAATGTGCATAATACACAATGAAATAGTGACCCAAAGGATATATGTAGTAAGGAAAAGCAGAAAGTTGTTAGAGATCTAAGAAAACTAACATGTGCTGGGGGGGGGGGTTGTAGAAGCAGCAGCCCCTTTGTAGAGAAGCACCAAGAGAAGCATAAAAGCTGTACCATCATCCTCACTTCTGGACACATTCAGTAGTAAAAGCTGTACTGCATCCTGCAAGGAAATGCTGTCATATTTTCCTGCAAACGTGACTTTAAGAAGGAAGCTGAGAAGTCTCCCAGAAAATTGCAGGTTTAGGAGGTAGGAGATGTTGGTGGGTGTATGTTTGTGACTGAAGAGGATAAAAGATGGAAGTAAAGCAGAGATTCCGTTTTGAACTTACTACTTTTTCGCCATACTCCTAAACCACTGAAGCGATGGAGAATCAGAAATAAGCAAAGCACAATCCATAAAATAAACAAACCATGAAAGACACTAGACACATTAAGCGGGAACAAATTCAGATACTCTTTAGGCTGTTAGGACTAAATGAGAGACAACAAAAAGTATATACAAATTTTGCTTCCAAATCCTGAAAACTCTGCTTACACAAGCAAACCTTTCTCTATCTACAAGCCTATTAAAAGAAAGTACAACTATTGCCAAAGGCCTGTAATATCTAGCTCATTAAAACAATACCAGTTGACATTATTAGGATTTATTATTATGCTGCTTTAGGACAGAGGAAGATTCATCTGAGTAAGTTGCAGGGCTGAGTCCTTCTTTGGCAAAGGACTTTTAGTGGAAAGCAAAGCGTCTGGTATGTTCCAGCGAGTCAGCTTCCATTCTTAGCAGATGGTATTTACTTAAGACATACCACACAGCCTGTATTTTACACTGTTATTTCTCCAAGTTTGCCTAACTTCTCACAAAGACAGAAACTTTTGCTCATCTGCAGGTGTACGCATGTGAAAACCTCATGTAGTCTGAAGTGATATTTTCTTCTCCCAGTAGAATTAAACTCCTCAGTCCTATAACAGATGAGAGATGAAAAGCCACAAGATATTTTCAGATTGAGTCACAGACATTCTTTTCAGCTAAGTCATAATGCTCCCAAGTTCTCGGAATCATGCTGTCTGCTCTTCAATAGCTTCTAAAGAGTCCGGCTCAAGGTGCTCAAGCCCATCTCTCCCCTACCATGATGTGCAATTAGTGATGCAATGGTTTGCTCTAGTAAGCTCAGCTGACTCCTTGAACTGAACCTGAAATGGGAAATCAACAGATTTTAAAGCAAAAACTACAACACATGAGAACTTTATGAGGCATGAAGAGGAGGAGTTACCAACTTGCCTGCATTCAAACACCCATAAAACAAGTATAAATAATAAATCACCCAACTAGCATGTACTAGAGCAAGCCCACAGGCCACATAATTCATCATTTTATCCTTGAAAGAAGCTCTTAGAAAGTGTTAACAACCTCCACTATGGACAACTGTTTAACAACCTAACTACAAGGGACTTGTTTTCTCAGTCCCTTCCATTAGAGGCTTAAACACTACTCTGAATGTATGTGATGCCCTATATGAAACAGCTCCTATAATTATTTAAATGCAACCAGAAGTCTGAGAATATTGTATGAGATGAGAAAGATAAAAACAATGACGACAGCTAAGATGCTGTCAATGACTTAACAGTCTGCATCTGAAGCAAAATGAAGATAGAGTCCACAAGGATCTATTGCCTAGAGTGAAAAAGAGTATCTGCTTGGAACCTAAAGCTGCAGATTTTTTTAAATTAACATTTACCATGATTATGGTACAAATACTGAACTTTAATTTTAGAGATTTATGTATAAATACAGATATAAGAGTCTCCTAGTAATAAAAGTGCTATATATGGGTTATCTTCATTAATCTAATTTTGTGTGTAATTTCCATTTCCCCTCCATTAAGTAGCATTTTATATACCCACAACTTACCACTTCTTCTAAACTTGAACTAAAAAAACCCCACAAACCCACTTTTATTACTCTGACAATTCATTTACTGAGCATATATCTTGCATTTATTGGCTTAAATATCTTTTAACATTACTGGCTCTAATTATGAGTTCATGAGAAAAGTAAAAATCTTCTCAGTGATCAATACAGAAGATAAATAGCACAGCAGCAGCTGTTCACTTCCCCACAAACAATTTCAAAACAAAAATGTCTCAAGTTAAGATTTCACCTAGGATGAAATCCTGCTTTCAGTGAAATTGAGAGCAAAAGTCCCCTAACTTGAAAGAAAAGCCAAGATTTACTTAGTGTCATAGTATCAGTCAGGGTTGGAAGGGACCTCAAGGATCATCTAGTTCCAAGCCCCCCTGCCATGGGCAGGGACACCCCACACTAGATCAGGCTGGCCAGAGCCTCATCCAGCCTGGTCTTAAACACCTCCAGGGATGGGGCCTCAACCACCTCCCTGGACAACCCATTCCAGGGCTTCACCACTCTCATGGTGAAGAACTTCCTCCTCACACCCAGCCTGAATCTCCCCACCTCCAGCTTCATTCCATTCCCCCTAGTCCTATCACTACCTGAGATCCTGAGAAGTCCCTCCCCAGTCTTCTATTAGGCCCCCTTCAGATACTGGAAGGCCACAATTAGGTCACCTCGGAGCCTTCTCTTCTCCAGACTGAACAGCCCCAACTCTTTCAATCTGTTCTCATAGGAGAGGTGCTCCAGCCCTCTGATCATCCTCATGGCCCTTCTCTGGACACATTCCAGCAAGTCCAGATCCCTCTTGTAATAGGGGCTCCAGAACTGGATGCAGTACTCCAGGTGGGGTCTCTTGGGAGTACTTCTTGGAGTTCAACCTGCACGTATCAGCAGAAGTGTCACAGGCACTCAGTGGCTGGGAAGTTATAAGGTCAGGAGGACCCACTATCACCACTGTGACTGATCTCCAGTTCCACAGAGGTATTTCATGACAATTTCAGCTTTTGAAGCCCTTTGCCAGGCAGTGGCTTCAAGAAGGGTTTCTCTCTTTCAAATATCCTGTTATCTATAAAGCACAAACTTTTAAAAACTTTAATTAGCTGGACTGCATTTTCTCTCATACTATATATATTTTAAATATAAACACATCTCAGGGTTTATAAATACCCTACAAGATGTTCACATTTTTTGTGTGAACGTGCCTCACAAATACTTCAGCCATACTTGTTGAGTGTACCCTCAGGAAGTCTGCAGATGACACCAAGCTGAGTGGTGCAGTTAACACATCAGAGGGATGGAATGCCATCCTGCAGGACCTTGACAGGCTTGAGGTTCAAGCCTGTCATGAGGTTTAACAAGGCCAAGGGAATGGTCCTGCACCAGGATCAGAGCAATCTTGAATATCAATGCAAGCTGTGGGATGATGTGATTGAGAGTAGTCCTGTAAAGAAGAAGTTGTGGTTACTGGTGGACAAAAAACTGGACATGAGCCAACAATGTGTGCTTTCAGCCCAGAAAGTCAACCACATCCTGCCAACAGGTCAGGCCAGTGGATTCTCCCCATATATTCTGCTCTGGTAAGACTCCATCTGCAGTACTGTGTCCAGCTCTGAAGCCCTCAGCACAGGAAATGCACAGACCTCTTGAAGCAAGCCCAGAGTTGGGCCACATAATCAGAGGGCTGGAACACCTCTCCTATGAAAAACAGCCAAGAGAGTTGGGGTTGTTCAGTCTGAAGCAGAGAAGAGAAGGCTCTAGGGACACTTTATCACAGCCTTTTAGTTCTTCAAGGGGGCCTATCAGAAAAATGGGGACAGTATTTTCAGCAAGACCTGTTGCAGTAGGCAATGACTTTAAAGAAACATAGATTCAGATTAGATATTAGGAAGATTTTTTTTATAATGAGGTGGTGAAACACTGGAACAAATTGGCCACAGAGATGGTGGATGTCACATCCCTGGACACCTTCAAGGGCAGGTTGGATATCTGATTCAAGCTATGTGACCTAGTTAAAGATGTCCCTGCTCGTTCCAGGGGAGGTGGACTAGATGACCTTTAAAGGTCCTTTCCAACACAAAGCGTTCTCTGATTCTATGATTTCAGAGTACAAGTTTAGAAAAAAGTTATTTTAAAAGAAATCATACAATTTAGTTGAAAAACTCTAGTTTCTTCAAGTTTAGGGGTAAGGGCTTAAGCAAAGAGTGTATAAGGAAAGAGGATGATGAAGATGCTGCTTGTGACATGGGGTATCAGTTTCTAATGGACCTTCAAATACTCTAAAAAACACAGTTTCCACAGACTTTGTCAAGACTTCATATTGTTCACCAACCCAAAGATCCCTGTACCATGAGCACACACCTGCCCCATACATGGGGAGCACTGGAATCAGTGAAGGACCATGTCCTGGCAGTGGTCTGCAAGGTGGCTCTGAAGCTGAGGATGTTCTTTCCAGTGCCCTAGGCCACCCTGGCCCCAGATCTGTCGTCTCCTCTGGCTGGAGCACAGAGGGCCATCTCAAGCACAGGCACAGGGGTTGAAAGCGACTTATAAACCATTACTGCCATGAGTTATCTCACCAGCTCAAGAGGCAAGAGGTCATTTGCACTAGCCAAGAGATGACCTAAATGGAAGTGTCTGAAACTTTTTGTTTAATCTTTCACTTTCCTGGGTTCAGATAACGACTTTTAAAGATGTGTAAGAAAAGTGACCAGCATCTAGAATGCAGGAAATGCTACGGTTTAGGTTGTCTGAGCAACCATAATTTGTCCTCTACGTCTGAACAAAACTTGTGTCTTTAATTCACAGAATCACAGAATCATAGAATGCATTGGGTTGAAAGGGACCCTCAAAGATCACCATGTTCAATTCCCCTGAAGTGAGCAGGGACATCTCCAACCAGATTAGTTTGCTCAGAGAACCATCAAATTTGACCTTGAATGTCACCAGGGATGGGCCCTCAACCACGTATCTGGGCAACCTGTTCCAGTATTTCACCACTCTCCTTGTAAAGAACTTCTGCTTTATGCCCAACCTAAATCTGCCATGCTCCAGTTTAAAACCATTGCTCCTCATCTTATCACTATATGCCCTTGTAAACAGTCCTTCTCCAGCTTTCCTGTAGGTCCCCTTCAGATATTATATATAGAATTACAGAATCGTATCCTGTTTCCCATCTCCAGGGACGGATAGGTAATCTGTACCTGTGAGTATATCCAGAATGTAATCTTGATTTTTTTTTTTAATGCAGGCCACAGCTGTAATGTTTTCACTTGCTTGACTTACAAGTTCTCCTTTTTAGTATGAGAGTGTATTGCAGATTTACACTAACAGCTGAAATTCAAACTAATCTAAAATGAACATTTTTTTTTGCCAAGTCACTTGCATCCCTCTGTTAACACCTTCCACAAGCTGTATTCATGCTTAGAAGAATTAAACATGTTGAATTAGTTCCAAAGGGAAAACTATAGACAGAAAAGTACATTTGTGTTTGCACCTATGATGCTTGCTCAAACCAGACAAATGCAGGTGACAGAGATGTAATAGTACCGAGGTCAAAACTGAACTGGAGCATATACGAGTATGAAACATCTGTTTAGTGTTGAATGGAGAGTTTGCCTTGAAAAGGTAGATGACTCCATTGAACAATGCCCTTTAACTGCTTTTGCCTGTGGACATAAACAGAGACAAATCACACTGTGGGCTGGAATTTACTCACTGAAAATAGGAATTTTTCTTATTTTCATCTGTTTCTTGTATTATTTTCTTACTGAAAGTGCAGTCTTACAATTAAATTCTACCATAGGTGAACAGGGACATTTCTTTACCTGTAATGTGGAGCTGTGTTGGGGCAGATGAGGCTTCATTCACCTCGACTTACACTCCACTTCTGCTGTACAATCAACAATTTCAATTTAACCTTTTCAGAGTGTGGCCTTAATTCTTCATTACTTTCCACCTACAGCCACTTTTATATTTTCTGTTCTGCACTGAATTTAGTCATGCACTGCGAAAGAAACAACAACTTTGTGACTCATGTCATATAATTTCTTGAAAGTCACCACCTTATTTATTTAAAGGGAACATGAGCAATCACTAATGACTTCTCATACAGTTACTGCATACAGAGTTTGAATAAATATCTCAGACGAAGCATGCTACACCTTGTTCCTTTATGCTGAGGCATGTGTCCCCTTCAGCATGGAAACTAACGGGATTAGGGGGAAAAGGGAATCATCAAAAGATCACATTTTGAAAATACCTATTTAATATCAGACAGATAATTACTACTTATATTCAGAGGCCACCACATAATTCTGCCTCAAGGAGTTGGTGGTGTACATAAACCAAATATTTAGGACTTTCAAAGTATGATCTGATTAAAATAACAGTCTGGTTCCTTTCGTTTCCCTTGTGGTGGTTTTCTTTTTAGAAATGATTAAAAGGCATAAGTCCTCTAATGATTCATTTAGTTTATTTTTAACTAACACCAAAGGAAAATAAAAAGGAAGCCTTCTTCAGCAAATGTGTTTTTCAGTGAGGAAGAAAGCTGTATCGCACAACATGACAGGCAGAGTAGTTTAGCATCGTTCAGAATAGTCCATGCAGCTAACGGCTGAAAACATAGCAGTATCTGCAACAGACTGTATCACACTGCATTGGTGAACCAGGTTCCTATTCTGGAATGAAAGTTTTCACTGCTTTTGCACTGTCAGCTGGATACACTGATTTTGTTCAGAATTCCTTTCACTAAGGAAAAATATGCCTCATACAAAACCTTCCATGTTTCCTGCTGTGGGTGACTCCAGTATGAAAACCAGCTACTGAGAATTATGTGCACAAGAAGTAGAGAGCAGGTATTAGAATGAGCCCCAAGGCAGTTCAGCACTTAAACATGTGGCAGATCTGTTTTGAGCAAAGCAATTAAGCAGGCAGGGTTCACTGTTCCAGCAATATTAAAATGAGGGATGTTTCTCAAAAAACAGGCTACATTCAAATTGGGGAGGTACTAACACAAGAACTGGGGCAGCAGGCTGCAAATACATTGTCTTAATCACCTTAAAATGTATGATTCAAGGACAAACAAATGCAAGACTTAATAATAATTTACATGTTTCACTGGGTGCCTGAAAGCAAGTTTTGGTTGTCATCTTGCATCCCCTGATTTAGTTTTCAATACATTCTTGGTTAGCTGTTCTGCAGTACTCCCATTAGTAATGAATCCCATTTGTCATTGGGTAAAACTCACTAACCTCTAAAAGCGCAGGCTGATATGTCCATTCATACTACAGGACTCTTCCAGTGCCCTCCGGGACTGGTACTGTCTGCAGTACCACACTGCTTACAGTCTGAACAGGGCAAGCACAGACATGCTGACCTAGTGAAACCTAGTGAAAATTGTGTCTGTGACTGGTGGTCATCCAGAATAAAAATAAAGGTTTCAAATTGAGTTACACTAGCTAGATTTTGCCCTTTTTTTTCCCTTTTCTTTTTTCTTTAGTACTGCTAACTTGTTTCAGAATAAACCTTCAGAATAAACCAAACGAGATTGGAAGAGACTTTCAAGATCATCGCATCCAACCCATCAACCAATCCAACCCACCTAAACAACTAACCCATGGCACCAAGCACCCCATCAAGTCTCCTCCTGAAAACCTCCAATGACGGCGACTCCACCACCTCCTTGGGCAGCCCATTCCAATGGGCAATCACTCTCTCTGTATAGAACTTCTTCCTAACATCCAACCTAAACCTCCCCTGTCACAGCCTGAGACTGTGTCCTCTTGTTCTGGTACTGGCTGCCTGGGAGAAGAGACCATCATCCACCTGGCTACAACCTCCCTTCAGGTAGTTGTAGAGAGTGATAAGGTCACCCCTGAGTCTCCTCTTCTCCAGGCTAAGCAACCCCAGCTCCCTCAGTCTTTCCTCATAGGGCTTGTGTTCCAAACCCTTCACCAACTTCGTTGCTCTTCTCTGGACTTGTTCCAGCAAGTCAACATCCTTCCTAAACTGAGGGGCCCAGAACTGGACACAGTACTCGAGGTGCGGCCTAACCAGTGCAGTGTACAGGAACAGAATGACCTCCCTGCTCCTGCTGGCCACACTGTTCCTGATACAGGCCAGGATGCCATTGGCCCTCTTGGCTGGCTGGGCACACTGCAGGCTCATGTTCAGCCTACCATCAACCAGCACCCCCAGGTCCCTCTCTACCTGGCTGTTCTCCAGCCACTCTGACCCCAGCCTGTAGCTCTGCATGGGGTTGTTGTGGCCAATGTGCAGAACCTGGCACTTGGATGTGTTCAATCTCATGCCGTTGGATTCTGCCCATCTGTCCAGCCTGTCGAGGTCCCTCTGCAGAGCTTCTCTACCCTCCAGCAGATCAACTCCTGAGTTTATTCTGAAGGGTGTTTTTTTGTTTGTTTGTTTGTTTTTGTTTTTTTTTTCATGGTATTGGATTTTTTATTCAAAGTACTTGGATTTTTGTGGGGAACCAAAGCAGAAAGGACATTAGGGTGGTTGCAGCCAGGAGGGGGTTGGTCTCTTCTCCCAGGCAACCAGCACCAGAATAAACTTCAGAATAAACCAAGCCAGGCTGGAAGAGACCTTTGTATCAAAATTGTTAGTCACTACTTGGGGCACTGCCTTTAGTTTTGCATTACCTGTATGTATTCCTACATACGGGTTCATACACATGCTTCAGCATCTATTTGCACACAGAATTTCATTATTGCTAATGAACTGACACTTCACCACCAGCAGACTCTGTTCCCAGTTTGCCATCAATAAAAGAAGTGAAGAAAGCCACAATGCATTTTTAGTGATCCAGAAATCACAAATATTTAGTACACTGAACTGTAAAACATATCACATCATCATGGCCCTATACAAAGACAATTTCCCACAGCTCTCTGCAGGACAGGTTGGAAAGCTATAGCAGAGGAGTAGAGGCCATTTACCACAAACTGACCATCTGTGCAACCAGCTGCAGGAAGATAAGTTAAAACTTGGAAACTCCTCCCTGTCCCATCACACAGCCCGTCAAAAGCCTTAGCACCACTGGGTGACTTGGCAGCTCTGGCTGTCCCGGACAGCTGAGGGGTTACAGGTTACAAGAGGGAACCTTAAACAGCACTGTGACAGTTAGCAGAGGTGTGTTAATCCAGCTCATCCACAACTACTACTTCAAAGCTACACTGGTATTAGCACTGCACCCAAAACACTTTCAAATAAACCTGGAGAGAATCAAATCACCCTTTCTTTCCATTCAATCCAGGCTGTAAACTGGGTACACAGAGTGACATAACATCCTTCCTGAAATTAGAGCTGCAGTGAGGACCACTATCCTTCAAACACAACCAGTTCCTGAGTCAGCCTTGCAAACAACTGCGTTTTCCTAATTGCCACAGAAACTATCTTTTGCATCTTTTTTTAAAAGCTGGCCAAAGAATTATGTATTGTTTTCTTTATAAAAGCAATTAAAGTTTCATCACCATATCCCTGTACTTCTGCCAGAGTTTGACAGCCATGTATATACAGAATCTTACTGGAAAGCAACACCCAGAAATAGCCAGTCCATTTAACTGCTGATGGTCAGAAGCTCACACCAAGTCCAGTGGTATTTGCCAGATATGACAATAAATGATGTTACCTCTATGCCTGCCCCTGGTTAACAGAATCAAACACCTTTTGGCAAGCAGTCAAGAAAGCAGCTGTTAACTTCAGGATTTTAGTTTGGGGGTTTTTTTGTGACAAACACACAAGATACTCTTTTTTTCTGCATGTAAGACCACATCCACTTCGGAAACAGGATGCCATACAAAACTACATTCAATAATAAAAAAACCATGTACTGATTTACTTTTTAGTCTGGAAAAAATCAGTACAGTCACCTTTCATATTTTTATCTTTCCATTAACAATGCTGAATAAGATTCTTAATTGCATGCACAGGTCAAAGGATTTCTTCTGAAGCTAATCTATATTTAGCTTTAGTACTGTACATGTATTTATCAGAAAAACCAAATCAATACATCTGTAATGACTGTCTAGATAACTGCACAAGCAGCTGCAGACAGCCCATTCAGCAATTATTTTTAAGGACATGGGACAAGTTTCCTAATCCTCTGACAGTTGTACATGCTTGTTTCCAAAGGGTGTTATCCCCAGCTGTCTTCTTCCAGCCACTCTAGACTTCTGCTGTTTTGAACTAGAAGATCATCTAATTTTCCTCTGTGCTTTACCACAGGCAGATTTTACCTGTAGCAATTGCAGCAGACGTGCTCATGCCAGTAACTGCTCTGCCAGATGGAAAGCCGAACTTCAGCACCTAAGCTACTGCATAGTTTATGATTAAAAGAAAATTTAGTTAAATAGCTAATCATGCACTAGTGTTTGTCTCTTGGTTCTCAGTGTATGTGTGCGTGTGTAGGAACAGAAAGGTATGAACAACTATTTTAAACTTCAACTCAGAACAGATTAGTTCAGACCAGAGACAGGAAAACAGCGTGAAATACGAGGCATTAAAACCTGTTCTTGCACAAAAAAGAGGGGCCTGCAGACCCTGCAGCAACTCCAGACTAAGGAGCACTTCTGCCAGTAACTCACCTTGCTGGATTTTCGTCAGTAGCTGTTGACGGGCAAGAATCCTGCTCATCCTGTAGGGAGGGCGCCTGGTGGTTTGGTCGAATCTCACGTACATAGAATCATACATATCCTGGCCCTCAGGTGACACCGAATTTAGGTAGTAACAACCCGTACCCGAAGTCCTGGGCACCTGCTTAAACATCTCTGCTCCTTTATAATCGGTCTCTGCTGTGGCTACTCCAGATTATAATCAGGGTAATGAAAGGAGGGAGGCAACAAGCCCCAGGGAGCTGAAAAGAGCAAGCGCTTTAAAAGAAAAAGGAGTGCCAAAAGCTACAACTCAGAATTCCTGCTTCTCCCACATGATCCGCACGGGCCAATCGCTCCGAGTCCAGCTGTGGAAGTGCAGCCTGCGGAGCGGGACTGCCAGCCTGCCCCGGCCCCGGCTGCCCCGGCAGCCTCCGGCGGCCCCGGCAGCCCCTCGAGTGGACCGAGCTTCCCCAGCACGGAGGGGCTGCACCTCAAAGTGAAAAAGAAAAAGCTGAAGACACTCAGGAATGCCTGGTTCAGGCTGCACGGCTGCAGAAAACCTTTTCTTCCTGTGCTCCACGCCTCACGCCGCCCAGCTGTTGACTGACTCATCCCCGGAGAAGATGCCCATGCTAATTTTCTAAAAATCATACCCCTGTTTGCCAGGAGAAAGTCCGTTTAAGGAACGGCTGCCCGAATCCCCACAACCACACGGTACAACAAGCGCTGGAACAAATGAGCCCCTTGGGCTGAAACAAAAAGATAAATAATCAGCACCTAGCTGGAGGCACTCAGCAGTAAACAAGATCCAAGAGTCCCAAATATTAGTCTTACTAGGAATTGGTCACAGCCTGAAAGAGGATGGAGAAATTCTATGTTCTTCAGGTTCCTCATCGTACCATATTTTGGAGTTGTAACAGACAGAAGGGCATCTGTTTTCCTTTAATCTTACATATCAACCACTGAGTTTGCAAAACATGCCATTTATTTAGTCAATCAAATGGCCACTGCCATTTTTATCAGCAACTAGGCAGCAAATTTGAGTGAAACTATACCAAAAACTCCCTCCTAGTATGCCTCTCAAATGATTTCCCCTTACTTTTTAAGATGCCAATATTTTGGTTTAATAAACCCCTAGCATGAGCTTATATAAAAGGGAGAACAATTCTTGACAGGGATTTTTGTGACAAAGGGAGTTTTTGAGATAAGCTCTGCTGGCCCACAGGAATCAATTTCACAGCCCTACAGATCAACATCACAGTGCCACAAAACTGGAATTGACAGTGACTCAGACAGCTCTTCCACCCACCTGGCTAAACAAGCTCCTGTCAAAATCCATGTGGAAGCAGCAGAGCTGGGGAAGGCAGAGGTCAGGTAGTGGCCAGCACAGATCCTGCACAGCTCAGGAACCATACTAACACCTTCATACCCAGGCCCCTTCCCATGGGGCCAAGCTGAAGGGCAGGGAACTGACAGTGCTGCCAAAGTGGCTGCAAGCCCTGGACAGAAGTGGCTCAACTCCCATCTCAACCTATGGGGGATCCTGACCAGATCTCCAGACTGCACCTGAACACGTCTCTGCAGTGACATTATTGCCTGTGTCCCATTTTATGGCCTTAATGCCAGCAATATGTCATGACACACCCTCATACAATGGAGCTCTTCTCCCACCCCACACGTGGGTAATGCTGCCCACCACATCATGGCTGTAGGGTGGCATTACCTGGGTCCTGTCAGTTCACAAAGAACAGCCTCAAGCTTGCTTGACAGGGCATAGCTGCCACCTAAACGTGAAAGGGGAAAGAACTGTCATCTCAGTCACAATTATTCATGAAAATTTTGCTCTGTACAACCCCCTTAGGGCGGAGTTTTACTGTGCTGCAGTCTGTCCTCATTACACCTTATGAATTTTATTCCTAATTGACGTGGGACTTTTGCAGCGCCATAAAATGGTACCAGACATTTAAAATTAATGCTCTCCACTGAAAGCCTCCATTACCTGTTATTACCACCCACAACACTTGCAAGTCCTGTACTTGCTATGTCTGGCTCCAGGAGTGGCTCTATGGTCTTCTCTGGCATCCCAGCAGGGACTTCAAACTCAAGACAGGATAAGAGGCACCACAATCATCTATATCCCTAAAAAGGGCTGGTCACTGGCAGCCAATGAGCAAGCATGACCAACTTCCTCCTTGCATTGCTGTACAAAGCAGAGAGGCAGGATTGCTGCACAGGTGCAAGTGGAAAGAGCCTGAGCTGCAGGGAGGGGATGATTTTCATTCCCACCTCATCTTACCCAGTCGGTGGTCAGTCATTCAGCTGCTGTGTTTTGAAGAATAAATATCCCAGAGACTCCCGAGTGTCAGTGATGTGCAGAGTTTTACCCAAAGACACCATCATGCAGGGAAATTCTTATTTGGTTAATCTACAGTCCTTTCATCTAATTCTACTTACAAAATGCTACTGCTAGTGGAAAAAGCACTTATTAACATTTCATAGCACTCTGCTTAAATTTGTATAGGGGTTTCTTTTTCTGTTGGTAAATGCATTGACTTTTTCAACCAGAAGGATTTTGTATTCTCCCTTGCACATTTCCAAAGGCTAGGAAGCAGTTTAATAGAAATGTAAGGTTTCAAAAGCCAGCCCAAAGAAAGAAACAAAAAAACACCAACCACCCAAACAAAAAAACCAACCAAACCCCAAACAAACAAACAAACAACAAAACCAAACAAACAAAACACAAACAAAACCAAACGGGGTAGGTATTGACTAGGGAACAAGTTCATTAAAGGCTCAACAAGCCCAGTTACATGCTTTTAACAAAGAGCAGCTACAGTGTCCCTGTGGCTGCCCATCCTTCCAACACCCCCACCAGAGGGTAAGCAATGGGCAGAACTACAGTCACAAAGGGGAAGAATGAGGAGCCTCCATTGCAGGGCAATGACTTTCCTCTCCTCTGGGACACAAGGGTCCAATCACAACTTCAGAGCTGGAGGGCTGCTCCAGGCTCGGCAAAACGCTGCTGAGAACTGCCTCTGCTAAGGCTGAATTCTTTGGCTCCAGTTCAGCACATACATAGTAGTCAAATAAAACAAGAAACAACAAGAGTTAGCTGGTCTCACGGGGCTTGTTTGAAAGCTCCTGCGCTTGTTTAAGTTGTGTGTGGTGGAGGAAAGTAGTCCTTATTGCATTCTTTCAAAATGACTGTCTCCTCACTTGGTCACTGCCTTGACACTCACTGTTTATTTAAAAAAAATGTGTCATTCAAATGGGAAACTCCCTTTGGCCACCAATCTTTTGGACAAAAAGTACTACAGAAGCCTAAGCTATTATATAAGGTCACTAAATAGTATTTCGGTCTCAGTCTGCAGGCTTTTTCTGGAATAGTTAATAGAGCAACATGGAACTTCATACTAATGCACCTCATAAAAACACTTAAAAGTAACCCTGTAAATGTTACAAAGGCTGTGGGGGAGCTCCAGCACACACCTGAAATTGCAGTCTGTCAGAACAACAGCACAGCCCCTGAGATGGAAAATCAACCTCATGTTCCTATGTCATGACGGCTCCACACAGGAATGCAGATTCCTTCATAAAACCGCAGCTGGAATGAATGCTTTTCTAACCTGAATCAGAAATGTCCACATTTATATCTACAGGGTAATACCTATGTGTCACATCTAAGGTGACAATCCATGTTTTGATGGATACTGACATTTTCTGGAGAATCAGGAACCTTTACTCAAAGGCACATTAATACAGCAGAGCACTGTGGACATCTGTGCAGCATTAGTATAACTGACAAAGTCAGCTCACGAATGTATACTTTGTGTGCATTCACAGGCAGAACTGCTACACTTCATTTTCTGTTCACTGAATTTTATGCCTCTCTGCCACCTTTTCTCCCTGAAGTTGCATTCAGTGTGAGAAATGCAAACTACTTGCAGGAAAAAAATTGCCCCACGGCTACCCAAATATACTGAAGTATCATGGGCAGTACTTGAGCTCTGCTTCCATCTCACCATGAGTGGAGTGCTGTAATCAGCTGGAGAGAACAGTATGGTGTGCTCTAGAAATGATAAAATATATTTTTAAACAAACTATCCACTTATAGCCATCTTTTCTGAGCAAAACAAGAGTGAATTTCTACAGACTACCTTGACCTTTGAGTATCTCATGTAGGCAAGAGGCAATGCTATAGGCAGCAGGGTAGTTGGGGCTAAATTGAAATGAACAGCACTTCCCCACTTGCATTCCCATAAATACATATAGATACACCTAACCAGAATGCTTGCTCACATCTTATAGTGCCCCCCTCCTAACTGTGAGATAGGTCCATGATGTCGCACCTGGCACTGAGCTCTTCAGGCTTGGATTGAACCTGCAGTTCTCACAGTAATCAGTCCCTTTATCTCCCCACTGTGACTCGTTTCCCTTTTATTGTTAGTTGCACTTATCTTGTTGTATCACATCTAAAATTAAATGGCAGCTTGACAGCTTCTCTTCATTGCAAGGCACTGGTGCTATGAGAACAACACAGCTTCCTAACCTCTGGAAGAGCACAGTTG
The DNA here is from genome assembly GCF_026170545.1 of Melanerpes formicivorus. Taxonomy (NCBI): domain Eukaryota; kingdom Metazoa; phylum Chordata; class Aves; order Piciformes; family Picidae; genus Melanerpes; species Melanerpes formicivorus. The sequence goes on along the minus strand of NW_027142353.1, from coordinate 51,085,912 downwards.
TTATTAACATTAGCGACATTTAGTTAGAAGAAGCCGGAAACTCCTGTTTTCAAGTTGGAGAAGAAAAAACAATTAGGCATCTGATTTTAACTTGTTGATCCCTGGACTCCCTTCTACAATTCTGCAGCCAGAAGAATTTTACAGATTATGGACAAAACCCCCTATTATCCTATATAGGCAATATATCCTATCCTGGATATGGGAGTCCTATCCACATATCTTATCCCAGTTCTGTCCAGAGATCTTGTGTGTCTTACCTGTATCTGCCTTCACTGATGCCTGCACAGCAGCTCGTGTATTAACAGCAGGCAGGTCCTCCTTTCTCGAATTTGGGAACAGAAAAAAGCCATTTGCAGGGAACTCAAAGCTGTGTTTATAATGAGGGCTTCACTTCATGTGTTTTGAATCCTATCTCTGCCAACGGTACTTTTAAAGGCAGAAGTTCATTGCCTGCTCTTTTAGGAAAAAGGTTTTATGTTTGAATGGAGACATTTCCTTGAGAGCTGAGCTGGGATTACTACAGGCTGCAAACTCATTTATACAAAGCATGAAACAGAACGGTCTGCAGAGCAGCTAGAAATGTTTCCCTCTGGCTCAGCAGCACTTTGACCACCTTCCTGAGGCCGTGCCAAGGCGCCAAGGCTCTGCTGCCTGTCTGGGGCTGCCAGGAATCAGACTGGGGCAAAAGGAAAATAGTTTCTGCAAGGTTTCACCATCACCAGGAAGCGGGGTGGAAGTGGCTAATACCCACATTACAGCTGGGGATCATTTCACTGGAAAGCCTGATACTGACTTGTTCTGGAGGCAAGTCAGATGCTGTGTTAACTGTCTGATAGTGATTTTTAAAAATGAGTACTATTAAGCAAAGCTTCCTGTTATGCATGAAAGACAGGCTTACAGAGACCTTTGATAAACTCTGTTATAGTGTCATCATTCCAGCATCAGAGGCTTGTCCATTTGCATTTTAAAATCCACATGTTCTGTACCAGTCCAAAAAGCATCTCCCAATTACAAAAGCATTAGTGGCCTGGCCAAACCACAGAGGCAGCTTTAATACAAGCAGAGGATTAGAAACTATATGCAGGCTCAGTACAACAACAGTAGTGCATTTATGGGATGGTAGGAAGAAAAAAGAGTTAACTGCCTCACCAGACACCTAGGCAAACTTACAGACATAAGGACACATGAAAAAAGCCAGAGAGATGAGGGTCATGGCCAGACAGCTGAAGTGATTCCTTTCAGCAGTCCTCCTGTGGAGGAGCTTAGGCACCTTAAGTTAAATCAGCAAAAAGAATAGTAATAGATTTGAAAAAGGCTCCTCCAAGAGGTCATAAAGAAGCTCAGCTATCAGGGATAAAAAGGAAAAGGTCACTTGTGGCTTAATGGCTGCTTAAAGACAGGAAACAAAAGCAATAATAAATATTCTATGTTCACAATGGGGTGAGGCTCCCAGTGGACTCTCAGAGAGATTAGCACTGGAACCTGCTTTGTCCACCATCTATAAATGGTTTTTATAAAGCGATTGAGTAGTGAGGAGGCAAAATGTAACAACACCAAATTAGTCCGGCAGTCAAAACAGGAATTGCTTGGAAATGCTGAAGATTCTTACAATATTGATGGAGAAGGCATTAAAACTGTAGCTTCTGAGTGCTGGTAATTTACTGGAGGAAAAAAAACCACTCTAAAGGTACACAGAGGACAGTGCAGAGTGATGAGATTTAATGGAACTCTTATTGCTGAGGAAACAAATCTTGGATAGGTTTATGAAAATCCAATACAAGTGCTCAGTAGGAACAAAACAAGAAGATTTTGAAACTTGTTAGAAAAGTAACTGAGAGCAAACCAACAAACACTGTTATGCTGTTACAAAGGTCTGCCCTGGAACAGTAAGTGATCATGGGGCACTTTCAAAACAAAAGGACAGAAATATCCTTCATATTTGCATAGCTGACCTCTGGAACTCACTGTCAAAGGATGCTGTGGCTGCCATAAATTGGAAGAGTTGAAAAACAGGTTAGGTAAAACCCTGGAAGAAAAATTCAACAAGGACCATTAAGCACAAAATTCCATCTCATCACTCAAGTCCTCCCTGAACCACATGAACGCAGGCAGGCTATATAACATATATGGCATCACTAAATGCCTAACCCAGTGTTATATTTCTCCCAAAATAGGTGTGCCTTCCCACTGGCCAACACATGATGGAACTGTGGTCTGACCTGCAGTGGTCAGTCTGTACTCTTACGTGGGCTGATCAGCCAGCACCTCCCTCATGGACTATGTAAAAGTGGAATCTTAACAGCACTGCTATTTCATAAACGTATCAAAATAACTGCTGCTGTGGTCTGTGGCTGGAGCCTTCAGAAAAGTCAGTATTTCCCTGGGCACAACCTCTTCATACCCTCTTGTCACATTTGTTGGTGAGGTATGAGCCAGTGGTCTGTTGGACACAATGACAGGTTCAGAGGATGTGACTGATGTTCCTGTCCCTTCTGCTCTCCCAGAGGATTAGAAGGGACCAGGTGCTCCTGGCTGGTGGGTAGAGTCATTGGAAGGAGACAGTTGTTCGTCCAGTTCTTGACTGCTAATTTAGGTATTACGGTCTCACTCCTGTGCAGTTTTAAACATCCCACTTCTCAGTCAAACCACACCAGCATATGAACACACTCCACTGGCCTTAGCTGAACTCATCATAAGCCAAGAATAGCCAGCATCACACAGTGTGAAGCCCCTAAAGACAGTGGTTCTCAACAGTACATTAAAAAAAAAAACCCAACAATTGGATAATGAATAGAGTACAAAATAGAGATCAAAAGACAGGAAGACATTCCAGGTGGCAGACCTCCTCTGCCAAAGCATTTGGAGCATATTATGACAGGAATGAGCTAGAAGTACTTTCCATACCCTTAGTGCAACTCCATCCGCTGCATCTATACCCAAATTCCTAAAACTAAACATACAGGGACAGTGTAAATATGTTCAAGTAGTGGTGGGCTAAAACATGTGCTAATCTCCCAGTCCCACTAACAAAATGTTTGGATAAAACAGTGATAACATAAAGAAGTGCTTAGATAAACTTACGTTTCTTACGTTATCTAAATAAGTTGTAAACCCCTACACAGCCCTACTCACAGTGTCATTCCTAACCACAGGCAAACACTCCTATCTCAGATGAAGGTTCATGCCTTAAGACTTCATGTGAGGGCTTCACTATTTATTTTCTTTTCAGCAGGACTCCCAGTATCATAGTGATTAAACGGCGAGAGAGGAAATATTCAGGTTTTGATGTGGTTTTGAGAGAGGGTTTTTTATCTCTCTGTGCTAGAGCGACAATGCCAAAGGTAGATTGTGTAAAAAACATTAAAAACCCCAGCAAGACAGAACAGAATAGCTCTTGGCAACACTATTTCAGACACAGCAGCATGGTACTGATGCATGGGAACATGAAATTCTCCAGGTTTTAGTCTCTTATCCAGCAAGGTGGATGGACTTGATGGTTAGGGCAGAGGACTACATGGCAGTGGCTTGCACTAAGACTTCAAGAAGTTGTATAACCTGTCCCTGTACCAATTTCCTGACTGACAACAGTAATTTTTTGTCTTGCTTAACTATTTTGATACCCATATGTAAAAAACAAAACCAACCAACCAACCAACAAACAAAACAAAAACAAAACCCAATTTTGCAGGCAGATTAATTTTCCTACAAGTAATGACAGGTCACTGGAGGTAGGATGAAGTCTAATGTAACTGCACAAACCAAGGAGAAAATAAATATCCTTCAAAATGGTCCTGCACCTGTAATGGGCTCCTGCAGACAAGACACCTATTGCCTAAACTTGCACAATGCCACAGATTTTTCAATGTGTTATTAAATGCCTGTTATCAGATCTTAGAAATACTGTGTAACACCAATGCAGTGTTTGTACATGTGGCTCTATGGAGCAATATGTACTGATTGATAAGCTGGGTCTTGACTCTAGGACTGAATGGCAGCCCAGCAAGCAAGGAAGTACTCTGCAGGACACATATAAAGCATTTATTTCACTGTTAGAATGGTTCTTTTTTATTATTTTTTTTTCTACAATCCCAAAGCCATCAGCATGAAGACAGCCATGAGGTATATCAAAGCCATTCCTTGGACAGTTTCTCTTCCTGGAGACTCAGGAAAGCTGGGGTTTTGGCTGATGAGCGGTGGAAGGTTAGACTACGGTGGGGTGACAGCTGCTCCTGAGAGGGATGCCCACTGCAGAAGCTAGTGTCCTTTTGTGCCTCCACCTTTCCCATCTCCCTTTGGAAGCAAATTGAATTAAGCCTTGTGGCAGACAGCATCCCTGGTAGAGTGCGGGACCATCTCACCTGACATGTAGCAGTCCCATTCTGTCTCTGCAAGGGCAAGCGAGTGCAATGAATCCAGCACATAGCTATGGCACCTGAGTGTGTGCTTACCCATGCCACAGAGAACAGGGTGCACATGACATTTTCTTCCCCAGATTGCCAGTTCTGGCATCCCAGAACCAAAGCAAAGAGAATGGTGTGGATAAGGAGGGAATTTGGTCACTAGCACAGCTTTAAGTCTGACCCACTACAACACTGCAAGCGTGTGCTTGCACACTTAGCTGGATGCATAATTTCAGTTATACTGCTGCCCAAGTAGCAACCACCCAAAAAGAAAAACAAAAGAAGTCAGGGGAACAGGGGACATGTATCTATCACTTATCCCTCACCCAAAGCTACAATTTAGCATAATCTACATCAACTGCTCTGTACAGTACATTAGTTGTCCTGCATGTCCATAGCATTTAGTTTTAAATGGTTATTTTTTCATATCAGAAGATCTACCAACATCAAACAGTTAGGTTTTTCTTCCTTTCTTTTTTCCTAAAACCCATCCCAATAATGCTTGACAGACCTTCCACAATAAACCAGAATTGGAAAAGTTTACAAGATAAATATATATTCATTAATTGGACAAGGCCCTGACCAGGGTTTTCCATCCCCCAGCTATCAACTGCAGTGTACAACTTAAGCTTTCCACTGCTAGAATCCGTATTTCTTTCTTGCTCACAGTTTTGATTTCACTTACAGTTTGCACTGCACTATATATGCTGCACCACAGAGCCAATGTGTCTCACTGGATAAAGTAATTTTGGCCAACAGGCTGCAGGTAGTTTGGTTTTTTTTCACACAGTGGATGCCTGCCAAACAGCATAAACAATGCGGAGGAAAGGGCTTTCCGTAGCATCCTTGCCAGCTACCATGTTGCTTCTCCTGAGAAAGAGAAGGCAGACGACTCCTCTGCTTCCCCACAGCCTGCCTTTGAGTGAGCCTTTCCAGTGAGCAGGAAGGACCAGAGAGAGTCTAGAACCTGCAGCAATGCAGGCAGCATGAATTATCCTCCAGCAGACATTCCCATTCCCCATATCAGCTGTATTGCCTTGGAACATACCCTTTCTCCATCTCTCCCTTCTCTAGCTCTGTATATACAACCACTCCCTTGCACATTCTCCTCCAGCAACCACTTACCAAGGCTTCTCCTTTGTTGATTCCCACTCTGTTCCAATTATGTAGACCAAGAGAGCTGGTTGGTAAGGTCCATACAAGTTACTCTCTCAGTTCCAGTGTGATGAAAATACTGCTCTCTACAGTCTGTTTCTCCTGGCATCCTATCATGTCCCTCTACCAGGCTTCCTCCCTGTCCCACTTTCTGAACATACAGCTCTCTTTCAAATAAACCTCACGGTGTTCCTCGTTTGTTGTTGTCTGCTTAAGGTGTTGCTCCATGTTTATGGAATGTAGTTTTACTGGAAAAATTCCTTGGCCAAAACCTTCAAAAGGTTTTACTCATCTTGGGTAGATTTTCCATGACACTTTCAAAGCTCTTTCTTTCTGGGAGCACTGGTTTCTGCAGTCTGAACAGAAAACCTCTTTGAAGTATCTCAAGTCAGGAAACTAAAAATTGCAGAACTGAAATTGCACCTGATCTTTGAAAAAGGTTGGTCCTATTTCTGTATGTTGATTTTTTTTTCATTCTCATCCATTTATATTTTTACAGGTTAGTGCTGTTCTCAGCTATAAAGACATGAAATTAAGGCAAAACTGGGTCCCGAAGAAAAGTTTCCATAGCACACAGCTGTGGAGGCCTTTTACTCCAAACTAGAATTCATTGCATATCCTATAAGTGCTCAGGATTTGTATTCCTGTAGCTGGGATCAGAACTGACTTTGAAATGCTTTGTATGTATTCTGTACTTAGATTGTAAAAGAATGAACCAGAAGTTCGTGTATTTCAGTCCTTATTTTCCCTCGTCTTATGTCCTGGGGAACTTATGACAAATAATACACTCACTGGTTCCTAACATATCACCAAACATAATAAGCCTATATTGCTTTACAAATAAACTGTTCCCACTGTGCTGAGATGAGTTACACCTCATGTGACAGGGAGGCAACTCTGGCCATGACACTTCTGAATGATTTGGAAATCACTTTTTAAAATAGCAGCTGTGATGTGAGGGATTACACGTCTCCAGAAGATTGCAAACGGGAAACAGACTCTGTGTCTCAGCAGCTTAGGTGTAGCTCAGCTAGGAAGTGCACAGTCACACTGCACACCTCCCTCTTTGTTCCCAATTGGCAGCCTTCTTAACAACAGCAGCAGCAAAGAACTATTTACTGAAACCTGGAAGCTTAGAGGTCATACCATAAACCTTGCATGTCCTTATATTCTTGCCTTAGTGTTCACTAGCAGCTGTTGAGAAAAACAGGATACCTGAGACGGACTTTTGTACTGAGTACATCCAATATTCACACATCAGAAAATGAACTGGTAGTTTGAAAAGTGAACCTCAAAACACACATGCAGTATGAAATCTGCAGAGCTGCTGCCACTGCTGTTTAGCTTAACTGGACTGTGATCACAGATAACTTTGATATGTCTTCTGAAGCCGTGTCATTCACAATCGATCCCCCCAGGATAAATTGAAAATGGCGAAACAACATTCACACGAGGTTCAAGTACACCCCATAGACAGACAGGGGCAGGTTCACAATTCCTGGTCATCAAGGAGGAGCCTGCTTTCTCAGCAGCACAACACAGCAGGGCATAAGCAATCCAGGAGGTTCCTGGAATGGGTTGATGATAACTTCCTTGTCCAAGTGACAGAGAAGACAACAAGGAGAGGTGCTGTGCTGGACCTTGTTCTCACCAAAAAGAGAGGCTGATGGAGATCTGAAGCTCAAGGGCAGCCTTGGCTGCAGTGATCATGAAATACCAGAGTTCAAGATCTTTACGGCTGTGAAGAGGGCATACAGCAAATTCACCACCCTGGATTTCAGGAGAGCAGACTTCAACCTTTGCAGTGATCTGCTTGGTAGAGTACCATGGGATAAAGCCCTGGAAGGAAGAGAGGCCCACAAAAGCTGGTTAATATTGAAGGATCACCTCCTCTGAGCTCACACACCAACAAAGAGGAGGGCAGGCTAAAACCCAGGAGGCCTGTACAGATGAACAAGAAGCTCCTGGGCAACTCAAACATGAAAAAGAATCCAATAGAGAGTGGAAATAAGGCCAGGTAGCCTGGGAGGAATACAGAGAAAATGCCCACGCAGCCAGGGATCATCAGGAAAGCCAAAGCCTTGACACAATTAAATCTGGCCAGGGATGTCAAAGGCAAGAAGAAAATCTTCTGTAAGTACCTTGGTGATAAAAGGAAGACTAGGGAAAATGTGGATCCTCCCCCAACAGAAATGGGAGACATGGTTGCCTGAGCTATGGAGAAGGCTGAGGACTTTAACAACTTTTTTGCCTCAGTCTTTACTGGCAAATGCTCCAGGCATACTGTCTGAGTTGTAGAAGTCAAGGGTAGATAGTAGGGAAACGAAGAACCACCTACTGCAGGAGAATCACAGAATGGTAGGAGTTGGAAGCGTTGACAAACAAGTCCAATCCCCCTGGCAGAGCAGGAGAACATAAGATTCAAGGTCATGTAAGGAATCTAAAGGCATGCAAGTCCATGGAACCTGATGAGATGCATCTGCAGGTCCTAAGGAAATTGGTGAATGAAGTTGCTAAGCCACCATCTATCACGTTTGAGAAGTCATGGCAGTTTAGTTAAGTTCCTACTAAATGGAAAAGGGGGAGCATAACCCCCATGTTTAATAATGTAAAAAATAGGAGACCTGGGGAACTACAGGCCAGTCTCTACCCTGGCTCATTACTGCTGGAATATGCAACTTTAAGTGGATGTTCAAGTGCCACTGAAGTCACAGGCACCTTGTCAGCCTGATCTCTTGCTTTGCTTACTTGAGTAAGTGCTTTAAAACAAAGCCAAGAATGCTATAAGCAGCAATCTCTAAAATTAAACTTCTGCAATGCTAGTGGGTCACTGATTTCCATATCAAATGCACTCAGGTGACAGGTGAAGAGATGGCTTTTTCCCTGCCTGTCACTGACACAGGCAGGTCTTTGGTGCTGTCACTTGGCTAGGATTATGGAAAGAAATAACCACCAGAAGGGAATTCATCCCCCTTGTCCCACACACCTATTTCAGGATGACAGGACCTGCTTACAGAGGTACCTATTTCTGTCTCGATTATAAAGGACTTTGTGTGACTAGCTCAGTCCTTTTAGATGGCAGCCCCGCTAGGCTCGCTGCCTTCAATTCAGGGCAGATACTTTAAACCCTGTATGTGAACCAAGACTGTGAGGCTAGAGCATAACATAATGCCTGTGCTCCAAGGACTAAGCAAGAACTAAGTGGAAAAGGAATTAAGACTTCTCAAGTATTTCTGCCAGTTGGTACAATTTAGCTCACTTGGCTGCCACATTCCCATCTTGGGATTCAGCCTTCAACTGGAGACCACATTGAAACATAGCTAACAGGTAGGTCAATGACTGTGCCACATATTTTACAAAATCCAGGGAAATGTTGATATGAATTGTATTCACACTTTCATCAGTAAGACAGGTCTGAGAATGCTGTCCATGGGATAGGTGTCTTTGTCTCTACTATTTCACTATCAGAGTCTGCACAGAGAAAGACTGAAAACTGCTATGAGCTAAGGAACCCAGGGAAGAACTGCATGTTCACTTGACAAGAACTACTGTATTCCATAACTTTTTTACTGGTTATTTTGTACTTATCATGGTATTGCTGACTGTTTCATCCCCCAACATTTTGTGGACATGAATATTTTACTCAAGCAACTACCAGCAAAACTGATCAAGAGAAGATACTCCTGGTGCAAAACAATGCCCTCTATTAAAGAAATAAAGTCGTTAAATAAGATCATCCATAAATAGAAAGGGTTGTAAAAACAAATAGGGGAAAGCATCTGGTTTGCAACATCTTTGCACAATTTGCAGTAGCTAAATCTGGATGCAATTAATGGCCTGTTTATTTTCCAAAATTTCAATAAAATGCCTTGGCAAAAGCTTAATCTGTCTCTAGAGAATGCCTTACTTCCTTCCATATGTTGCCCGATCTGTCACACCAATAAACTTCTTCCCAATTTCAAGATCCCTAATGACTGCACCAATTGATGCTTTCCATAAAAGAAGAGATAATGGTTCCAGCCCTCTAGAAGTCATGATCCTCCCTTAAGAGAAAGAAACACGGAGTGGCAGGGTGAGTGCCCTGTGTTATAGCCTCTATTGTGACCTAGAATCCGGAGATTTAAACCAATTCCTACCTACAATTCATCCCAGCTGCTTTCTAATCCCTCTGAATTTGACAGCTTCTTTAAAATGCTGTCATGTCACAATTAATGTATATGCTTTGGCTTTGTAACACTTGCCCTGCTGTCCCTGTTGCTTAGGGTGCTTACAAAAGAAACAGCTTAGGCCATTTTTTAATTAGGTGTATTTATGGGTCTGTGTAAAACAAAACAGATGTTTGAATCAGTTTTATTTGGTGGTGTCTTATCTAACCTAGATTCTGAAATGCATTCAATCTCTATTTGACTCAGATTAGGTATAGTATCCTCTATTTTAGATGCTAGAAGTATAAATGTTCCAGTACCTTCACCTTTCTATTGAACCCAGACATCCAACCACACTGACTTAAGGCAGCATATTTTCAAAAAGAGTTATGTTGTTGGGTTAGATCTTAACTGTAACAAAACAGGTAAGTGCAGATGAGTTGAACACTTAATCATTTAGATTTACAGAATACTAAAATGCTCTGTGGAATTAAAGCCATAATTAAATTACCAGGTTTGTTCTGAAATAAAAGGACTTGGAGCTGTTAGGAACATAGAGAGAGGGTACCTGCAATTACCAAGATACTCATTTGCCAGGCTGATGTAAAAATATATGCTTCTGATTCTCTATGAACTAACGTTTCTTTATTTTTAGCAGTGACAGAATGCAGTCAGGATGATAAGCCATCCTTCTATCAGAATCCAGAGCATTTCTGCTGATTCTGGAGAAGCTGCTCTTTATTCTCCCCCATGCAACTGACAGGGAAAAACAAACAAGCAAACAAAACAAACGTTCCAAATCTTTCACTCATAACAAAGCTGTAAGAGTTCTCAGAGGAAACAAAGCAGGCGAAACCCCAAACACCGCGTGGCAGAAATTCAGGTAAAGGTTCAAAGTACGTGGGTTTGGTTACGCATTAATGATGATTACTGGCATTTTGAAAGCAGATTTGTTGCTCATATAATTTACCAGTCTGTTTCAAAGTACCAGGCTGGATGAGGCTCCGGCCAGCCTGATCTAGTGTGGGGTGTCCCTGCCCATGGCAGGGGGGTTGCAACTAGATGATCCTTGTGGTCCTTTCCAACCCTGACTGATACTATGATACCTGATGGGATCAATGCTGTCATGGAGCTTTCAAACTGTCAACTGAGAAAACTAAGACAAGATAGGGTAAAGGTGGCCAAATTAATAACTAATGCTGAAAAGAGGAATCACATTTGATTTTTATCTTCCTATGATACCAGAAATACAGTGATGGTCTGTAAAATTTTAAGGCTACAAATGAAAGTTTAAAAAGTTAAAGAGAAATAGTGTGTGCCATGCATTAGTTTTAGTTGAAAGTACATGATCTGAGTCATTAGTTATACTATTACACAGCAGTCCTCACCCCATTGGTTTTCTCATAACTATCAACTACCCCAGTGCTTAAGCATATTGTATCAGTTTCTTTTACTGCTGCTACTTTATTCAGAGAGCTATGCTGAAGATATATGTTTACCTTCTCTCAGATAGCAACTTCAACAAATAAATAATATTTTTGTCTCCTGAGAGAAGTGGTGCCAGCCCCTGCCAAAAATCTTCACTTCACTGTATCAATAGAGTCTACTCTCAAGACTTTGTCATTCAAAACATTGATTGCATTAAGGCGTAATTACTCTTCACTAAACGCACTCATTCCTAAATTTCAAAGGAATATCACATGCATGCTCAACCCTCGGTATTATAAAGACACTCACGACTCTCTCTTCTTGTGCCTTGAGACAGACAGCTCTGTGTTTGTTTCTGAAGTAGCATTTGCAAGTTGGATTGCTGCAAAATATTTGCTAAAAAAGAGCGTGAATAGTTCATGGACTTGTCAGAATCCATCTGTTTGAGTCTATTAATGGGTGCGTTCCCAGCTGTGGGCTTTCCAATGTGATAAATGAAAGGTTTCTTTCTTACTAAAAATCTGATGGCTTAAATCTCCCTGTAAAATTGATTTATTTAGATCAAATCTGTCCTCACATTAAAGAGAACTCTTAAAATGAGCAAGACCATGAGATACCAATCACATATCCTTTCAGCAGTCAAATGACACCTGAACAACAGGCAGTTTCAAATAATTTACTACAGCATTATTCTGGATAAGCTATGAAACAGCATGTCATTCAGATCAGAATGAGTGGGAATGGGATGGGGAAAGAGGTATACTGTAAGTTATTTAGAAGCTGTTGGACAAATGCTGCTCCATGCAGTGAATCCAAAATAAACTCACACATGTATGGCAACACACTTCAGGGAAGTTCAAAGCATGAACCAATGCAGAAGCTTCCTAAAGATTTAGAAACCTGATTTTCTAATGCCAAGTGTAATTTTGCAGCATTTTTATCTGAGAGAAGTATAATTTTTAACACTGGCTTTGAATTAACTCTTTTAAGATTCCCTCAAGCTAACCTATTCCTGGATCTGGCAACTCCCCCAAGTTTCTTCTGAAATTACACCAACAAAGACCGAATACAAGTCAAGCTACTCTTAGATTTGACTCAGACAGATCTACAGATGATATCAGGTACATCTGAACTATTGCTTCTGTGCTGAAGACAGATAATTTTCCCTTAAATTCTTTCTGTAACAACACCAATATTCCATTTCTATGGGTTTTCTTAAGTGCTTCTCTATTAAATGACTTGTGAAAGTTCAGTATCTTCTCTTTCATCATGGCCTGGGACACAAACCCCTCCTCACCAGAAGTCATACTGTTTGGCTTCTCAAAGCATCAGCGCCATTTATTTAGGTTGAACAATGGAAGAAACATACTACTCCCACATTATTTTAAGTTTGTGAGAGGTAAGACTTGCTAAATAGTGACAAAAAAGCTAGTTTTGATTTAGTGAACTTATCTTGCTACTAAAGAAATACTCATGGTTTAAATAATTTTTACCTGAGCCATACATTTCCAATTGTAGGGTTGGTTTTTTTTTAATAGAACAACAATCAAATTCTTACAGCTTAAGGAAACACAATGATTTTAAGTTTTAGTGCCTCCTCCTCCACTGTACTAGAACATGTTGATGGATCTGTAAAAAATTATTTCTGGACCTAAAAACTTTTCTATGTACTTACTGTTCAACAGTAAAAGCAAAAAAATCAGCATCTCAGTGAAATGACGTCTGTCGAACTGTGATGTTCAGTGTTCAAGGATCACCTTCTTTGGGTCCAGGAGCAAAAGCTTGAGGTGAGGAGAAAGTCGTTCACAGAAAGAGTTATTGGCCACTGGAATAGGCTGCTTAGGGAGATGGTGGAGTCACCGTCCCTAGAGGTGTACAAAAAAGGATTGGACATGGCACTTGAAGCCATGGTTTAGATAGTCACGAGGTGTTGGGTGATAGGTTGGACTTGATGATCTCTGAGGTCTTTTCCAACCTTATTGATTCTATGATTCTATGAAAGTATACCCACAAAGAGGGAAGCAGAAAAGAATGACAGGAGACCTGCTTGGATAAGCAAGGTGCTCCTGGACACGCTGGCACACAAAAAGAAACTCTACAAGGAGCGGAAGAGAGGATAGCTGGAATGGGGCCCCAGCAGCAAGAGACCTGGTTACAAAAGCTGAAGTTTAGTTAGAATTAAATCTAGCCAGGGAGATAAGGGGAACAGTATATTAGCAGTGAAAAGAAGACCAGGGAAGGTGTGGGCCCCCTCAGAAAGGAAACAGGTGAACTGGTGACAAGTGACATGGAGAAGGCTGAGGTTCTCAATGACTTCTTTACCTCAGTCTTCACTGGCAAGGGCTCCAGCCACACTCCTGGAATAATGAAAGATAATAGCAGAAGCTGGAAGAAGGAACTGCCCATTGTGAGTGCAGATCAGGTTCGTGATCATCTGAAGAACCTGGAAATGTTCAAGTCCATGGGACCCAATCGAATACACCCACAGGTGCTGAGGGAACTGGTGGAGTAGGTTGCTAAACTACTCTCTATTATATTCCAAAGTCATGGCAGTCCGTGGAGGTCCCCACTGACTGGAAAAGGGGAAACATAACCCCCATTTTCAAAAAGGGAAAGAGGGATGACCCATGGAACTATAGGCCAGTCAGTCTAACCTCTGTGCCCACTAAGATCATGGAGCAGATCCTCCTGGAGGCAGAAGAATAATGAAGAGGTGATTGGGTTTAATCAACACAGCTTCACCAAGGGCAAATCCTGCCTGACAAACCTGGTGGCCTTCTATGACAAGGTCACAACATTAACAGATGAAGGCCGAGCGACAGACAGCATTTACCTGGGCCTGAGCAGAGCCTTCAACACTGTCCTGCACCACATCCTGGTCTCCAAGCTGGTGCAGTATGGGTTTGATGGATGGACCATTCAGTGGATAAAGAACTGGCTTGAGGGCCGCACCCAAAGGGTTGCTGTCAATGGGTCTATGTCCAAGTGGAGGCTAGTGATGAGTGGAGTCCCTCAGGGATCAGTCCTGGGACCTGTCCTGTTTAACATCTTTGTGGGCAACATGGACAGTGGCATTGAGTGCACCCTCAGCAGGTTTGCTGATGGCACCAAGCTGTGGTGCAGCAGACATGCTGGAGGGAAGGGATGCCATCCAGAGGGACCTTGACAGGCTGGAGAGGTGGGCCCATGACACCCTCATGAGGTTCAACAAGACCAAATGCAAGGTCCTGCATCCAGGTCAGGGCAATCCCAAGCACAGATATAGGCTGGTGCTGGTGGATGAGAAGCTGAGCATGAGCCACCAGTGTGTACTTGCAGCCCAGAAAGCCAATCACTTCCTGGGCTGCATCAAGAGAAGCATAATCCCCCTCTACTCCACTCTGGTGAGATCCCACCTGGATTACTACATCCAGTTCTGAAGCCCCTATTACAGGAAGGATCTGGATGTGCTGGAATGTGTCCAGAGAAGGGCCACAAGGATGATCCTCTGATCAGGTGCTGAGGCTGAAGCACTTCTCCTATGATGACAGACTGAGAGAGTTGGGGGTAGTCAGTCTGGAGAAGAGAAAGCTCCAAGGAGACCTTATTGTGCTCTTCCAGTGTCTTAAGGGAGCCTACAAGAAAGCTGGTGAAGGACTTTTTAGGGTGTCAGGTATAGGACTAAGGGGAATGGAACAAAACTAGAAATGAGTAGATTCAGCTTGGATGTTAAGAAGAAATTCTTTACCGTGACAGTGGTGAGACACTGGAACAGGATGCCCAGGGAGGTGGTAGAAGCCCCATCCCTGGAGGTTTTTAAGGCCAGGCTGGATGTGGCTTTGAGCAACATGATCTAGTGTGTGGTGTCCCTGACCATGGCAATGGGGTTGGAACTGGATGATCCTTGAGGTCCCTTCCAAACCTAACAATTCTATGATTCATTCTGATGTCCATATAGCACAGGATGTTTCAGTATTCTTTGCTATACTAGCTGAAAACATCTATTTTTTAAAATTCTCATTAATTTGGGTCTACTTTGACATTAAGTTTAGCAACTGCTGAAAGTAACTTCAGGACTCTATGCCAAGGGATGGAGAGTTAGTTTGCCACACTGCTCCAAAGTAGCACCCTGCAGGTGAGAGAGGCCATATCTGCACTGCATAGTTTTGAGCTTCAAGGGATTATCTTGGGAGCCAAACATATACTTTCTGTCATGGTTTCTTGCTTTAAGTGACCCAAATGATGTAACAGCTGCATCACCGTTCCTCAGTCTGGGGTTTTTACAGCATTAAACTGGGGGCGCACGTTGCAAACCTCTGCTTGTAGCACTGGGGCATCTGGAGGTGATCCACTTCAGTGAGCTGAGTACAAGTAGCATAAACTCTGCTGTTTTGAAATGGGATTAAGTCCTGCTGAAAAAGCACAGCAAATAACACTTCTGGATGACACTCTATTCTCGAGGGACTCAGTATGCCTTGAATACTGCACTATCTTAACAAAACCAGTTATTGTATCTGTGGTGTGTGCTGCTTACACATACTAACTGATGTCACTGTATGTAGATTACTGCCCTCTGCTGGAACGACAGGCAGAGTATTTCTGATTAAAATTATTATTATGGAAAATAATTACATTCAGTTTTGGAGTCTGAGGTTTTTTGGAACCAAGGACCACGAATTGCAGATGTTCTTGATCCCTTCTTGTACCATAGCGACTTGCTGCACTCAACAGTCTGTGTGCACTCAGTCATTGCTTATTCTCAGCATAAGCTGTGCCAGGACGGGCTGATGGTCAAAATAGTTTATTTTTTTAACTGTAAACAAAAGCTGCAGAACATCAGTCTTCTCCTGGATGATCCAGTGTCAGGCAAGAAACCTCCTACACTCTCAAACTTTTAAGCCTGTAATAATCAAAAGAAACCATCCAAAATTCTTTACTGGTTGAAAACAAAATTCCCAAATCTAAACTTAGGAATTTCAAGAATTGTAAGACAGGCTTTGAGACACTCCTTTAAACTCATGAAGCTGGAGAATTTATTTTGTCTCCTGTCTTTTCAGACTGAAGTTTATATTTCATGCTTTTCAAAGTTGCAATTAAAATACACTTGAGTTGAAGGGAAAGCTGGGGTTCTCGGTGGTTTGTCACTCAAGGACATTACTTCTAAAGAAATTATGACATATTACAGCAGTGGAATTGGCCATGCTGCAACCAAAAAGAACAGACTGGGAAGAGCAAGAAAGAATATCTGCTCACAAGAAATGCAAGAAATACAAAACACAAGAAGACAAATGTAAGTCAGACCACTGCTGTGCAATAAGTCCATTGTCTGCAAGTATTGCACAAATCAAATTAAGTCATCCAAGGTCTCAAAATCCTTTAAAAACAGTATTACACTATGGGACGTTTTTGAACAGTCTTTGTTTTGTTTTGCTTTTAATTTAGACAAAAAGGAGCAGCAGAGTGGGAATCCAGTCTCCAGGGCCTTACTGAGTGCAGAAATTTCCCACGTTTAGGAATTTACTGGCCAGGCACAAAAGAGACTGTATTGATGGGAATTATTATGGTGTTCACTTAGCAGTTAAAAATTTATTGTGGATATAAATGCTCTATAAAAATGTTCTTGCACATCTATTACTATAAATAAAGTCACTTATGTTGAGGTATGAAAACAGGCCTGTAGGATTACAGCCATATGAATAAATACAACACACCTAACAGAAAATAACTGAGAAGATACTTAATTTAATATGCCACGACTGGTACTAAGAAGCAATCTTACGATGGAAAAAAGTCATTACAGTTTGACATCAGACAAATAAGTATTTCTATGTCTATATGAGCTCCTATCTATCATAGAAAAATATGAGTATCAATAAATATCTCTACCTAAATGTATAGGAACTTAAACAGTATTGTACTGTATATACTGCTTCGGGAAAAATAGTACTATAATTTCTTTCCAATAATACGGTCTGCAAACATCAGCAATAATTACAATGCTTACAGGATTGTAGGTATCAGCCTCCTTCTAGCCACACAGGATACGTATCTATGGGTGGAATGTACTGAGGCCATGTATATGTGCAGTGAAATAAAGATAA